>NC_044304.2:70030501-70682376 GCF_007474595.2 Lynx canadensis | reverse complement strand
CACAGAAAATGGCCTATAGCAGGATCTCTGAGTAAGTAGGCGCGGGGCTCGCAAACACAGTGCTTCCAAACATTCTTCTGTTTGAAATTTGAAGTAAACATAAAGCAGAACAAATGGCTTTGAAAAGTATTCTATAACTAGCATCCTCAGATAAAAGGTGTTCCATTCATGAAACACGAGGACTTTTTTAAGGGAAAGGTGACAAAGAATGAGTTTTCTTTTTTTTTTAATGTTTATTTTCGAGAAAGAGCATGCACGCGAGTGGGGGAAGGGCAGAGAGAGGGAGACTGAGGATCAGAAGGGGGCTCCGCACTGAAAACAGAGAACCCAGTGCAGGACTCATGAACCAAACCATGAGATCGTGACCTAAGCACAAGTCGGAGGCTTAACCAACTAAGTCACCCAGGTGCCCCAAGAATGAGTTTTTCAAAATTAAAAATGGTACCGCCAATGTTAAAATATCAATGAAAGAGTAGGAAGAATGGGTAAAACTGTACTAGAATGCACAATAAAGACAGGTGAAAACTTTAGCAAAAAATGTTTCTCAAACACTGAAATTTACCAAAACTGAAAGATCTTAGTTTCTACAGTGAAAAGGCCTCCTGAGTTAAGAAACCCAAAGACAGACCTGTCATTGTGAAATTTCAAAATGCTGCAGATAAAAGTCCTAAGAACTGCAAAGGAGAAAAAAGTTATACCAGCCAATGGAGAGAGAACATAGTTTCAAACCTGCAACTGGCTGGATTAGGGCAGAAAGACAGAAGGTTCCAAGACAGAAACTTCTGGAGGTGTTGGGGAACCAGGGTGGGGGATTGGAGGACTGAGGAGAGAACCGTTAAGGTCACTTGACACGATATACTGAGGAAAACAGTATGCAGGTTTTACGATCCTGTCACAGGAATCTGGGAGTTGGTGATGGCTACACAGAACACAAAGAAGTGAAGCAGTTATTACCTGCAGGAAGATTATTTAGGAAACGGGGTAACAGCATACTTCCATAGCCATAACAGAAACTTTTAAACTGAATATTATGATCTAATTAAACTGAGGCAGAGAGAAGGGAGGGAGAGTTCCGAATTCCCATCTTGCAGGATATAAAGTTTATATAGTGGCTCAACTTCAGGAATCTGGAGATAACTGGATAAGCCTACTGTGTGAAATATGGAGGACAGTACCTGCTGGAAAACCTAAAAAAGTTCAAAGTGATGAAACGCAGGGGCACAGCCTTTGATGAAGTGTTAGAATTATCGAACTTTTTAAATATGCTCATGCTTAGGAAGCTGTCGCTCACGTGGAGTTACGTGACAGAGGTGGGGTTAAGGGCTGACTTGGCGGTTTCAGTCCCTGAACATGTGAAAGCTCTTTTGATCCTCCTTATCATCCAGTCAGTGCCCAGTGAACCGGTGCTCGAGAACTATAAAGGTCAGTATTGCCCCTCATCCTTATCTCGCCTTTCCAACTCCCTCCTGCCCCCACATGTGAATTTTAAACATTTCCATGGTTCATAACTAATTATTCTGCCAACTTCAGTGAGGAACTAGAAAAGAGGAAGGACAGCACAAGTGGAGGCAAACTTTTTAAGACTGGGAAGATACAAAATGAACTGAGAATGGAGGGGGCTGTGCACATGAGGAGCACTGTGACACGTAAGTGGATTAAAAGCGGCTCAACTCCACAAGCTAGAGATGACTGAAGGGTTGTGGGGCATTCTGGGATGCAGTGGGTCATAAGTCCAAAGAACTGAGTTCCCCAAGAACTGAGACGAAAAGGAATGGCTTAATTTTAAGGTTAATGAAAAGAATAAACTGAGAACAAGGGTAAAAGTGTTCTAGGCAGCTTCAGTTGAACTAGGCTTTGCATTTAGTGGGGCAAGAGGCAAGAACAGAATATGGACATAAATCTGCTTTGGTGAGTTTTTCCTCCCTTTATTCTGCGGACTTACTCTGTTAGCCCCCATTAGGAATCTTAAACACATTTTCCTTTTGTCCCTAATATGCCTGCCTTATGTTTCCCTTCTTTGATTTGTAGGATTTTGGCATTCCTCTAGTTTTTGAATATTGGATAGAAGGGAGGGCTTACGCAAATCAAAGGCAGCTAAACCTTAGAGTACTTGACCGTCAACCCTGCCAGGCCTTTCATTGGCATCATCAAATTCTGTCCTTAGAAAACCCTCTGAGATAATTACCTGTACAGTCCCTTAGCCTGTAAATGAGAGTTAAGACCTGACCCCAAACCCATTCCTTTTTACCACTATGTTCTCTTTCCAGTGTGCAATATATCAAGAGCCCATGACATGAGGACAGATGATTAGATAAGGCCTTCAAGACCAACATCTTGATGTTGGGTATCAAGTTGCCATCTTCCATCTTTCATAATAATCCTGCCGCTGCCTATGCTAAGATATGGTGCTGTCGTGATTGTGGGAGCAGAACTGGGAATCCTGACCAAACTGTCCAAGGTAAGACTCTTTTCTCCTACACTCAGCTAAATCTTAATCAAGATCTTTTGAGCCACATTTAAATCATAGAACTACATACTGTATCTTTGTTGGTAAGAATGATGTTCATAATCTCTGTTCTGTGAGCCAAACTAATGATGATTTCTCTTATCCTAAGAAGCTTTAAAAAACAAAAAAACTAAGCAAATGTCTACACATCTGATGAAAACAGAGTTCGCGTTATTTGCCTGTTTGTATGGGCCTTAATTTAAAGCCAAGGTTCTGATTACACTGAGATAACATGAATAAGGGAGACCCTTAAGCCATAGTTTTGATGTTTAAGTATTAGGATTTTATTTCCATACTCATGTTTATCCTCGAGTTTAAAAAGTCTAGTAGAATCTAAGGGACTCCTTTTAAATACATTTACCTACTTGTGATGGAGAAACCAATAGGAACCAGTACATCATTTTTATCCACTTGCATCATGTATCTCCTATAGGAGACTCTTTGGCCTGGCACTCTTCACAGCTCCAGTGCAATCTCAGTGTGCTACAGTTTCACTGATCCACACCTAATGGTGCCTACAAAGCACCCATGCTTCCCATCTTGTCTCATGAATCCATGAAAGCCTGCAGATTCTCCCAGCTCTAAAAGCAGTGTTTACCAAAATCAGCATTTTGCTTTCCTGAAACATGGACAACATCTGATAGTAAAGAGGTTAACAAGATTTGACTTAACCAAAATTGCATGAAGATTAAAGAGTGTGTCACCATTCTGCTCTGCAATGTAGTTTCCAGAAGTCAACTGTGATAAAAAGCAGGAGATAACTATTTTAAAATTTTACTAACTCCTAAAAAGCTGAAGTTGGATTTAACAGTTTATTATGATTTATAAGTGTCATTTTAAAAACATCTGTCCATTAAACCATGTAGAAATAAGTATGCAAAAAGTCTGCAAAACAAAACATACTTTAAACATGTTTAAGTAGAGGGATTATTTGAAATTCCGGATTTTTCAGTCACTTCATTATTATGCTATTGCAGCCAAGTAATCCTTAACTTCAGTCGGAGTAAGCCTCCTGAATCCGGCTTCATTGCAGATTCCAACCTCTATGTTGTCTTCTGTCATCTGCCCTTCAAAGCTTTCCTATTGAAGAGGAAGGGCAAAAGGTCAGTTTTCCAAGCACTTAATTATAAACTCATTATAAATCCCATTGTTAGAAATTGTGCTAACCTTTAGAGTTAATATGGCTGTGTGAATGGCATCTTCAAGTTCCAGGTCTTCGTTATATCTAAAGAATTTTTTGAAAAGGCAATGATTTATAGCAGAACTTACATTATTTATGGTTACTTAAACATGACAGCGGCAACGAGAATTTCTCAAAATCTAAAACACTCCTAAAAATACTAAGCTACAGATTAATTCTTTTAGTCCACTCATTGTGATAGCTGTCCCCCAATAATAAATTGATGCTTGTAATCCTAACAGCAGTATAAATATTTTAATATAATCAGAATGTGGTGGCAATATTATAATTTTTTTAAATAAAGAAATCAGACCTTTGCTAAAATTTCTTTTGTTTGTTCTTGTAAGTTTTAACTTCATGTGAAATGTTTAAAGACTATTAATACGTAAAAGGAAAAGGAAAGTGCTTTAGGAAAGATCTTAAAATTATTTGTTTACTGATTAATCCAATGTCGAAAATTTTTCATAATCTTTTAACATTATGTGAAAAATGTACTGAAAGGTTCATCTGCTGGTTATATAGAGTTAATTATAAATTTTTGCCGTTCAAAATGCGTGTAGGACATTTTTCGGTGGACCAATGCTGAGAAGATAGCTGGAAATAAGAGCAGTGACAGCAGATTTTTACACAGTACCACACTTTTCATCCAGCACATACAACAATCTACTGCCAATACCAGGAACTCAGCTTCACCATTTTTTTCTGTAACTGTCATAAGGTAAACGGTTATCACTTACGTCACTTAAATTTTCCACCCCAATTTTTTACTCCAATTCCAACTATCTTTTCTTTGAGATTGTAGGAGGAAAAATGAAGTAAAAAATAAAAACAATTAAATTTAGGAAAAAACCCAAAGAATGCAGAAATAAAAGTTCTTAAGAAATAAATAATATTACCACTTAATATACTGAAGACTAGGGAGCCAGGGTGAAGAGAAGTTTTTACTTTATTTGTAACTAGGCTAAACAAATGAGTGTTTGAATATAAAGTAATAAATGTGTTTAGATTCGGGATACTAATTGTTTAAAAACACTGAGAACCATAAAGTGAGATTGCTAAGAAATTGAGTTTCAGTAAGCCTACCTTTTCTCTAGGAAAGTCTTCCCATTCACGTAGTTCTTTCCCATTGCTGTGGCTTTCCATGCAAAGTAAGCTCCCTAATCAGGAAGAGAAGGGAAACACATTTTAAATCATTAATCTAGTTATATCACTCTGCCGTTTCTTTTTTAGGTCTATAAATTTGTCTCTAACAGTTCACAGAATATTTGGAATATAATGAAGTATGTCACAAGAGAGGCTACTTTCTAAAAAGATTAGAGAGCTAAACAAAGAGGAACAAAGATACCTCTGGAGATTATGGAGAAGTTCAGAATTTGATCGTGGTGACAGCTTTCTCAGCTATTTACATCCATCAAAACTCATCAAATTGTACACTTTGCATATGTGTGATTTATGGTTACAATTTATGTGAAAAAGTCAGTTAAAGGCTACAGGTTCACTTACAACAAATAATCAAAAGTAATATTTCAGCATATTAGGATTGAAGGACTCTAGAATCATATATATATGTATATATATGTGTGTATATATATATATATATATATATATATACATATATACACATATACACACACACACACACACACACACACATATGTGAGAAAAATGGTGACCAAGTCTTTATCATCACTGTTGAACAAAGTAAAAAGAGACAGTATTTCATTAAAAATATTTTGAAGTTTTGGGGCACCTGGATGGCTCAGTCAGTTGAATGTCCAACTCTCAGTTTCAGCTCCGATCATGACCTCATGGTTTCATGAGTCCAAGCCCCGTGTCAGGCTCTATGCTGACAGTGCGGAGCCTGCTTGGGGTTCTCTTTCTCCCTGTCTTTACTCACACTGTCTCTGCCTCTCTCAAAAATAAATAAATAAAACTTAAAAATAATTTTTTTTAATATTTTGAAATTTTCATATTTTGTAATCTAATGTTTAATGAAAGCAGCAATATGTTGTATATAACATGGCCTCATCTGTTGAAAAAAATACATATGCACACACATTAAGAAAAATACTGAAAGAAATACACCAAACATTCTTTAAAAGAAACAACTGCCTTTGAAATAAAGCAGGGAAGAAAAGGGCAAAAGATGAAACCTGGATTCCAGTGATGATGGCTTCTGCTACCCACTGGGAAGAAAGCTAAGAGGGCATGTCATTTAGTTTCAGAGGCTCAGAGATGGGGTAACAGACACTGTCAGAACTCCCAGAATACTTGTTTTTTCTTCCGGCTTTCCTCAGACAAGGAAGAAACTTCCTCACACAGTTGCAGAGCACTAGTAGCCCCTCTGAATGCCTTCTAACTCAGATGCCGATCTCCTGCTTTAGAGTAGACGGACTCACCCACTTTGCACAACACTGTCTTCAAGAGTCATGTCTGTGTGTGTAATTAGAGTCATACTCCAAGTCGGCCCCAGGATTAAACAGATGGCACAAGGAGTGCAGCACTGTCTTCTAGACCCAAATCTTTCATCGGAATATTTCTCAAAGTAATAAAACTCCACAGATTTAAAGAGATTTGATAACTATTTCAAGAAATCATTCCACTGTGTGAACTTAATGAATACGAAAAGGAAGAAGAACAGAGAGCGCAGACCTAATGTACCCTCTTCAATCAGAAGACTGAATTACCAACATTTTAAATGTACAAATGCACTACTCCATATGTTCTAAAGCCCAAATTAAAAAGAAAAGAAGAAAATACTGCTAAATTTTAAACTTTTTATGGTTTTTGTTTTTATTAGCTGTTCAAAGGGTACTTTAATCCCTCCAGTATATCTGATAATACTTACAGATGGATCTGACTGAAATAAATATGGTCGCCCCTCATTCCAACCACAAATTAGTAAAGAAACTCCAAATGGCCGAACACCACTAAAGAAAGGAGAAACAAAAATTATTTGGCATCTTCATGGTGTTAAAATCAACCTAAGGTAGGAATTTATTAACACTTTCAAGTCTTAACAAAGCAAATCATCAGGTAAAATGAATTAGACTTTTAAGTTCCTTAAACAGTATTTAGTATCTTTCTGAACAAATCAATTCAAAAACGAATTCTCTTTATGGTACTAAGGAACACTAGTCAAATCATTTTGGTAAATGGAGTGACACAAATTTTGGAGTTAATAAGTGTGGAGTAACATTTTGTGTCTTAACAAAGAACAACTTTCAACAAATGCAGTTTTTTTCCACTAGCTTTACACGTTAGCAAGTACTTTTATACTATCTCATCCACGTGTATACCCAGATTCAAGAGAATTACAATGAATATGGATGTGTCCAACAGCTATTGCTTTCATTATGTGCTTATAATCATTTATAGTTGGAAAGATAAATTTGGAAGCAGAAATAACTGCCTGCCCATAGGGAAGTGTTTCAGTCACTGGCAAAAGGGCTTTATTGAGAAGCCGCATTTTGCTAGTACATCAACAGCAAGAAAACACTCCAATCTCTTCCTTAAAAAATATTCTAGCTCCAACTAAGATCAGAAATATTCATCATAGTAATTTTCTCTACTTGTTCAATAAATACAGGAATAGTAAGTCCTCTTTTTAAATACACCTACTCTTCGAAAATGTTTTCTTTTTTCTAATTCATGATGCATTTCAAGTAATAAAATCAACTTACCCTGACTGAGTATATTCTTGCATCACAGAAGCTACTCTCTGTACCAACTGAGCTGTGGGAATGGGTTCTTGGTACACGAGATAGTACTGCTGAGCTAGTTTTCGAGCTCTGTGCACAAGCACTCTAACAAACAAGGAAGAAATAAGACTTCATGAAAATCTTGACACTCGGCTCCTTAACGACTCTTCTTCTACAGGCATATACCTACAGCACAAGTCTTACATGCTCCTATGGAATAGTAACGATCAGCTCAAAGCCAGTCTTGCTCTTACATCTGGTTACAGTTATCTTACACGAAAACAGAGCCACACAGAGAAGCTGAGCCACAGGAGACGAGACAAGGACAAGGCAAAAGGAAGAAAATTAGGGACAAGGGGTACCAGTCAGCTCGGTACTAACAGATTTAGCATACACAATGGGAGCCTTATCTCCCTCCATGGCTTCTTCAAGATTGTGCCCCCTTTCCTGAGGGCAGTCACCCTGTCTTTGTATCTTAGTCAAGCCAACACACATAAATGCCCACACGATCACTCACTCGCGCGCGCGCACACACACACACACACACACACACACACACACACACACACACACAATTTGGGGCATATCTTTCTCACTCTACTTCAATCTTTTTGCTACTCTGCACTTCAAAGAGTACCCTTAAGAGATTAAGGAACAGCAAGAAACTACTTAGAACATAAAAAATAACAAATGTATTAAATAATAAGAATATTCTATATAATAATCAAATTAGCAAGACAAATAGATGTACCTTTACCTGCTCCTAAACTACTCATGTGAACCATCACCCCCAGTGTAATACTCAGTTTGTCTTCCGCTGTCCTGTCCTCACACTTTACCCCATCAGTGCACTGCAGCATCCCTTCTACACAGTGGCAACGGGATCCACTGTAGTGAGGCTTGACCACATTCCAGCAACTGTGGCTTTTTCCAACTCATGAAAGTGAAACTTTGGCTCTGTCTTGTTCCCCCAAAATCAGGAATGAAGTTAATTGTTTTTTCTTTCTTTACTTTCTTTACTTCCTTTGCTTTACTCGTTAAGTGGCAAACATACAAAGTTGCCAATCTCTTTCAACTTCCTGGTACCCTGATGTTTCAGGGGCCTTGAGAATTTTGTCCCTTTGCTAAGAACAAAAATATAATGGGGATAACTCTGAATGGGATGGTAATGTTTTCTTTTGCTGCCTTGTAACTTTTTTTTTTTAAATATAGTTTACTATAACTTGTATTGCTTTGGTTTTTAAAATACATGAGAGAACAGCAAATCCTCTGAAGCCCAGCCCTTGGATGGAAAAAAAGGGGTGTGATCAGAGGGGAAAAACCACTAAACAGATAAGAGAATTGCTGGATCTCCTCTTTTACAATGCAGTGGCACTGAGTTATCCTTAAAGCAACCCTTGGTCTATTCCATGCAGACAGACTAAATTCAGCTGCCCGTGATGCTGCTGTTGCTAAGCAAAGCACAAAAATGAAGAGTTGGGGAGATTAAAGGAAAAACATCCCTTGATTTTTCTCCTCAAAGTGTATAAGCAGCTCATAAAACAGTGAGGAAAAACAAACAGTACAAAGTACCTGTAATCTGGGCCCATGCCACTATACACCAAGCCTATATGCTTGGTGATTGGTTCCACTTTGTGTACACTTCGCTCGTCATACAGAATGGATTTCTGTTTCTTCTCGGTTGCCAATACCACACCATTTGCAGCTTTAAAAAAAAAAAAAAAAAAAGTGCTAAATGTTTAGTCACTTAAAGATTCTGCTTCAACAGTTTTCTACTTATGGATGCATTTTACCTAAATTCCTTTATTTCTTATTTATAAAACTTTTTCTGTATTAAAATCACCTAAGAAATGATAAATTCAGGGCATCTGGGTGGCTCAGTCAGTTAAACATCTGACTCTTGATTTCGGCTCAGGTCATGATCTTAGGGTTCATGGAAGTGACCCCCCTGTCTGGCTCAGTGCTGACAGCTCAGAGCCTGGAGCCTGCTCTGGATTCTGTGTCTCCCTTTCTCTCTGCCCCTCCCCTGCTTGTTCTCGTTCTCTCTCTCTCTCTCTCTCTCTCTCTCTCTCTCTCTCTCTCTCAAAAATAAATAATCAAAAAAAATTTTTTAATAATGGTAAATCCATTTTTCCCTCATTGGTCATCTCTATTATGCTAAGGAATCCCTATAGGTAAATGCATTACCCAATATTCCAGAACACCGAAGAGTCCAAAGAGTCTGTACCTTTTAGAATTCTGCTTGGCTATTGTTCTTGTAATTTGAAATTTAAAATCAATGATACAGGCTTTTTTTAAAAAAAGGGTATCTTTAGGGGCGCCTGGGTGGCGCAGTCGGTTAAGCGTCCGACTTCAACCAGGTCACGATCTCGCGGTCCGTGAGTTCGAGCCCCGCGTCGGGCTCTGGGCGGATGGCTCAGAGCCTGGAGCCTGTTTCCGGTTCTGTGTCTCCCTCTCTCTATGCCCCTCCCCCATTCGTGCTCTGTCTCTCTCTGTCCCAAAAATAAATGAACGTTGAAAAATTTAAAAAAAAAAAAAAAAAAAAAAGGGTATCTTTAGATGAAGTTTTATAATTAAATTTTTCTAAATTATAGAAAGGATAAAAACTGCCACAGAATAGTGATTATTATCAGTGGAAAAACAAAAGAATGCTCAGTTTTTCTCAATGGGAAAGACTACTTGTGGGTTACTACAACTAAAAGATAAAGGAGCTATATTTATTTTGAAAAAAAATTAATCATCTTCTTGTACTCATTGGCTTATTACTTTTCTTTAAACTTCAAAATACTGTAAATCAACAGAAAGAACTATTAAAAATTATGCTGCCCTATTTATTTATATTAATCACTAATTAATTCCAAAAGCACTTTAGGATAACTATTAACAGGCATGTGAAATGAATGAAACATTTAATTACCTTTAATTCCCACTGAAGGGGCTCCTCCAGCTACAGCAGCCAAAGCATATTCAATCTGGACAAGTTTACCAGATGGGCTTAAAAAGAAACAAAGGTATTCGCTAAATTCACATATTTTCAAATATGTATAATAGGAATATCTCTAGGAGAGGGCAGATATATAAGTCAAATCCATTAACCAAATACCAAGGAATAGCTGGGCTTTCACATTATAAAGCTGTACAGAAATTGAGGATACCAGGCAATCTGTACATATACATAGTAAAGCACTTAGCTTTCCTTTTCCCCCCCCTCCTTCTTGTCTGACTCTTTAAGCACCATCATTATTACTGTTGCCTTTTATCACTCACCAACCTTGTGACTTCAGGCAAGTTACTTAATCCTGCTGTGTCTCAGTTTTCACATCCATAAAATGGGGATAATAGTACTACAGCCATTTTAGAAGTTTGTTGTGAAGAGTAAATAAAGGGATGCCTTTTGTTCCTGGCACAAAATCAGCAGCAAGTAAATACCAAATAGTGTTATTAAGAACATGTATATGTCTGTTAAATACCAAATAACAGCATAGATTTCATATCGGTGGAGTTCCACATTTTAGAAAGTAGGCATGGCCTAAGATGTAAGACCTAGATAGTTATCAGCCACGACAAAGTATCTTCTATATAAGCTATTTCTAGAAGCTGTGAGCTGGCGATACCTAACATACCTGATTTCATGGGTTTGGTAGCCAGATTCTAGCCCTAACCTGGCTTTTAAGATCATACTTTATTTCGAACCAGTTGTTGAGTTAAAATCATCGTAAACTAACCTGATTTCACAGTTAAAAAGTTTTTGAGTGAAAGTAGTTTGTCCAGAATGACATAGCTTTGTCCGTGTCTCTAGTCTTCTAGTGAAAATAAAACTTGAGTTTCAGAAGGTCATTTATCTTCATAAAATTATGGATACTCTCATGTCACCCAAGCCTCAGCTTTGTTCCAGACACACAGACTACTCTTAGAATTCAAAAACCCCTTTGACAAGCTAACCCCCTCTGTCTGCAATGCATTTCACCCTTGTCTGGTGAACTCCTTCCTCCTGGTCATCCTTCAGTCTTCAGTAGAAATGTCATTCATGTCCTTAAAGAAGCTTTCCTGGCCACAGGGACTAGGCTGAATCCCACACACTCATGCCTATGGTGCCCCATACTTCCTCTCTGGCTAAGATTCATCATGCTTAAATTACTCATACAATGTTCACCTTCCTCAACAAAGTCTAAGCTCTGTTTGGTCAGTATCCTAACGTACAACCTAGTACCAGGAGTCCGCATCATTTAGCTGACAGAGACACAAAGGAGACCTATTTAAGGGATAAGCCTAAGTGTGACAGTTTAAAGACTCTTAAGTGACAAAAGCAGTTAACTTGAGTGGAATAACATTAATAGGTATTTAAATTTTTAAAATTAGGCTGTAGTTGTTAGTCACTATTTGAATAATCATATGACCCACTAGGTCCATCTGGCTTTCAATTATTGCTCAACATCGAGCTCAAATACACTTGGGAACATTTTAAAGGCTCAGGTAAACTTAAACTTACCTTTTCACTGTTCCCCACAATCACCTGCATGAACATCTACTGTTACATCTTCCTGTATGAAAGCTCGCCCATCTGTGAGCTCACTGAGCAATCAACCATCTGTGTATTCAGTCACACAACTAGCCCATTCCAAAGCACCAGCACCTCTACCTGGGATAACCGATACAGCCTTCTAACTAGTTTTCCTCTTTCCCACCCTTACTTTTATCCCACCAGTCAGTTACCTTTGTACCAGGTCACCTGTCACTTAAATATAACTTCCTGGTTCACTTAAAATACAAACTTCTGGGGCGCCTGGGTGGCTCAGTCAGTTGAGCATCTGACTTCGGCTCAGGTCATGATCTCACGGTCTGTGAGTTCAAGCCCCGCATCGGGCTCTGTGCTGACACCTCAGAGCCTGGAGCCTGCTTCGGATTCTGTGTCTCCCTCTCTCTCTGACCCTCCCCCCATTCATGCTCTGTCTCTCTCTGTCTCAAAAATAAATAAACATTAAAAATTAAAAAAAAAAAATACAAACTTCTTCTGGCCTGCCAGGCTCTTCAAGATCGGCCCTACCCACACTAACTCTTTGCTCACTATACTCTAGCACACTGGCCTTATTATCAATTCCTGTAAGAGTTCAAGCTCTTTCCAACTTCAGGACTTTCATTTATCCTCTTTCCTCTGTCCATAAGTCTCTCTACCCCTAAATCTTCAAATAGTTTGCTCTTTTTCACCTTCTTGTCTCAAAAATCACCCTGAAGCACTGGCTTTTCCTGACTATCCAATCTACAGTTATGCTGCTTCTTTTAGGCTCTTTTAATAAAATTCCTGAGTAAAACATTTTTCAGAATGTATCAGTAGACACCAATTTGTTTACTCATTTACTGTCAATATCCTCAACTGAATGTAATTCACATGAACACTTTTTCATCCTATAATACAGCCTCATCACTTCCATCATTAAGAGTTTAATTCTAATTACAACAGGCGAGAAACACATTTTTAAAATCTAAAACAGAGTTGAACCATTATGTTAAAAAAAGTTTATTTTACTAAAGACATTATTACAGAAGGATTTAGCTCCTGATGATATTTGATTGTTTCGGCTCCAGTTATTCTAAAGAAAGGATTACACTCTCTTAAAGATACAGAACCAAGTTTGCTTTGTTCACAAATATGAACAGTGACTATTTAGCAAATATTGTTCTCTATCATTGTATATAAGACCTTTGATTTACAAAATTTCATTTCATTCAAAGGTTAAAACACCCTCATTTATCACTGAAAACTGTGAGGTTTACACTTGGAAAGTACTTTACTTTTTTAGTATATTACTATTTTACTATTTTAAAAAGACATCTAACAGTAATAGGAAATGTATTAATTTTGTCATCAGAAAGAACCCAGTTTGAATGTGACCTCAGCTACTCATCTAAGACCTTGGACAAGTAACTTAGTTTGACCAACCTGTGGTTGGTTCATCTGTAAGATGTTGAGATAACGTTTATCTCATATGATAGGAGGAAGAAATGGAGTAGGTTAAGTTGCACCCACACATAAAGTACTCAACAAGTTGGATCCTGCTTGCCTTCAGTTGCCAGATACAACTACATTTCAACTAAATGGGAGATTACCGATCCGTAAGAAAATGGTAAAACTGAATCATTATCCGGTCGATTTATTAAACCCTTCACTGCGCTGACGGTTTCTTACATTGTGAACAATATTGAAAAGTATACGTATTATTTTAATCCTTTGTTCTAAAACAGAAAAGCCTACAATCTTTTGCAAAGTAGACATTCCCCTCCCCCCCCCCCCCGCCAAATGTAAATGTAGTCTAGTAGTTTGGGGCCCACAAACACTAAGTGACACAGAGAGATTCGCGCTTTCCTTTTTAGTCCTTAAACTTCTAACAGGGGCATGGAAGAAACCGAAAGCGGGAAGAGGTTTCTAAGTACCAAATGGAGACTAAGACTCAGACCAAACTGTATCGGTGAGGTTTTCAGAAGAGAAAAGGGGACCTCAGAGATTTGACCAAGATTCTAAGCTCCAGAAGCTCCCCAATCAGGCCTACGTGGTGGGTCAGGAAGGAAATCCCGAGTTCCGAACGGGACACCCGGAGACAGCTAATCCAAAACTGCCTTATTCTCTAGTTTCCAAAGAGAAAGCAAATCCCTGACTGAAGGCCTTACCCTCCCTCAGCCCCAAGGTCGCCCTGGATCCCCAAAACCGCGTTCCCGCGGCTTCCCGGCATCGGGGTTTTCAGGCCGCGGGCGAGCCAAGCAAATGACTTTGCAAACTCGCGTTTCCATCCCTATTTCCTAGTGTGCCCCCCGGAAGCATTAAGCCAGAGACTAGGCCGGAAAAAAAACTAGGAACCGGGGAGTTCCTGCAACCTCGATTACGCGGAGGGCTTTCGGTGCCCCTTCCATACCTGAATGTAGTCAGCGAAAAGCTGTAACCGCGCTCCGCCATCTTTGCCTGGAGTGCCAAAGCACATCCGCACACATGCGCACTGGCGCCGGTTTCTTTTCATTTCCCCTCCCCGCTCCTTCCTTTCTCTCTCTCTGATTGGAGGAAAGTCAGAGCCGTTCCAGGGACCTGCTGGGCGTTGTAGTTCCAGTAGCCAGGTTTGTCAGACTCTGCATCTCTGCGCATGCACGAGATGGGGCCGGGAGCCAATAGCCAGGTGGGAGTGGTCTTCAGGCGAGGAAGATGGCGTCGGCCATGCTGGTCCTGGTGGTTCCTCCGTGGCCGGCAGCCCGGGGACTCCTCCAGAACTGTTGGGAACGACTGCAACGGAAACTTTGGCAGAGCTGGCGAGGCTTTCCCAGTTCCCCGTGGGGTACGTAAGCTATACCGCCGTGGAGGAGGGATTGGATGAGAGGACCCCAAGCATCGTGGTGAACGCTGCTCATATTTCGCCCTCCTCCCGCGCTTTGATCCGCTGCCGCCGGTGGGGACGTTGTCCGGGTTAGTTCCTTACTTAGAAACTAAAAACAGCTGGTTTTGCTTCCCTTCGCCCTGAAAAACAGAAAACATTCTGTGTCCTTTTCGCACAAGGAATGTAACCGAAGCCCATCTTAGATCAGGGGCGCTACTATCTGGATCCTGTTTCCTTATCAGCCTCTCAACCCCTGAAGCGATTTGCCCTCCTTTGTGGTGTTTGAGCTCTGCAGTTGAATACTGTTGATATCGGTGTGTTCCCTGGGAACTAATTTCAGTTAGAAGTATCTTGAAGGTTAAAATTTCATTGCTTTGACATTTACATCTATCCTTAATTCTAAGGTATTACGAACATAATACCCCGGGAGTCTGAACCGAGAGTCCCCGATATGCCAAAGCCTACATGTGCTTCCTAGGAAATCTCCACACCATCCCTTTAGGTACCACTGCTTTTCAACGGAAGAAGTAGGCTCGTGAGGGCCTCAAGGTCACACGGGCCGAGCTGTTAACCACTGAGCTATGCGTAACAATACTTCTATAGATATACTGAAAAGGAATACCGGTTGTTAAATGTTAGCTTTATATATTTTTAAGAGCTCCTAAAACCAAAAGAAGTATTCCAGGTCTGAGGAACAGCAGGAAAAGGATAAAGGAGTCTTTTTGACTTGATCAGCCATTTAGGAAAACAAAACCTGATAGTTGATAGTCATATAAGTAAATATGATATACAGTGGTGAGTTCTTTAGAGAACGGATAATAAATATTATGAAGAACTAAGTGATGTAAAGGGCCTACCAGGTTATATGACAAAGGAGCTAACTCAATTGGAATATAAAGAAAGGGCGGGGGGGCAGGGTGGCAATAGACAGTTACCTGAGTGAAGTACATTTTGGGAATCTCAAGCTTAGATTGACTTGTAAAGTAAATAGGAACTGCCTACCAAGTAGCATGTGGAGTTTGAGTGATTTATTCATGTTTACCAAACCCGTGGGTTCTGTATTTCAAAAGGTGAGAAGTCTGGGTAGAATTTCACAGATTCATTTCAGCAGGTGCCTCTAAGAAAAATTCTGTTTGTGTTGTTTAAAATTGTGTATAAGTTTTAGTGTATTTTAATAGCCAAGGTTTCTGTTAAATGCCTATTGAATGTAATATTCTAAACTTTATATAGGGCTGTTGACATCACTGTTGGTTGTTAAGGAGAACGATACGTGTAAACAGTCATTTTGAAGCTAGAAATCCATTCTGCATTTCCATGTTTTGTTTTTATAGGACCAGCATTAGCGGTCCAAGGTCCAGCAGTATTTACAGAACCAGCAAATGATACTAATGGAAGTAAGGAGATCTCCAGCCTTTTGGATAGTATTTTTTGGATGGCAGCTCCTAAAAACAGACGCAGCATTGAAGTTAACCGCTGTAGGAGAAGAAACCCTCAGAAGCTTATTAAAGTTAAGGTAATACACTGATTTTTGTGGGTTTGCTTTCTCTCATATCCACCACTGCTTGTCTTCTGGTACTTATATGGCCTATCAGTAAATCATCCTTAGAGCTTATGTGTACTTTGCTCTGGCCTCTCGCTATATATGTATGTATGTCAGTTGTCCTATAGCCTAAATATTAGGACCACAGTTGAGAGTTTGGAATCTGGGCAGAGGACTGGGTTGTGAAGAACCTGTGTGACTTTTGTTAGGAGCTGGTGATTTGGAATTATATATGGGTAAACATCTTAATGAGGGCAGAACCTAAAATTAAAGTCAGAAGCAGTAGATATATTGGGTCCTGTGTTTTACTAGCCCTTACGTATTTATTCTCTTCTTCACTGTGATCATTAAAATGCTGTGAAGGAAAATCCTTAGGTAGGTAATAAAAATGGCTAATATCTGTTAAATACCTACGATGGATATAAGTGCTTTATGTGAATTATCTCATCGAATCCTCACAACAGCCCTCCAAAGTAAATACAGCTTTGCTCATTTTTAGGATGAAGACATTACTGCAAAAAGAATTTGACTGTAGTCACAAACTGTCAAGTGATAGAGCCAGGATTTGAGCCTAGGCAGTCTGATTGTTGAACTCACATTCTTTTGAAACTTTCTGGTGTGTTCCTGTCCTCAGACAATTCCAGGTCTCCACACCTGCTCCCTGCCCCCATAGATACACTCTTCATTAATCTAGTAGACAGAAATTAGAGTGTTTACTACCTTTGATTTGTTCACTTAAGGCTTTACCAGCCATCATTTGAGTGGTTCTCCTCCATAACATTCCACAGCAGCTCAGTACAGGTGAAACTCAAGAACAGAGAATCGACTTGCATAAACTTCCACATTCAGTATTAAACCACACCCTTAGAACTGAAGCCAAAAAGTATTACTGAGTCACATTTGGAACTGGACTTAAAGTCTGGAGCTGAAAAGTATGTCCTTAATTAAAGCAACAGTAATTTATACAATTTGGTTGAGAGAACCGAAGATTTTCAGAATGAGAGCCTATACCAGTCTGCGACATGATTTTATTCTGAAGAAAAAGGATATCACCCTGTGTATTCATTTTCCTCACTAAATTGTTTTCTGCCACACACGGTACATTTTGCTGCTGTCGTGGTCAGGAAGAGAGCACCGACTTCACGTATAGCTCCTGTGCCTCTGGTTGGACATGCAGTCCAGTGTCGTGAGGAAAATGAGAAATTGGCAAGGCATTTGCAGGGTTCTTTGGTCCTTTCAAAAAATGAAGTTGTTTTTGTCCTTGCCTCACAAACGTTTATATGTTAATCTCGTGAAGTGGTTGGAATTTCTTTGATGCTCCTATTTACAATTTTTCTTTTCTATTTCAAATCTACCTTTAGAACATTGTTGAAGGGATTTCTATAGAGGTTATATAGTGCCTTATGAAAGTAGGGCAGACATGTATAAAAACTCATTAAATTACTTTCAAATTGTAGCATAACAAGAGAGTTTTATGTTAAGGATTACAATCAGTCTTCATTCTTAAAAAGAAAAATTATACCATATGCCAACTATTATACCATATATGATACATATACTATTATACCATATGTTTCATACAGGAATTTAGGGTACACCGATAAATAGGGGAAGCCAATTTTAATGTTTGTCGCCTTGTTTTCCCCACAGTAAATTGAAAGAAAAAATGAGTTCCATATCCCTTGGCTACATCTAGATGCCGGCCATATGGATCTCCCCATTGTGTTGAAGGACTCCTTATTAGATGTTTAGTATTTGAAGGTGGGGTAATAGAGTTCAATTTACATAATATGCCTGTATGGTTAAGAAAAATGTACCAAGTTCATACTTGGTAAACCTGAGTTCTAGTCCCACTTTTTCTATTAATTGAAATTCATTTGTCCTCTGTTTCCTTATTAAAGTGAGGTTGAACTACGTGTTGCATGACCTTATGCAACGCGAACAGTCCAAGAAAGTTCAAGTGTGAGCGTCATTCCTGTCCGTGATTGCTGTGCATTATTATGCTTCTTGTTAAAACAGGATTTTGTTGTTTTTTTGTTTGATTTTTTAAAGAACAATATTGACGTGTGTCCTGAATGTGGTCACCTGAAACTGAAGCACGTCCTTTGTGGCTATTGCTATGAGAAGGTGTGCAAGGAGACGGCAGAAATCAGAAGACAGATAGGGAAACAAGAAGGGGGACCGTTCAAGGCTCCTCCCGTGGAGACTGTGGTGCTGTACACAGGAGAGGCACCATCTGAACAAGATCAGGGTAAGAGAATCATTGAACGAGACAGGAAGCGACCGTCCTGGTTCACCCAGCATTAAGACCAAAGGTATTCGAGGAAGATAACTTCATATAAAACACTTGTCCTGGAAGAGAGGAAGATGCTTTGTTTTCATGTTGATTTTATGCTTGTTTTAAAATCACCAGTATAGTTTAAAACATTCTCTCAAAGCAGTTACCTTTATGTGGATTAATTTGAAGAATATACCAGGAGTAAACTCTGAAAATGCTTGTTTATGCAGAGGCACAATGGATTAATATGTGCGTTTCTGTTACACTGTAAGGTTTTGAGTAAACCTAACATTTCCAGTACAGAAAAATAAACAATGTAAAATTCTTAGCAAAGATCACATGTTTTGGAGGTGCCTGGGTGGCTCAGTCGGTTAAGCGTCTGACTCTTGATTTCAGCTCAGGTCATGATCTCGGGTTCATGAGGGCGGACCCCACATCAGACTCTGTGGTAACATCAAGGGGCCTGCTTGGGATTGTCTCCCTCGCTCTTGGCCCCTCCCCTGCTCAGTCTCATTCTCTCAAAATAAATAAAAAAAAAAAAAGTATGTGTTCTGGTTCTGGTTTTGTTTTCTAGTGATTTGTCTTACACAAAAATACACAGATACTTTTAGTTAAGTAACACCTGAAAATAGGTTAATTTGAATTCTGGGTATTGTTTCTTCAAATGGTGGTAGTGGCAGTAAGAGAAGGTTTGTTTGGTTTTGTTTTAGCAAATTAGAATTTCCTTTGGTGGAACTCACTTTATATGGGTATATTATGTTAATTTAGATAGAAAGCTCTTCATATTTTACATTAAATCAAAATGACGTTCAGAATTTATTGGATAGCTCATGAGATTTGTACTTTATAGTTTTGAAAGAGATTTTTTTTATTTTTATTTTTTATGTTTTTATTTTATTTTTGAGAGAGAGAGAGACAGAGTACAAGCAGTCAAGGGGCAGAGAAAGGGAGACACAGAATCTGAAGCAAGCTCCAGGCTCTGAGCTGTCAGCACAGAGCCTGACACGGGGCTCAAACTCACAGACCGTGGCTTGAGCCACCCAGGCGCCCCTGGAAGAGATTTTTAACAGATGTGAGTAAATTCACTAGTCCGCAGAAAATGTACTAAGAATGTTGTCTTTTGTGTTTTTCTTCTAGAATGTCCTTTTATTTTATTTTTCACTTTATCTCTTTGTAGCAATGGCATTTTTAACATAATTCATTTCAAATTTCCCTCTTCGTGCCCCATTCTTGTGTCTATCCTGAACCTGAAGTTGGCTGTTTTATGTGTCTCCTGCCTCATCAAAAAAAAGAAAAAGTGAGAAAACTTATTAAAACACAAAAACACACAGATAAATAAGGGAATTACAATTAAATGGAAAATTAGTAGGCAAAATAATATAAAACCTAGAGATACATTTAAATGCATGCCACTGTAGCCTGAATATTTTTTGGAAGTAGGCAGGGAATTCAACTAGGAACTTTTTCCTTGAAAGAACCTACGAGGATAAACCCTCACAAGGTAAGACACATGATCCAGAAATATACCACATTCTTCATACTCAAACCTGAGGGCTGTTTCTCCCATGGGATTTCATAGTGAGGATTCTGTGATGTAGTAATCCATGTTAGTATTCCTAGAAGGAAATGAACCAATTTCATGAGGTACAGTATAGACCAGTACTGCGTTGTGGTACAATTTAGTAAAAGCAAATCCTTAAAACTTCCAAAGTATTGGAATCCCAGTAAGTAACTTTTGACTCTATCCAAGCATGAAATTAAGATTCTGGAAGAATTAATTATGTGGGTAATCATATGAAGGCAATCATCTGCAGATCATTATTTCTTAATGTTGATAAGCTTTAGAAGTGCTGTGTGTCGAACTTAAGGTGGAATAGGTGATTCATGAAAGCTGAGGCCAGATGCCTGAATCTTCCCACCGCCTACTCAGCCTCCCCGTGGACAACAGGTTGTGTAGTGTGCCCCTAGGTAATGTGCTGTCCTTGATTTAGCAGCTCCACACACAGACCTGGTGAGCATATGTGGGCAGGTCACTTTGCTATTCACGGATAGATAAACATTCATGGATGTTATAAAATAGATCCCCAGGTTTGATGTCAAAACCAGATGTTTATGTTAGGAAATGGTGTCATAAAAGATTACCATTTTTTTTAAGAAGCCCCCTCAAAGTTATCTTTGTAGTACATTTTATTAGTTCATTCTTCCAGTTTTTAGTATTAGAAGAAAAAGGGCATCATGAGCTTGAATTAAATTATTCATGTAACTGATGTGTTAATGTTCTGAACATTAGAAATGAACTCCTTCCCTACTTGTCCCCTGCCCTCAAGACGCTGAGACCTTTTGCTAGGCACTCTTGGAGAAGAACTCCACAAGGGTTCAAGTTGTGGTTGGGAGAGGCTGGGGCGGAGGTGCATGCCCCCTCTGAGCTTGAGGCGCTCCCCTCCTCCTTCCTGACTCGTGTTTAACCTGGTCCTAGCAGATTAACCAAGTCCTAGTGGATTCTGAAAATCAGGTGTCTGACTTCATTCCATCTCCCTGCCAGTGTCCTCATTCTGACCCTGTCCTCCTTCCTGAGCTGTTGTTACCATGTGCTTCCCAATTATTAGTTTCTAGTCTTCTCATATTTCTAATTTTCTTCAGTAGTTTTTAAATTACAGAAGTGACACGTCATTCTGGCTAATGAAACAATGCAAAGTATGTAAGCAAAAGTTGAGAATCATTTCTCTCCCACTATGCCTTCTACCACACCGCCTGGTGTCTATGCTTCTAAATGTCACACTGCCACTAGATGCTTTCTAAAACCCATGTCTGATTGTATCACTACCCTGGTCAGAACCAGGCTCCTGGTTAAACCCTCCCTCATCTTCACAGTCCGTCCAAGTCTTCATGCCTGCCTCCTACCGCAGTGTAGTGTGCCGCCCATCCCTCAGATTGTTGAAGTCAACCATCTGCAGCCGCTAGTTGACCACCTTCTCAGCAGGCTTTACTCCTCTCCCACTGCGTTCACTTGGCTTCACTGCCTCTCCGACCTCAGCGTCCTTCAGACTCCCTTACTGATTGCACCTCTTGTCCCTAGCCCTTTCACCTTGTAGTGCCCGAGGCTCCCTCCTTGGTGATCTCATCCAGTCAATGGCCTTAACTACATGTTGACACCTTCCAGTGTGGTGTTTCTGGCATGGGCCTTGCCCTTGAGCTGCAGGCCCATGCTCAACTGCAAGAGTCTTCTACACTCTTCTACATGACATCTCCAGTCGAATGTCTAGAAGATGTCTTCAACTCCCTATTTCCAGTTCAGAATCCCTTCTCTCCCAGTCTACTTTCTGCTACTCCCTAGACCTTTTTCATCCCAGCTGATGGCAACTCCATTCTGGTTGCTCAGTCCCACAACCCACCCCAGTCATCCTTAAATTGGCCATCTACCCGTCTCTTCCTCTCATATTCAATCGGAGCAAATCCACAAATCCCACTGGTTCTACATTTAAAAATATACTTAGAATCTGACCTCTCACCACCAACTGCCATCCCAATCAAAGCCCCTATCATCTTGTCTAGAATACCAAAGTATCCCTCTCACTGGTGTCCCTGTTACCACTTGGTCTCCTATAGTCTGTCCCCAACACAGCAGCCAGAATCCTTTCAAAACTGGGCAAGCCATGGCTCTCCTCTCTTCAAATTCCTTTATTCAAAATGTTAACTCGGATGAAACGTGAGGATACATACGTGAGGACTTTTGCATTACGTAAATATATACCTTTTGTGGATAAACTGAGTTTTGAGATTTAGGTGTACTGTGGATGACCCCCACTTAAAGAAATTGTAATAAATCTTTTAAAAATGTGAATCATTCTTCATAATTTGTCAGGCATGACTTTCAAATTCAAGATTTCTTTTTATATATACGAAAAATAGAGGGCTTTCAGCCATTCCTGGTAGGGGAATGGGTCACTTTAACACTCTTCTAACTGGAGAACTCTTCTATCCGAGCCCCCACCCTCCCATATGCAGTTGTTATGTTTCAGGGACAGGATTAGTCCCTCAGAATTTCTAAAACTGTGCTTAGGAACTCTACCATCTGTGATTAGTGTTTCTTTTCCTGGCACGCACACCAAAATAGATGCTCTGCCTTTGGGCGCAGCTCACAAGGAGCAGTGTCATCCTGTGGCCTATATTGGTGCATAGCGTTTTAACTTGTGCCTTTCTAATGGAATGGTGCCTCTTCCAGCTGCTGTCTTCACTCCTGTCTACGGCAGAGGGCAACAGAGAGCGTGTTCTGGCACCAGAGGCTCTTTTTACCTTACTGGAAACACTTCCTGTAATGGCCATGCCCCTGTGTCACCCTGCTCCTCTCCTGTCCCATTGACCTCCTTTGCCTTCCCCCTTCTCAATGTTTGGTAAGTGGCTAGAGAGTGTTAGGGAGGCAGGTTGGAGCCAGGACGGGAAGAAAGCTAGGCGACCAGCATAATCTGGTCTCCTGGACCCTGTTTCTCAAGCTCTGAAACAGCTTGACAGTTCTCAGCCTTGAAACCAAACCCTGGAAGTGCCACAACGTACCAGGCATCCCGAGCTGCCTCACTAGAGGGCAGCAGGTGAACTGCACTGCCTCTTCTCCAGAGAAATGGCCTGTCAGGTCCTGCAATGCAGGGGACATTTTTTTCTGATTCTACCAAAGCCATACATTTAAAGCCATGGAGATGAATGAGATTATCCAGAACAAGTACTCGAGAGTGAGAGGAAAGAACCCTAAACGGAGGAGGAAATCAGGATGGTTGTTCAGCCACGGATTCCAAGAGAGGAGAGCATGTCAGGAAGAGGGAGTTCCCTATTCTGTCAAGTGCGGCTGGGGTGAGGATCGAAGGGGGCCCAGCGATCAGGACAAATCTCATTTGTGACCTGGCAAAACTGCTATCATTTGAATGTTTGCGGCCAGAGCCAGATTGAAGTGGGCTGAAGAGTAGACAGACTGAGGAGGGAAGCAGTGTTCCTAGAGAGTTCTTTCCAAAAGTCTTCCTCTGCAAGGGAGTAGAGAGATGAGGGGAAAGCTGGAGGAAGACAGGGAAGGAAGAGGCCGGTGTAGCACACAATGTGTGCTATGAACTTACAGCTCAGACATGTGTTTATGCTTATGGGAATTATCCAGTAAAAGAGGAGACTTGATGAAATGATGAAGGACAGACAGAGTCTAGTTCTGTATTCATTGAGACTTTGCTTGAGATGTTAACCCTAAACTTTAATGGATTTGGTATAGTCTTTCCACATGGCAACATGGTATTTTTCTATATTTATCCCAATCTTATTTCCCAGCCTTAATTAAGGTCCCACACATTCATTGCAAGGGCCACCTCGATGCCCTTGACCCAAACCACTGTCAGTGGAGAGGAGACTATGTCCTGCTAGTTAGCCAGAGAAACTTCCACCTCCATCAGGCATGGAATAAATAGTGATCAGACATCAGTATTTACTAAAGTAGTCCCAGAAGCTGGAGGAAATCTGAGAAGGCTGATTCATCTTCATACTTTTCTGGAATATGCCTAAGACGCCTAGGTCTCTGAATCTGTGCTCACCACAGCCCAATCTATAATTTTGCTTTTCCCATTTTCCTGCCATTAGATTTAGGTAAAGCAAATACTTCTATTCAGTCCAATGTATTGATGATTTAATGGCTGGTGTTGTAAGTCATGTATCATTTGGGAAGCTTAATGGTTATTTCTGCTGATACTATTTTCCAGAACATGGAGGCCAGGGACATCGAATTGTACACTTAGAGTTAGCACAGGATATGGTTTATAGGAGGTAAAAATGAGCAACAGGAAAGACAAATTCTCAAAGCTTTTAAAAAATTATTATTTCCAGTTAATGTCCTCATTCAAAAACCAATACTAGTCTTTATAATAAGCTCAAAATCATTTTTCTTCAATGTGAGTGATGTTTACTGAACATGTCAAGCATTTTGCATGTTATAAATAACCTTTAAAATAATATTGTAGAGCCATTACTAATAATTACAGCTGAGTGTGTATAATGCATGAGGCACAGTGCTGAGTGTTTTATATAGACTACTATTTAAATATATGCTGTAAAGCAATATATGCTGTAAAAATTTAATGTTTTTTTTCTGTGATACTTCCTGTATCTTTTGGCCTTTATCTGAATCAGGGAACTAGAACACCTTATTTACTTTCTCAAGGAAGGAAAGGCAGAAAGAGAGAGAAAGAAAAAAAAAAAAGACTTCAAAATCTTGGCCGTTAGGGGAAAAAGCAAAGAATTAAGGAAAATGATTGGGGAAGGCACACATTTATGTAGTAGGTTAGCTTCCCTGCCCGAGGGACCAGATGAAAAAGCCCTGGGCCAGAGAACAAGAAGGCAGGAGTCTGAGGAAGTTTTCTGTGTCCTGCCCACCCCACCCACTCCCCAGTCAAATTCTAACTCTGGAAGGAGGACTGGAGTTTTTGGTTTTTGTTTTTGTTTTTTCTTGGGGGGGGGTGGGGGGGGGCGGGTATAGCCTCGGGGAGGCAGAAAGACTCCAGGGAACAAATGTCTGTGTGGTGTTTTTAGGCAGGCAGTGCCTTTTGCAGTATCACTGAGAGGTGAAGAACCACGGAATGTCTGGTCTGAAATGTTCCTGTCTTATAGACAGGAACCAAGGATGACTCTCCAGATATATGTGTGGTGAGGCAAAGCAGGATCTGTTGACCTTGAATTGGCGGTTGTGTCTGTCACCTGGTAGAATGGAGCCTCACAATAGAAACTAAGCAACACCGTGAGGTAGACTTTGGCACACAGCAAAGCCTTGCCATTGTCAAACCAGCAAAGAGGCTAAGAATTGAGATTAAACTGATTCTAAATCCTAAATCCTAGTGACTTTGTTACTATGGTAGACTGCCTTGGGGTTTACAGATGGTGAACATGACAGAAACTTGCCCACATCCCGGAGCTTCTGGAAGGGAGCTTGTGTCTGAAGCTAGCCTGGGCTCTCCCATGTGCCTCATTGCATCTTTGGTGTTGGCACGTGCTAATCATAAAGCTGTACTTTTTAATTCTATAGAACAAATGTTGGCGAGCCTCCCAGATGGTATATAGATATTTATAGTAGAATAGGTTGTTAGAGCTTGAAAGAAAATGATTTAGTCCAATGGCTTCATTTTGGAGTTCAGGAAATTTAACCCTAGATTTAACCAAGATCACAAAGCTAGTGAATGTTAGAGATGGGTCTAGGACTATCTATTTGGACCATAATCCCAGCCATACTTGACTTTTAAAATATTCTTTTTTTTTTTTTTCAAATTTTTCTAATGTTCTAAATTGTTTTTTTTCTTTTTAATGTTTATTTTTTAAAATATAATTTATTATCAAATTGACTAACATACAGTATGTAAAGTGTTCTCTTGGCTTTTGGGGTAGATCCCATGGTTCATCGCTTACATACAACACCGAGTGCTCATCCCAACAAGTGCCCTCCTCAGTGGCCATCATCCATTTTCCCCTCTCCGCCACCCCCCGCCATCAACCCTCAGATTGTTCTCTGTATTCAAGAGTCTCTTATGGTTTGCCTCGCTCCCTCTCTATTTGTAACTCTTTTCCCCCTTCCCTTCCCCATGGTCTTCTGTTAAGTTTCTCAATATCCACATATGAGTGAAAACGTGATATCTGTCCTCTGACATTTCACTCAGCATAATACTACCTTCCATTTCCATCCACGTTGCTGCAAATGGCATGATTTCATTCTTTCTCATTGCCAAGTAGTATTCCATTGTATATATAAACCACATCTTCTTTATCCATTCATCAGTTGATGGTCATTTAGGCTCTTTCCATAATTTGGCTATTGTTGAAAGTGCTGCTTAAACATTGGGGTACATGTGCCCTGTATCCTTTGGATAAATTCCTAGTAGTGCTATTGCTGGGTTGTAAGGTTGTTCTCTTTTGAATTTTTTGAGGAACCGCCACACTGTTTTCCAGAGCAACTGCACCAGTTTGCATTCCCACCAACAGTGCAAGAGGGTTCCCTTTTCTCCACTGTTGTGGAGCATCTGTTGTTTACTGAGCTGTTAATTTTAGCCAATCTGACCAGTGTGAAGTGGTATCTCAGTGTGGTTTTGATTTGTATTTCCCTGATGATGAGTGACATTGAGCATCTTTTCATGTTTCTATTGGCCATCCGGATATCTCCTTTGGAAAACTTTCTATTCATGTCTTCTGCCCATTTCTTCACTGGATTATTTGTTTTTCAGGTGTTGAGTTTTGTTAAGTTCTTTATAGATTTTGGATACTGATCCTTTATCTGATATGTCATTTGCAAATATCTTTTCCCATTCCATTGGTTGCCTTTTAGTTTTGTTGTTTCCTTTGTAGTGCAGAAGCTTTTCATCTTGATGAGGTCCCAATAGTTCATTTTTGCTTTTAATTCCCTTGCCTTTGGAGATGTGTCGAGCCAGAAATTACTGCATCTGAGGTCAAAGAGATTGTTGCCTGCTTTCTCCTCTAGGGTTTTGATGGTTTCCTGTCTCACATTTAGATCTTTCATCCACTTTGAGTTTTTTTGTGTATGGTCTAAGAAAGTGGTTTAATTTCATTCTTCTTCATGTTGCTGTCCAGTTCTCCCAGCACCATTTGCTAAAGAGACTGATTTTATTCCATTGGATACTCTCTCCTGCTTTGTCAAAGATTAGTTGGCCATACATTTGTGGGTCTAATTCTGGGTTCTCTATTCTATTCCATTGGTCTATGTGTCTGTTTTTGTGCCAGTACCATACTGTCTTGATGATTACAGCTTTGTAATAGAAGCTAAAGTCTGGGATTGTGATGCCTCCCGCTTTCGTTTTCTTTTTCACTTGGCTATTTGGGGTTCCATACAGATTTTAGGATTGTTTGTTCTAAGTTTGAGAAGAATGCTGGTGCAATTTTGACTGGGATTGCATTGAATGTGTACATTGCTTTGGGTATTATTGACATTTTAACAATATTTATTCTTCCAATCCATGAGCATGGAATGTTTTTCCATTTCTTTGTGTCTTCTTCGATTTCCCTCATAAGTTTTCTGTAGTTTTCAACATACAGATCTTGTATATCTTTGTTAGGTTTATTCCTAGGTGTTTTATGGTTCTTGGTGCAATTATAAGTGGGATCAATTTCTTGATTTCTTTTTCTGTTGCTTCATTGTTGGTGTATAGAAATGCAACCAATTTCTGTACATTGATTTTGTACCCTGTGACTTTGCTGAATTCATGTATCAGTTCTAGCAGACTTTTGGTGGGGTCTTTTGGATTTTCCATGTAGAGTATCATGTCGTCTGTGAAAAGTGAAAGGTTGACTTCCTCTTTGCCAATTTTGATGACTTTTATTTCGTTTTCTTGTCTGATTGCTGATGCCAGGACTTCCAACACTATGTTAAACAACAGCAGTGAGAGTGGACATCCCTGTCATGTTCCTGATCTCAGGAGGAAAGCTCTCAATTTTTTCCCATTAAGGATGATATTACCTGTGGGTTTCTCATATATGGCTTTCATGATGTTTAGATATGTTCCTTCTTTCCTGACTTTCTTGAGGGTTTGTATTAAAAAAGGATGCTGAATTTTGTCAGATGTTTTTTTCTGCATGTATTGACAGGATCACATGGTTCTTATCCTTTCTTTTATTAATGTGATGTATCACATTGATTGATTTGCGAATATTGAACCAGTTCTGCAGGCCAGGAATGAATCCCACTTGATCATTGTGGATAATTCTTTTTATATGCTGTAGGATTTGATTTGCTGGTATCTTGTGGAGAATTTTTGCATGCATGTTCATCAGGGACATTGACCTGTAATTCTTCTTTCTAATGAGGTCTCTTTCTGGCTTGGGAATCAAGGTGATGCTGGCTTCATAGAATGAGTCCAGAAGTTTTCCTTCCATTTCTATTTTTTGGAACAGCTTGAGAAGGGTAGGTATTAACTCTGCTTTAAATGTCTGATAGAATTTCCCTGGGAAGCCATCTGGCCCAGGACTCTTATTTGTTGGGAGATTTTTGACAACTGATTCAATTTCTTCTTATGGATCTGTTCAAATTTTCTATTTCTTCCCATTTGAGTTTTGGTATTGTATGGGTGTCTAGGAATTTATCCATTGCTTCCAGGTTGTCCAGTTTGTTGGCATATAATTTTTCATAGTATTCTCTGATAATTGCTTGTATTTCTGAGGGATTGGTTTTGATAAATCCATTTGCATTTGTGATTTTATCTATTTGGGTCCTATGTTTTCTTTCTGAGAAGTCTGGATAGGGGTTTATCATTTTGTTTAATTTTTTCAAAAAACGAACTCTTAGTTTCATTGATCTGTTCTGTTTTTTTGGATTCTATATTGTTTATTTCTGCTTGGATCTTTATTATTTCTCTTCTTCTACTGCCCTTGGGGTTTCTTTGTTGTTCTGCTTCTAGTTTCTTTAGGTGTGCTGTTAGAGTTTGTATTTGGGATTTTTCTTATTTCTTGAGATAGGCCTGGATTGCAATGTATTTTCCTCTTAGGACTGCCTTTGCAGCATCCCAAAGGGTTTGGACTATTGCGTTTTCATTTTCATTTGTTTCCACATATTTTTAAATTTCTTCTTTAATTGTGTGGTTGACCCGTTTATTCTTTAGCAGGATGTTCTTTAACCTCCATGCATTTAGAGGTTTTACAAACTTTTTCCTGTGGTTGCTTCCAAATTTCATAGCATTGTGATCTGAAACGTGCATGGTATGATCTCAATTCTTTTATATTTATTGAGGGCTGTTTTGTGACCCAGTATGTGATCTATCTTGGAGAATGTTCTGTGTACACTCGAGAAGAATGTGTATTCTGCTGCTTTAGGATGAGAAGCTCTGAATATTTCTGTCAAGTCCATCAGGTCCAGTGTATCATTCAGGGCCATTGTTTCTTTATTGATTTTCTGTCTGGATGATCTGTCCATTGTTGGAAGTGGAGTATTGAAGTCCCCTGCAATTACCATATTCTTACCAATAAGATTGCTTATGTTTATTATTAATTGTTTTATATATTTGGGTGCTTCCAAATTTGGTGCATAAACATTAACAATTGTTAGCTCTTCTTGAAGGACCGACCCCATAATTATGATATAATGCCCTTCATCTCTTGTTACAGCCTTTAGTTTAAAATCTAGTTTGTCTGATATAAGTATGGCTACTCCAGCTTTCTTTTGACTTCCAGTAGCTTGATAGATGTCCATCCCCTCACTTTTAATCTGTAGGTGTCCTCAGGTCTAAAATGGGTCTCTTGGAAAGACAGATACCATATGTTTTCACTCTTATGTGGATCCTGAGAAACTTAACAGGAACCCATGGGGGAGGGGAAGAAAAAAAAAAGAGGTTAGAGTGGGAGAGAGCCAAAGCATAAGAGACTCTTAAAAACTGAGAACAAACTGAGAGCTGGTGGGGGGTGGGAGGGAGGGGAGGGTGGGTGATGGGTATTGAGGAGGGAACCTGTTGGGATGAGCACTGGGTGTTGTATGGAAACCAATTTGACGATAAATTTCATATATTAAAAAATTTTTTAAAATAAAATAAAATGAGTCTCTTGTAGACAGCAAATAGATGGGTCTTGTTTTTTTTTTTTTTAATCCATTCTGATGCCCTATGTCTTTTGATTGAAGCATTTAGTCCATTTACATTCAGTGTTGTTATTGAAAGATATGGATTTTGGGGCACCTGGATGGCGCAGTCGGTTAAGCGTCCGACTTCAGCCAGGTCACGATCTCGCGGTCCGTGAGTTCGAGCCCCGCGTCGGGCTCTGGGCTGATGGCTCAGAGCCTGGAGCCTGTTTCCGATTCTGTGTCTCCCTCTCTCTCTGCCCCTCCCCCGTTCATGCTCTGTCTCTCTCTGTCCCAAAAATAAATAAACGTTGAAAAAAAAAATTAAAAAAAAAAAAAAGAAAGATATGGATTTAGCATCATTGTCTTATCTGTAGGTTTCTTGCTGGTAGTGATGTCTCTGGTCCTTTGTGGCCTTTGCAACATTTCCCTCACAGAGTCCCCCTTAGGATCTCTTGTAGGCCTGGTTTAGTGGTGATGAATTCCTTCAGTTTTTGGGGAAAACCTTTATCTCTCCTTCTATTCTGAATGGCAGGCTTGTTGGAGAAAGGATTCTTGGCTGCATATTTTTCCTATTTAGCACATTGAAAATTTCCTGCCACTCTTTTCTGGCCTGCCAAGTTCCAGTATATAGGTCTGCTACTACCCTTATGTGTCTCCCCTTGTAGGTTAAGGCCCATTTGTCCCTAGCTGCTTTCAGAATTCTCTTTATCTTTGTATTTTGCCAGTTTCACTGTAATATATCCTGTCTGGAGGGAGTTCTCTGTGCCTCCTGGATTTCAGTGTCTGTTTCCTTCCCCAGATTGGGGAAGTTGTCAGCTACGATTTGTTCGAGTATATTCCACCCCTTTTTTCTCTCTCTTCTTCTGGAAATCCTATGATATGGATATTATTCCATTTCATTGAATCACTTAGTTCTCTAATTCTCCCCTTGTGGGCCGGAATTTTTTTATCTCTCTTTTTCTCAGCTTCATCTTTTTCCATAATTTTATCTTCTATTTCACCTATTCTTCCCTCTGCCTCTTCAACCTCACTGTCACCACCTCTAGTTTATTTTGCACCTCATTTACAACATTTTTCAATTCATCATGACTGCTTTTTAGTTCCTTAATCTCTGCAGCAATAGATTCTCTGCAGTCTTCTGTGCTTTTTTCAAGCCCAGCAATTAATATTATGACTATGATTCTAAATTCTTTTTCAGTTATATTGTTTATATCGGTTTTGATCAATTATTTAGCCGTCATTTCTTCCTGGAATTTCTTTTGAGGAGAATTCTTCTGTTTCATCATTTTGGCTGATTTTCTGTCCCTTATGTGTTTTAAAAGTTTGTTATGTGACTTGCACCTGTGAGCACTACTATATTAAAGAGGGGTCATACACTGTCCAGGGCCTTGCCTTTCAGGAGGTGTTTTTTGGAGTGTGTTACTTGTTGTCTGTTGTTGTGACTCTGGTTGCTTTATCTCCCTACTCGTAGTGATGTTTTGGACCCTATACCAGGCGTGCTTTGATTTGTTCTCCAAAGTAGCCCTGGAAAAGAAAACAAACAAACAAAAAAAAACAGGAAAAACAAAAACACACACTACAGCAAAACAACGAGGTGGCCACCTTGTTGCTGGAAGAGGGCTTATCTCATACAGAAAGAGAGATGACAAGGGTGGGGGAAAAATAAAAGAAAACTGACTAGGCAGAGGAACTCTATGGCTTAATACAGAAAGAGGCAGAGGAAAATAAAGAAGGAGCTATAGACCAGCTATAAAGAGAATGGATTGAATATGTCCGCTTAAACAAATCAACAATAACCAGACTATAGGAGGGAAGAAATAATAAGGAGAAAAGGAAGAGGGAAAAAATATCTATATCTATATCTATATCTATATCTATATCTATATCTGTATCCATCTATATATGTATATATAAAATAAGAATTGTCCAAGAATTAAATAAGGAAATGCAAAACCACTGAGTGCCTTGGAACCAGTGGCAGCACTGGTGTGGAGGAGGGGCCGTCTGGTTCGACAGTTGCAATCTCACTCCAGTAGATAGGCGGCTACCAGGCACGGAGGGGCGTGGCTAGGTGTAGGCGGGTCCTGCCTCCCCAGTGGAGAGCTGTCCATTCCCTGAAGCCCCCCACCTTGTCGGCGACGGGGAGAAAAATGGTGACACCCCAGCCTCTCCTCCCTGACCAAGTGTCCCAAACCACTCTGCTCAGGCCGTCCTTGCAGTGCCGCGGGCACGAACGAGGCGGTTTGTCCCACTGCACCAGTTCTTGTGCCTCCCTGGAGCTCGGCTGGGATTTAAACCCGATGTCTTAAAGGATCCCTCTCTGTGCACCCCGGTTCCAGGGAAGAGCCGCCCCATGCCACCTCACAGTGTCGTGAGAGGTTTGTCCCAATTCCTGGTTTTCCTCAGGTACCCAATCCAAACTAAAGTTTCTCTCCTTATAAATACCATTTTATGGTTGGGGTGTCTGAATTAGGAAGCAAATAAACCCACACACTATGTTCAATCATTAAGTCTCTTACATATTGCTTATCTAGTGTGGTCCCCACCCCCATCTCTGTCATGCTTTGGTTTGTTGTTCTGTGGAATGTCTCACATTTTAAATTTAAAAAAAAAAAAAAATTTTAATGTTTACTTATTTTTGAGGAAGAGAGAGAAAGACAGAGTGAGAGTGGGGGAGGGGCAGAGAGAGAGACACACACAGAATCTGAAGCAGGCTCCAGGCTCTGAGCTGTCAGCACAGAGCCCCACGCGGGGCTCGAACCCACGAACGGTGAGATCATGACCCAGCCGAAGTTGGATGGTTTACCGACTGAGCCGCCCAGGCGCCCCTCACACTTTGAATTTTTAAAAAATGTTTATTTATATTTGAGAGAGACAGAGAGACAGAGGGTCTGTGCGCACATGTGTGTGGGAGGGGCAGAGAGAGAGGGAGACAGGATCTGAAGCTGACCGCAGAGAGCCCCACGCAGGGCTCAAACCAGGAACCGTGAGATCATGACCTGAGCCAAAGTTGGAGGCTTAACCGACTGAGCCACCCAGGCACCCCGCACGTTTTGAATTTTTGTTTTACTTCCTTCTGTTATTCATTTCCTTCTGTTCCCTCCTTCTGTTCCACTGTCCCCATGTGAACAGGAAGTTAGCCTTAATGCTTGATTAGATGCAGACTCAATTGTGTTTGGCATAATTAATATGTAGGTTGTTCTGTGTCCTTAACATAGTGCATTAGAAGTCACGTGATGTGTGGTTGACCGGCTCTCAGTGATGTGAAGTCCCATAAGTGGGTTCAGGTAGCAGCAGCCTGATTTTTCCACTGTCAAGTTCCCCATTAACTTATCATCTAAGGGTTTCATCTGTTGGTGGATCTTCGCCTGAATCAATTATTTTATTAGGACTTGCAAAATGATGGATTTCTAACTATGATCTACTCATTCTTAGCAGTTGGAATTATCCTGTAAATAAACTTTCCCTTATCAATGAGGATAAACATTGGTCATACAGGAAAATCAGGGGAGATGTGGAATCCCCCCCCCCTTATTGGCCATTTTTTAGAACATGGAGTTGGTGCCCTAGTTACCAATAATGGTGACCAGACTTAAATAATTTCCTGAATATCAGGATAACTACACAGTGTTTTAAATGTTTAATATGTTTTTCAATCATTGTTTGACTCTTGCATCCTTTCTTATTCAGGATTTTGTTTTTTAAATGTTTATTTATTTTGAGAGAAAGAGAGTGCATGCTCGTGCACATGAGCAGGGGAGAGGCAGACAGAGGGGGAGAGACACAATCCCAAGCAGGCTCCCCACTATTAGTGCAGAGCCCCACACGGGGCTCGAGCACATGAACCAGGAGATCACGACCCGAGCTGAAATGAAGAGTCGGACACTTAACCAACAGAGCCACTCAGGCACCCTGTTTTGAGAATTTTTAAACATAAAGGCAGTTTGGAAGAATTGTACAGTGAACATCTATACCCACCTACTGGATTCAACTGGTTATTAACATTTCAGTATACTTGTTTTTTATCATGTATCCATCTATCCATCAATCCTTGCTATTTTTCTAATGGATTTCAGAGTAAGTTGCAGATACCATACACTTCCCTTAAACACTTCATTCTGGATAATATTAACTAGATTTCAGTATTAATTCTAGGTTTTTTTTTTTTTTATGTTCTTTAGACATTAGTTCGTAATATTTTAGACATTGGTGTTTAGGCCATGTAGCTTCTGCTGTGCATTTAACCATTCCAAAACCAAGTGGCTGAAACCAACCAATTTTTTAGCTCATGATTCTGTGGGTTGTGTGGGACTGCTCATGTTGTCTCTGCTGAGCCCTCTCATACATCTGTCGTAAACAATGCAGATAATTAGAGGATCGAGGATGGCCTTATTCACATGTAGGGCTGGGTTTGTGACCTATTCAGGCACACAGAGCCCCATGCTCTGAAGGGCCTCATCCTTGGCCCCAGAGATCTGTTGCAGTTTTGAAATTAATATGTTTTAAAGAAAGGGCCCCTCATTTTCACTTTTTTCTAACCCTGAAATTTATGTAGCTGGTTCTGCTCCCATGGTAGGCCTTTGGTGGCACTAGGCTAGGACACCAGGAGCAGACAGACCATATTTCTTTCATCCAGTCAGTTTGTGGGGGGCTTCTTCATATGCTGGTGGTCACAGAGTTCTCAAGAGCAGCAAGAGAGTAAATCTTAAGGAGAACATGCTTTTCAGCCTCTGCTTGCATCACCTTTGCCAGTGTCCCATCCGTGAAAGCAAGTCACATGGCCAAGCCTAGACTCAAAGGGAAACACTCGAGCTTGCGAATACCGGGGGAAGCTGTGATGTTACTGCAGTCTATCCCCAGAGTGAATGGCATTTAGAGGTCCTGATCTGTTTACTTGGGGTGCTCATTGCTCCCAACTTGTCACTGCCTTCAGGATTTTTAAATGGAAAAAAACTAAGAGATGTACTGCTTTTAACAGGAAAATACTAATGACTTTATAGTGTTATTTTCATTTTGAATGCAGTGTTACAGGACTTTTATTTCTTTAATTTTATACTTGCAACTCTGTTGCAGAATGCTGAGAATCTTAGTTCCTAACAGTATTAACATAGTTACTTATTTGCTTTAGCTTACAATTTAGCTATAGCCATACCACTTTATAATGATAGTAACATTACTGAATGAAGTTATGATTTTTTCATAGCTGGAGCACCTGGCTGGCTCGATTGGCAGAGCATGTGACTCTTGATATCGGGGTTGTGAGTTTTAACCCCACGTTGGGTGTAGAGATTACTTAAAAATAAAACCTTAAAAAAAAGACTTCTTCATAGCTTAATTTGCCCTTATGACACGTTTCACTAACAATATGCAATCAAAATATTTGTTCTAAAGTTATTTGAAATAATATTGTTCTTTATATGATTATATCACTAACTTGAGATACAACTGAATCATTTGATACAATTTCATAGTCAGGGAATGTTTTTTATTCTTCTTGGTGTATTTTGATATTTAATGAAATAGTCATAGATTTGCATGCAGTTGTAAGAAATAGTACAGAGAGATCATGCGTACACTTTACTCAGTGTCCCCCAACAGTAACATTTGCAAAACCATAGTATAACATCACAGCCAGAATATCAACATTGATCCAATCCACGGATCTTGTTCAGCTTCTGCCAGTTTTCCTTGCACTTGTGTGTGTGTGTGTGTGTGTGTGTGTGTGTGTGTATGTTTAGCTCTAAATAATTTTGTCACCATCAAGATACTGAACAGTTCCATCACCACAAGGGCCCCTTCTCATGATTTACTTCTATATTTTGAATACAGAAGATAATTACATGATTCAGAAGTGAGAACTGTATACTAAGGTACAGTCAAAGGAGTCTGGCTTCTCTCCATGTCTTCTTACCTCTTTCCTCCTTTTCATTATGAGTGATTTCTTAAAAATTGGTATTCTTCCACTGTTTTCTTTCTGAAAATATCAGCAAATATATGTATCTATTCCTATTCCTTCCCTTTCTTTCATATTAAGATACAGAAAAGCAGTTTGCCTACCACTTGCTTTTTGTACCTAACAATTGTTACCTACCAGGATAGGCTGGGGTCTATGTGTAGGTTTGGGTACAGCACTGACACCTCAGTGGTTTGAAACACAGTTCACTTTGCATCTCACAGTCCGTGTCCCCCTCGGGGGGCTGGGGCTCTGCTGCCACCGTGGGCTCCCTCCGGCCTAAGCTGAGAGAGCAGCTCTCCCTGGACTGTTGCGGAGGGAAGGGAACGTGGCAGAGTCCACACTGGTTTTCAGAGGACTCACTACCACACACTTCATTGGCTGTCGAAATTGTGGCCATAGCTGATTTCAGAGAAGTGCGCTTTTATTATATGCTGGGGAAGAGAGAAAGCCAGCACACCTGTGAACAGCCATAATAACTATCACAGTCCACTTTTCTTGGCAGTAAGTACTTGGTTCCAATTCTTCCCTGCATACAAATATGCTTGTCTAACCTGAGGATGCTACGCATTCCTGGCATTCATCTCCAAGTCAGACTCTTTGGGATGATTGGTGGTAGCCCTACACCAAGGGTCAGGTGTGTGTCTCTACACTGGATCCAGATGTGGCTTCTATATATATATATATATATATCATATATATCTATATATTTCACATATATATTCTATATATATATATATCATATATATCATATGTGTATATATATATGTATATTATATATATCATGTATATATTATATAATATATATTATTTTATATATATATGATATATATATTATATATATACATATAAATGTTTATTTTTGAGAGAGAGACAGAGCATGAATGGGGGAGGGACAGAGCGAGAGGGAGACACAGATTCTGAAGCAGGCTCCAGACTCTGAACTGTCAGCACACAGCCTGACCGTGGGGCTCAAACCCATGAACCATGAGATCATGACATGAACTGAGGTGAATTGCTTAATGGGCTAAGCCACCCAGGCACCCCTTTAAAAATTGTTTTTAATGTTTATTTATTTTTGAGAGAGAGAGAGAGAGTGTGTGTTCATATTTTATTTTATTTGAAATTTTGTTCTTGATATATAACAGAACACTTCCAGAACCCTGAAAGGTTTCTTTGTGCCCCTTTCCCAACACAGAGATAGCTATTATTCTCATTTCTATCAATATAGTTTGTCTGTTCTTGAACTTTGTATAGATAGAATCCTATAGTATATAATCTTTTATGTTTGGCTCCTTTCATTCAACAGTGTGTTGTTAGGTAGTATATTGTTAAATACCATTCTATTGTATAAATACCACAATTTATTTATTCATTCTATTGATGAGCATTTGGACTGTTATTTTATTTTGGATTATCATGGATAAAGATGCTATACACATTTTTGTACATATCTTTTGTTGATTATATGCCCTCTTAAGTTTTTTATATAGGAGTGAAATTGCTGGGTTATGGAATAGGAATATATTTCATTTTTAATGGTTCATATTATGCTTATATTTACGTATTAAATAGTTCTTGAAAGTGGTTGTTATCTATTCACATTTGATGCATTTCCTGGATCCAGAGACTTAACAAGTCATCTGACCGTCTGTCCACACACAGTAACAACACACCCCGACAGGATGGAGTAAGATTGTCTTGGTGGACATTCCCATTTGGGAAGTAGACCAACGGGACGAACAGCAATCTTTACAGCAACTCTGGCATACCACCGGGCAGTTGTCTGAGGACCTCTACCCTGGGGCTGCTTCTTGAGTAGGACTTTTCTGGGGCTCCATTGTTTTTATGACTCTTTGACTTTAACCTCTGGAAGACCTTTCTCTACCCATTATCTTCTTGGTCCAAATGTGACCAGGCATTTTACCACTGCATAGTATGGATCCCCCTCCTTCCAGCTTCTACTCAGGTTCCAAACCCTTTACAGCTGAGCCTTAAGACAGTATCACCTCCCACTTTTTTTTTAACCATAGCACCCTACTTCTGTTTACAAGTTGATCTATCTGTCAAGATACTGTGTTAAGCTGCAGCAACACCCTAACACAAAAATCTCAGTGGTTTTATGCAACAAAGATCTATGTCTCACTCATGTTACATGCCCCTTGCCATTCCAGCTAGGAACCCTATTTTGTGTCACTGTCATCCTGACTTTGGGACCCAAGCTAAAGGAGCAACTACCATCTGGAACATTGTGTGGGCTCAGCGGAAAGGAAAGAAAGGCTAGTAACACCGTTCCAGGCAACAGCTCCACACAGGGGTGAGGCATGATGCTTCCACTGACATTGAATTGGCAAAAGCAAATCCAAGTGGGCATGGAAGTGCGTTCCCGCCATTGTCTGGAGAGAGAGAACACCTAAATGACTACTACAGCCGTGTGTCCTGGCAGCATCTCCATGGCAGGATAGAGAGACCTTCCATATACCATCAAAGGCCCGAAGGGCACACAGTTCTATGCTGTGTGGATGTGGCACAGATCACCCAACAGGTGTCACAGTGGTAGACATTGGGTGTTTGTATTCCTTTGGTATTATTAACGTCATGGTGAACAACCCTGTGTACAAATAATTTTACATTTTACATTTTTGCTAGTGTATTTATTTTTTTAACTTTTCTGTGTTACAATATTTCATTTTCCTTTCGACTAGCATTTTTAGCCTCATCTGATATTTTTGCATTTTAATGGTGTTGATTAACTCACACTTAGTCAAATGATTAGGTTTTCTATACATCTGATGCCTATTTAAAAGAAAAAGTTTAATGCTTATTTATTTTTTAAAGAGAGAGAGAGAGGGAGACACAGACTCCAAAGCAGGCTGTAGGCTCTGAGCTGTTAGCACAGAGCCTGACACGGGGCTTGAACTCACAAGCCGTGAAATTATGACCTGAGCTGAAGTTAGACACTTAACTGACTGAAGGATCCAGGTACCGCAATGTCTGATGCCTACTAAAGCATATTAAAGCATTGTTTCCTTCTTTTTCTTCTCTGCTGTGCAATTTGTTTTCTATCTGGTATAGGCTATGTGTCATTTTTTCTCTCTTGAAGTACAGATGTTAGAAATCATGCTTTAGGGGCGCCTGGGTGGCGCAGTCGGTTAAGCGTCCGACTTCAGCCAGGTCACGATCTCGCGGTCCGTGAGTTCGAGCCCCGCGTCAGGCTCTGGGCTGATGGCTCAGAGCCTGGAGCCTGTTTCTGATTCTGTGTCTCCCTCTCTCTCTGCCCCTCCCCCGTTCATGCTCTGTCTCTCTCTGTCCCAAAAATAAATAAACATTGAAAAAATAAAAAAAAAAAAAAAAGAAATCATGCTTTAAACCATTAGTTTAATACCATTTTTCTCTTAAGAATATTAAGTAAGGGGCGCCTGGGTGGCTCAGTCAGTTAAGCGTCCGACTTCGGCTCAGGTCATGATCTCACGGTCCGTGAGTTCGAGCCCCGCGTCGGGCTCTGTGCTGACAGCTCAGAGCCTGGAGCCTGTTTTGGATTCTGTGTCTCCCTCTCTCTCTGCCCCTCCCCTGTTCATGCTCTGTTCTCTCTGTCTCAAAAATAAATAAACGTTAAAAAAATGAAAAAAAAAAAAGAATATCAAGTAAATAACAAACTTCTATATTAGGATAAGACAATAAATTTTGTCTATTCTTTAAATATAAAGGTACCCTTAATTCTATGATTCAGTCTTTATTTCATCTGTGACTTACAGGTCTAGATCATTATTGTGATTTCCCCTTTTTTACATCAAAAACTGCCCCATCCCCGAAATCTTTTCTTGCCTTGCATTCAGTTTGTTAACCACACCTCACTGGTCATTTTTACTTAACAGTAAAAGACTTCCCAGTAGGTTTTAACTTCTTTCCTGATTTTTTGGTTTAGATTGATCAATTGCAGTGTGTTTTACAGGGCTGTTGGTTTTCTTTTACTTTGTTTCTGCAAGGAGTGGGAAGGTGGGTTGTACTGAACTTCAGTCACATCATTGTTTCTCCTCTGACCTCCTAAAGTCCTCTGGTTTCTACATTCTTTCCCCTTCTCCCTTGGTGTCCTCCAGTGCTGTGTCTTTAACCTTCTTTCTTCCCCATCCTTTGAGCAGAGTCTTCTATGTCCAGGACTCCAGCTGTTTCCCACCTCTGACAAGGACTCCAGTACCTCTATCTCTAACCAGAGGCACCCTACCAAATACCACATGTGTATTTTCCAAGTGCTTCCAGATGTCCTGTCCAGAATAGTTTGAGGATAATGCAAATGTAAACTTTTGTTCTTCCTTCAATCTGCTCTTGGTCTTGTCTTGCCTTCATTTTGGTCACCAACATTCTTCAAGCCTCTGAAGCTAATATCCTTGAAAAATCCTTTAAAAGCCTTTGGATCTTTCATTATATCCAGTCTGCTCCTAAATCCCATCGATTCACTCCTGGGTGTCTCTCAAATCCACTAGCTCCTTTCTGTTTCCACAGTTGGCACCATATTGGATCCCTCTTTACCTTCCCTTAGACCCAGCAATAATCTCTTTGGTTTCCCTATCCCCACTCTTTCTCTGATCTGTTTATCTAAATCTTCATGAAGACATTCATGCATAAAAGCTTTCCAGTCTGACATTCAAGGGCTTCCACATTCTGGTGTGCCCACCTGCAATCAAAATATCTATTTCAAAAGCCACCCTTGTCCAGGAATCCTTTATTGACATCACTCATCAACAGATCGTCTTTTTAAATATATTTTTTTATTTTAGAATAATTTTAGATTTCCAGGAAAATTTCAAAATTAGTACAGAGTTGCCATACATCCTTCATGCAGTTTTCTCTATTACTAGCAATTTACATTAGTATAGTCCATTTGTCACAATCAATAAACCAATATTGATACATTATTATTAAATAAAATCTGTACTTTACTCAGATTTCCTTACTTTTGCCTAATGTCATTTTTAGTTATAGGATCCTACTTAGGAGACCACATTACATTTTGTCATCATGTTTCCCTAGGTTCTGTGATAGTTAATTTAATGGGCACACATTATTCTGGGTATTTTTGTTTGGATGGTTTTATTTTTGCTTTCCTGTTTGTTTTTTGGGCTGAAACCCCAGAACAAACCAACTAGGTGTTTCTGTGAGGGTGCTTTTGGATGAGAAGAACATTTAAAGCAGTAGACTGAGTAAAGCAAATTGGCCTCCCAATGTGGTCGGCCTCGTCCAATCAGTTGAGGGCTTGAACACACCAAAAGGGTAACTCTCCCCCAAGTAACATAGAATTTCCTCTGTCTGACAACCTTTGAACTGGGACATCAGCTCTTCCTGGTTCTACAGAAGTCTGGCAGCCTTTGGACTTGAACTGGGACATGTATTGGTTGTGCAGATTTTGAACTTGCTAGCCTTCATGATTGTAGGAACCAATTCTTTATAATTAATTCATTTGTGTGAGTATGAGTGTGTGTGTGTGTGTGTGTGTGTGTGTGTGGTGTGTAGGCTTAGTCTATTCAGATTGGTATTCATACCTCAGACTGGACTGTGTGTCTTCTAAACAACAGAAATTTATTGTTTATAGTGCTGGAGGCTGGGAAGTCTGAGATCAAGACATCAGCATGGTCATGTGGTCATGCTCTGGTGAGGGCCTTCCTGGTTCACATCGTCTCCTTACATGGTGAAGAGAACAAGGGATCTTTGCAGGGTCTCTTTTTTCAGAAAACTAATCCCATTCGTGCGGCCTCAACCCTCATGACCTAAGTACCTCCAAAGGCCCCACATCCAAATATCATCATCTTTGAGGGTTAGGATTTCAACATACAGATTTGGCGAGGACGCAAACATTTACACCCTAGTGTTTTGGTTCTGTCGTTGTGGAGAATTTTGGCTAATACAGGCTCCTCTTGGCTGTGATAGTTTCTCAGACTTTCCTTCTTTCTGATGACATTTGTGGAGTACAATGCCCTTCAGACTGGCTTTGTCTAGTGTTTTTCTCATGGTTAGATGGCTTGTGGGTCTTTGGAGGAAGGCTGCCGAGGCGAAGTGCCTTCATCACATCAACAGTGTGTGTTTTCAACATGATTTATCACGATAGTGTTACCCTTGCTCACCTACCTGGCTGAGGTCATTTCTGCCAGGTCCCTCCACTGTCAAGCTACTTTCTCCCCTCTGCCCATACTCTATCCTCTGGAAGCACATTACTAAGCTCACCCACACCCCCGTGGTGGGGATTAGATGCTAGATCCTTGACGGGAAGTACCTACATGAAGTACCTACATGGAATTCTTCTGTATGTGAGGTTCGTCTCTCCCTCCCATTATTTACTTATTCAAGTATTTATTTATGTTAGTATAGACTCGTGGATGCTTATTTTAGACTTTGGATTACAATCCAATACTGTGTTATTTATTTGGTTGCTCAAATTGTTTCAGTGCTGGCCATTGGGAACTCCTTCAGGTTGGCTTCTTATTCTATTACTTTGAAAAATACCACGTTGCAGTTTATCTTGTCCTTAACTACATGCTTGACTAAGCCTCACCATTAATCATGAATTCATTGTATTCATCTTCATTCTCTGCAATGACCAAAGCATGTACCTATTCATTAATTTGTTCATTTGTAGAACTAACGTCTCCCACCATGTGGCTGCATGCTATAAGGAGTGACGACTCGGCAGTGATGAGGTCCAGTGTCACAGAGCTTTTACTGTCTCATGGGGAATAAACACACACACACACACACACACACACACACACACACAGAAACGTGTATTGATAGAAATAGTAATTAGTGCTATATAAGGAAAACAACATGGGTGCAATGAGAGAAAATGGTGGGGGAACATGCTTCAGAAAAAAACTTCTCTGTGGGCATGGGACATAAGGTGAGAGTTGGAGGGTGAGTGAGAGGTGGGCCATGAGCAGAGGAAAATTCCATGCAGAGGGCAGATAGAAATTTCCCAAAGTAAAAAGGAGGTTACAGTGTAAATGATAAATATTTTCCAAACTAAATTGCCCAAATGTAAGTTTTATTTTAATTGGTACTATCCACTGGTTCCTTTAAGCAGTAGATGAGAATGTTGGTCATGGTCTGTATTACCGTGATTCATGCCAGTCACAAATACAATCCATAATGTGTCTGACATATCTCAATGGCAGGGTTATATCTCATGCACATCACAGCCTAACAAAGAGTTTAGTCAGTCCGGTCTCCAAGGTGACTCTCCAAGTGGTGAACCCAGATAGTTTGACCTCTTCTATTGTGTGGCTCCAGATTCTGAAACCTTCACTCCAGAGCAGAGTGAGGGGGATGTGGTGGGGGTGGGGGGTGCATTGGGGGATCTCAACGGTTTTCAAAGGCAGAGAAGGTGGTCACATCCCTTTCATCTGCATTCCGTTGGCAATAAGTCACATGACCTAATTTCTTTTGTATGTGTAGAAAACATGTTTTAACAGAAAAGACCTATAGTTCTATCTCTTCTTGGTAGCCACAGCAGCCTGGTTGGCCTTTGACACGAAGTCCAAGGTGGTAGAGGTAAATTATGGGCAATTAAGAAACTTACTGCAATATGGGAATACACCGTGGGAAGTGGTGCAGCCCTCATGGGCCTGAATCTTCAGTCAATCCAGGTTCACAGGGCTTGTTGTCCAGACCGTTGGCCTGACCTAGCTATACTTTTCCATTCTTCACCTCCTGTCTTCTCAAGATTGTGCATAATGGTGATCACATGCCCCACCCCATCCTCAGTGAGCTCTCCTGAACTGTTGATGAGGTTGATATCTGCTTTCCCACACAGCACATGCGCATATCTGGGACCATACCCTCAACTGCGGCGACGGCAAAGGCTATTTTCCACCGCCCATCGGTGTTGGTGTGGAGGGCCCACAACAGCGCTGGAGCTTCTCAGGGGTCACCAGAGACAAGGCAGCAGCCCCTCCTGTGGAAGACAAAAACACAACACTGTCTCTGTCACATGTTTCACAGTGTGACGCATGCAGAGAGTCTTGAGGAACACTATGGTAAAAATACTTTTGAAATGACTGAAGAGTTAGTTGCGTGCATTTCAAGCTGTCATGGTTATCTCATTTAGAGATAGAAGACAGATGTTTTCCTTGAGCCCTGAATGTGTCCCCTGCCACCTTCTCTGGCATTGGGAAGGCCTCCAAGCCCCTGGTCATTTCTCACCAGTCAAGCTTCCCACAGTGCTGTTCACACTTTCCTCAAGGTTGCATCTCACAGGACCCAAGTTTAGCTATTGCTTTTAGAAGGCACAGTGAATCATCCCCTTCAGCAAATATCAAATGCGCTATGCCCTCTGCAAATGTCCTACCATCTCCGCTGCTGAGCCAGAAGAAGAAAAGCCAGGAATGGGAGGACTTCGTTGTAAGCAACCATCGTTATTTATTCCAGGCCTAATGGTGGAGTCAGATACAGAAAACAGCTCTGCCAGTTATGCCTGGGAAAGAGTAGTGGCTTTAGAGTTGAAAGAATGAATTTGACACATCTGGATCCTTGACCTATTGAGTGACCTTGGGCTAGTCATCAATTCTAAACATGTATTAAGCACCTACTATAAGCCAAGTACGTAAGAATGGAGGTTGTAAAGTAAATTATGGGCCATCAAGGGACTTACTGCATTGCAGTATGGGAAATGTTTTCTCATTCCCCTGGTATGTCTACCCTGGCCCACAGTGGAAGGGATGTCTGTCTCCTCAATCTTGTAACCAGTGCCAACTTCAACATCTGGATGCTTTTACTGCTCCTCTCACCAGTCGAATTGTTGCCTCACAAGAGCCTGTTTCTTTACATTGCTGACTTCCAAAATAAGGTCTCAGATGGATGAGCTTGACCGGGGCACCTACGTGATAGGTCTGTGGTTTAGTTGTAAAGAAGGCCAGGAAAAGGAGGGTGCAATTTTTTTTCTTAATTTTCCAACTACGAGATGGGCATTTAAAATGTGCCAGGCAGAAAATATGGCACATAAAAAGATTTCCAAATGGCACTGAAGAACCACTTGATCTTTCATGGAGGCCATGCTTTTGTTTTGGCATGATGGTGAAATCGCTCTCAGGTGTTCTGAGCAAAGACACACAGGAACATAGACCAGGGATGGTTTGGTCCTGGGTTTGCCACATTGGGATAGTTGCAGCAGAAGAACAAGGCTACTAGATGTCAAGTGGCCTAGAAAGAGGTAAGTAATGATGTTCTCAATGAATAGGGAGAGCAGATGGTAACAAGAATGAGAATAGTTTTCTGGAATTTAAGATCTCAAGCATTATGCAGTTCTGAGTAATCATCTGGTGTAGGAATGTGGATAAGTTTCCCCTTGGTTGCACTGTGTTGAGATAGTACCCTACCTAGGTCAGGGGAAAGAATAATATGGCATCTCAAGTATCACTTGACTTGTTCAGCGTATTTCAATCACCTTTTCCTTAAGAACTAGACCCAAATCCTTCAGGAGCTGGTCTGGAGACACCCGAGTGACAACCTAAAGTTCTGCGTACAAAGTTCTCTATTTCTGGGACAAGTTTTTGGGCAAATGCAAAGGGAAATAAGCATTCCAATGAGAGGGATCTATCAGAAGAAAGTCTTGTATGGACCGTCTTATGAGACAGGAGTATAGTAAAGAGCTGGAAAAGAAACTTCTCCAGGCAGCATCACATTAGGGAGTAAGGGTTACAGTGTCAGCCTCTTAGAAACTGGAACTGAACAATTCTAATGTGGAACTGAACAGATCACTGGTGATGGACTGACAATAACTAGAATCACCTGAGACTAGGTGTAAACTCATGCCACACTGTGGTAAGGATACTACAAAGTCTCCATAAACCCTCAAAATGTCCCCTTTGCAGTCAACTCCTCCCTCACCCCTTAACCCCTGATGGCCACTGATCGCTTCTCTATCCCTCTAGTTTGCTTTTTCCAGAATGCCATATAAATGGAATGCAATATGTAGTCTTTTGAATCTAGACAATATACAGTGAAGATTCATCAATGTTGTTGAGTGTATCAGTAGTTCTTCCTTTCCGTTGCTGAATACTATGACATTGTATGGATGTACTGCACTTGTTTATATGTATCTCCCAGTTGAGGGACAAGGGAGAGAGTCATGGCAGCCATTTTGACAAACAATCTAGCACACATGTTAATGATTCAAATTAAACACAGTTATGTATCCTTTGTACAAAAGAAATTCAAACAAATGTAGAGACAATAATACAATTATTCCCCATATAGCCTTCACTTAGCTTCAGTAGTCACTAAGATGTGTTTCATGTAACCTATTTTGCTTTTTTTCCCCCCTCCTTTGCTGAAGTATTTTAAGGCAAATAGTGGACATGCATAGTAAAGGATGTAGGTATTATTTGGTTTGCATCTCCAAACATTATGGATGTTTTTCAAATAACATTAATGGATGAGCAAATTATTTTCTGTAAAGGGTCAGACTTTGTGAGCTCTATAGCCTTTATTGTAATTATTCAACGTCTGCTATTATGGGAAGAAAGCAGCCTTAAATGATACATAAATGAAGGAATGTGGCTGTGTTCTACTAAAGTTTATTTATAAAAACAAGGATCAGGCCATAGTTTGCCAAACCCAATCTAGTATCCAGTCCATGATCAAATTTCCCAGATTGCAAAAATGTCTTTTTACTATTTAACAATTATGTCACCAATTATTTTTTTTTAATTTTTATTTTAGAGAGGGAGAGGGAGAGAGAGAGAGAGAGAGAGAGAGTGTGTGTGTGTGTGTGTGTGTGAGTGGGGGGAGGGGCAGCAGAAGGAGAGAGAGATAATCTTAAGCAGGCCCCATGTTCAGCACAGAGCCTGACTTGGGGCTCCATCCCATGACCCTGGGATCATGACCTGAGCCAAAATCAAGAGTCAGATACTCCACTAACTGAGCCATCTAGGTGCCCCTGACACCAATTCTGATGGGGGGTTTCCCACAGTGATGAAGTGTGGGAAACGAAGTTTTGGGGTAACAGGGGGTTCATGGGGTCCAGAGCTGATGGCCAAGAAAGAACTCTTGAAGTCATCTTTGGTGCAAAAAGATGATTTTTATTAAAGCATGGGGACAGGACCTATGGGCAGGAAGAGCTGCACTATGGTCATGACAGGTAACTCATTATGTACCCTCGGGTTGGGAGGGGGTCAGGGATAGAGTAAGTCTCTAAGAAATTTTGGAAGCAAGATTTTCAGGACTGTGAGAGGCTAGCTGTTGCTAGGGAAACACCATTTATTGCCATTTAATAAAACCTCAATCATGAGATCTTTTAGATGTATATCAGGGTCTATAAGCTTGGAGTATGATTGCCAACACATATCTTGGGGCAGTTGAGATAAAGGAAGTTGACTTCAGGATCCACCAGGTTGGGATAATGTTAAGCTAAGGTTATCTTTTGCCCCCAGAAAAGTGTCATCTTTGAGGTAGCTGAACTCGTTAGAGGGAAGTCACTCTGCCAGTCTCAAGGACTTGTCAATGGGCTGTAGGCAGTAAGGGAATTTAATTTTTCATTTGCCTTAGTTTCCCACATTACCATGGCAAACACTTAAATGCCTTTCCTTTGTTCTTGGGTAGCCAGGATTGTCTGAGGAATATCATACATATTCTACCTGTGGGGCAGAGAAGTGTGCCAGCCTGTATTTTGCCCTCAGCTTGCCCCAAGCTCCCTCATCAACACTACCAAGCAGTTCTGGAACAGCAGCTGAGTGTCTTTCAGTTTAGCTCAATTCTGACACCATCTACCCAGAGATAGGGTCAGATTCCATGACTAAAGGCTCAATCCTACAAGACTGTCCTCCACTTTAGATATCAATTTTAGGTCCAGGTTTTTACCTCTGCTTCTAACCAACTGGCTTTAGATCTCAGGTTGCAATGACTCCCCTCAATTCATTTGCTAGAGCAGCTCACAGAACCCAGAAAACCAGTTTACTCACTAGATTATTGGTTTATACAACTCAGGAACAGCCCTATGGAAGAGATGCGTAAAGCAAGTCACAAAAGCTTCCATGCCCTCTCTGAGTACTTCAGTCTCCCCAAATTTCCAGGTGTTCACCAACCTGGAAGCTCTCTGAATCTTGTCCTTTTGGGTTTTTATGGTAGTCTCATAACATAGACACAATTGAATAAATCGTTGGCCGTCCGTTATCGAATTTAATCTGCAGCCCCTTTTCCCTCCCCAGAGATAAGAGTTGGGACTGGAAGTTCCAATCCTCTAATCACATGGTTGGCTTGCCTGGCAACCATCCACATCCTTGGGTTTTATAGGGGCTTCCCAAAAGCTGCCTAATTAACATAACAAAAGACATCTGTGTTGCTCTCATCACTTAGGAAATTCCAATGGTTTTAGGAGCTTTGTGCCAGAAATAGAGAGGAAAACCACATACATAATTGTTATAAATTGCAATATCACACTGGTTTTTCAGCTCACATCAGGATCCAAACAAGGTTTTGAATCCAGTCTTAAATGATTTATTTTTTATTTTTTAAATTTTTTTTTAACGTTTATTTATTTTTGAGACAGAGAGAGACAGAGCATGAATGGGGGAGGGTCAGAGAGAGAAGGAGACACAGAATTTGAAACAGGCTCCAGGCTCTGAGCGGTCGGTCAGCACAGAGCCCGACGCGGGGCTCCAACTCACGGACCTCGAGATCATGACCTGAGCTGAAGTCGGACACTTAACCGACTGAGCCACCCAGGCACCCCCAGTCTTAAATGATTTTAAAGTTTCTAATGATAAAGTTAATTTGTAGATCAGTACCCACAAAATAGAAGCCATCCCAGTTGGCTGGCCCAAGTTACAAATCTGAACCGAAATCAGCCACACTTACGGGAAATGCCTCATTGTCAAGGAAATCTAACCCATACCAGTCACAAGTCTCCAACTTACCCTTAGCTAGCTTACTCTACCCTAGGAAATAAGACCTCCTGGCCAACTATTTCCACATTACCTCTTCTAACTGTGTAAAACTCACTGTCCCCTAAATACCCTGGGGGGAGTGTTCCACTGCTTGTGAGGCACTGTATTACCCCAATCCATGGACTGTCTTCCCTTGAATAAAGAATATCAAACTCATTACGAAATGTTTTGGTTTTGTCACTCGACACTAACACAATGACTTAAGTAACCATATTTTCCAGTGTATATTACATCTGCTATCCCCAGACCTTCTTCCTTGAAAATCAACTATTTAAAATGAACAATATGTATTCATCACTGAGAAATTAGGAAAAAAGCATAAGTCCCTCTAATCCTATCAAGCAGAAATAACCATTGTTTGTTTTTCTCTGATTTATTTCGCTTAGCATAAAGGCATCATATGATTTCACTCATATGTGGAATTTAAGAAACAAAACAGATGAATATAGAGGAAGGAAAGGAAAAATAAGATTAAAAACAGAGACGGAGACAAACCATAACAAACTGAGGATTGCCAGAGGGGAGGTGTGTGGGGGGAAGGGCTAAATGGGTGATGGGCATTAAGGAGAGCACCTGTTGGGATGAGCTCTAGGTGTTATATGTAAGTTAACCACTGGTTTATACTCCTGAAATCAATACTACAGTGTATGTTAACTAACTGGAATTTAAATAAATAAATTAAAAATAAATATATATATATATTTTTTTTTAAAAGAAATAACCATTGTTATCCAGTGTTGATATTTTGGTATATATGCTTCTAAATGTAAATCCGTTGATATAGATCTATAGACAGATATAAATCCATAGGAAATTTTTAAATTAACAAGGGATCTGGCTTATATATTGTTTTATAACTAGCTTGTTTCACTTCTAATGTTACAACATAAACATCTTTTTATGTTAGTAAAGATCTTTCTGCAACTTCTGTGGAGGTTTCTGTGATAGGTGTGTTCTATCATTTTCTTATAACTTACTTACCATCTCATGCTTTTGAGATCAAAAGAAAAGAATTAAAAACCCCGAGGGCCACTCTCCACTCATGCCAAAACTTACCTTGACAGAGTTTAGTCTCATGGCTGAAAAGAAAATAACTTTTTAATGTTAAGAGTTACAAAAGGTGGGCTTAACCATATTGCTGACTGAGCAACAGTCATCAGATGATCAGGGACTCACAGGGACCCTGCTGCCTCTTTACCATCCCCAACAGTTCCTGTGGTCACGTATGCTTTAAGGAACTCATATGTGCTCAGGGTTCTTAACAGGGCCTGAGTTGGGCCAACCACAAAACACTGTTTTGGGGTTCTCAGAGTTTTTAGTGCCTATCCCCATAGATAGTCCAAGGTTCCATAAACCAATGAGTTTTAAAGATAATAAAGACAAGGGCACTCGGGTGGCTCAGTTGGTCAAGGGTTCAACTTCAACTCAGGTCATGTTCTTGCAGTTTGTGAATTCTAGCCGTATGGGCCTCTGTGCTGACAGCTCAGAACCTGGAGCCTGCTTTGCTTTGGATTCTGTGTCTCCCTCTCTCTCTGCCCCTCCCCTGCTCGCTCGCTCTCTCTCTCTCTCTCTCTCTCAAAAATAAATAAATAATTTTTTTTTTTTTAAAGATGATGAAGGCAGAGTTTGTACTGTCCTCAATATTACAACTTACTGTCTCTGAGTCTTGGTTACCAATTGTAGTCATTTTGCAATGTCTACAATTCTTTGTCAGTCTCCTCCTCAAAAAGGTGGAGTTCACTTTCTCCTTGCTTATGAATGGGACTTAGGGATTTACATCTAACAAATGGGATGTGACAGCAAATGACTTCTGAAACTAATCATAAAAGATATGATGGCTTCATCCTTGCTTCCAGAATCACCCACTCTGGGGGAAGCCAGCTACCACATTAGGCAGCCCTATGGAGAAGTCTGTGTGGGTGAAGAGCTGAGGCCTCTCGTCAACAGCTACATGAGAGAGCCATTTTGGAGGTGAGTCCCCTAGCCAACCCTTCAGATGACTGGTCACCATCTTTTTTTTTTTTTAATGTGTTTTTTTTTTTTTAATTATTATTATTGAGAGAGGGAGAGACAAAGTGTGAGCAGGGAAGGGTCAAAGAGAGAGGGAGGCACAGAATCCAAAGCAGTCTCCAGGCTCTGAACTGTCAGCACAGACTCCGACGAGGGGCTCGAACTCACGAACTATGAGATTATGACCTGGGCCGAAGTCAGACACTTAACCAACTGAGCCACCCAGGCACCCCGACTGGTCATCATCTTGACTACACCCCCAGGAAAGTCCCTGAGCCAGAACCTCCCACTTAAGTGTTCCCAGATTCAGGACCCTATGAGATATTAAATGCATATTGTTTTTATGCCACCAAGTTTTGGAGTAGTTTGTATAATGAGTAATTTGATAACTAACATGCCAATGAAGAAGTATTTTTCAGGGGGGCATAAAGAAGAGCGTGGTTTACGATAGGGTCTGAGAGGAGAGGGGCATGGAGAGGTGGCATTTCACTGGAAGAACCTCCCAGAACACCACATGACTGAGTCCACTTCTAACTCAGGGTTTCCCCTGCAGTCTCCCAGTTCCTTAGGCTGCATTTCCGCCTTTCCCCAAAGACAAGCAGATGCTCTGCTCTGACGTCCTCGGTGTTGGTGGACTGATGAGAACAATGGCTCTTGCTTCCAAGCGTTTACTCCATGCTCAGCATTGTCGTAAGCACATTGTTCATCCGAAGTCATTTAATCTTCACCACAACCTCCTGAAGTAAGTTCTACAGACATAGACACTGAGCTACAAAAACCCTAAATAATTTCTTCCATGTCACAGACCTAGTATGAGTGGGTTCCAAGTTCAGGTACACAGACTCCAGAGACAACACTCAACCACAGCTTTATGTAGCAAGCGAGACTAATAATCTCTAAGAAGAATGACAGGGTATTAATCAGTGATTGTTGTGAAGTAGGGAGCCCCATTTCAAGCAATACAAATACTTCTGCAATTTAAGTCACCCCTTTCCTCAGGTACAAGATACCACAGGTTCACCAAAGAGCATGGAAGCTGGGTCCTAGGCTGTGGTGAAATTGCTCTGCCCTGCACCTGAGATCCCCTCTCCAGGAACCAGGTTATCTGTGTTCTCCAAGTCTTTCCCTAAGACTAGGACTGAGCTTCTGTCCATACATCTCTTCCTTCAATGTTGCCACTCCCTGCCCTCCCTGGGTGCCTGGAGTAATGGCCTCCTCTCATGGGGCGAAAATGAGACCAACTTTTGGATTTGTACATTTGCCCTCCGAAGTTAAACATATGGAGCCTTGAAGAGGTGGGATGGAGTCAGATTATTCAGAAACTTAAATGCCAGCCTGGCAAGTTCAGCCTTTGTTCTATAGGCATTTATTTTTCTCAATAAGAATCTCTCACGAGGTGCCTGGGTGGCTCAGTCGGTTAAGCGACTAACTTCGTCTCAGGTCATGATCTCATGGTCTGTGAGTTCGAGCCCTGGGTCGGGCTTTGTGCTGACAGCTCAGAGCCTGGAGCCTGCTTGTATTCTCTCTTGTATTCTCTCTCTCTCTCTCTCTCTCTCTCTGCCCCTCCCCTGCTTTCACTCTGTCTCTCTCTCGTTCTCAAAAATAAATAAACATTAAAAAAAAAATTCTCTTGGGGCACCTGGGTGGCTCAGTTGGTTAAGCGTCCAACTTTGGCTCAGGTCATGATCTCACGGTCTGTGGGTTCGAGCCCCACATCGGGCTCTGTGCTGACAGCTCAGAGCCTGGAGCCTGTTTCAGATTCTGTGTCTCCCTCTTTCTCTGACCCTCCCCTGTTTATGCTCTCTCTCTCTCTGTCTCAAGAATAAATAAACGTTAAAAAAAATTTAAAAAATTCTCTCACATTGCTTAAAATGTAAAGGCTTTCAGTCACGCTGCATATGAAGGAATAATCAAAACACACTTTAAAGAGGAGGAATTTCCTTTTTTTCCAAAGGATTTTTCTAGTTCCTGCACAGTGCTCTGAGAATACCTGGTTTGTGGGTTTGGGGCAGGAGAGTTCAGAAGGTGTATTCCTGAGTGGGGGGAGGGGGGCAGAGAAGAATCTGGGAATAAGAGAAGGGAAATAAAGAGAGACAAAACTTCAGACATAAACAGACTCAAACTTAAGGTTAACAAGATCTATAGATGTCAAAGGAGGCTTGGCTCACATTTCCACCTAACCTCACCTCTGAATTTGATCTCTACCCACACATCCAACAACCTCCTCTAAGTTAATATGTCCAAAGGAGAACCCTCAGTTTCTTCCTTCTCTGGGTTTCTCTTCCTTCAGGTTTCTCTCTTTCAGTAAACACCATCTTTATTCTAGTAGCTATGCACCCCCAGTCCTTGGAGTTCTCCTGTCTCTTAATCTTTCAGCAAAGCCTGTTGGCTTCACCTTCAGAGCACAGCGGGAACCTACCTTCCCTCCCCTACCCCGTCCTGGTCCAGCTCCCCATTACCTTTTGTGAGGTTATTGTGTGACTCCTTCCTGGTTTCCTGGCTTCTACTCTTACCCCTGTAGTCCATTCTCCTCATCACAGCTGGAGAGACTCTTTTTAAATGTTTATTTATTTATTTTGAGAGAGAGAGAGAGAGAGAGAGAGAGATCATGAGTGGGGAGGGGCAGAGACAGAGAGAGAGAATCCTAAGCAGGTTCCATGCTGTCAGCACACAGCCTGGCGTGGGGCTCAAACCCACGAACCATGAGATCATGAGCTGACGAAAGTGGGACACTTAACCGACTGAGCCACCCAGGGGCCCCTGGAGTGACTCTTTTAAAACAAAGGTCAGTTTATGTCCCCCTACTCAAAACCCTCCAATGGCATCCCAACTTTATCAGAATGAGATTTAAGCTGCTTTTTAGGCCCACAAGGCCTTACATGAATCTGTCCATCAGCTACCTATTCTCAGTCACTTTCCCCATTCCTCCTTGCACTCCAGATTCCGTGTCCTTTCTGTCCCTCACACATGCCACCCGCACTCCATCCTGGGGTCCTGGACATTTGCTGCTGCTCATGTTTGGAAGGCTGCCCAGTAGCTGCTTAGCTAGCTCCGCTTCATTCAGGTCTCTCCTCCAAGTCACCTTCTTAGAGACGCTGTCCCTGCCTACTGTGACCTCAGTTCCTTTCCCCGGCCTCATGAACCCTTTGTCCCTGGATATATGACAGACTATTTATTGGTCTGTCGTCCTCTCTACTCCTTGCTTGCTAGCCACCAAGAACGAGGGTTTTGCCTGTTATCTCCCCGGTCTCCCCCGTGCCTCCGCTGGTATCTGGCACCCACCAGGTACTCAGCGAAACTTGTTTCAATGAATGAATGTCATCATTCTGTACCGTGAACCGTAATGAATGTGCAGTGATGCAAGAGAAGGAAGACTCACACTGGGTCAGCTTAGCAGCTACTCTTAATTCCCTGAGTGATGTTGGAAAATGAAAATTTCTGGATGATAAATTAAAGCTACTAAATGCCATTTATCACAATTCTTATCATAATCAACTCAATAAACTATGGGATGCACATTGTACATCTAATTGAATGTGTGTAAGCGAGGCGTGTAATGACACAAACGTATAGCTGGTGGGTTGGAGTTAATGCATAAAAATGTAATATTAACTGAAAACAAGAGAGCCAATGACACATTGTCTACACTGGCAGATCGATCCACCATTATAGGGAATGAGGAAATGAAATCAAAGGGATTTCAGTTTTGGCCAGAGAAAAGAATGAAATGAAGAGGGTATGGTTGGTATCATTTAAATCTATGCCTTTATGTTTTACCTCCTAATTGTGACCTACGGTTTTAAGTCAAGATAATAAAATGCACAATAATGCAAAATAAAAAAAATGCGTAAATGAAAGAATGCATCAACACAAACCTCTCTGCCAGAGACATCTCATTACTTTTCATTTTGTTTCCTGGAATTCAAAGATGACAGAGTGGTTTATACTTGTCTGAGAGGGTTACAAGGGAGACAGAGCCTGCAGTCAAATAATAACAATGGAAGCAGAGAAGAGACCACAGAAAGAAAGTTATCTTTTAGAATAAGAAGTTCAGAAGTGTTCTATGTGATGCTGGAAATCTTGCGCATAGCCCTTTGCGCTCAGACCACAACCATGAGGAGCTCACCCCCAGGTCTTAGAGGGAGGAATGGATGTTCCTAAGGACGGTGCATTTTGGAGGTTTGGATGGAGAGGTCAGAAATTTAACCAAAGTTGGAGGGAATTAGTCTCCAGTTTAGGAGATTTCTTGCTAAATATCTACCTCCCAAGCTTCTACGGCCCAAAGGAAAGGCACTCTAGATACTCAGACTTTTCCCTTCCTTTATTAAAAAGATACAGATGTTTTAAAAAACAAACAATCACAGGACATTCTCTACAATATATAACAACAGGCCCCCAACCCCAGTGATCCTCAACATGTGTCTCCTAAGTCCCTTGAATCTGTAATGAGAAATGGGAGGCAAAAACGGGTGATTCCTTAGGTTCCTTCAAAATAGGGGATTTTAAGCTTCTCTGAAGTCAGAAGTTACTCCCATAAAACTAACATAAGCAAATCATTTCTGTCTGCAACATTTCTCCAGAGCTCCCAACGAAGAGTGAAATCCACACCAGGGTTCTCCTTGGTCCTGCCTCAGCTTCCCTGGCTAACAGTCCTACAAAAGAGCAAGTAAAATGATCCAAACCCTGAGAACAGGCAAAGGAAGGAACCAAGGCTGAATAAAGCACAAGCTGGAATATCCACTTGGGAGAAGTCAGGAGGTGGCCGAGGCCCCGGGGCTTCCTCCTGGTTATAGAGCAAAGACAGGGAAGATCTGCAGTCGGGACTCACTCCCTCACTCCCTCGTTCCCAGGCAGCCGGCTGATGGTGCTGTGGGAGGCAAATTATGGGGGCTGAGGTGGAAGATTAGGTCCTGCCTCCCTCCCTTGCTTGTTAGTTCAGCAATCTTGAGCCTCAGTTTCCTCATCTGTCAAATGTGCACAATTAAATAATATATAAATATGCTTAAGTTGGTTCACACGTATAGCAGGTGCTCAGTAAATGCCAGTTTTCTTATCTCCTTGTTACCTTTACTTAGATACAGAGGAAAGACCTTAAGGATTTGGCAAATCCCCCAATAGATTATAAAGCACATTACTAGTTGTGCCAGAAAAAGTCACTAATAGGGAGATTTAAAGGAGGAGGCAATAGCTGGAGGAATCAAAGGGGCCTTCCAGAATGTAATATTCCAGAGCATAGCTCAGGGCCCCTCTGCCTGACCTCCCATTCATGTCCGTTTGCCTCCCAAACTCGACTTCAGCTTTCATCCTTGATCCCACTCCACCTTTGCTTTTCCAAGCATTCGATCCTCAAATTTCCTTTACGGGCCACTGCTCCATTCCTGATTTCTCCCTTTCTCTGAGGTGGCAGTTTCCTTCTTCCAGTCCCCTAGTCCGAGAGGCCCCACCTCCCTCTGGGCACTTGGCCCTGCTACCATACTCGCTGCAGGGTCATCTCTTCCAGTGGTTAGAGAGAAACAAGTAGAAATACCAAGTACGACAGAGCAAAAGACAGGGTCGCTTTCCCAGATCATGAATTTGCCTTTGTAAACGCTGCTGTGGTCAAATGAGAGGGAGGCTTAGAGTGTAAACACCGTAGTAGAGACTTGAATGAGCTTCATTTCCATAACTAAGACTTATGTGATTTGAAGTCATCATGGTCCTTTGAGTGCTTTGGATTGAAAAGGCATTCTATTAGAATCTGGTAATGTTAGCTGAGGCATGAGCTAATCTTCAATCAGATACAGAAAATGCCTTTTGGAGGAACCAATATTACAACTCAAACTTGCAAAACTGTATCAAGTCAGCCACCTTCCAACTGTTTCAAGTTAAAAACTTAATTCTATTCTCAAAACCTGTGAGGAAGACAAAGAAATGGTAAGAAATTGCTGCTTATCCCTGGATGTGGTCATGAATAGACGGGGGAAAAAAACCTCTGGCTGAACAGTGTGAAATTATTTACTGTTGCATGCATTACCCACATGCATTGAGGGTATGTGCGAAATGTTGGTTGCGTGCTTTTTTTAAATTAAAAAACGTTTAAGGGGTGCCTGGGTGGCTCAGTGGGTTAAGCGTCCGACTTCAGCCAGGTCACGATCTCGCGGTCCGTGAGTTCGAGCCCCGCATCGGGCTCCGGGTTGATGGCTCGGAGCCTGGAGCCTGCTTCCGATTCTGTGTCTCCCTGTCTCTCCGTCCCTCCCCCGTTCATGCTCCATCTCTCTCTGTCTCAAAAATAAACGTTAAAAAAAAAATTAAATTAAATTAAATTAAAAAACGTTTTTAATGTTTATTTGTTTTTGAAAGAGAGAGACAGAGTGAAAAGTGGGGGAGGGGCAGAGACAGAGGGAGACACAGAACCTGAAGCAGGCTCCAGGCTCTGAACTGTCAGCATAGAGCCCGTCGCGGGGCTTGAACCCACGAACCGTGAGATTGTAACCTGAGCCTAAGTCAGACGCTGAATTTGGTGATTAACATAACCCCTTATGGATTCTCCCTACTGAATATCAAGAAAACAACTCAACTTTGTAAATAAATCTCTCTACTGAGAATCAAAAGTATGTCGAATTAAAAGCCATGGAGAAGCCGGCCTCTGGAACTCAAACTGAATATATACTAAATCTAAGTCTTGAGTCTCAGCTCCTCTCACCAAACCATCCCCACCTAAGGTCTAATCTACTACCATGGCCCCTTGGTCAGATCAGTCACCCTCCTGAATTTGTTTGGCACACCAAACTCCATGTTACCATTGGAGATCGCTTACTAAAACCACTGTTTCTTCCTGGATGTTGATGTCTACCCTCTTGCATCACACTGAATCTTGACTTCTTTACCTTTTTTGGTAGAAAGGGAGGTGCTGATTGTTTTAGTGCACTTGGGAGATCCTCTCTACTGTAAATCCATCGATCTATTGCTATGTTAGGTCACACCACATAGACTTCCCCTTCCCCCCCAGGGAGAAGGCGTTGCCTGAAATTTCCAGGGTAAAGGTAAATCTTAGAGAACCCTCAACTTTCCAGTTGCTGTCGGTTACATTCAGTGATTTTCATATCTGTTTCAAAAGCAGAATTCCAAAATATGTGCTCTTAGGGGGGAAAAAAAGCAAGGGTGTTTGGGAATGCTTCAGTGAAATATTTCCAAACAGAAATTTTTCCCTAAGTATCTTATTTACAAACAATTTTTAAACGTTTATTTATTTTTGAGAGAGAGAGAGAAGGAGAGAGGCAGAAAGAGAGGGAAACACAGAGTCCAAAGCAGGCTCCAGGCTCCGAGCTGTCAGGACAGAGCCCAATGCAGGGCTTGAACTCAGGTACCATGAGATCATGACCTGAGCCAAAGTTAGATGCTCAACCAACTGAGCCACTCAGGCACCCCTCCGTAAGTATCCTCTTTTCAAAGTTCCTTTTGGTTTCCTAGGATTATTCCTACATCGAGAAAAGGAATCCATGTCATAATTGGTACAAGATCTAATATTTAGGGTTTTTCTAATCTCAGGCATTAAGTATACTTTCCATTGTTTTCCATTTAAAATTTTTACTTTTTTTGTCCTATATAGTTGTGAACTGGACTAATGTTTTATGAGAGTATGTACTCAAATACTGCAAGCACTGGGATGAATTCCAACAAATACACATTTAAAATACAGTAACTCTTGGTAGTAGATCAGAAGTTTTTTTAATGGAGTCATTAAGATACATTTATGAATAAGAAATCCCAATTTCATATGGACAAGAACTTGTAATCTAAACTCCAACTCCCTTTCCTTTATAACATCTTTAAATACATAAGAACTGATTGTAAGTGAAGCTACTTGTTTTCATCTGTAGTGTTAGCTGGACATTTTTCTTTATTACAAGTCAAGAACATTAAACACTGAATAAAAAATAAATATGGGGCACCTGGGTGGCTCAGTTGGTTAAGTGTCTGACTTCGGCTCAGGTCATGATCTCACGCTTTGTGAGTTCAAGCCCCGCGTCAGGCTCTGTGCCGACAGCCCAGAGCCTGGAGCCTGCTTCAGATTCTGTGTCTCTCTCTCTGCTCCTACCCCACTTGTGCTCTCTCTCTCTCTCTCTGTATATCAAAAATAAATAAAATGTAAAACAAAAATTAAAATATATATATATATATAAAATAAATAAATAAAAATAAATAAATAAATATTACTTTACTTGCATCAAAGCCAGAAGTATTTTAGGAGGAGGGATGGCTGGAGCATTGATACTTGAATGATTTCTTTTTTCTTTCTTTTTTTGGCCTTAGAGCTATTTTGAACATCAAAGAAGAAATTCCTAATAAACTTTACTTTGCATCCACCCGCATTTAACAAGACTGGAACTATTGAAAAACAACACTGTAAAAGATGCTGAAATCGATTTTGATCAACTACACACACATTCACGATTATCTAAGTGTAGCTATAGAATTTAATAGTGAAGCACATAGTTGGTATTCCTAACAATTCACTCACAAGGACAAATTTCTACTGATAGGAAAACCTTCTCCCCACAAAGAAAGTGAGATTGCCCCATGAATTATGAAGAGGCTGTCTCAACGTGCAGCTCTTTAATAGTATCTGACGGGCTGCTGCTCAGAAGCCCTCCTAATGCATTTGCTCCTGAATTAGTAATAGGTTTCCAGCCTCAGTGCGCTTTCCTCCAACGTTCAACCTTCTACTGTTCAGCAGGCTGAGTCCAGATATTTGAAGAGCTTCCCTTGTCTTCCTCCCTTTCTTCTTTCTTTCTTTCTTTCTTTCTTTCTTTCTTTCTTTCCATTTTTAAAAGAATTGCCAAAAGATGCAACCTGAATTTATAATGATCTGGGTGGAAATGTACTTGCAGTGCTTTAGCATGACAGGAAGTGTTTGTATTCTACCCCCGAAATCTTACTCTGAATTTACTTTGACATTTGCTAGGCTTACAAAACCTATTCAGTGAACCTTCTTGAGCTCAGATTCCTCTTGTGCTTCTGGGTTCTTTGGCTTTTGAGAAGCATCCAGATGAAGTTTGAGAGAGAAAATTTGATTCCTTTTATAATTTAGAATGGGGGGGCGGAGAATATTGACTAAAAAAAACAAAACAAAAACAAAAAAACAAACAAACAGATTTTTGGAGTTTGAACATCACATACAGTCATTAAGCTAGTCTCAGCCAAGCCTGGAATAATGCTGCCAGAAGCAGCCTGTACATCACCTCTGGAATAAAAAGAATGTAAGGATGCTTTTACTCCATCTTTGAAATTCTTACTCAGTAAGCCCAGAATGCAGCTCAGTTATTCAACTGAGATGTTTATATATACATAAAACACACTGGCTATTTCCAGAAGAAAAATTTGTTCTCTTTCTCTCAAAAGGAGAGTTACAGGGTGACATTCTAGAACAAGGAAATATTAAGAATGGTTTGGATCAGTGACTTCTGCATATACAGCTATTAATTTTTATGTCCAAATTAAAATTCACCTGTAAAGTGGGATATATTCTCTTAGCAAACTTCCTTATTTATCTTTAACCTCCTTATATCTTTAAATTAATAAACACAGTACTGTTTAGTTTGATATTTAGATTTTCCCTATTCTGTAGGTTTGGCGATATAGATGTTACAACTGGATCCCAAGCCATTTTCCTTCTGTTCTGTTTTATATTTCCTCCATTTTAAATATTATTGTTAGTTTCATATTAGTGATTTGGAATGTCTTTTTTTCTATTTTATCTAATCAAGCCCCTGAACATTCTACTACTCTGTGACTTACTGGAAAATTTTTCTAGAAAAGAAACTTAAAAAAAAAAGGAGGGAGTATCCCTGCTCTGTGCTAAGGGTTCAGCCACCATCCCCGCCTTGTTTACCCCTAGGCAACTGAAGAAAGAGCAGATCACTTCTCAGGGTAGTAAATGTCCTTGTCTCCCAGGGTTTTCTTTTCCAGTCCTGAGGACGATAGTACAGCTGAGTCGTGAACTTAACCAGGAATGTAGTGGGGGAGCCAGAGAGCCCCAGGCGCCATTGCCTGCGGGGTGGGCGGGGAACGTTTCCCGGGGGACTTCAACCTTGAAGGCAAAAAAGGATGAAAGACGAAAGTAATTGCTCAGGAACAAGGACTGCCTTTACTTCTGTTGAATTTATTTGTACCACGGGGAACGATTTGAGAAACATCTAGTCTGGAGTTCTGAGGCTCTAAAATATTTCCCTTTGATTCTCAACATAAGTTACCCAAAGGACATACTTATTTTAGACCCAGATTTCTGGAAAAGAGTGGGAGCCGGCCTGCCGGGAACGGCGGATTCTACGAAGAGAAGTTCATTTCCTATCCTCGTTTTATTTTATATTTGTTCTCCTCTACTAACACAGTTTGCTTGCATCTCGCCACGATGACTCTTCAATATCTGCTCGTGAAATTAATAAAAGACCAAAGTCATTAATTTTGTGAAACATCACTTGAACAATGCAAACGCTTTTGCTGAAGCCCCCACTTTCTCACTGTCACCCCACATTGAATTGTGGGCGATCTCCCGGCTGTTTGGAAAACCACCCCTTCCGGCTGCCGCAAAAGCTCCCCAGTGGCTGCTGTGGATGCTGCCTCCTTGCGGGCTGTGCTCCTGGTTCTGGAACGTCTTGGGTCTACCTTCTCTTCCACCAGTGTACCTGAATTAGCAGCGTGAAAGTCCCGGTGACGAGCAGGCCCGGGAGAGAGAAAAACTCCTTCTCTCTTTTCTTTCTTTGTTTCTTTCCTTCTTTCTTTCTTCTTTCTTTCTTTTTCTTTCTTTCTTTCTTTCTTTCTTTTTTTCTCTTTTTTTCTTTCTTTCTTTCTTTCTTTTTTCTTTCTTTCTTTCTTTCTTTCTTCCTTTCTTTCTTCTTTCTTTCTTTCATGTTTTATTTATTTTTTGAGAAAGAGAGCGAGTGGGCACTTAAGCGGGGTAGGGGCAGAGAAAGAGAGGGGGACAGAGGATCCCAAGCGGTCTCTGCACTGACAGGCTAACAGCAGTGAGCCCGATATGGGGCTCCAGCTCATGAACCACAGATCATGACCTGAGCTGAAATCGGATGCTCTACAGACTGAGCCACCCAGACGCCCCAAGAGAAAAATATCTTTAATGGGAACTTTTGGAAAATATGGAAAATCCACAACCTGTTAGTACAAGTTATTTCTTGGCTTTGGTCCTGACTTTTAATCTAAGCTGTGCCAAATTCATAGTGCATTGATGACTAACTTTAGTCATTCATGATAGTGTAAATCCTCCACTTGCTTTCTTTTTCAAGATGGCTTTGGATATTCTAGGCCCTTTGCATTTCCATAATCATTTTAGAATCATCTTGTTAATCTCTACAAAAAAAAAAAAAAGCCTGTTGAGATTTTTGACAATTAATTTATTTCGCTAAAAATACATCAAAGCTCTTGATAATTGCTGAGAAAGTCTGGGCTCCTTGTCTGAGTTCTCCTGGAAACTAGGTGACTGGTATATTTGCGAATTGAGGTTGTGTCTTAGGGCTCAGGACGGGAAAGCCACAGTCAGAAGGCCCAGGGCACTAGCCTGACATTGCCCTTTACTAGCTGTGTGGTTTCCCCAGAGCCCTCCACTGCCTCATCTGTAAAAACAGGGATAATAATAACACCTAGTTCATGAGATGGTAGCAAGGTAGATGAGTTCATGTACAGAAAAAATTTTCCCACAAGTTTTGATATGAAATATTGACATTTAATTAGAAAGATTTTGTTTTAATTTTTTGAAAACGTTTATTTATTTTAGAGAGAGAGAGACAGAGATAGAGCGTAAGTGGGGGAGGTGCAGAGAAAGAAGGAGACACAGAATCCAAAGTAGGCTCCAGGCTCTGAGCTGTCAGCACAGAAACCGATGTGGGGCTGGAACTCATGAACCTGGAGATAATGACCAGAGTCAAAGTCACATGCTTAGCTGCCTGAGCCACCCAGGTGCCCCTAGCATGAAAGATTTTCTGATTTTCATTACTCTTTTCTCTTCGATTTCAATTTAATTTTTATTTACTGCTGCATTAAAAATTTTTTTTAATGTTTATTTATTTTTGAGAGAGAGAGACAAAGTGTGAGCGGGAGAGAGGCAGAGAGAGAGGGGAGACACAGAATCTGAAACAGGCTCCAGGCTCCAACCTGTCAGCACAGAGCCTGACATAGGCCTTGAACTCACTGACCATGACATCATGATCTGAGCTGAAGTCTGAGGCTTAACCAACTGAGCCATCCAGGCGCCTCTGCTACATTTATTTTTTACCTTTATATTATTTTTGTTTTCTTATTTTCTAAACATATAATGTTTTGCTAAGTTGTTTTAGAATTTATTTCACCCTAATTGCCTTGTGATCAGAGAAGATAGTGTATGCTTTTCATCATTTGTAATTTGTAGGGACTTGCTTTATGACTCAATGTATGGTCAATATTTGTAAGTGGTCCATTTACCTTTGAAAATAATGCTCATTCTGGGGCGCCTGGGTGGCGCAGTCGGTTAAGCGTCTGACTTCAGCCAGGTCACGATCTCGCGGTCCGGGAGTTCGAGCCCCGCGTCAGGCTCTGGGCTGATGGCTCGGAGCCTGGAGCCTGTTTCCCATTCTGTGTCTCCCTCTCTCTCTGCCCCTCCCCCGTTCATGCTCTGTCTCTCTCTGTCCCAAAAATAAATAAACGTTGAAAAAAAAAATTAAAAAAAAAAAAAGAAAATAATGCTCATTCTGGCACAAAAACAGTCAGATCAATGGAACAGAATACAGAACCCAGAAATGGACCCACAAACATATGGCCAACTAATCTTTGACAAAGCAGGAAAGAATATCCAATGGAATAAAGACAGTCTCTTCAGCAAGTGGTGCTGGGAAAACTGGACAGCGACATGCAGAAAAATGAACATGGATCACTTTCTTACACCATACACAAAAAATGAAATGGATGAAAGACCTAAATGTGAGACAGGAAGCCATCAAAATCCTCGAGGAGAAAACAGGCAAAAACCTCTTTGACCTCGGCCGCAGCAACTTCTTACTCAACACATCTCTGGAGGCAAGGGAAACCAAAGCCAAAATGAACTATTGGGACCTCATCAAAATAAAAACTTTCGCACAGCGAAGGAAACAATCAGCAAAACTAAAAGGCAACTAACGGAATGGGAGAAGATATTTGCAAATGACATATCAGATAAAGGGTTAGTATCCAAAATCTATTAAGAACTTACCAAACTCAACACTCAAAAAATAAATAATCCAGTGAAGAAATGGGCAAAAGACATGAATAGACACTTCTCCAACGTTTATTTTTTTATTTTTATTTTTTTTTATTTTTGGGACAGAGAGAGACAGAGCATGAACGGGGGAGGGGCAGAGAGAGAGGGAGACACAGAATCGGAAACAGGCTCCAGGCTCTGAGCCATCAGCCCAGAGCCCGATGCGGGGCTCGAACTCACGGACCGTGAGATCTTGACCTGGCTGAAGTCGGACGCTCAACCGACTGCGCCACCCAGGCGCCCCAAATAGACACTTCTCCAAAGAAGACATCCAGATGGCCAACCGACACGTGAAAAAATGCTCAACATCACTCATCATCAGGGAAATACAAATCAAAACCACAATGAGATACCACCTCACCTCTGTCAGAATGGCTAACATTAACAACTCAGGCAACAATAGATGTTGGTGAGGATGTGAGAAAAAGGATCTCTTTTGAGCTGCTGGTGGGAATTCAAACTGGTACAGCCACTCTGGAAAACATTATGGAGGTGTCTCAAAAAATTAGAAATAGAACTACCCTACGACCCAGCGATTGCACTACTAGTTATTTATCCAAGGGATAAAGGTGTGCTGTTTTGAAGGGGCACATGCACCCCAATGTTTATAGCAGCACTATCAACAATAGCCAAAGTATACAAAGAGCCCAAATGTCCATCGATGGATGAATGGATAAAGAAGATGTGGTATATATGTATATACAAGGGAGTATTACTCGGCAATCAAAAGAATGAAATCTTGCCATTTGCAACTACGTGGATGGAACTGGAGGGTATTAATGCTAAGTGAAATTAGTCAGTCAGAGAAAGACAAATACCTTCACTTCAAATACCTATGACTTCACTCATATGAGGGCTTTAAGATACAAAACAGATGAACATAAGGGAAGGGAAACAAAAAGAATATAAAAACAGGGAGGGGGACAAAACGTAAGAGACTCTTAAATAGGGAAAAGAAACAGAGGGTTACTGGAGAGGTTGTGGGAGGGGGGATGGGCTAAATGGGTAAGGGACGTTAAAGAATCTACTCCTGAAATCATTGTTGCACTATATACTAACTAACTTGGATGTAAATTAAAAAAATAAATTAAATATAAATACCAAAAGAAAGAGAAAATAATGCTCATTCTGTGGTTGTTGAATGCAGCTATGTATGTCCTTCATATCTATTTAAATCCAAATCATTACTGATATTTTGCCTATTTGTTTTATCATTTACTGCTAATTGTCTACGTATCCTTGTATTTCTCCTACTTTTTCTTGTATATATTATAAAACTTGCTTTTAGATACATACATAGTTAGAATGTTCCAGGTGAATCAAATATTTTATCATTTTGAGGTACCTCTCCTATATAGTAATTTTTTTTGCCTTAAACTCTACTTCAATATTAATATTGCCATTTTAACTTTATTTTGTTTCTATGAAATATTTTTCTATTCAAGCATTTCTAATCTCTTTGTACCTTTTTTGTAAATTTTTTTTTATGTTTATTTATTTTTGACAGAGAGAGAGAGAGAGAGACAGCATCAGTGGGGAAGGGGCAGAGAGAGAGGGAGACACAGAATCTGAAGCAGGCTCCAGGCTCCAAGCTGTCAGCACAGAGCCTGCCACGGGGCTCAAACCCACAAACCACGAGATCATGACCTGAGCCAAAGTTGGACACTTAACCAACTGAGCCACCCAGGAACCCCTCTCTGTATCTGTGTTTTAGATGTATCTCCCCTAAATTGCATAAAGGTTTTCTATCAGTCTCATAAGCTTTGTCTTTTGAGTTCTCATTCTTTTCTACTGAATATAATCTATAACCTTAGTATATAATTTGTTTTTTTTACTTATTTTATACTCTCTCTTCTCAACTTTTTTTGGATTAAAAATAAATGATTTCATTTATTGGCATCTTGGAATATATGCATGCTATGATTCTTCCACCAATTGTTCCTGAGATGAGAGCACGCATCCTGACTCATCAGAGTTGAACATTACTTTATCCTTTCACCTTCTTTCGGGGCAATGCAGGGATATTAGAACCCTTTAATTCAGTTTATTCTCCTTAGGTCATGCAATCTTAACCCTTCCTACAATTTTAAATCTTATGAAAATAATAATAGTCAAGGGGCGCTTGGGTGGCTCCGTTGGTTAAGTGTCCCACTCTTGATTTTGTTTCAAGTCATGATCTAAGGGCTCGTGAGTTTGAGCCCCACATCAGGCTCTGTGCTGACAGTGCAGAACTTGCTTGGATTCTCTAGCTTTCTGTCTCTCTTTCCCTTTCCCACTCATTCTGTCTCAAAAATTCAAAAAAAAAAAATTAAAAAAATAATAGACAATCAATATTTATTGTGATTAATATCTATATTTATCATTTTCATTCCTCCTGCATCTCAAACTTTCTATTTAGGATAAGTTTTCTTCTGTCTGGAGAATATCCTTACATTTTCCATGTGGGTCGGATCTGTTGAACTACCTCAGCTTTCATTTGTCTGAAAATATATTTAATTCACTTTCATTCTTGAAGGACATTTTTGTTGCAAAGTAGGATTCAGAATATTGAAGATAGTATCCCATTAACTTTAAGCTTCATTACTCTTTTGAAAGTAATCTGTGACTGCTTTTGTGATTTTTTTTTTTTTTTTTGCCTTCTTTTTCGTCCACAGTCCTCTTACTCTCATTTTACTTGGATATTTTTAGGTGTCAATTTATTTTTATTTTCTGGCTTGGGTTTTCTTTGGAATTCTTGACTCTGTGAATCTATACTTTTCATTAGTTCTGTAAAGTTCAAAGCCATTAGGACTTAAACCATATCACCTATGTTTATTACCCTCTCTTCTGTGTTTTTCATCCTTTTATTTTATCCTGTCTTCTGGATATTTTTCTTCTAGTATTTTATCCATTTCATTAATTTTCTCCTCAAATTTTCCTAATCTTCTGTAAACCTTAACACTGAGTTTTTAATTTTAGTAATTATATTTTTAACTTCTATAATTATATTTTGTTATTTGTTTTGTTTTATTTTGTTTTTGAAATAATCTCTGCACCCAATGTAGGCTCAGACTCTTGACCCTGAGACCAAGAATTGGATGCTCTACCAGCTGAGCCGGCCAGGTGCCCCATATTTTGTTATTTTTAACATGTATTTTTTTCTAGTTTTATGCAAAAATATTCATCTTGTGTTTTAGCCACTTGATCATATTAAGAAGAGGTATTTTAAAATCTGTCTAATAATTCCAATGTCTCTAGCTCTGTAGAAACTGTGTTGTTTCTGCTGGTTCTCCTTCATGTAGGAGACATGACTGACTAGACATGACTGACTTTGATTTATATCTTTCTTTTTCTGGGGTGGGAGGATTCCAAGAATTGTATTTGAAGTTTGTAGAAATAATTTGATGCATAGAGTCATGTCATTTTCCTCAGAACATTATTTTCATTTGCTCTTGCTACATTGTTATGGGGTCCTAGAAATACAGGCTCATGTTATTACATTTTCAAAGTTTGACATCTCCTGGGCCATTCACATGATTTGAAGTTAGAATTCAATTTGAATGAACACTAGTTTACTTCCAATTTTCCCTTACTCTTAAGATACAATCCTTTAGGACCCAAACCTAGACTACATTGAGCTTACCAGAGGCCTCATTTTTAATGGTGTTGAACTCTTATTTTCTTCTCTTAAATTCCACAGGGCTGTGAGAAATGCTGATCAGATTCTCAGCTACCTCTTCTGGATTGGCAATTGTTCCCGGGCAGAAAGATGTCCAAAGTGATAGGATAGTCATCTGGTTTTTTGGTTTCAGTTTTTTGTTTGTTTTGGTTTTGGCTTTGGTTGCTTTCTCTCAGACGTAACCAAGTAATCTTCACCTTCTGGTCAGTCTTCTGATAACTTCCAGCAGATTTAAACCACTTTTTTTCAATTTTATTTTTAATTTTTTAATTTTTAGAGAGTGTGTGCACAAGCTGGGGAGAGGGGCAGAGCAAGAGAGAGAGAGAATGTTAAGCAGGCTCCACACAGAGCCCGATGTGGGTTCAATCCCACAACACTGGGATCGTGACCTGAACCAAAGTCAAGAGTCAGACGCTCAACCAACTGAGCCACTCAGGTGCCCCTTTTTTAACCACTTTTAAGTGTACAGTTTAGTGACATTGAGAGCATTCATAGTGTTATGCAATCATCATTTCATTTCCAGAGCTTTTTCATCACCCCAAACTGGAACTCTGTAACCACTAAACAATAAGTTTCTATTCCCTCCTCCCACTTCACCCTCTGGTAATCACCATTCCACTTTCTGTCTCTATGAATTTAACTATTCTTGATATTTCACATAAGTGGAATCACACAATATTTGTCCTTTTCTGTCTGACTTATTTCACTTAGCATAACATCTTCAAGGTTATTCCATGTTGTAGCATGTATAAGAATTTCATTCCTTTTTAAAGCTGAATAATTTACCATTGTATGTATATATCATATTTTGTTTATCTATTCATCCATCAATGGATATTTAGGTGGCTTCTACCTTTTGGCTATTATGAATAATGCTGCTGTGAACATGAGTGTGTAAATACCTCTTTGACATCCTGCTTTTATTTCTTTGGAGTGTATACCCAGAAGTGGAATCACTGGATCATATAGTAGTTTTATGTTAGTTTTTTAAGGAGCCCCATATTGTGTTCCACAGCTGCTGCACCATTTTACGTTCTCACCAGCATTGCATAAGAATTCCAATTTCTCCACATCCTCCCAATATTTGTTTTCTGTTTTGTTTTTCATAATAGCCATCCTAGTAGGCATGAGGTTTACAACTAATTGTGGTTTTCATTTGCATTGCTCTAATGATTAGTGGTATTGAGTATCTTTTCCTATGCTTATTGGCCATTTGTACGTCTTCTCTGGATAAATGTCTATTCAACTCTTTTGTCCTTTTTTGAACTGGATTGTTAGTTTCTTGGTTTTTGAGTTTTAGGACTTCTTTATATATTTTGGATATTAATTCTTTATTATGTATGTGACTTGTAAATATTTATGTTCCTTCTGTAAGCTGCCTTTTACTCTGTTGATAGTGTCCTTTGATGCATAAAAAGTTTTAATTTTGATCAAGTCCAATTTTTCCATTTTTACTTTTGTTGCCTGGGCTTTTAGTGTCATATCCAAAAATCATTGCCAAATTTAATGTTATGAAGGCTTCTCCCTATGTGTTCTTCCAAGAGTTTTATAATTATAGCTTTTATTGTAGATCAAAGATCTACAGTCTGTATATGGTATAATGTAAAGGTCCAACTTCAATCTCATGCATCTAGATATCAAATTTTCCCAATGCTACTTGGTGAAAAGATGGCTTTTTCCCATTGAATGGTCTTGGCACTCTTGTAGAAAACCATATATATGAGGATTTATTTTGGGGGTCTTTATTATTCCATTGGTCTTTATGCCAGCACCACACTGTTTTGATTACTGAAGCTTTCTAGTACACTTTGAAATCAGGAAGTGTGAATCTTTTAATTTATTCTTCATTTTCAAGATTGTTTTTGCTATTTAGTGTCCCTTGAGATTTCATATAAATTTGGGATGGATTTTCCTATTTTTGAAAAAAAAATCATTGGAAGTTTGATAGAGATTGCTTTGAATCTATAGATTGTTTTGGATAGTATTGACATTTTAGTAACATTACGTTTTCCAATCCATGAACATGGGATGCCTTTCCATTTATTTATTTCTTTAATTTCTTTCAACAACGTTTTGTAGTTTTCAGTGTATAACTTTTTCACCTCCTTGGTTCAGTCAAGTGGATTTTATAATTTTATAATTATATAATTTAGTATAAGAATTTGTCTGAATTATCTCTAATTTTTCCTTTTTTATATAGCACCTTACTAGTGGTTCATAATATTTTATTAAATCTCTGTATAGAACACACACACATATTTGCACACATACATATGTACATTCACACACACAGGTATGTAATTTTCTCATGCTCTTTGTGTTGTCATTCTTTCTTTTTTGTTTGTTTGGTTTTTGTCCCTATTTTTAATTAACATCATTTTCTTATAGACTAGTTCTCCTGGACATTACTGTTTACAAATGAAAGACATGAAAATTTATTGCAATCTTTTAATGTACTCAAATCTTGTCCTCTGAGAGTTTCTACGTAGAATACTCCAGAAGGAAACTTGCAGCTTTATGGAAGGTGGCTTCATAAAGAATCTTGGATTCTGACGTGCGTTATGGCTGGATAACTGACCTTCAGCATATCAAAGTTTCTGGCAAAATTTAAGAATACATTGAGGTTGCTTTGCAGTTTTGACTTTTACCTGATGATTGTGTGGACTTATAAGCCATTTGCAGAACACTCTAGTGGAACCGGAGAAGACAAATGGTGTCACCCTTAGTTTGTGGAATCCTCACCTCATGCATGGCAAATGATAATGGCAGCTGCAGGTGACCTTTTTAATAGAACACTTAGGAGTCCTAAGAAGCTTTTGTTTCCATCTGGGCTCATGCTATATTGTCCTCTGCTCATGTAATTGTCTCTCTAATTTTTCATACTTTCCATTAATGAAATTTAACTGTCTTCATATCAGTTATACTAGTGTCACCATTCAGTAAGTAGACTTTCACTTAATCTTCCTGCTTCAGTCTGCCCCTCACACTTACCTTTCTCATGCTTGAGTAGGAGAGGGGTAGTCACCTGGCTATGTCAGGATAGGAGCAGATATATGGATCTACGTATTTCTTACAAAGTTTTTTCCTAAATCCTCCCATGTTTCATCCATTCTCCATGATGCCTCCAGTTTCTGGAATTCTGCAACACAGTCTGCTTGCTTCTTGTTGGTCATCCCTGCTTTAAACACATGGATTTAACTTTCTGTGTTAAGGAAGTTGTCAGTTTTTCTTCCACTTTTCATTTTCCAAAAACTTTCCTTCATCTGCTACCCTTTTCTTTCCTATTCTATTTTCCTTTAAGGGTGTATATGCATTTTGCTCTATTGCTTTCATTTTGATTGGGTCAAGGAAAGAGTAATGTGTTCAAGCCCTTATGTTTAACCTGAAACTCATTTAGTTCTCTCAACAACACAAAGGTTAATTATACCAATTTTATATATGGGATTTCATGGTCACTCAATTAGTAGGGAGTAAAGCTATGTTTGGAACACAGATCAGTCTCATGCTGCAGCATATGCCACCGTGGTATACCATGACATACTTGCTCTTATGAAACACCTCCTCTAATTAAAGTTTGCATCTAATTAAATAGATTCATGAATTTAATGCAGAGCAGTCTTCGACAACATCAAAAGGTTTAAACCTACTCTAAAGTCTTCAAGTAATAATGCACATCTTCAAAAAATCTTTCAGATTACATGTATTGTACATCTTCATTGTTGCCTGTAAGAATTTAGTACTCAACATAATAGCAATATTGGAAAGTATGTATCTGTTTAGTAAACCCAATATGCATCCAATTTTCTTTTTTTCTTGTTGTGTGTGTGTGGTTTTTTTTTTTTTTTTTTTGGGGGGACAGGGAGAGATAGAGGCAGAAGGACAAAGAGAATTCCAAGCAGGCTCCACATCACATGCAGCATGGAGCCTGATGAAGGGCTCGATCTCATGACCATTGAGATCATGACCTGATCCAAAATTGAATCAGACATTTAACCAACTGAGCTACCCAGGCACCCCAATATGCATCCAATTTTCAAAGAGTGTATATCTGGTATAATTGCAATCTTTCTCCCTCTCTGATGTATATTTCTTCTAGTCAATGTGATTCCAGGAGGCCAAAAAGCAACAATTAACCCTGTACTCTGCCAGTGACAGCAGCCCTGGAAATATTACCTAAAAGTCAAGAACCAGAAGATTATGTCAATATCTGTTATCCATGAATACCCATTGTCTAAACTCTACCTTCCTGGGGTTTTTTAAGGTTTATTTTGAGAGAGAGAGAGACAGTGAAAAGGGGAGAGAGAGGGGGAGAGAATCACAAGCAGGCTCTGTGCTGTCAGTATAGAGCCTGACATGGGGCTCAATCTCACAAACCATGAGATCATGACCTGAGCCAAAACTGAGTCAGACACTTAACTGACTGAGCCACCCAGGTGCCCCTCTTGTTGTTTTTTTTAATGTTTATTTATTTTTCAGAATGAGAGAGAGAGAGAAAGAGAGAGAGAGAGAGAGAATGTGAGCAGGGATGGGCAGAGAGTAAGGGGGACAGAGGATCTGTGCTGTCTGTCAGCAGAGAGCCCAATGTGGGGCTCAAATTCAAGAACCATGAAATCATGACCTAAGCCCAAGTCAGATGCTTAACCAACAGGGCCACCAAGGTGCCCCTCTACTTTCTTGGTTTTAGGTTATAAAACCAAAGTTGGCAATTCAGTTGATTGAATATTAATTTGATTTTTTTTTACACTAGGAAAAGTATTGATGGCCTCTTACTCTATGCTTCTCATAATAGGAAAGAATAAATTACAGAGTGGTGGCTTATTGCATGGATTTTAATACTTAACTTAGCTTTGTTCAAATCCTAGAGCCCACTAGTTATGTGATCTTAGAGAATTATACATATCTAAACATAGAGGCTCCTTATTTAGAAAATGTGGGCCATAAGAATAGTGTCTATCTAACGGAGTTTTGTAAATATTAAGTACGGGAATGCCGGTAAAGAGTTAGCATAGTGTCAGGCACATAATGAAAATATAATTATGGGCAAGGGTTATTACAACAGAACTGTGGTTCAAAGGCCTTATTGAATAGACCCCTAGAAAGACTAATGAAATGGAGATAAAAGGAAAGAATAGACGATGGTTATGAGAGAAACAAAGAGTTATTGAGGACTACAATACACCAAACATCACACTAGTCACACAGTGTGACTAATCATTTCAGTCTTGCAACCACTCTGAGCTGTGCAGGGTGTTCTCCTTCCTCCACAAGGAGGAAAGTAAGTTGGGGTCATGTGGAGATGGAACTAGGATTCAGATTCTTGTTTTCCTGACTCCAAAGTCTATTCTCCCTCTCTATAGCACGCACTCTACTAAAGCTGGATGCTAAACTGACTTGAAGTCAAGTCATCTGTGGATTTGTATTCTATTTCTGGTTATTTGATTAATGTTATGTTATTGTGTGTAAAGTACAAAATTAATTCCTCCTTCTTTTTTTAATCATCCTAAAGGAGGGTTAACAATAATTGTCTTTCATTTCTCATGGGGTGTTAAAAAATAATAATCCCATGAGCTATTTGAGAGGGCAAGTCTAGATAAAAAGAATAATCAAATTTTAGAACTAGAAGGGGCTTTAGAGATCAACTGGGAGAATTTTCTCATTCGACAGAGGAGGAAACCCAGGCTCACAGAAAAAAATCTCTTGCCCACGTTCTGACAATGTCATTCGGGTGGTGGTTGGCTTCTCTGCTATTGAGGCTTAGGTTAAGGCAAGGAATGTTTGTCTGATAGCAATGGGTCATGCTTTCTTGTGACTCTTACACAATCACTTACTTTCAGGTATTCTTCCTTCTCTATCTAAAAGGGGAAGAGAGAAGCAGCATGGCTCCCTGTGGGGTCACAGACATTTGATCAGCTTCAACATTTTATAATCCATTCTTGAAAACCTTCCTTAATACTACCCATAGCTAATCAAAGTAGTTTCTGACATTTACAGTGAACTTATTATGAAGTACTAATAGTATATAAAATATATCTAGTACATGGTAAGTCTAGTATTTTCATTGATTTTCTCTTATCCTTTCATATTTACCTTGGCTAGCAGAGGCTAGGCAATGGGAGTTCTAATGTGTCCTCAAAATGACAGAAAAGACATGTGCACAATTAAAAGATTGGTTGTACAATAGGTATCTGTTGAAAGGGCACAAGACAAAAGGCCCATCCTAATGATATTCCAAACCAAATATGTGTGTTGCTTTTCAACATCTACATTTCTATTTTTTTTCTGAAAATTAACATATTGTTAATTCTTTCAATAGATGCCTATTCACTTTTTATCTTTCAAGAAGAGCGAGTATTATTGATGACCACAGTGGATGCGGGTATGATTTCTTTGGTCAGTTGTGCATGGGGAAAGAAACAGCGGCCCCTCTCTGTCTCTCCATGCAGGATATGCTGTGCACAGTGCATGGGGGAGGAATTAAAGTTCTCATTATTAGAAAGTGAACCGATTCCAAGCTATGTGCACATTAGAAGAATACAATAAACACAGGTTGTTGGCTGAATCTATTGTCCTGAGCTCAGCAAAGTAAGGACAAGACCATTACAATGGGTCCTATATTCAAAGGTGAGAACTGTAAAGCAATACACACACACACACACACACACAGTATAAAGGAATATAGTATACATAGTAATATACATATATATGAGTTTTACAATTTGAACCTAATTTACTCATATATATATATAACACTATCATTAAACACCAGGAAAACACCTTTTAAAACTTCACCTTTCTTTAGAAGAATGCTTTTAATTCTGGATTGGCCTTTCTGGCATAACTCACCAATTGATTACTGTCAGAAATCGAGGCATGTTGATTGCCCTACATGAGGGCCCTTTCTCGGAGAGACATTGGAAAAATGGAGAAAAGAGTCTCTAGTTCTGCCATTAACCCCTTAAATTGATTGTGTTCATTGTTTTTGAAAAGCATGGGGAGGAAAGGAACAATTTAGGAAGCAAAGGGATTTGGAACCAAGGCCCCAAACCCTGCACAAGCAGAGAAGGGTACCTTTGAGAGACTGTTCACACAACATGGTGACTGTCAAAGTCCTTTCTACCTCACAGGGGTGGCCTGAGTCCTATTTCTTTAGCACCCTTTGTCAAGATTCTCTGGCAGTCAGAGAAGAAAGAAAAATGATTTTTTTTATTAGACAAAAATTATTAGGGGATAAAACACTGAACATTGAAATTGGGAATTTTGCTGAACTCATAGGAATTAATGAGCACTTTTCAAGTTCTTTAAAACCCATTTCTGGGTCTCCTTAGGGAAAAAGAGTCTTTCGTGTGAGTGAGAGAGGAAGAAATTATTTGGTGCTTTTTGGTGGAAAGGGGGATGTGGTATTTCATTTAAATGGGTTGACTCTTCATATAGTGACCCCCAGTCATTTTAAAAAGAAAACTTTGACTTTCTCCTTGACAACACATCCTTTTTCCTTTCCTGTCCACCACTGTCCACTCTCTGTCTTGTTTTCCAATATCCTAAACCTTCTTCCTGGTCCCCCTGAAATGCAATGCTGCCTACAGCTTTTAGGAATGAAAAGAGAAGTTAAAAGTGAGGATATTCTAGTGACCAATGAGGCAAGCCTAAGAAATGTCACTCGTGCTCCATTACTGCCTGTCAACCAATATTGGAAGGCCAATAACCACAGCTCGAGATTCTTGATGGTCACCTAACCCTTGATCTAACCCTGCACTCAAGCAAGAGGGATATATGAGGCCTTGGATTAGTCATTCAAGTGACTCCACATCAAGTCAGCCCAATGGCTGTCCTCAGGCTCGCACTATGACCCATCTTGTGGACATCTGCTCTTTTTACCAGCCAGGCATCTATCCCCTCACTATGAAATGGATATTTACCAAGAATGCAGCCTGCAGTCAGTCAAGAGCCAAGCTAGTGCTTATAACTGTGCTGGAAAAACCAGTCTCAGAGGAGGACTGAAATATTACATTAAACAATTTACTGGAAAATCCTCACTTAATGGCTTCCAACCTATTGATAGTGTTGTCCACCTGCCCTACTCATTCCTCATTTCCAAAATCCTGCCCAACGTCACCAGAGTTTCACTTGACCTTTTTAGCCTACTCCTATAAAAATGCTGCCATAACTTTCCCTGTTGGTGAGACTTTGTTTTCCCTTGCCTAGCAAGAATACATTTAACTTAACCAACAATTCTCCCTAGTTTCTTTGTGGGACCCTCAGCATTCCCATTTGGCGAGAGCACCTCAAATTTCCTTGGAGAACTCCTCCCCAATCTTCACTCAAGTATTTCAAGTGTGGCTGACTTCACTTCCATTTCTATGTGTGAGCATGTGACCCAGGTCTAGGTAACTATCACATTCCTCTTAACATATGAACTAGTTTTAGGAGTATGAACTAATGAGTGTCAACCTCAAGACTATTCTAGAGCTATTGGTAAATATGTATTTTTCTTTCCATGGGGGGTTGTTAAGTTGATAAACTGTAAGCCTGGGGCTTCTAGGGGCCATTTTGAAACTGTATAAAAGAGGCTAAAACAGAGAAAAAGTTATTCCTGGGGACATTATCTGTGAGCATAGAGCTGGCATCCCTTAACTCCATCCAGAGTTGTAAACCCATTAGGTCTCCTTTTCAATTAAGCTAATTTGAATTAGGTGTCTATTGCTTGTAATAAAATACACACACACTCACACAATAGAAATTAGTAATTGAGTTATTGCCTATCTCTTGAGGACAAAACTGCTTTGTACCCCATTCTGGTAACTGGGACCCTTACTTCTTCTCCCCTCCCTTTAGCTATATTCCCTATGATATTGTTTCCAAATATTTGCTTTTATTTCAAAATACAACTATGCATCCTTACCCTGTGTTAAGTGATCTGCCCCACATACCAGGGAAAGAAGATACGTGATCAGGACTTGGCTCACCGTCCTTTAGCAGATGGGTTGCAAATCTCCATGACATTAGCTTTATTTGACTGAAAGCTTTATATTACGTGGATTGCCCAGGCTCTATTGTATTCATATCCTCTGCTGTGAGAATAACAGGTGTCATATAGAAATTTCTCCATCTCTGGGTGTCAGAACTAAGCAGGTCTCAGAAGAGCTTACCTATGTCAGCAGAACTGAAACAGATCTACAGCCCTCCTTTTGTAACTTAAGTGAGAAATGCTTTTGGGGTTTTTCGTAAGCCACCAGATTTCTTGAGGTTGTTTGTCATGGTTTGCAAAAGCTAACACAACTTGGTTCATCTTCTCCAGCACTGCCTTGACTCAACAATTCTGTTCTAAAACTTTCAGTTAGCAAGCTCCTCATTCCTGGTTTTTGTCTGAATATCATAACCCTAAAGAGAAAAGGGCAAGAGCCTTTGGGAAAGCCGGAACCAGGTCTGGGAATCTTCCTTTGAGACAGCATGAGTTCAAAGACGCTAGTGCTGGAGGAGATACAGAAAGAGCAATTAAACTGTAAGCACCCAGGTCTTATGTGGAGCGAGGAACCAAGAGTTTAGAATCAAGTTGTTGATGCTACTAAGAGCAGGAGAATCAAAGCTGGCAGATGTGGGAAAGGTGTAGTGTGGGGAAAGTAAGAAGTGAACAATTTGTTAAGTCCTCAAGAAAGGTCCTCGGTAGAGCAGATACAACCACCACCCCATCCCCTCAAAAATTTCAGTGCTGGGGATTATCCACTGGACTGCTTTGGTGCCTCTCAGGTTATTTTTGAGATGGTGGGAAGATTCAGTAACAGTTTTTGCAGCCCACATCTTTTCTATCACCACTGGCAGTAGAACTGAGTATGATGCTGGCCAGAGTCTCATCTTCCTCCCCCATGTGCCCAATTCTTTCTCCTCTTTGTGGATGGGTTCTAGAGGAAGCTGTGGGAACAGTTGAATGCTGTGATGCTGATAGGTAGCCAAATTTTCTCCCCTGAATCCTTTGCCTGTTTGCGTTTGTTTTGTGCTAGCCTGTCAGAGGGTGTCATGGTGGTGATCCAGAATGCCACAAGAAGCAGGGCGGGGTGTGGTTGCTGTGGAATGGCACACTCTGGGTAGAAAGTGCAATGAATTACCACCTCAGTGCTGAAATGGAGAAGAAAGTCATCCACTTATACAACCTGTTGGACAGTCAGCAATAGAGGCACTTCTTTAGAAATGACCCACCTCTATGATACACGCGTGGGCGAAGGGGATAAAACAGCAAAATGAGAACATACTTGGAGACAAAGACCCTGAGCACCCACTCTTCTGGACAGGAAATGAGATCTAGATTCAGGTACCTGGTGGGGAGGGAAACTTCTCTTGTGTGCAAAGTGGTGGTGGCTAAAGGGATGGAGTCAAATGCTGGGAATAAAGTATGGAAGCCCAGCAATGTAAAGTGAGTGGTCAAGTGGGTGACATTTCTAATTCTCTGCTTTGATTGTGACTATTGAGGCTACAAGTTCTACCCTGTTGTTAGACTCAAAACTCTTGTATACTTTCTTATTTATCTTTCATCCCACTTTACACAAGCATTGCTTCTTGCACTACGAGTGCTCAATAATAATTTAATAATAATCATAATAATGGTGGCAGCAAATGGTTAATTAAATGAATGAATGGCCTAGATCTACACAGAACTGTCAGGGAAAAAAATAGCCTTAATATGCTGTATTCTCAAAGTACACTTATTCACGGAGTTTTCATTATTGTCAGAGATGGAACATGTTTTAGTGGGGAAAAAAACGTTAGGTGATAGCTGACAAAACACACTTAATTGTTAATTCCAGGGTAAGAAGAAGAAAACACAATGAACAGGAAGACACTAAATAAAGAGTACTGTAAATAGGTTCACAGCCATCATTTGAAAAGGGAGTCATCTTCCAAAGCAGTTCACATTTTATCACTTCCATTAAAGATATCACACCAGGGAACTGTGGTGTCTTTCTCACAAAGTCATCCTGAGTATTCAAGCCATTGTCCCATAGCAAAGCCCTTAATCCTGCAGCCTATCTTCCAATCCTGTGTGACAATATAGTTAGTTCAGAAAGCTGAAAAACAACCTTATGTAGTTGATTAATTGTCTAGGACCTGAGGGTGATTCTTAAAGGGGGAAGGTGTTAATCTCATGAACCTCATGGTAAGCTTCTGCTGATGTTTTTCTTGCATCAAGGTAAAGAGTTCATGCATCACTATGGGGTAGAGTCTCTGAAGACCTAGTCATTCTTAGAATAAAATGCCTTTGAAGGATTTAGGCTATACCCAGTCATAGTAATGGTGTATTGCACAAAGTAATCATGCACATAGAATCGTTACATTTAGAAGAAAAGTTTGAATATTTTTAGAATGAGGGTTGTTGGGTTTTATTTTGTTTTTGTTTTCTTTTGTTGCTTCAGGTACTATAATAATTATGCCATGATTGAAGAGAGTTTTAGGATTTTACCTTTGGGGTTAATTTATTAATTTTTGTATGTAAAGGGCCAGTTCGAATGAGATTAGTAAAGTATAATTCACTTTCATCTCTTTCCACACCACTAGTTTGGTTAAATAAGACTGAAATTCATGGAGGCCAGAACCCACTCGCCATTCATAAGCCAATTGTTTTGATAGCAGAAATGGATAGGCTCTGATATATTTACATTTTCTTACCATGTTTTAGCTAATCGTTATTACATTTGGGAAGTATAATATTTTGTCCCTTTTAACACAGTATTGTAATCAACCTGTCAATAATTGATAGATATTCATTGAGATGCTTCACCAGGCACTACAGTAAATAAAAATCATAAAGAATAACTCTTGTGGGGGCTTGGGTAGCACAGTCAGTTAAGCGACCGACTTCGGCTCAGGTCACGATCTTGTGGTTCGTGGGTTTGAGCCCTACATTGGGCTCTATGCTGACAGCTCAGAGCCTAGAGCCCGATTCAGATTTGGTGTCTCCCTCTCTCTTTGCTCCTTTCCCACTCACCCTCTGTTTCTCTTACTCTCTCAAAAATAGATATTTAAACATTTTTATAAAAATAAAATAAAAAGGAACTCTTGCCCTCAAGAAACTCATAATCTCATCTTCTAACCAAAGAAAATACTTAGTCCCCTTTTGTTTCCAGATAAGGTCACCAGCCTTTGGAAAATTTAACCAGAACAATCTTAGAAATGGGAAAGAGAAGTTGATTCTAGGAGGCAGGAAGAGATAAGCAGTTTAGCTCTGGATGCATTGGGATCAAGTGAGTGGCAACATCCTAGAAGCAGCTAAAAACAGAAGACTGGAGATCACGAGGGTATTTGTACTATGTGCATACTAATCAGGATAAAAGGATCACAGTACAGAGGAAGAAAGACTCTCTTTCTCTACTTTTCTTGGCTCTATCACTGACCCTATGAAATAAACTGACAATGGGCAGATTACCAGGAGAAAAACTATACAAGTTTATTAATTTTTAACATTACATGCTTAGGGCACTGCAAGGAAAAAGTGAATACCCCCCAAAAGCAGTGAGATTTGAGAGTTTATATACCCATATTAATAGGAGAAGGGGAGAGGGTATGTAGACCATTTGGACAGTAAGTGATTTTTAGGAGAGATGAATGGGCCCTTAAAAGAAGAGGTGGGAGATGTGATAGTGTGTGACTGAGTGTGTCTGGGTAGGGTGTCGACTTCGAGTCTCCTCTCCTGTGATGAGTCTATCTTCCTTGGTTGATGAAACTTCCCGGAAGGGGATTTATGACAATTGAGTTCCTTTTGGAGGACCAGTCTTCAGGCAGATAAGGGGAGCTCAAAGAGAGAAAGCGTCTCTCTGCATTTGTTCTTTTTCACGTGTCTTCAGTTCAAAGTAACCAAAATACCAAAGTGGCAAATTTTGGGGTGGCATGTCCTGAAAGTCTTCCAAAGAAAACAAGAAAGTGAACAAGGTCCTTGTAGAGCCAAGTACAGTGAGAAACAAGCAGATGGCCTCGCATAGAGCTGCAGGGCATGGCTGTAGTTGGGGGACAAGAAAGAGAAGTTAGAAAAAGAATAGTTGTTTCCAAGTTGAGCTCCCCATTTCCCTCAAGTTCCAATTAGTCATAGAACTCCTGCTCCTGTCTCCATAGTTATACAGTGTTTGAGAGGTTCAGAAGATCAAGGGCCAAAAGGTTATTCAATTAACATTCATGATGATGGGGAAACTCAAAGACTAGGGGTTTGTCAGTTACTAAATGTATCAAAAACAGCTTTGCATCTTTCCAAGATGGTGGGCGTCTCCAAGGGAAGGAGTACTAATGAGACCACAACTAAAGATGCAGTCTCTGAAAGGGCTGTTTATTTGCAGAATATTCTCTGTGTTTTTGGTAATAAATAAATAAACAAGTTAAATAAATCAAAAGCTCTGGGCCACTGGTCATGTGGGAGCAAGAAGCAGATGAAGGAGTTTAGTGCAATTCTATTTCAATCAGGGAATAAAAAATGCCTCATGTACATATCCCTGCATGAATGTTTAGACTGTTCATTGACACTGTAGAAAGAAAAGAGCCTTCTCTGAATACAGGATAGCATTTTAGCATCTATAAGGTACCAATATTGATTTCATGGAATTTACAACTATTTCTTTAAATCTTGCAGCAGCTAAGTTTTGAAGGGATGTGTCAATTTCTCAATCTTCTTGCCTACTTCTCTAGCCCCAAGAAAATTAGGCCGCTATCAGAATAAATATTTTCTGGGGTGTTGTGGTGTAATTTGGGGTAAGCCAGACAAATGAAGCCACAACAAGCTACAGGAAGCCATATCACAGGAATACAGATATGGGGAGAATTTGGCTAAACACCACCACACTGAAATACCTGATAGAGCCCAGCAGGTCCTGCACTGGAAGTGGTTCTGACATCTACTCTGGAGAGTTGTTCCCCTGCCTTTGTAGGGGACACACACCGTGTGCCATGTCTACTGGCTTCAGGTTGCTTGCTCTCTGTCCCTGTCACTTTGCTTACCTGAGAATGAAACACCGTAAGAATTTTACTGATTAGAAACAGCTTAATAAAATTAATCTGTAGGAAACTGCAACTTCACAGATTGTATTTATCACTGTCAAAAGAATAAGCACAAATATTATTTAAAAACTTTGGCTCACCAAAGGACATTTCTCTGAAAGAGAAAAGGATTCTTTATGCTCTGTGCAAGTGCCCCAGTGTGGCTTTTCATGATGTTCAGAGTTGTTTTGAGGGCAAGTGAGGCTTTTTAAACAAAAGGGAAAAGGAAGGAAACATTTTGGACCACACTCTGCACTAGATTCTATGGAAGATGCTTCATAGATAGCATTTCCATTTTATCTCATTGGTGGAGTGCTTTAAGTACACTTGCAATTGGAAGAAATTTCAGTTTTCATCAGGGAAATGATAAATGGAATTGGGGATGACCGGAAGGACAAGGCAACATTGGGAAAGATATTTTGAGGCAGGTACATTTGGCAGGCAGCTCAGAATTGATGAACATGAGAGGCACCGTAGGTCAACATTAACAATCGTTTCTAAGAGCAAGCTTGTTCTAGCAGGAAGTACAATAGCAATTGTTGGTTGGATGAATCATAATTAGGTAAGAGGAAACACAAATGAACCTGTATTAAAAAGGACAAGGAGAGTCAGAAATGAATGATGGAAAAGGGAGGCTGAGAAATTAAGAACATGAGTGTTATCTAACTGCTCCAGAAATTCCTCCCAGTACTGAAGGAGAGGACTTCCTTTCCAATTTTGCAATTGCTTGATATCACAAAACTATATTGTTTGCAAACTCAGAATTCATCTAGGCTGTTAGAAGTCAGTTGTTTTGTGGAGGGGAGTAGGGTGGATGGGGCTCAAGGGGGGATTCCAGGGAGCTGGCAAGGCCCTGCTCTTTATCTGGCTGCTGGTTATGCTCAGTGTCTCAGTTTGTGGTAATTTATCAGGCTGCACAATTAAGATATATAAATATATCATACTTCAATCAGAAAGTTTAAAAAATGCTGGCAATCTAAAGTGTCTTGTTATACTTTTAACTTGGTTTCCCCCAAATACCCCAAGACTGAGCACCTTTAAAGTTTTATTGGTCATCTGTATGTCCATTCCATGCATTGATTAAGAGAGATGTCAACAAATTGCAGTGAAATCTTGATTTTCAAAGTTTTAACAAGAAAGAATTTAACAAGTCATTCAGATACTCACATATGCACATACAAAAACAACCCCACATATAAATTAAAAATCCCACTTCAGCACAGGAAAACATTTCCACCTAACTCATTCATAGAAGAAAATCAAGCTTGCTTCAGACTTTCCCTTCACAGAAGAGGAACCAAGAGATAGCAACAGAAAAATGGTCACATATGACACAGTTCTGAAATAAACCTCATATGTAACCTTGCTATAAATATTTATCAAAAGTATTCCAGTTAATTGAGAAACCAACAAAAAGAATAGGAAATTTGTGGCATAAATAAATGGCAAGTTTATAGAACTCTTGCATGTGGAGCATGGACAACTAAATATAGAATTTAAAATGAATGCATACATCAAAATCATTCTTATAAGTAAAATATAAAGAAAGAAAAAATAGAGAATATATAACAACATGGAGAACAAAATACTACGGACAAGGAAAATATAAAAGAAAAGCAAAACCATGGAAACAACATGAAGTTATATATACAATTATGACCAAGAAGTATAAATGTATTGGATGCTCTTATTAAAAGGCAAGATGAAGCTTAAAATTAAACAAAATAGACACCTTCAAAGATGGTCATAAGGGCATTCATTTTATTTATCTATTTATCTATTTACTTATGTATTTATTTACTTTAAATTCACGTCCATTAACATACAGTGTAATCTTGGCTTCTGGAGTAGAACCCAGTGATTTATCTTTTACATATGACACTCAGTGCTCATCCCAAAATGTGTAGGGCGTTCATTTTAATAGCCAGAAGCATACACTTCTATCTCTTCCCTTTATCTTTTTGACATCATTTTGGCAAATATTTGGCCTTAAGTATTTTTGACATTATTTGGCAGGTTCCGCATGAATTTCTAGTATAAAACAAACACAAATGCCTCCCACATAATAATGAACAAACAGGAAATATAAGGACCTGAAAAAGTGCGATAGTTCAAAAGGAGAAAGGTTTTTAGTTAAATAATGGATTAAATATATTCTCTTAATTGTATTCCTTCCCCAAGCCCTGCTAAAATCACATTAACAAGGACATTTACCAAGAACACATACATCCATAGGAACAAGGAGAAGACAACAGCAACATATTTCTGGAAAATGGATGCAGGGAAACCAACTGGGTGGGCACAAAAGAGTCACAGAGGAAGCTGAGAACCAGGGTAACCATGTGTGGCTTGTTCACTGTGTAAATGTACCGAGCTGTGTAAATGAAATCCTGGCCACATCCCTCAGCCAAGCAATGGACCCTGGCATGCGGCTATGGGTGCCCAGATATATGTAACTGCCTTTGCCTAGAAAGGCACTCTTCTACATACACATATATTTTGTCGGGGGTCCTGCTGACAGCCCGCCCTGACTTATAGTGCAGAGTCCTCATAAGGCTTGAGAACTACCAGCACTAAATCTCTGGCTCACAGGACAGAGGGGACTGCTAAAATGAGGAGGGTCGCATAGGTTACTTGGGAAATTCATCTGTAGCTCCCCACCCCATTCACTAGGCAGCTGCCCCTCCTGTTCACCTCACCCCAACCAACAGACATCTGGGAGTGAAAACCCTAGCAACTGTAAAAGGCACTCTGTACTGGGAATACTGGGGAGAGCCTTTGGACCTTAACCCAAACCAGGGTGGTGAAATGATTGGGTGTCTGCAGAGGGCTGACTCCTGAGCCACGTTCTCCTCCCAGCCTCCAGAGAGCTGACAGCTAAACCTTTACTTTTCAGGGGAGAAGCCATTCTGTACTCAGAACAGACCTGAAAATATTGACATCAGGGTTGTCCAGGCAATAAGCACCCAAATACCGTAAAGCGAAGCCCAAAGTTGACAGACCACCATGTCAGCACAGGTTTAGAGCTTCCATTTGAAGCTTTTTTCCCCCTCCCTTATTTTTGAGCATACCTCCAAGAACTGCCATTTGTACAAGGGAAGGACCATGTAAATGAAAGAAGATAGAGAAACAGAAACTACCCAAGGAAAAAGAACCGTAAAAAGAAGTTATTATTCTCAGTGGCATAACAGACAAAGTCAATGAAGAGAGAATGAAATGCTATTTAAAAAATAGGAAATTGAGGGGGCACCTGGGGTGGCTCAGTCTATTAAGCGTCTGACTTTGGCTCAGGTCATGATATCTTGGTTCGTGGGTTGAGACCCATGTCAGGCTCTGTGCTGACAGCTCAGAGCCTGGAGCCTCCTTCAGATTCCGTCTCCCTCTCTCTCTGCCCCTCCCACGCTTGCTCTCTGTCTCTCTCAAAAATAAATAAATCTTAAAAAAAATAGGAAATTGAAGAAATTAAATTATGCTGGTAGAAATGAAAAACACAAAAGAAGTGTTAGAAAATAATGTTGAGAGATTATCTAGAAAATATAGGGAAAAGACTCAAAAATGGAAAGAAATGATGAGAAAATAGGCAGTGTATAGTGTCCAATATCTAAATAACTGGAATTGCAGAAAGGGAGAGGGACAAAATGGAAAAGGAGAAGAAATTGTCGATGAAATAACTCACAATTTCTCCAGGACAGAGGATGAGAGATGAAGTCAAATAGATGAAATTAGACCCAAACAGTGCATCACTGTGAAGTTTCTGAGTCCTGTGGACAATGAGAACATCCTTCAGACAGAAACAGAGATAGATGCACAGAGTGATAGAAGGACATTCTATACAGAGAAACAGAGAGAGACAGAGAGAGAGACAGCAATGGGGAAAGAGAGAGAGAGAGAGAACACAAGTCATAAATTCATAAATAAAGGAATAAAAATCAGAATGACTGTGGTTGTTCCGACAGCGACACTACAAGTTAGAAGACAAAAGAAGGGTCCTACAGGATTTCTCCAGGAACATTTATGCCCAACTTGGAGCTCTACAGTTTGTTAAGCCAACATCCATGGAACAGATAGAATAAAGAACAAAGATGCTTTCAGACAAGCCCGATTCTCAAAAAAATTTACCTCCTGCCCACCCTTTCTCAGGAGGCTACTAGAGGATGTGCTCCACCAAAATAAGGAAGTAACTAAGAAAGAGGACTTCATTAAAGACAAGAAACACAAGATTCAATAGCAGAGAAGTAAAGAGAATCCCCAGGATGGTGATAATCATAATTGTGTGATTCACGATTATGATGGCTTAACTGAAATCCAGTGCTGAGACAATAATAACATTTTAACCTGAACTGTTACAATGAAGCACTGCCTCTCTCTCTTTTTTTTATTTTTAAGTTTTGTTTAAATTCAAGATAGTTAACATATAGTGTAACAATGATTTCAGGAGTAGAATTTAGTGATTCATCACTTACATTTAACACCCAGTGCTCATCCCAGCAAGTGCCCCCCTTCATGCCCATCAGCCATTTAGCCCATCCCCCACCCACCTCCCCTCCAGCAGCCCTGTTTGTTCTCTGTATTTATTGTCTCTCTCTCTTTATCTTATTCTTCCTACCTTCCCTTATGTTCATCTGTTTTGTTTCTTAAATTCCACATCAGTGAAATCATATGATATTTATCTTTCTCTGACTGACTTATTTCACTTAGCATAATACCCTCTAGTTCCATCCATGTTGTTGCAAATGACAAAATTTCATTCTTTTTGGTTGCTGAGTAATATTCCATTGTATATATAACAAAAATACAATTTTTAAACTTAAAAATTTACTACATAAAAATAAAAGATGAAAATTTAAAAAATCAAAGCAAAAGGCTCACTTCAAAAAGAGAAATTATTAAAAATCTGTCATTTTTATTCCTAAGGAGAATCGAGAAGGCATTAATTCAAATAAAACATTTTGTTATCAAGGAGTTCTAACTAGTTCATTCAACATGCTGTTCTAGTGATAAGGATTCGACTGAACTCTGCAGAAAATTCCTCCCCTCATGTGTAACCCATCATCAGCAACAATAAGTGCCATGAAGAAAAATAAATAGACTTGAGAGGGATGAGAGATTATTTCTTAGTTAGGGTAATGTGAAAAGGCATCTCTGAGGAGGTGAGTTTAGAGCAAACTTTTGAATGAAGGAAGAAAAGAATGCCTACACATGAGGGAAGAGCTGCAGGTGCAGACTAGAGCAGAGGTTGTAACACAGGCCCCTCTGTACACAAAGAACAGCTAGTTTGCCAACATAGTGGAATCGCAAGGGATAACGAAAGGGGAGAGTGGTGGGAGAAGAGGCTGAAAGGGGGTGTTAGGGGTGACTTCTTGTAAGATGCCATCAACCTTGATAAGCGATTTGAAGGCTTTTGAGGAGGAGAATGATTTCATTTGGATTTTAGAAGGATCCCTTGACAGCTGGGTGGAGGATGGACCGCAGGTGGGGCAGAACTGGAGGTAGGAAGACCCGTTTTGTGAGGCTATTGTGATAGTCCAGGTGAGAAATAATGTGGTTTGGGCTGGAGTCAAAGTCCTGGAAACTGTATTTGGGTTTGTTCTGAAGGTCAACTGAATTGTCTGACGGGTTGAAGTCAAGGTTTGAAAGAAAAAGAGGTCAAGAGTGGCCCTAAGGTTTTGACCTGAGCAAATTGATGAATAGAGGTGCCATTTCTTGAAATGGGGATGTCAGTGGGAAGAGAAGGTTGAAGAGAAAAAGTTAAATAAATAGCTTTGTTTTTGAAGATACAGATACTTTCAGATATTCAATACTGAGTACACAACTGTTTGTAAGACTCAACAATTCAGGGCCAAGTTGGAGGTTGGAGCTAAAGGTAAGACTTGTCAACAAAGCCATGGAATTGATTGTAAATATGTAGGAAATAATAGTTGGCTAAGAAAGAACAGATTGCATATGTGAGCACTGGGACACTCCAACATTGAGAGGTCAGGAAGAGAGGAGGACCCATACACAATATCCACATAAAAACCATGATTGCCAATTTTTAAGTCCTTGTTGAATGTTTGCACAAGAAATACATCAACATTTTCTCATGTAACATGTAAAAAAACATAGAGCACAAAGTAAAACTTCTGGTCATGTCCCAGTCTTATCCTCTAACAAAGAAGAAACCTGTTAACTAATTTGTGGTATTTCTCAGTCAATTTCCTCAATATACATGTTTGTATACATTTATGTGTGTTTGTGTATATAAGTGTATGTACATAATTTTTATTCCTTACATACATGGGATTATTTGTTTATATTGCTATGAAATTTACTTCTATACTTAATGAATCATGGAGGGGTTTTTTTCATATCATTATAAATTTACATCATTTTTCTTTAACTTGTACAGATTATTCTACAGTATGGAGGTACAATAATCCATTCAAGCACATTCCTGTAGATAAACATATATAATGTTTCCAGGTTTTCATGGTTAGAAACAATGCTGCAATGAAAATCTTTACCCTGCTTTCTGTACACTTATTCTCACAGATGGAGATCTATTAAGTAGAATTGCCGGACTCACGATACACAATTAAAAAAAACCCTAATGTTTATTTATTTTTGAGAAAGAAGAAGAGAGACAGAGAATGAGCGGGGCATGGGCAGAGAGAGAGGGAGACACAGAATCCGAAGCAGGCTCCAGGCTCTGAGCTGTCAGCACAGAGACCGACGCGGGGCTCAAACTCACGAACTGCGAGATCATGACCTGAGCCGCAGTCGGATGCTTAACCAACTGAGCCACCCAGCTACCCCAATGACACAGTTTTTAAATGTTGATAGATACTATCTTATTCCTTGACAACATTGAATATTATCGATTTTGCACTGGTGACGTATACTGGGCATTATTTGCATTTCTCTGATTACTGGCTAAGTTGAACATCTTATCATAATTTGAGACTATATTTCTTTGTTAATCCTTTTTCAACTTTAATAGACACTGACAAACTTCAGCCCCCAATTTTTCTACTGATGTATTTTCTCAACAGCACTGCATGAAAGGTTCTGACTCTCCCCGCATCACAAATACCTGGTCTATTCAGACGCTTCAAATATTGCCAATCTTAAAAGTGTACAAAGATACCGCCTTATGATTTTAATTGCTTTTCCCTGATTACTAACATGGTTGAAAATTTTTTAGATGTGTGTGAGTCATCTGGACACTTTTGCAAACTGTCAGATCATTTCTTTTACCCATTTGTTGTCAATGTTGTTAGAAGTTGAGTATCTTTTTGATTATTAATTTGTATAAGATGACTTTATACATCCTGTAAACTAACACTGCCTCAATTACGCATGTTGCAAACATATTGCCCAACTTGTCGCTTGTCTTTTTCATAGTTCTTTGTAAAGTGATGGTTTTGAGGAAAACAATTTTTAAAAACATAATCATATTTGGGGTGCCTGGGTGGCTCAGTCGGTTAAGCCTCTGACTCTGGGTTTTAGCTCAGGTCATGATCTTGCAGTTCATGAGATTGAACCCCATGTGTGGCTCTGCACTGGCAGTGAGGGGCCTGCGTGGGATTCTGTCTTTCCTCTCTCTCTGCCCCTCCCCTGCTCTCTCTCTCTTTCTCAAAAATAAACATTTAAAAAGCATATAATCACATTTGTAAAATTTTGGCTTTGTATCAAGTAGTTTTTGTGTTTTAAGGAAATCCCCTTCTGCCCCAAGGTTATTAAAACATAAGTGTTAAATCGTATTTTCTTCTAAGTACTTTAACATTTTCTTTTCTTCATATAAGGAGTTATTCACTTGGAAATTAGTTTTTCTTATAATACGTGTTAGCCATCGAATTTCCTTTTTTCCGTGTGTATAACTAATTGACGTAACAGCACTAACTAAAGAGACCTTTTCTTCTCCATTAGTTTCTAGTGCTACCTCTGTCAAATTTTGTGTCTGTATTTCTCCTTTGGAGAATTGCCTATTCACTTTTCTTAGATTTTTCTAAGGAATTGCTTTCTGTTTCTTATCCTTGCTGTTCAGAAACCATCATTATATTTTCAGGATATTTTTTTTTAATATTAAATATAATTTATTGTCAGAATGGTTTCCATACAACACCCAGTGCTCATCCCAACAGGTGCCCTTCTCCATGCCCATCACCCACTTTCCCCCAGGATATTTGTATTTGTAATATATTTTGCAATTAGTTTCTACAACTCTGTCATTTGTCTCTGGTTTGGGTATCTCACAACACAGAGGGATTTTAAAGCTTCATGTGGTCAACTCTGTACATTTTTGTGACATCTCGATTTTGAAGACTTTCTCTAACTCATGATTCTAAAAGTATTTAACAATATTTTCGACTAGTTCTTTTACAGTTTTACTTTTCGTTTTTAGATGTTTTTTATCCTCTTGGAATTAATATTATATGTGGTATTAAGCGGTCTAACTCTTCCCAAGGGGATAATGAATTTTTCTGACACTTCAGCTTTTCTGCATTCCTCCCCCTACTCACTAGGCTTTTCCAGAGTTGAAGCAGGACTGAGGAGGAGAGGGCAAGGGCAGAAGAGCTCTGACCTGGCTGGTGGTGCCAATGTAACCAATATAATCTGTAGTTAGTTTCCTCTGAACAGGGCTGCAGTTTCAAACTCACTCTTTCTCTAGGGCACCCCTGTGCCTCTCAGAGGCTCCCCTGGTTGTGCCACAGTCTTCACAGCCGCTCACTTTCACAGCCACTCACCTCGGCCCCCAAAGAGGCATGTCTAGGTCCCCCAGACACACAGAGAGGTGTTCTCTCTGAGAAGTAACAGTCCCACCTGCAGCGTGACTTTTGAATGTCTCACCAAACATTCCTATAGTTGAAAACACTGTATATAAGTATTTGGACTTGGGACCAATTACAATTTACAAAGACACACAAAATATTCTTGCATGGATTTCATGTATTCTGGTAGCCGGAACTGAAAATCCTAAGGAAATCAAGAGACTATTGGACTTTGTGTTCAGCACTCCTCCACGGGTTGTTTGACATTTCAGAAGATCCAGCACTGATGACAGTGAAGTCCTTGAGTCACTAGAACCCGCCCCTGTATCATGTATATTTGTAGCCGCCATGTCCTTGGTGATTCCACGTATAGGTACAAACCTCCAGCCACTGCATTATGTCTACTATTTTAGTGAGGTTCAGGCATTTACATATTGAAAATGCATTTTCCTTTTACGGTCTCCTTCGTGTCATAGCTAGCGCATTACAGTGATTTTCCCTTTTTATGTAATCTTTCATTATGCTTTTCGGTAAGTTATTGTAATACAAATTTCATTTCGGAATACACTAGATAGGAGGCATTACACAGTATTTATTATAAAAAGGGTCACTGGATTTGACATGGCTGAGAATCACTGCTGTCTAGGAATGAATTCCGGACTTCTTAGCTCATCATCCAAAGCCTTTTATTTCCAGAGTTCTGCCTGTCTTCTCAGGTTTATCTCTCTGGTCCCTTCCCACAAGTGCCTTACAACCAGGCACACACAGCAGCCTGCCTTCCCGGCACGTGCTGTGTTTCCATGCCTTCCTACTCACCTCGGTCCAGTAAGCCTGGCAGAGCCCCACTGGCCTTCATTCCTCAGCTCCCAGGCTGTCTGCTGAGCTTCCCCATCTTGACCTTGGCACCATCAATACTGCGTTCAGGTTGGTCAGGTGTGTTCCTCTTTCTGCCCCTGATTAAGACCTCGAGGACAAAGTCTAAGGATTCATCCTTGTAGCCTCAGATTTTTACCCGGTATCCATCTGGCCAACTGTAGGACGGTAGACAGTATTTATGACATGTATTTGATTCTCACAAGGCAAAATCAGGAAACAACCAAGTTCTGCAGTGATATCAGCTCCCTGGAGAGTATACTGGTCACCATGTGGTGTTGCAGGGGTGCTGGAAAAGGGGTGAAGAGGAAGACAAATCTTCCATCTCAGCTTTGTGTCCCCTTTCAGAACCCCTTTCCCCCATTCCTCTGTTCCTCTCTTATACCCCTTACCAGTTAAAGTCATGTCAGAGCGTTTTAGCTACCCAGTGAGTGTGATCACTTCGCAGGGGATGCCGAAGACAATGTGCGTGTGTGTGTGTGTGTGCGTGTGTGTGTGTCTGCGTGTGAGAAGGGGCCCAGCCAAGGTCTGAGAACTCTGGAGGACCCTGGCCTTGAAAAATAGGCTTTGGATCTTTGTGGCACACTGGCCACTTAGAAGTATCCCCAAGGACCACAGAATAGAATCACACTTAAAGACAGAAGAGCCTAATTCATGTATCCCTGCTCCTCATTCTACTGAAGGAACAACTGAACCCTGAGAGGTGAGAGCGTTTCCCGGGATCTCCACCCAGAGATGGCTAGTGATGAGAGAGGTCTGTGCAGGCTGCCTGGACTTGGCCTGCACTCACAACGTGCCAATTGTGGCCCCGGCATGTGATGTCCTCCCATTCTGTCATCCTTACTGGTGTCTCCTCCCTTGTGTCCCAACTGAGGGGTGCTCAGAATCATAGTGCCTGCTGGAAGTCCCAGAATGGTACCTGTAACAAGTCAAATAACTCTTTTAATGATATAGATATGCAGCTACTTTTTGCAGTGCTTTTAGAGTAAAAAGTAAGTCGGGTTTTTTTAAACCCAGCTATCTCGTTGAAAATGAATTTGATGAAAAAAGCTTATCTAAAAGCATGTCTTGCATTAATAATTGGGTTACATAATCAGAATCTTTTTCCAAGACTTACATTCTTCCCCACTGTAGTATGTACCTCAGAATTCAGATCCCTTTCCTTAGCACTCCAGGTTGTCTCCATGTTTCAAGGTTCAAAACTATAAGGCACTGTTTCTCTCACTGAAACAGTTCTAATCTTTTCTATCAATAACTAAAGAGCTATAGTGCTAATTTCATTCAGCAGACTTGTGGCTTAAAGACGGCTACAAAGATTTTTAGGCCAATTTATTTTTGTATCTCTTATCTCTTAACAGAAATAGTATATGCTGATTGTAGAAAATTAAGAAAAATGAGATGAACAAAAATGGTGTACGTTATTAGAGATTTCTTTCCAATTTATGTAAAATGTTTGTCTTCCAAATCATGCTATGGCTCACTAAATGTTTGCTCTTTCTTTGAAGAGGAAAAGAAATAAATGTCTACAAGTGTCTCAATATAATTGAGCAGTATTTATGTACAATTGCAAGGCTGTGTACAAAAACCCATTTTGAAATGGCTGCACCCTGTTCTCTATAGGCTTTCTGAAGAGCAGTGTGAATGATCCATTGCTTTAATTAGAAACCTTAGGCTATGGAGAATGGTAAGAGGAAAAAGTACTCTGCCTGATGCTGGGAAATCCTGATGAAAATAAGACAAAGGCAGCTAAATGAAATCTCCTGCGAAGAGAAATTTTCACTATCATTTTCCCGAGAGGATTCAGCTTCTGGAGTTAAAGAACTAGGCTTACTCCATGGCAGTTGGTCATCACATTGGATTCATTTAGCTGCATTTGTTGATACCTGGATTTTTCTAGAAACACTTCTAAAGAACTGTAAATCCACAATTCAGCACATGGACCATCAGCACAAGAGTGGGAGTCCCTGAAGACTACAGAAGGTTGGTAAAAATCCATTCCATTATTACAAATCTTTAATTATCTGACCTCAGGTTTCTATTCTAAACTGGGTTCCTGGTAATAAGAGGAAGACAGAAGGGCATTTTCAGGACTAGGAAAAGCAGAGTCACCATCCTCTTAAATAAATGGAGGTCAGTGGAAAAAACATATATGTTCGGGGTGGTTGTCCAGCCAGGCCTTGCATGCTAACATGTGCTGTTTTGGCAAGTAATTAGTTAATGAAAACCAGACATCAGTTTTGCATGTCTAAGAGATAGGACACAGCTGCACACTGTAATACCATTGAAAGGACAAGAGCTATGAGAAGATTTCTAGATTCTGTTGTAGAAGTTGGCCATCCCATGTGAGTTCTTCTCTCATGGTGGAGCCATTGGAGATCCATGGACAAAATGCAGGTAGCAAAAGGAATGGGCTCAATTAAGATGTCTCAGAGAAATAATCTGTAAACGGTAGAAGGATCCTTAGCCCTATTAGTTGATGGGAAGAAAAAAGGCACTCCTCAAAGTAAATTTGGGATCTCGTGTGTCAAATCCTTCCTCAAAGAGGACGACTGAGGTATAGAGAGTAGTGAGGAAGAAGAATAAAAAACAGGATAGGAGAGATGGAAAGATGGGGCTTGGACACCAACCCTTTCACTTCCATAGGAATTAATAAATATGTGACTGTCTTTTGACATTTTGCTTCTCACAATGCTACCCCAGAGGTGTCAGAAAGAACAGAGCCACAGGACTAAAGCACTCCTGAATCTGGGAAAAGCAGGGTCTGAGTCCCAGTGAAAATAAGTGGAAACCCATTCTGCAACTTATTTTCTTTGCTTTAGATTATCTCTGAACACGGGCCATGAATAGCGGTATCATTCATGTTTCTTTAAGCTATTTCGAGCATTTTGGAGGCCATATGCAAAGACCATTTATGGACTTCCTGGATAAAAGGTAAAATAAAAACACAAAAAACAAAAAAAAAAACAAAAAAACCTAAGATCACTAACACGATCTCTGCCATTTTTCATATCACCTGAAGTAGGAATCCTTGGTCAAAAAGCTGCAAATATTTCACTGGGATATGTGGTGGCAAGAGGGAAGGAAACAACTATAACCAAAGCTTCAAAGTGTAAAAGTTATGGCCAGAGACTTCCAGAAGAAAAGGGAGTGGTGGTGTGTCCCGAAGACATTTCCAGAGAAGGGGCGCAAAGGCAGGAGATGCTCTGAAAGCCCCATTGCAGGTCAGAACTCTGCAAAGGCATCCAGAACATACTTCTTCATGGAATGCATATCTGGGGAAGAAAGAAAGGAAAAGAAATCACCCAAGATGGTGACTGAGAGTTCTGTGTACAGCAGGCCAAGGCCAGCAGCTTGATCTCAGTTACCAAGAGAAGATTCATGACACAGAGGTTCAGGGGCCACAGAAAGATGGATCTGGGAGTCCGCAAACAACCCAAGAGTGCCAGGGGTGAAGGTGCTGGGAATCCAGACTCTTTGGGAGCCTTTTGAGCACCACCAGCAGCAGCCCTGGGCTACAAGGCCACCCCTGCCCTCAGAGTGATGCTAATTTGCAAAACAGCTAAAGCCACATGCATTTCTCCCTGCCTGCTTTCCAACCTTGCAACCTTCCAGATGTGCCGGAAGAAGAGATTTAGATGGAAACTGAAATACCAGTGAAGAAAATATTGGAGTTGAAATAAGAAATAAGAAAATTCACAGTGAAGAAATAGACCAAGTGGAGAAAAAACTTCAGACAACTAAAAAATAATAGAAGTTGGGGTGCCTGGGTGGCTCTCTCAGTTAACATCTGACTCTTGGTTTTGGCTCAGGTCATGATCTCACCATTTCATGGGTTTGAGCCCCGCATTGGGCTCTGTGCTGGCAGCGCGGAGCCTGCTTGGGATTCTCTCTCCCCCCCCTCTCTTTCTGCCCCTCCCCCACTCATGCTGTCTCTGTCTCTCTCAAAATAAATAAACTTAAAAATTTTTGAAGAAATCCTAAAAGAAATCCTTGAGACTTCAGATTGAAGAAACTTTTGGGATATCAGGGTTTATTTTGGTTTTTACCTTGAGAACAAAAAGACTCACACCTAAATTTATCCTTGTAAAACTTCAGATGTTCAAAGATAAAGGACAAAAGCAGTAACTCCTAGTTGGTTGCCGGCTGTGGCTCATCTCCTCTGCAATGGAATTGTGCTAAGACAGCGAAACAAGATCTATAGAGTTTTTAGGGAAAAGAGTGTGGCCCAGGAATTCCACACTGTGACAATTTATCATGGCAACACTAGGAGATAACCATATTCTGAGATGTGTGAGTATTCAGGGGAGCAAACCACCCATGTCACATGAAAAATACTCAAGAAGGTAAATGCGGTGGATAATAGTGATAATAATGAAACAAAGTAAGGTCCTCAGTGAATAATTACTGTTTAGATGGTTATGTGTAATTAAATGTCAAAATGGTTTAAGAGAAGTTCCAGACTGATAAACCTAATTGTAACACCCTGGTTTTAAAATCTGAGATAATTCTAACACAATCTGAGAGGCAGAGAAAAAAGAAAAAAAATGAAAGCAAGCTCAATTAATTCTTCTCCTTATATGAGGCATTGAGGATTTATTGATAGTATGGACAGGGCAAGAAATGGCTCCCTATTTTTAAGGAAAGATGCTCTCAAATAGACTATGAGTAGAAAGTGTTATTTTCCAAGTCAGTGGAAAGATAAATACAACACATCCAAAAATAAAATAAATAAAACCCAAAAAAGCAATACAACAGTCAAGCATGAAATGCAATTGCATTAAGTAAGATAAGTGCCAAAGGGTCGAATTCCATCTTCAGAAGAGAATGGGTTTTCGCATTGGGTTTGGAAAACAAAATCTAGCTAAATGCTGTTTTCAAAAAACATGTAAAACAAATTGGAGAGAAACATATTTTTCACAGAGATGGACAAAGACACACCCGAGGAACACAAATGGAAAGCAGAAGTGACAATTTTAATACTGGACCAACTAGCGTGAAGGGAAAGGAATCACTTGAACAATGACAGCCATTTCACAGATCAAAGGCAGAATCTCAAGTAAAGGTGCAATTGTCAGGAATAATGAAGGGACCAGTGAAAACAGCACTAAAAAACATGAAGCCAGTTCTCTTAGAAATATGAGTGAGCAAAACACTGGTATTAGCTGCTTTTAAATGAAACAATTCCATTATTTAAAGCAAGTTATTGATGTTTAACACTATTTTTTCTTTATCTTTTAAAAAAATGTTTATTTATTTTGAGAGAGAAAGAGAGAGGGTGCGAGGAGGGGAGGGGTGGAGAGAGAGGGAGACAGAGAATCCCAAGCAGTCTGTGTGCTGTCAGTGCAGAGCCTGGCACAGGTTTCGATCCCATGAAACGTGAGATCGCAACCTGAGTGGAAATCCAGAGTTGGACGCTTAACTGACTGAGCCACCCGGGCGCCCCAACACTGTTTTTCCTTTACAGTGTCTTTTATTTATTTGTGTCTTCTAGGCTATTTTATTGAATCCTTAAACAAATATTGTTTCTTATTTAATAATCATATTTAAAGCCAAGAATTTTTGTGCTCCATAGGGTCTGCCTCCTCCTTCTGCTGCTCCTGGGGCTGCTTGTCACCTGCTCAGCGGGGAGCTGGTACCTCTTTGTGAAGCCACAGTGGAGGAGACTGAGGTCTGGCAAATAGCCCAAAGGAGGGGTCAAGACTGACAAGAGCGATCATTTTAACATGAAGGTGGTGGGGTAGGATGGTTCTATGGTACAACGGAAGATTAAGAGGCATACACCATTTAGGGGGACCTGGGTGGCTCAGTTGGTTAAGCATCCCACTCTTAATTTCAGCTCAGGTCACCGTCTCACAGTTGGTGAGTTTGACCTCTGCGTCCAGCTCCTCCCTGGCAGCCCAGAGCCTGCTTGGGATTCTGTCTTTCCCTCTCTCTGCCCCTTTCCTGATCTCTCTTGCTCGCTCTCTCTCAAAATGATAAACTTAAAAAAAAAAAAAAAAGGAGGCATACATCACTTAGTAAAGCTCTGAAAGCCTGTTGCGAAGCAAAGGATTTGTCAGTGAGGCAGATTCTGATTTGATGGGCAGCCCATGAATAAAACAGACACATCTGCACAGCTGGAAATGGAAGATGAAGCACAGTTGGTGTGTTCCAGCAGAAAAAGGTGTCTACTGAAAAGGGAATCTGCTACTTTCCTCCAGAAACTCTGCTCCTCCGGACCAGGAAGACATTCTCAACCAGAAAACCGCAATTTGGTTTCACTGCATTCTGACTACTACTACAGTATAGTTGTGTCTCTTCTCTCATTGTCCCCTTCCCCCCCCCTCCTTTATTGTACGTAAAGTAACTGTGTGTGCACAAAAAATAAAGCCAAGGATTTTCTTTTAAGAAGAACCTTAACCCTATCTCATTATTCTGTCTAATGTAATGTCTTATCTAATAGTCTGCAGTTTGATTTTAACTTTCTTTTTCCCTCAGGATTTATTTATGAATATCTACTTTTAATTCCCAACTCATTTTATTTTTAAAGTGAATTTGAGTTCTATCTATTGCGCTCAAAGATTGTGACCTGAGTGATTTATATAAATAGTTCGTGTTAGTCGAAAAAAATGCATTTTTTCTTTGTAACATGTAGAATTATTATCTGAATTTTCTTAATTTTCTACATTGAGCAGTACTATTTTTATTAGGAGAAAAAATATATAAATTAATTGATGTAAACATCCTTTCGGCCATATTTAAATCATGAGCCTGTCTGTTGAAAACATCGTTATGGTTCCTTACTTGATGTAAAAGTTTAGAAATAATTTAAAGAAAGACATGGTGCATTTATAGTTTTACTTGCAGGAATTAAATCCCAGATATCAAATTACTCTCTTGAAATATAAGATAGGAAAGTTCTCCTCCATGTAATCACAGAGAAACTATTTTGGTTATTTATAATGTCCAAACTATGTTATTTTGTATAATATAGCTAGGAATTGGCATTTTTAGTGCTGTAATTGGTCTCTTTTAGAAAGCAAAGCTGAAATCAATGTCATCTTCTGCTTCTCTATTCTTTTTCCATGAAACGCACCTTGAATTGCTGGGCCTAGTACAACACCTTTAGAAAAACATTTAGTGTGACAAGACTGTAATTTTCCAAATAAAGCAACCGATAAATTGGAAAAGTACATGTGCAAAGAATATCAATCATCATATGCAATATAATTACACACGCAATAAATACTACTTAAAGTATTTTAGGTACAGACTTCTGACATGTAAAAATAATACAGGAAAAACATTGATAAATAATTCCACCGATTGTAAATTATAACAAATTAGAAGAAATAATAAGTCTTTTGTTACAATGGGTTGTATTCTAAGTTGGTTGTAAAACCAAATGAACTTTCTCATTTAAGAAAAAAAGACATGCAGGTGGGTTCTAGAAGCTCATTTGACCCATAGTTCACCGAACCTTGTCAGGGCATGAATGTGAAATTGGAAGAAGGATGTTTCTTCAGAAGAATGTGCTGGGAGCTCTACTCAGGAAGACTGGCCCACATGTGTCCCACCTATGCCAGCTGAGGGAAAGGACATTCTGACTGCACCTCTCATGGGTGCCAGTGGGCAAGACCTGGGAAGGTGTGAGTGGTTTCTCAGGTGAGGCTGATTCTCTGACACATTCTTTATTCACCCAAAGTATTGGCTCTCTCTGATCGGCTTCTCCTTTGATCTTTATATTTTTATTTTTAAAAAAAAAATTTTTTTCAACGTTTTTATTTATTTTTGGGACAGAGAGAGAGACAGAGCATGAACGGGCGAGGGGCAGAGAGAGAGGGAGACACAGAATTGGAAACAGGCTCCAGGCTCCGAGCCATCAGCCCAGAGCCCGACGCGGGGCTCAAACTCACAGACCGCGAGATCGTGACCTGGCTGAAGTCGGACGCTTAACCGACTGCGCCACCCAGGCGCCCCGTGATCTTTATATTTTTAAAAGAAGCAGAGAAAGATTATTTTCTAAATACCTCTATGCATATAGTCACACCTGTATAATTCAGAAGAGAAATATGCCAAATGGTGACATACCTTCAGATATATGAGGAACCCTTTTTCTTTTTAAGTTTATTTACTTTGAGAGAGAGAGAGAGAGAGAGAGAGAGAGGGAGGGAGGAGAGGCAGAGTGCGATCAGGGGAGGGGCAGAGAGAGGGAGAGAGAGAGAATCCCAAGCAGGCTCCATGCTGTCAGTGCAGAGCCCAATATGGGGCCTGAACTCATGAACCATGAGATCATGACCTGAGCCGAAAATCAAGAGTTGGACGCTTAACCGACTGAGCCACCCAGGTGCCCCTATGAGGAACATTTTTGAGAGTTCTTTCCACCCAGGTGCCCCTATGAGGAACATTTTTGAGAGTGCCCTTATGAGGAACATTTTTGAGGCATGTGGAAAAGAGCCAAGATACCCGCTTATTTTCAGGAAGGTCCCAAGGAGCCCTGCATCATGAATTTGCCTGAATAAACACGTCCTCCCTTACTTAAAATGAAGCTTGAAATGAGACAAAGGGCTCAGTAACACACCTTCATGGAAACCTCGCCCCTCTCACAGGATGGAGCCATCCCCAACTGCTCTGTGCACCTGCTACAGCCCTTCACGTGGCAGGGCAAGGCCCCTTCCCGGGGTCGCAATGTCAGCCCAGGCCTGCTTCCCAAAGCTCTTAGGAGAGAACTTCCCATTCCACGCACACTGGTGCTCTAGAATGTTGGCCCTCTTCCCAACATTCAACCTACCGCGTCTGCCCCCTGAGGTGCCCTCCTTTTGTCATGGAACTTTGCCATTTCTGAAGAACCCCCATCGCATGCCCAGTCACCCTCTGTCTCTTCAAGGGACCATGTCAACAAATAGTTTGTGTGAAGTCTTCTAGAGCCTTCTTCCCCACTGCATCCTCTCTTTCTGTGCTTTCAATTTTTAACTAGGCCACCCACCTCCCTCTTTCTCTTTCATCCCATCTGATGGAGTTAAATGCCTAAGGCCACAGTCTGCAGAGAGAGAAGAGGAGATGGAGGCAAAGGTCACGTACCCTGTACCTGGGGTCGGTTCAGGGTCCTGGCCCAGAGGCAGGAGCTCACTGTTTGCCGGTTACGTACACCTCAGCGCCTCTTCTCCCATCCTCTGCCCACAGCTGCTCGGCAAGAGATATTGGTGATGGCAAAAGTCCGGGTCCGGCTGGAAGAGAGGAAGGGGGTCAGGAAGGGGACTGGGAATGAGGAGAACGTGGATAAGTGATAGAAGAGAGGGGAGGAGTTAGTGACAGTGGGAAAAAGAAACCAATGCCCTTTCCTCCTTGCAAACTGGAGAGTCAAGAAGAGCAGACAAGAGAGCTGGTTGCCGGGGCAGCCACATGTAGCAAAGCTTGGCAACTTGTGGTGGGAGGGGTAAAAATTGAGACGGAGGGCGACTGCCAAGGCAAGATGTCAAGATGGAAGGACCTTCATGTTCAGCTGCTCTTCACGAGGACAGCTGCCACACTGGGTAGGGGCGATGCAAAGCCACTGAGCTAAGGGGACCTTTAACCGCTCCTTGACATTATACTTGCATAGCTCTCTGCTCTCAGTGAGACATGTGTGGGACAGATCATCCGGAGGGGGATTAATGCTTAAGTGTGGTCGATACTCCCTGGTGTGACCCACAGGCAAGGACTAAGGTTTGTTATCAGTTCTTACCAAGGTTTTCAGGTCAGCAACAGTAGGAATGGATGTTACAAAAGAAAGAAAGAACCGACTCAAGATCGCTTGTTCTGCTTCTGAGGACGAAGTTTTCCATCGCTGATGCGATCTCTTGATGCAGGTCTCGCTGACGTTGTTTAAATCACTGTGACATTTGAAACTTATGTTGATCCCTGAATGGAGTCTGACAACTGATGTATTTCCTTTTATATTTTTTAAATAGTTTCTAAAACTTTTCCGACTTAGTTTCAAAGGATGTGATTTTGATATATTTGTATATTAACATTTTAAAATAAAATGGTTACATTGCTTTGATAAATATGAAATGCATTCTGAAAATTGGAACATAAACACTGTCGCCATTTGATACCCAACATCATCCATTTTTAAAACACGTGAACATTTCTTCCTTCACAGTCAGAAAGTTTACATCAATCATTTTCCTCTTACCACCGTATTTCTATCACAATGCCCCCGTAGACTTATATCCAAATACGATTTTTATGTATAAAGTATTTAATTTTTTAACACTATCAAATTTCTTTTAAGCAGAACTATGTCCATAAATTAAAATTATTTTTAATTTCCCCTGGTTAAAAACCTCTAAATGTAAGGGTGCCTGGGTGGCTCAGTGGGGTTGGGTATCCAACTTCGGCTCAGGTCATGATCTCGTGGTTCATGAGTTCGAGGTCCATGTCTGGTTCTATGCTGACAGCTCAGAACCTGGAGCCTGCTTCAGATTCTGTCTTCCTCTCTCTCTGCCCCTCCCCTGCTCTCGCTCTGTCTCTCTCTGTCTCTCTCTCTCTCAAAAACAAATAAACATTAAAAAAAAATCTCTAGAGTTAAAACTTCTATTTTAAGTAGAGTAATTATTATAAATCAAAATACCTTAAAGATATAATGAATTATGATAAATAATTTTTAAGTGTTTATTTTTGAGAGTGAGAGAGATAGAATGTGAACGGGGGAGGGGCGCAGAGCAAGGAAGACACAGAATCCAAAGCAGGCTCCAGCTCTGAGCTGTCAGCACACAGACCAACACGGGGCTTGAACTCACGAACCACAAGATCATTACCTCAGCCAGAGTCAGGCCCTTAACCGATTGACCCATCCAGACTCCCCACTTCTCTTTATTTTTTAAACTCCCATTTCTAGGTTTTCTACATTTTCTATGGCATAGAACATTTTCAGTATAATTTTTGATATGTTGATAAAGTAGAACAAGGGCATAAATGTGAATTCACTTGTCTGGAGCAGGTCAGCCACGAGCATGATTGTAGAATCACATTATTCCATCCGTTTGAAGAAATACCTTGCTTATGATTGAGTTCTGAGGGGCAGGATTCCTCAAATGAGGACCACAGATGATGCGTCATAGGACTGTGAGTTCTCTGGCATAACATGTAAGTAATGAATGGTAACTTGTAACTATAGTGTAGTGTGGACCATCTGAATGACTCTATCCTGAGGCCTCCTGTAGGATTTCAGGAAACATGTCTTCCATGACATGAAGGCCCCCAGTTGCGATCTTTGGTCCCCCATTTTTCTCTAGGTTCATCCACTGTCTGTCTTAGCTTCATCCACTCTCTGTCTTATTCATTCAGTCCCTTGGCTTTAATGCCATCTCTGTATTCACTGGCTCCTAAATTTTTATCTCCAGTGCAGACTTCTCCCCCAAACTCCAGACTCTTGTAACCAGCTTCTCCTCCACTTGGATGCCTGCCAGATGTCCCCAAATTAATCAGGTCAGGATTGAATTCCTATCTCTCCTCAACCCCACACCTCCTCTTCCGGCAGCTTCCCCAGCTTGGTTGGAAGCACCTCCATCCTTCCGGGGTGACCCTTCTAAACTGTAAGACAGATCATGTGATGCCCCGGCTCAACAAGCTGCAGTGGCTCCCCTTTCCATGCAGAATAAAAACCAAAGCAGCTGCCGTGGTTTCTTGGAGTTTACACAGCCTTGCCCTCACAAATCCGCCCTTCTCTCCTACCCTAACTCACCATGTGCAGCCACAGTGACTTCCCGCTGTTTCTTAAACACACCAGGCCATTCCCACCTGGAGGATTTTCTCCCCCTGATACCTGCTCTGGCTGCTCCCTCACATCCCACAAATGCTCTCTCCATTCTCACCTTTTCAGTGAAGCCCCACCTGACCCCCTGCCACCTGCCCCATCCTAGCCCAGGCACTCCCTAAGCCCTGTTCTACTCTCCTTTTTAAAGTGCATTTATCATTTTCCAACACACTATAAAGCTCACTCAGTAATACATCTCTTGTTTTCTGTCTACCCCTGCTAGAGGATGAGCTCCACACAGATCAGGATCTCGTCTATTTTGTTCACTGATGTGCAAATTGCCTAGAACAGTGCCTGGCACATGATATGTGCTTAGTGTTTTTGATGGATGAATGAATGAGTGAATGAATGAATAAATGAGTAGAAAGTAGGCCAAATCACACATACGTTTTATGTTTTGTCATGCTTTAGAGAACAGTGATGGAAAATGTGAGTTCTCACACAGCACACGGTACAGCAATCATAAAATTCAGAGAGCCCACACCAACTGGGCAATTGGCCTTGGGTTCTCATTCCAGGCAGGTACATGGCATACAGTCTAGCCCATCTTGCTCTGTGCTAATGAACAATTCATTAGCAGCAACTACTAGAATTACAATGAAGATTTTTTTCCTTTTGCAATGCCAGAAATAAATGGATTAAGCACCCGTTTATTATAGATTCAATACCATCACAATGCTGACTTTATTTTAAGGTGAACTAGTCAGCTTTACGAATTACCATGTGACATTTCTTCACTCAACAATTGCTTGCTGGCAGAATTTTGGCTAAATTGGAGACCTATTTACTGAAAAAGCCTTGAAGTTATGAAATCACTTTAGCCATTGAACTTATCCAGACAGGCCTTCTCTAAAATTAGTATCTTTCAAGTTAAAATACAGAAATAGAACATCCAACTGAAACTAAGGCTACTCTTTTATTAAACTCAATTTGGATGATTTCATTTCACCCAAACAACAATTCATTAGTATGTTACATTAATGTTGTTAGTATGATTTTTTATACTTGTACTTAAGTTTTAAATTTTAGTTTCCTGGTTGTAGAAACTCATAAGGCATTTTCACCTAGTTTCACGTTTGTCATAAGAACTAGGTCCCAACAGTTTCCATCTGTCATCCATTAGAATTTAGGACAAATTCCATAAGGAAAGAGATAAGGGATAGGGTTTATTGAGGAAAGAAAAAACTGACGAGGCCAGATTAATATAAGAGAAGGCACAGGGTTGCCCTTTTCCCATCACCCCAGGGAGAGGAAAGCCAAAGCCAGTGTACTTTGATGGACACACGGTGGAGCTTGTGTCCCAATGGAGGGACCCTTCCCCATGTGGGTGTTACTCTTTACAAGGCAGGTATACGAATCATCATCAATGGGGTATTCAGAGCACCAGCTGGGAAGTGGGTACCAGCTGTCTCCAGAATAGTCTGCAACGGGGAATCCAGGCCCTGCTCCCAGAGGAAGACAGCTGCTGACAGAGGGGGAGGAGATGAATCCCCTGGTCCCTTCTTGTTCATTGCCCAGGCAACCCAGTGTGAGCACACGATGATTCTGCTCAGTGTGTCACAATGTTTGCTGTATTTTAAGTAACAGTATAATAAAAATAATTTAAATCAATAGCTGGTGTCTGTTACTTTCCCATAATGGGTTCTACATAATACTCGGGTTTCTAAAATGCTGCCTGATAAGCACTGACATTTAAAAATAGGCTCACTCACTAAGATATTTTAGTTTACAATTGGCAAACAGTTTGGGAGACACCACTATGCAAGACCAAATAAACCCTTCACTTCAGGAATTACGTTCTTGGGATCTGGGATGAGTACATAGTAGAAGTAAGCACCTGTCTGCTTTTCTGCTTTTTCCTTCACAGCAGTGATATTTTCCTTGGAGGGTTCTTCTGGAGCGTTATGGTTTTCCAGAGATGAACCTAATGCCAGTCAAGAACCTTGTCAGATAGGAGCTGATCCATCTCTAACTTCATGTTCAAACATGGCACATCCTATGATGCAGTCAGTAAACAATAAATATTTTTCTTTTGACACAAGCGATTGTCATCAGTTTAACTAAAAACAAGACTTTTGTCATCACCTGGTCGCTGACCACACGAGGACAGAGAAATCAACAAAACTGGCATTCTTTCAATTGAGGGCTTTTTAATTAATTACTCTTCAAAAATGGCATCTGTTTATCTGACAGATGAAAACCCTACAAGATACTTTTATCTCTTTGGTTTTCCAGTTAGATCTATTAAGGGACTATTCTGGCTTCCAATAGCTAGGACACTTTTAAAGCAGAGATGACCAATTTCTAGTCCAATTAGTTAAGATACATTGGCCCTTTGGTTCTAGGAATTTGTGCAACTATTTCATCCCTTAAAGAAACAATTACCTTCTCTATGGAGCATTTGCCATTTCTTCTTCATTATTTCCACACAGCTACGTCAATGAAAATATTGTGCAATTAGCTAGGTGCGTTTGAGGTCCACCTATCTTTCCCAGGAAGCCTTGCTATGAGTCTTTATGATTACTTTGCATTTTATAAGCAAGAACTTTTCAGTGAAGACCTCTAAGGATTTCCTTTCACCACCTCTTTATATAGTTAGTGTATTTTAGAATAACATACTACCACTAAAAATGCAACCTAGATATTCTCTGGGCTTCTAACGGAGAAGTCAGCCTCAGCTCCCTGCAGGGCCTCATCAGCCCCACAGTTGCACACACACAGGATCAAGGAAAGAACTTGTTAAGTAGAAGACCAGGGGGGAGGGGGAGGGGGGGAAGTTACAGAGAGGGAAGGAGACAAACCATAAGAGACTCTTAAATACTGAGAACAAACTGAGGGTTGATGGGGGGCTGGGGGAGAGGGGAAAGTGGGTGATGGGCACTGAGGAGGGCACCTGTTGGGATGAGCACTGGGTGTTGAATGGAAACCAATTTGACAATAAATTATATAAATACATACATACATACATAGGGAAAGAACTTGTTTTATTTGTAGAGCCCTTTGGCAGTTTTCAGAGCATTTCCCCCTGTGATTCAATTTGTTCTTTCCAACAACCCTGGGAAGAATCTGTTGTGATTTCTATTGAAAGAATGTAATTAATTAAGACTTAGGGAGGTTGAAGTGTACCTGGTAATAAGCGACAAATGAGGAATCAATGTCTTTTGATCCTGAAGCCTGGGCACTTCCCTGCATCTCACACTACCTTTGATAGGAGCGTCAGGCCCAGTGTTAGGCACAAGCACCCTCCCAGCAGCTTTACACACGCAGACTGCCTACTGATCATGACTCCCAATTGGTGAAAGGTTGAAATATGCCTCAGCCACACCACCATGCGATCATCTCGTACACAAGAGGAGTGTGACTCCACTTCGAAGACGTGTTGGAGTGAGAAATGAAGCCGTTATTTCAAAACACCCTGAAGGTTTCTAGTGTTTGGAAATCTATTTTTAAAAATCATGTATTTTTTTCATTACTAATTAACTCTAGTACTGTTCGATTTTCCCCTGAGGGATTTCTGGTAGAGAAGATTGAGTTGCAAAGCCAAAAATAAATCACATGCAGATTAATATTAAATACTATCAATACAGCTTCTGATATATGGTAGTTTTGTGGCCCTTGGGCTATAACGACCTTCTGCGAGTGGGCAGAAGATGAAAGGAAGCAAAACGGAAGGTGTCATTAGATTAAGATTAGCCAAAGGAATGCTCTTCGAATCCAGTGGCTGTTGGCAAGGTTGGAACAAGGGTGCGGTGGCTGAGGACTCGCCGTGGGCTCACAATTTAAGGGTGCTAAAAGACTCAATAGTTGAAGAAAAGTAATATTTTAATACAGCCTTCTGAAACATCAAAGGAATGCCAAAATAAAATCCATGATGAATGAAATATTAAAAATTTTAATAAAGACAGAATTGGCATTATTGGCTTTTTCTTTTGTTGCCAGCCCCAGTTTGGCTGGGCACAACACTGCCCCTGACACTGCATGGTTACTTCATTTAACATTTTGACATCTCGTTCATGGTGGATTTTTCTCCATACATTGTGAGTTTTCAGAAATAGTGCATTAGAATATAATTTACAAATTTCACACCCAAGATGAACGCCTACCTATCTCACCCTAGTCCTGGCTTCCAACATCCAACAGTGTCTATCCCTGGATCCCTACTTCAGTGATAACCCTTGGGCTGCTAGGTTCATCCCGAGCATGGAGATTTTCCACATCCCCCAGCCCTTTCAGAGTCTCTCAACTCCCCAGACTCCTCATTGCAACAGAGACTACGTTGTGTTAGATACAAGAAACTGAGGGGACCAAATGACCAGCGTTGTAACAAATGCCCTACCCTACAGGCTCCCTTCCCCCACAGATCAAGAAATCTGCATAATGGGAGGCATCTCCTTGTTCAATATGTATTTCCTTCTATGACTTCATGAACAAAAATGCAAACATACTCTGCCCCTCTGCATGTGCCACAAAAAAGCCTTTTAAAAAACTTCGGCAGAAGCTCTGTCTGTGTCTGTCAGGAGTGTTCAACATAACCATCTCTCAGAAACTCAACAGCTCGTTAGAAGATCTCCCAGGATGTGCGATGAGCAGAGGCTCCAAGCTTAGGCCACCTAGATTGTATGGCTGCTTCTAAGAGGCAGGAAACTATATACTCTGGTTTCTCTTCAGATCGAATAAATTTTTCACCTTTTACTAAGAGGCAGGAAACTAGGTGAAGGACATTCAGGAGGCCCACCATGCACGTACCTAGGATTGTTAGGACCCTCTGCCTGGGAGGGTATGTGGCAAAGCAGGAGATTAGCAAATGCAGCAGAGAGAATGAGGTGAACGGGATTTGAAGAGCAGGAGATATATTCAGACATAAAAAGGAATGAAACCTTGTCATTTGCAACGACATGGATGGAACTAGTGAGTATTAGGCCTCGTGAAATCAGTCTGGGAAAGACAAACACCATACAATCTCACTCATATGTGGAACTTAAGAAACAAAACAAAAGAGGAAAGGGGAAAAAGAGAAGAAGAGAGACAATGAAGAAATGGACTCTTAACTACGGAGAACAAAGTGATGGTTACCAGAGGGGAAAGGGTGGGGGTGGGAGAAACAGGGGACAGGGATACACAGTGGACTTATCGTGATGAGCGCTGAGTAATGTATAGAATTGTTGAATCACTACATTGTGTACCTAAACTAATATAACACTGTATGTTAACTACATTGGAATTATAATGAAAAAATTAATAAAGAAAAAGAGCCAGAGAAGATGGAAATGAGAGCCGTGGCAGAGGAAGCACTTAGAGGAGATGAGTGAGAAACCAGGCAAGAATTGGTGCCACCATATGCACACACCTGATTGCTAGCTTCCACCACTGCAGACCACTGACTGGTTCAGATCCAGGTGAATCAGACCTAGAGGGCGTTGCTTCCTGCACTCCTGAACCTTTTCAGAAAACACTCCCTCACTGTTACAATCATGGGACAGTCTTGGGCATGAGGGGACAGAATAGCATTCGAACACGTGAGCTGAAGGAGGGATTGCGGGAGCATAGACCGTGGGAGGCCACAGGTTGTCAGGGCGGACATTGTGCAACCAGCTGCTGCGGGTCTGTACTTGGCACCTGGGCCATTGGGCTGGCCAAACACGGGACCTGTGCATCTCCAGTGACCCTAAGTGAGGAGGCAAAATGCCAGGTAGCACAAGAGTGCAGGTGGAGATCCTCAGCGTCAGCTGGTGTTGTTGCCTCAGTTCCTTTCCACAGCAACCTACAAGGTGGGAGCTGTGATCCCTAAGTGACAGAGAAGGAGGCCAGTTCAGAAAGGTTCATCAGCTTGTCTAAAGTTGTGCAATGAAGGAGTGGCAGAGGTGAGACCCAAATACAGTCTATTTTACCTCAAAGACCATGGTCCTTCCATCCTATGACACAACCTTTAAAACTTCTTTTGCAAAAGTGCTAAAAATATAAACAAATACTTAACCCAGTAAGGTCATTTGAAAATAGAGAACTATTGCAAAGAACAACAACAAAAAATCAAGTTCCAAATTTGCTAAAGGTCATTAAGACTCAATGGCCTCAAATTAAACGGATATATCCTAAAGTAAAAGATATCAATGAACCTTGACAATGCTTTGAATTCACAATGACCTTGATTTCAACAATAGAATGACACCAACTCTGATATCAATTCAAAGATACCATTTCAAGAAGCTCAGAAGAAATAAAAGTCACATTAGGATATCACTGAAGCTATCCTCTAGAGTCCATATTTTGCATGCTCTTTTGTTATGAAAGATTTTAAAGCTTTGCTTTTTTTTTTTTTTTTTTTTTTTTTTTTTTGCAAATGCATTTCATTGCCTTCAGGTTGGAATCAAGTGCTGAATACATAAACCACAAATATGTTTAGATTTGGGACTAAAGAATTAGATATTTTAGGGATGTCACAGTAAAGTTTCCAAAATCTAATTCTACAAAAAAAAAAAATCAAAATTTTGTGATTTGGGCATAAATAAGATTCCAATGTTTACTCTTGGTAAAAAATGTCAGGAAAATGAATTAAAATAGGTGAGATTTCAATAAAGATGTGAAGAGAGGCTGGTTCGGCCATGAGATTACACCTCACAGCCTTTAAGTACAAGAAGCATAATTGACCAAGAGCTCAGATACTTGTTCTGAAATTCATTACCATAACTGAGCCAAAGTGATGCTTCCTATGGACTGTTCCCAGCCAGCAACTGAGCACAGCAGGGATACTAAACCAGGCCTGTTTAGGGAGACTTGGGTCTCCTCTGACAGGGAACTGTTTTTCATGAACCCACCCCCTGACAGTCGCTGCCTCTTCCTTATGGGCTGCCTGGGGATGTGCAATGTTTCCCACCCAGCCTTCCATTCCCTCTCCCCTTCATTCAGGGGAAGGCTCGGAGTCCAGTCTGATAGCTTCCTGGGCTCTTCCCAGCTCCATCTTCTATTTTATTACCCAGTAATGTCCTCACATTGAGTCTTGTCTCTGTGTCCACTTCTCAAAGGCCTCGGACAAAGTATAAACACGAGGAAAAACTAGGATAGCTAATTTTTTAAGATTTTGTCTTTATTTCTAAAGTTTTAGAGCTCAACATAGTTTCTTCAATCAAATTTGCCAAAAGAACAAAGTAATCAATGAATATTATAGTAAAAATGTGTGGAATGCATAACTTCTAATGCTACTAACCTTACATATTTCTTTCAGTGTTTTATTCATAGAGGATAGGAAATATGTCCACTGAAATCTTTGGTTTAAAAAATGTTCCTAATCCTGGGGCACCTGGGTGGCTCAGTCGGTTAAGCAGCTCAGGTCATGATCTCACAGTTCATGAGTTCAAGCCCCTCGTTGGGCTCTGTGCTCACGGCACAGAGCCTGGAGCCTGCTTCAGATTTGTGTCTCCCGTTCTCTCTGCCCCTCCCCCACCTGTACTATGTCTCTCTGTCTGTCTCTCTTAAAAATAAATAAAACATTAAATTTTGTGTGTGTGTGTGATGCTCCTAATCCTAACTAGAAACCAAATACGTTTTAGGCATTAGATTAAAAAGGACCTTCAACTCATTGTGTCAGTATAGATTAGATAATATATAAATCTATAATACTGAAAAAGAAGTAACAAGTATTTCTGTTACCTTACTTTTCCTTGTCATTTTAATGTTATCATGTCCTAAATATGAGGCTTGGAAACCACCCTTCATTTTCCAAAATAGCATGAAAACCGTCAAATGTACGTTACCACCAGCTGAGTGGGTGCCTTGGAAACCATGCTGGAGCCTTTACTTTCCAGTAACAATCCTTTTATTCTTGCTGGCAATTCTAGGATGCTCACGAAGAGCCAAATGTTATCACAGTTTAGCCTAAGCAGAAAATAAAAGTCCCTTGTGTGCTTATCTGATCGTTTTTTAATAAAGTACTTTCTCTCTTTCATACAAGCTAGACAAAGTTAATTAGCTTGGATATGAGAAGCTGTTCCTTGTCCTCTTTCCCCTCCAAGCACTAATTAATATTAATGAGTAAAAGGATAAAAATTACTAAGTACTCCTATAATTGTACTCGTGGATCATTTCCGTAGGATGATCCCGAAATCCAGATAAATAGGACTAAATGTGGACTGTCAACCATGAGAGAGTTGACAGACCTTGGTATAAATTTCACCAAAGACCCTGATAAGAGGGCTCTCCCCACCTTGAGGGAGGATTTAAGAGGATTATTGTACAGAAACTGATTAATTTACTAACACCAATGTTCCCCTTTTCTCTTCCTTCTTATTGCTTTGGTTTCTTTTGTTTTTGTTTTTTTTTTTTGTTTTTTTTTTTTCCTGTTTGGCAGGGAGAAGCGGTGGGATTTGATATTCTGCCATGCAGCCTGCTTTAACTCTTTCAGATGCAGAGCCTTGAGGTTTTTATCCCAACACTTCATGAGGCTAAGAAGACAAAAAACCAAAAAACCAAAACCAAAAACACCACATTTTTTTCCACCTCTTCAAAGGAGGGTGTCAAAGAACGTAATAAAACAGAAAGCTTTTTTGGAAACTTAGCAATCATGTCAAGAATTTTTAAAAACAAGGCCTAAGATCCTTTGGCTTTCTTGTGGGCAGCTGAAAGTCATCTTCTGCAAATGTCTCAAGTGCAATTTGAGTCGAGAAGGTATTTTCAGCATGTTAATTAGGCTGCCGTGCCTTGCGACAGAGGAAACCCACGGTCTCTAGGGAATGACACCAAGCAATGCCTAATCAACTTGGCTCGCTACTTCCAGAACTGCAGGTACTGAAATCTGACACAGAGATGTTTCATAAGGGTTAAACATTGCTACTTTCCCACTGAATATATAAACCAGGCATTTTGTGGAAGTTCTAGGTCTGAAAAAACGAGAAAAGTTTATAAGAAAACAAAGAGGCATCTTCTAAAAGGAAAGCTGTTGTGTTCGAATAAACAGACTAGTAATTTATAGTGAAGTGTATAAGTACTCATAAAAGCTACAATTGTATTTAGTAAGAAGCTTTATGAGGGAGAGAAGGTCCTCTGTAGATATACCTACTTGGAGTATATTAAGTATCTTTCTTGGTCTGCATGATAAATAGAAAGACTATGGTTGACAGAAAGAAAAAAAACACTCAATTATACTTATAACCAATTAAATATGTGGCCAGGATTCATACAAATGGTGGAAAGTTCTTTGCAAATATTTAAGCTCCAGGGGCACCTGGGTGGCTCAGTCGGTTGAGCATCTGACTTCGGCTCAGGTCATGATCTCACAGTTCATGGGTTTGATCCCTGTGTTGGGCTCTGTGCTGACAGCTCAGAGCCTGGAGCCTGCTTCAGATTCTGTGTCTTCCTCTCTCTGCCCCTCGCCTGCTCACACTCTGTCTGTCTCTCAAAAATAAATGTCAAAAAAAAAAAAAAAAAACCCAAATAGTTAGGCTCCACAAGTCTCCCTGGCTATTGTCTGTGTTACTGATTCTGGCCTCGTCAGGGAAGCCATTCATCAACAAAGATCTTGAATTGGGTGGAAACCAAACTTGGAAAGAGTTTGAGCGATAATGTCAGGGTTATAATTAAAAACAATGGAGTGAGGCTTGAGTATGCAGGTCTGCTGTGTATCCCGCTGACCTAGACAATCAGGGCAAACAACCACATCATGTTTCTTCTGGTGGCTGTGGCTGCAGAGGAGGAGACCCACAGGAAGACCATGGCACTCTTCTGGTGAGCTGACACTTGTCAACTGTCATTGCTAGCAATTTACGAAGACTGCTACTTTGACAGTTCTTTCTGTCCTTCCTCTTTCCAAAAAGAGTTTAAAATTAGAACAGGTGGCCAAGGGAGTTAGCAATTCATCCCATTTTTCTTTTCTACCCTCTGAATTGCTATTTGGACAAAGCTGGACTATAGATCGTAAGTGAAGTCTAACTCCAAATACTCCAGAAAGAAAAAGAGAACAAAATAAACATTTCCTTACCTTAAATGCTAATGATATAAGCATTCCTTTACTGAGGAATATTTTTTTCTATATGCCATGCTATAATAGTTCATAATCCAGGCATACCTCATTTTATCACACTTTGCTTTATTGGGCTTTGCGGACACTACATTTTTTTTTTTTTTTTTTTTTTTTACAGATTGAAGGTTTGCAGCCACCCTGCACTGAGCAAGGCTTATTCGTGCCATTGTTTACAATGACATTTGTTCACTTCTTGTCTCTGGGTCACATTTTGGCAATTCTCACAATATTCAAACTTTTTCATTATTATGTATGTATTACAGTGATTCATAAGCAGCAATATTTGATCTGTTGTAATTGCCAGGAAACACACCCATATAAGATAGCAAAATTCATTGATAGATGTGTGTGTGCTGACTGTTGCACCAACTGGCCGTTCCCCCAGCTCTCTCTCTGTCCTCAGGCCTTCCTGTTTGCAGACACACAACAATACTCAATTAGGCCAATTGATAACCCTACAATGGTCTCTACATGTTCAAAAGAAGGGAAGAATTGCACATCTCTTACTTTAAATCAAAAGTTAGAAATGATTAAGCCTAGTGAGGAAGGCATGTCGAAAGCTGAGACAGGCCAAAAGCTAGGCCTCTTAAGTTGTGTGCATAGAGGAAAAGTTCTGGAAGGAAATTAAAAGTGCTACTCCTGTGAACACATGAATGACAAGAAAGCAAAACAGCCTTATTGCTCATATGGAGAAAGTTTAGGAGTCTGGAGAGATGATCAAACCAGACTCAACATCTCTTAAATCAAGGCCTAATCCATGGCAAGGCCCTGACTCTTTTCAATTCTATGAGGGCTGAGAGAATTGAGGAGGCTGCAGAAGAAAACTTTGAAGCCAGCAGAGTTCATTTGGTTTAAGGAAAGAAGCCATCTCTATCACGTAAGAGTACAAGGTGAAGCAGAAGGTGAAACCTATACTCAGTACACCCATTGGTTTCTCTCTCCAATCCAAGGCCATCCGGCTTTGCCTGTGGTACTCCACTCAAGTGCCTCTGTGAGAAGTCACCATGTTCTCACTGCCAAATCCAGTACCCTGTAATCATGACACATTAGGCAGAAATTTGGCTACCTTGGACTTTTGGACCCTCTTATAAATTACAAAATTCTGTCTTTTCGTGGCTTCTGCAACCCCACCTGCTCCTGTTTTCCATCTTCCCTTTGTGACAATATTTTTATATAAGAATCCCAACTCCAAGACAGTTTTGTTTAAATTTTTAAAAAATTTTTATGAGTATAATTTATTGTCAAATTGGCTTCCATAGAACACCCAGTGCTCATCCCAACAAGGGCTCTCTTCAATGCCCATCACCCATTTTCCCTCTCCCTCACCACCCATCCACCCTTAGTTTGTTCTCTGTATTTAAGAGTCTCTTAGGTTCACCTCCCCTCCTGCTCGAAACTATTTTTTCCCATTCCCTTCCCCCATGGTCATCTGTTAAATTTCTCAAATTCCACATATGAGTGAAAACATATGAAATCTGTCCTTCTCTGACTGACTGACTTCACTTCGCATAATACCCTCCAGTTCCATCCATGTTGCTACAAACAGCATGATTTCATTCTTTCTCATTGCCAAGTAGTATTCCATTATATATATAAACCACGTCTTCTTTATCCATTCATCAGTTATTGGACATTTAGGTTCTTTCCATAATTTGGCTATAGTTGAAAGTGTTCTTATAAACATTGGTTTTATTTTCTTTTTTTTTTTTCCAACATTTATTTATTTTTGGGACAGAGAGAGACAGAGCATGAATGGGGGAGGAGCAGAGAGAGAGGGAGACACAGAATCGGAAACAGGCTCCAGGCTCTGAGCCACCAGCCCAGAGCCTGACGCGGGGCTCGAACTCACGGACCGCGAGATCGTGACCTGGCTGAAGTTGGACGCTTAACCGACTGCGCCACCCAGGCGCCCCATAAACATTGGTTTTAATAGAAGGGAGGAAATCCATGGCTGATAGTAAGGAAAGCAGATGTGTGTGTGTGTGTGTGTGTGTGAGAGAGAGAGAGAGAGAGAGAGAGAGAGCATGTGCATGCATCTACATGTATGTACATGTACATAGGCATCTGTAAAGAACAAATTTCCTATTCCAGCTATTTCTTCCCATTTCCAAAGTGATTGGACCTGTGAGACTGGAAAAGAGCTCTTTTTTTTCAAGAAGGTCTGTAAACTGATGGATCCATAATTCCTAAATGACTAGAACTTTAAGGGCTGGGTGTTATAGTTCTACTTTCCCAACAGTCTTCATCTTCTCCACACTCTGCCCCTCCCAAAATATTTTCCATAAGAATTCCAAAACATCCAGTCCCACCAGAACAGTGGATTTCTAGCACCTCATTGAGTCATTGACTTTGTCTCCTACTTAATCTGCTCATCTTATAAATTGTGGTGAGAAAGAAAGGGACTGCATACACATGTTAGGCTCCCCTGCAAACAGAAGCCTGGAAGATTATTATTGACTCCTTTGGAGTACTCAGCATTTCAGCAACACATGAGTTCCTCTTGGGACTCAGCGTGTAGCATTTCTTACCACTACTCAGTCTATTTATTCTACAGGGAGATTTTGTAAAACTGTCAGCCCTAAGTAGAGTTTCATTTCTGTCCTACATTCTTTGATGGAATTAGTCATCTGAAACCCCCATTCACCTTGAGGTCATCTGCAGACAGGCATTTATAGACATGTTAAACATGCATCAGGGTACTCTCAACCACTTTCCCTTTTTCCAAGACAGCCTCTTGGAAAGAAGAGTTTTTGACATTTCTGACTGCAAGTACGTAGTTTATGAACATATAATCACTGTAGGAAATTCCTGGCCCTTCTTAGACATATGGGCACCAAGTACCAGAGGTACCTGGTACCAGATGGCGATCAATCCAGCACACCTTCAACAGCAAGAACTCCAGATGAAGACTGTCTGGGTTCAAGTCCTGGATCCATTACTTATTCACTAGGTGACCCTTAGGTAGCTTATTTTACCTTTCTATGCCTCCATTTATTCATCTGGAAATCGGGAATAATAATAATAATAACAATAATAATATCTACCTTATAGGTTTCTTGTAAGAATTAAATGATTTAATGAATTCAAAGTGCTTATAACATAGAAAGTGCCATATGAGAGTTAACCATTTATTATTACCATTGCTATTATCATTATAATGATATAAAGACTTCTGAAAATAAACATCAGTATGGTGGTTAGGGCAAGGAGAAAATCTGCCTGATATGTCTGAAATAATACTACCTATGAGAGAAGTAGAAGTAAAGAGTTTTAGAAACTCAAATTTGCTAAACAATCTGAGATCTGGGGAGTTCTCTAAAATTTCTATCCTTTGTAAACCCCCAAGTTTCAATAGATAGATAGATACATAGATAGATAGATACATAGATAGATAGATAGATAGATAGATAGATAAATTCGGGACATTTGAGGCTTCTACTCATCCAAGATGACCTAGGCTCATTACATCCATCTTTTAAAAAGTGAAAAAATAATGATTTAATATATTTTTGTTATATTATTATTACCATTACTCTTATTGTAATTAACCCAGCGAATTAAATAATCACTGATCATGTACAAATTCAGGGATTTGCAAATGATAATGATTTGCTATTTAGGTTTCTAGAGACCTAATAACCCTACTACTATGATCGCTTTTATCCCGCATTATACTGCAGACCTTATCAAGCAAAGCGAGGATGGGGGGAAGAGAAAGCTCATAAAAACTAGAAAAGAAGAACACTGTCATTATTTATATATGATATGGCTGCTACACAGAAAATTCTAAAGAATATACATACAAATTATAAGAAATAAGAAAGTATAGCAAGATTTCTGCATATAAGATCAATAGACCTAAGTCGATTAATTTCTGTACAGCAATTAAGGGGAGCTGCTTGGCTGGTGTTAGTCCCTCAAAATCTTTGAATAAAGGACCCACAGAATAGGGCTCAAGCCTCTAAGAAGGGCCTTTACCCAGGTGGTAATTATACCTCTAAGGGGAGACATTTAAGTAGGGTGTGAGAGAATAGACAAAAGCTGGAAACAGAACCTACCTGCCATGATAAAGAACCATTGCTAGAGTGATTTTGGCAAGGACAGCAGAGCAGAGATGAAGATTCTTCTTCCCTTCTTATCTTCCGCCTTTCCTCCAATATCCCTTATTGCAGAATTTTTTTTTTTTTTTAATTTTTTTTTCCAACGTTTATTTATTTTTCGGACAGAGAGAGACAGAACATGAACGGGGGAGGGGCAGAGAGAGAGGGAGACACAGAATCGGAAACAGGCTCCAGGCTCTGAGCCGTCAGCCCAGAGCCTGACGCAGGGCTCGAACTCCCGGACCGCGAGATCGTGACCTGGCTGAAGTCGGACGCTTAACCGACTGCGCCACCCAGGCGCCCCCCCCCTTATTGCAGAATTTAAAAAGAAGTCATTTGGCAAAGGAGACCTACAGTTTGCAGAGACCTAGCCCAGCATCATATGGCAGAGTATGGAAGGTTTGGCTTGGAATAAGAGTGGCTTAATAATCTAGCCCACTCTTGTATAGATATCTCAATATTTTATATTTAGGTATTCAGAATATTAGAATATTTAGAATATTTAAATATGAAATGGCATTAAAGTAGGCTTAACTAAATGGAGAAAAATATTGTTTTCATGGGTAATATATCATATCCCAAAATTTATCTATAGACTCAATTTAATTCCAATGAAAATTCCAACAGGTTTGTTTCTGGTGAAACTTTTCAAAGTAGGATTCTAAAATTTATCATAAAAGCAAAAGCCTAAGGAATGGGAAAACCATTCTTTTTTTTAATTTTATTTTTTATTTTTTTAAATTTACATCCAAATTAGTTAGCATATAGTGCAACAATGATTTCAGGAGTAGATTCCTTAGTGCCCCTTACCCATTTAGCCCATCCCCCCTCCCACAACCCCTCCTGTAACCTTCAGTTTGTTCTCCATATTTATGAGTCTCTTCTCTTTTGTCCTCCTCCCTGTTTTTATATTTTTTGCTTCCCTTCCCTTATGTTCATCTGTTTTGTCTCCTAAAGTCCTCATATGAGTGAAGTCATATGATTTTTGTCTTTCTCTAATTTCACTTAGCATTAATACCCTCCAGTTCCATCCACGTAAGTTGTAAATGGCAAGATTTCATTCTTTTTGATTGCCAAGTAATACTCCATTGTATATATATACCACATCTTCTTTATCCATTCATCCATTGATGGACATTTGGGCTCTTTCTATACTTTGGCTATTGTTGATAGTGCTGCTATAAACATACGGGTGCATGTGTCCCTTCAAAACAGCACACCTTTATTCTTTGGATTAATACCTAGTAGGGCAATTGCTGGGTTGTAGGGTAGTTCTATTTTTAGTTTTTTGAGGAAACTCCATACTGTTTTCCAGAGAGGCTGCACCAGTTTGAATTCCCACCCGAAGCGCAAAAGAGATCCTCTTTCTCCACATCCTCGCCAACATCTGTTGTTGCCTGAGTTGTTAATGTTAGCCATTCTGACAGGGGTAAGGTGGTATCTCATTGTGGTTTTGATTTGTATTTCCCTGATGATGAGTAATGTTGAGCATTTTTTCATGTGTCGGTTGGCCATCTGGATGTCTTCTTTGGAGAAGTGTCTATTCGTGTCTTTTGCCTATGTCTTCACTGGATTCTTTGTTTTTCTGGGTGTTGAGTTTGATGTCCTTTATAGATTTTGGATACTAACCCTTTATCTGATATGTCATTTGCAAATATCTTCTCCCATTCTGTCAGTTGCCTTTTAGTTTTGCTGATTGTTTCCTTTGCTATGCAGAAGTTTTTATTTTGATGAGGCCCCAGTAGTTCATTTTTGCTTTGGTTTCCCTTGCCTCTAGAGATGTGTTAAGAAGTTGTTGCGGCCAAGATCAAAGAGGTTTTTGCCTGCTTTCTCCTCGAGGATTTTGATGGCTTCCTGTCTCACATTTAGGTCTTTCATCCATTTTGAGTTTATTTTTGTATATGGTGTAAGAAAGTGGTCCATGTTCATTTTTCTGCATGTCGCTGTCCAGTTTTCCCAGCACCACTTGCTGAAGAGACTGTCTTTATTCCATTGGATATTCTTTCCTGCTTTGTCAGAGATTAGTTGGCCATATGTTTGTGGGTCCACTTCTGGGTTCTCTACTCTGTTCCATTGATCTGAGTGTCTGTTCTTGTGCCAGTACCATATTGTCTTGATGATTACAGCTTTGTAGTATAGCTTGAAGTCTGGGATTGTGATGCCTCCTGCTTTAGTTTTCTTTTTCAAGATTTCTTTGGCTATTTGGAGTCTTTTCTGGTTCCATACAAATTTTAGGATTATTTGTTCTAGCTCTGTGAAGAATGCTGGTGTGCAAAAGCTATTCTTGAAGAAAACTAACAACATATAAAAATATTATTTTGGATATTTTGAAACTTTTCTGAGTTAGCTACTGAAGTAATATTCATGTCCAGTAAAATTTAGCCTTTTTAGTTGTTCAGTTTTGAGTTTTGACAAATATATATTGTCTATAATCACGACAATCAAAATACAGAAAATCACCATGACCTCCTCCCCCAAGTTCCCTGTTCCCTTCTCATCAATCCTTTCCCCAGTTCCCAGCCCTGGTAACCTCTGACCTGACTATGTCTCCATAGTTTTAACATTTCCAGAATGGTGATTTGTTTTTGTTTTTGTTTTTTAAGACAGAGATAGAGAGAGAGAGAGAAAGCGTGCACAAGTGGGGGAAGGGCAGAGAGAGAGAGAGAGAGAGAGAGAGAGAATCCCAAGCAGCCCTGATATGGAGCTTGATCCCACGACTCTGGGATCACGACCTGAGCCAAGATCAAGAGTTGGATTGAGTCACCCAGATGCCCCAGTACTGTGATTTTTAAAATAACTGTGTTGATGCACAGTTAAACATGTTGACCAAGGCAACAAAGTTAAAAGCCTAGAATTAGACCAGTGCATATAAGAAAATGATGTATGACAGAGATGGAATTGCCCGTCCATGAGAGAAGGTATGATTTTTCAGTAAATGATGCAGAAATAATTGACTTATCCACATGGAAAAAGTGAAACTGAATTTCTCTCTCATGCCACACACAAAATTTAATGGATTAATGACAAATACAGAAGATATATATATAAAACCTTTTTAAAAAAGTCAGAAGAAATGTTAGACACTACCTTTCTTACTTTAAGATAGAACAGTATTACTGAAACCTGACCCAAAAACCATGAACATAAAAAACGGATAATCTTAAATTAAAATTAAGACTTACTGTTTTTCAAAAGACATTATAATAAAAAATTTAAAATAAGCCACAATCTGAGAGAAGCTATTTACAACACATATTACTAATGAAAAATTAATATCTATGAATCTAAAGAATTCTTATGAACTAATAACAAAGAGATCAGAAATTCAATGGGAATTGGGCAAAGCACCAACTAGGCATTTCATAGAAAAAAAATGGCTGATATACATAGATAGATAGATAGATAGATAGATGAGAGAGAGCGAGAGAGAGAGATAAAAAAGATGCTTAGTCAGGGAAGTACCAAAAACAAAAACACATTGTGTAAAGGAATAAATACTCAAGACTTCTAACAACACCAACCATTAGAAAAGATACAGAAGAAAGAAGACAGCAAAGGATGCTGTTGATGAGAGTGTGGATTTGGCATCACTTTAAAAAGTTGAGCACTTGAGTTTCCTGCAATCCAAAAATTCCATTCCCAGGTACATACTTGTAAATATGTGTTCTAGAAGTCATTCGTAGAACTGTTCATAGCAGCATTATTTATTTTAAAACATTCAAAATGCCCAGGTATGCACTGACAAGAGGATGAATAAATTTATTGTGGAATAGTCACATGAAATATACAGTAGTGAACATAAATATTTTGCAGTTTACTAAAACAAAATGGATGGAACTTAGCAATAATTACTCACTTTTTTTTTAATTTTTTTTAAACGTTTATTTATTTTTGAGACAGAGAGAGACAGAGCATGAACGGGGGAGGGGCAGAGACAGAGGGAGACACAGAATCCGAAGCAGGCTCCAGGCTCTGAGCCATCAGCCCAGAGCCCGATGCGGGGCTGGAACCCACGGACCGCGAGATCGTGACCTGAGCTGAAGTCGGACGCTTAACCGACTGAGCCACCTAGGCGCCCCAATAATTACTGACTTTAAAGTGATGAGTAAAAACACATCCAATTAGACTGCATTACAGATTATAAATGTATTAATTCCACTTATAATAATATAAATTACACTTGTAATAATACAAATAATACAAATTACACATTAAATGTGATAATTATGTATTATTAAATCCAATTCATATATTTTAAAAGTAATAATTACAATGTATTAATGTATAGTATATCAAGTATTATAACATTTTTTAAGGCTCAAACCCAGGTAAAGGTGAGTGGTATCATGTTTAAAAATTCATGAGTATGTGGCAAACTACAAGATTTCACGGTAGGAGCGACACTGGGGAGGGAGGGAAGAGGTGGGAGCATGGAAACACACAGGTAACTTCAGTGATATTGGCAGGGTCTTTGTTCATAATTTGAGCAGAAGGCTCACAGGTGTTCATTATTATGTTTATAGCTTAAGTAAATGTTACATAAATTCAACTATTGATAACAGCAAGTCCGCAAGTGAGAACCTTTTTTTAAGGTGCCTGACTTTAAAAATAATTTACTAATTTTTGGTTCTAAAATATCTTGCTTTTCAAGATATTTGTTTAAACACTTGAAAATGAATTTAAATTTGCATTGCATAAAGACTAATTTCTTGTTTCAATCAGTCAATAAGTTTACCTCTGAAGCTATCAACGCACATCAGAGTGAGTAAGAATCTGTAGAAGTGGTTTCCTTTTGAAATTGCATTACAGTGTGCCCTCAGCACTTTCAGAGTTATAGGGAGAAGTCGTCTTCTTTTTAGAGAGAAGTAAATGTGCTTTGTTAAAATCATGGAAAATAATCTTCTACATTCTCTTTTTGTAAATATTGATGCTTTAAGGAAATAATTACTATTTCCCTTGAGCTTCCCATTTCTTAAAGTAGGCTTTTTTTTTTCAATAAAGATTTACTTGTTGGCCCAGATCTGTCAAAACCTGGTTTAATATTCTTTTTAAATTCCTGTGATAAATACAAGCATAAAGATTCATTTCAGTGTCATGATTACTCTATGGATCAATGAATATAACAGATTAAGTGTGAAGTTAGTATAAACTGCATTGTCTTTGAGGATTTTTAAAAATCTTTTGAGCAGCAGAGGAAAAAAAACAGCTCCATGATCAGATACGAAACATAACAATATAATTAAAATTATTATTAATGTACTTTTTATGTTTAACACATTTTTCCAAGCATGTTCAATATTATTATTAAAACCATCTGGCATCCCAATTTTCTTTTTCTTTTCCTTTTGCCCAGAGTTTTTAACCTGCTTATTTTTAATGTAATTTTTTCTTATTTATTTATATTTCTGAGGATCTTTAAGCCCTTTTAAGAAGATTTCAGATGTAAATGAATAAAATAACTGATAAAATACACTATACACCTAGACCTATATACTATTTATTTTTTTGAATTTTTAAAATTTTTATTAACTTTTGAGAGATAGAAAGAGACAGAGCACGAGTGGGGGAGGGGCAGAGAGAGAGGGAGATACAGAATCCAAAGCAGGCTCCAGGCTCTAAATTGTCAACACAGAGCCTGATGTGGGGCTCTAACCCATGAACCATGAGATCATGACCTGAGCTGAAGTCAGATGCTTAGCTGACTGAGCCACCCAGTTGCCCCTATATACTATTTAAATAAGAAATTAGACATGATTAAAGTTGACAGAGTCATTTTACCTAAGGAAAGGGGGGTTCCTGCTCAGGCAGATCTGGAGTGAATTCTGGGGTATGCTTGAGAAGAGCAGAATAGCAGGGCAGCCAACCCACGCAGACCCAAGACTAACCAGTGAATGAAATGATGATATGACCCCATCAAAATATTGATGTATCTGTATAAATGCATGGTTGCAAAGTTCTATAAAAATGAACAAGGGAGAATATAAATGCTTGGCAGCGAGGATGACCTTAAAACAACAGAGAACTCAGAGGGAGGCTGCAAGGAGAGAACCCTGTACAATATTGATTGAGTGTCATGTTCTGAGACCTATTAGCTAACCTACACACAAAAATAACCAATCTCCAAAACAACCCTACAAGATAAGCATTACAGTCCCTGTTTTACAAATAAAGAAACTAAAAATTAAAAAGGCAAAGTAATCTAGCAAGTTTGGTCTTATGAATTTTATACAACCATAAAGGATGTAAGAAATAAATTTTTTTCTTATTTTCGAAATCAAATCTAACTATGGTGCTGGATCCCTGGCTGTCGAGGCTTATACAAAAGTTCCAAAGGAATTACGCTGACTAAAATAATTCCTGTGGCCTTTGATTCACACTAGTAACTGGAGGTGAGTTACTATTCAAAGCCTCATGATGACTTGAAAGTAGTGAGGTACTAAAAAATTTTTCTGAAATCTGGGCACCCCGGTGTCTAATGACTAGTCTTTCCAAGGTCGTACATGCCATTGCCTTCTGAAATCTGAGCACCTCTCTCCTCTCCAGCTCCCAGGTATTACCAGAAAGGGAGCTGGCTTCCATTCCCCTCTCTCTCAGAGATGCTCTTCTAATGTTAGCCCTTTCAACCTGAGTACTGCTTCCCAAACTCTACATGCATTCAGAAAATACAACCATCACAAAACCAGAATGCAGATAACAGAAGTTTCATAGCTGCAGGTTGCACTCAAGTGGGTATAGTTACCATAAATGAAAAATGCACCTTGGGGGGCGCCTGGGTGGCTCAGTTGGTTAAGCAGCCGACTTCGGCTCAGGTCATGATCTCGCGGTCCATGAGTTCGAGCCCCGTGTCGGGCTCTGTGCTGACCGCTCAGAGCCTGGAGCCTGTTTCGGATTCTGTGTCTCCCTCTCTCTGACCCTCCGCTGTTCATGCTCTGTCTCTCTCTGTATCAAAAATAAATAAACAGTAAAAAAAAAAAAATGCACCTTGGTAAATATTGCTAGACATTTTAGTGTTATACAAAAAAAAATTTTATTAGACCCTGTTCATAGTTATAAAGCTTAAGAGCAAGAGAGATTGGGGAAATTTATACCTTAATCCAATCTCAGGAAAATTATACCTTAATCCAATCTCAGGAGAATGTCAGTTGGCCTCATAGATGGTGCCTGTGATCCGGCCTCTGGTTGCACATCAGTAGGGTGAGGTTCCATCAACGTACATCAATATAACCCAAGGGTGCTTTCAGGTATCTGGTCCTATCCCACTGTGTCACATCCTGCTTGGCAGCACTGAATACATATTTGCTGTGTACATTCTGTAAGAAATAGAGATTAGCAGATGGTAAAAATGTAGGGGAAATTATGTGATTATATCTATGCTTCATTAAGATAGTTCATTGGCTTGGATAGTTTTGACATAGTAGATAATGAAAAAAGAAAGACCAAAATATCTTTTAACATTTACAGTTGTTCTTTATTATTCGCTGATTCCAATGTTAGGATTCACCAACTTGCTGTAATTTGTCTGTAACCCCCAAATCAACACCGAAAGCACTTCCACAGTCATTCCTGGACATGTGCAGAGCAATGAAAATTTGGGGCTGTCCAACACACGTTTCTAGCTAAGGTTGAATTAAGGTGACACTCTACCTTCTGTATGTCTTAGTAGATTTAGTGCCACATTTTTCATGTGTTTGTGCTCTTTGGTGATTTCTCTGCTTAAAATGGCCCCCAAGAGTAGTGCCCAAGTACTGTCTAGTTCCAAACACGAGAAGTCTGTGATATGCCAGATGGAGAAAACATGTGTATGGTTAAGTTTCATTTAGGCATGACTTATGGTGCATTTAGCCATAAGTTCAGTGTTAATGAATCAACAGTGTATGTAAAATAAGTTGTCTTTAAACAGAAACACATAAAACAAGGCAATGTTTTAATCAATTAACAAAAATGTTATAACTAGAGGTTTGAGGGACTTAACCTCAAATTTCCCCTAGGAACAATGGTTCTATATTCACTAATTCAGACGTCCAGGGCAACTTTATACAACATAACTATCATAAATAACAAGAATAGACTGTATGACCATATAAATATTTCATGTGTTACTTTTATTTGAAAATCTAGCAACAACAGTTATGGGCAGTGAAAAGGGTCATACAAGAAAATTAACAAATATCAGGTCTGCAAATAGCCCGTTACACCAGAATGAGTTCAAATTGTCATGGGGGTGGGTGAGTGTGCTAAGAAAAAAGTATGCAGAATCAGGCATAGTGGGATAAGTATCAAAAGAAGGACATATAATTGAAGTTCTTTTACTCATATATCTTTTAGATTGGTTGGACTTTTTTCTGTATCCTCAAATCAAATTGAAAACATGATTTCTGAAATAAATCCATAAGGAGAGAAGAAGCTGAGAAAATTTTAAAGATGGAGAATGAAATTGTCAAAGTAGGAAAATCATGCAAGGAAACTCAAAATACAACAGAAGAAGTAAAGCACACATGATGGCAGGGAATGAAGAATAAAATTTGTCACCACAGAGTAAATGATATGAGGAACAAATCTGGTTAGGTGTCCTAGAGAGCAAGACAAAAGGGCAAAAACGTAAGTTACAAGGAAGTGTGGAGTCTGTATATGAGATGCAGAGAACAGAGGTGCAGCCAAGGAATTAGATTCCCTTAAGGAAGACACAAAGACAAATAAAACCAGGAAAAATTAAAGATATCATTTAAAAATTTTTCTTAGCTGATAAACCATCAAGGTACAAATTGAAAAGCTTCACAGTGTTCTAAGCAAAAAATCACCAAAAAGAGAATTGTATCTAGACCCTTCCTAACAAAAAAATGTGAATCAAACACACACGAAAAATCTTATAGGCAAAAGAAGAAAAAAAAATGTTCACAGATTCTGAAAAATTTATGTTCAGATGTACTGTAGCCAAATGGAAAAAGGAAATAGAATTAAGAACCCAGGAAGAGAAAACCATGCTCCAAAAGACTGGTGGGAACAGCACTGAAACAAGTGAAATGGCAACACAACCCTCCATAACAGTGGCCATTCTGAACATAAAACTGAATGCTGAGATGAGGAGTCATTCTTAAAAAAGAATACATATGGTATAAAAATATTGTATTACAACAATTAGAAATGGCACATGCACCCCAACATTTACAGCGGCACTTTCAACAACAGCCAAAGTATGGAAAGAGCCCAAATGTCCATCGACTGATGAATGGATAAAGAAGATGTGGTTTATATCTACAATGGAATATTACTGGGTGATCCAAAAGAACGAAATCTTGCCAGTTGCAACAAGGTAGATGGAACCAGAGTGTAGTATGCTAAGGTAAATAAATCAGTCAGAGAAAGACAACTATCATATGATTTCAGTCATAACTTGAATTGAAGAAACAAAACAGACGCAAATAGGGGAAGGGAAGGAAAAATAAAGATAAAAACAGAGACGGAGGCAAACCATACGAGACTCTTAAATATGGAGAACAAACTGAGGGTTGCTGGGGGGGGGTAGGTGAGTGGGGTGATGTGCTAAATGGGTGATGGGCATTAAAGAGGGCACTTGTTGGGATGAGTACTGGGTTTTGTATGTGATGAATCTCTCAATTCTACTCCTGAAATCAATACTACACTATATGTTAAGTAACTTGAATTTAAATTAAAAAAAAAATGTTGATGTATTAGCAATAATCTAGGCCTAGATCTTACCTTATCTTATCTACATTATATATCATGAATAAATTAAATCATATAATAATATTATACCACAAATAATGCTAACAAATTAATAAACAGAATTGCATGGAAAGGGAAGGAAGAAAACTTGAAAGCTATGGTGTCCTCATCTTAAGTGGAATGGATAAAACTATACCATTTTGCTCTTCACTGACATTGCAGAAACTTAAAGAACAGTTTTGAAACTTGCTGGTAACTGTATTAATTTGAGTATACAACTAGTTGCAGTAGCAAAATTACAGTAGCTTAGCACAGCACAAGTTTATTTCTCATTCATCCAAAGTCCAGTGCAGATTTTCTGTTTGAATGTCTCTTATAAAGAATTTGGGGGGCGCCTGGGTGGCGCAGTCGGTTAAGCGTCCGACTTCAGCCAGGTCACGATCTCGCGGTCCGTGAGTTCGAGCCCCGCGTCGGGCTCTGGGCTGATGGCTCGGAGCCTGGAGCCTGTTTCCAATTCTGTGTCTCCCTCTCTCTCTGCCCCTCCCCCGTTCATGCTCTGTCTCTCTCTGTCCCAAAAATAAATAAAATAAAAACGTTGAAAAAAAAAATTAAAAAAAAAAAAAAAAAAAAGAATTTGGGCTTCTTCTAATGTATTGGTTTCACCATCTTGGAGAGCTTTACTCCAGCCATAGAGAGGAAAGGAGATAGTATATATAAGGAAGATACTGCTGGACTTTTCATGGCCAGTTGGGGCTAACATTCCACTGGGCAATCACAAGGTCACAACCAAATGTGGGGTGGTGAAGGGATTGTTGCTGGGAAATAGTTAGCTTTGAGCCCAAGAAGGAGAGTAAAACTGGATATTGGTAAATACTGACCATTTTTATCACAATAATCAATGCATATACATTTACCTTCAAAATGCTAGGGAAGACAAAGGTGAAGAAAGTATGGTCCATACAGCCACAGATAGAAAATAAAGAGAATAGAGTTTACACCAACAGCCAGACATTTGAGTGACGTCTCCCTAAACCAGCCAGCAGCCAAATTGCCAATTAACTTCAAATGCATGAGTTAGCACAGCTAATACCATAAGGAGCTGCATTTTCCAGTTGAGCCCAATGTTCAACCATTCTGAAAAATTTGGGCTTGAAGGCATCTTGAGTCACCAACACAGAACTGTGAAGAAATAAATGGTTATCATATTAAACGACAAGTTTTTGAGAGGTTTACTGTGAAAAAATGGGTAACTGATACAATGCAGAATGCTGATTTGAAAGCCAGTTTCTGGAGAGTCTTCTGTTGTCAAACACAATAGAATAATGGAGATTAGTTATACTCCCCTTCCTTAAGTAAGTAGAAGCTCAGACAAAACAAAAAATGAACAAAAACCACCACCACCACACACACACACACACACACACACACACACACACACAGGTTTCCAAACATTAGATACTGGTCGCATATTACCTGGGAGAAGAGAAATAAATGAGATAAGCCCAAAGATTTTCTCAGCTTATTGCCTAGAGAGTTTCTAGACTATAATGCAGGGAGAGGAAACACAAATAGAGCCCAGAAGTCTAACTAAGTTAAGGAGATAGACTCGAGAATTCCATAGGCCATGGAGGCTAGACTTCACAGAGCAAAGTACAAGAGAGTAGAGAACTTCTCAGACAGGAGAGAGGTGCACAAAGAGCTTTGGGGTTCTCCAGAGGGATCCTCTCATATCTTCTGCTAAGTACTAATCTGCACAAGAGTGTGAGGAAACACCAGAGGCCGATGAAAAACTTCCCAAGAGGACTAGAAGGAACAATTCTAGGAACTCACACAGGTCCAATAATGGTTAGTATTTTTACCAATCAAGTGGAACAACCACATTCGTATGTTAAAGTAGGTAGATAAGAGAACCAGCATTTAAGGAGAAACACTGAGATCATAAAAAAGACCCAAATTAAGCTTCCAGAGGTGAAAAAAAAAAACAGTATCTGAGTTGAAAAATATATATGGTGGGATTAACAGTAAATTGGACATTACAGAAGATTTAGAAAAATAAATGAGAAAAAAAAAAAAAAGAAAAAGGAATGAGGTATCAGTAACCTGTGTGAGAACTTCAAGCTGTCTAACATATATGTACCTGAAGTCCACATTGGAGTTGGGACTTATGGTTGAAGAAAGAATAGCTGAATTTTTTCAAAATCTCATGAAACTATAAACGTACATATCCAAAAAGCTCAATGACTCAAACAAAAGAAACATGAGGAAAGCATCACCAAGGAACATCATATAATCAAATGGCTCAAAACCAGTGATGGAGAGAAAATTTTGAAAGCAGCCAGAGGAAAAAAGATACACTATGTACAGAGGAAAAAATTTATGCATGACAGTAAACTTTTTGTTGGAAGCAATAAAAAACATCACAAACCATAAGGTGGCAGAACAATATTCTTAAAATACTGACAGAAAAAAAACAACCAAAAACAAAACCCCGATTAACCTAGAATTCTATACCTAGAAAAATATCTTTCAAAAACAAAGTGAAATAAAGAGCTTTATCAACATAAGAAATCTGAATTGACTCACTAGGAGACCTATACTACAAGAAAATGAGCAAATCAGCTAGAATGCATAAAAGCAGAAGGAATTGAATAAGAAGAGGTAGAAGAACTAAGAGATCAATGATTTATATAAATAAACTCTGCAGTTGGATGGTAAAGAGTTTTGGGTTGTGTCCTCAAAGTCTAAGTATTGTTGTTTATGAGAGTGTGTCATGGCTTAATGAAAGGTCCACAAATTATTCAATATTCCTCCCCAAAGGTGAACCGAATTCCTCTCCCCTTAGTCGAGAACTTAGTTACTTACTTCTAATGAATAGAATGGGACAGGAACGATGATATGTAATTTCTGAAACAAGGTCTCAAAAGGTGTTGGGCCTTCCTTGTTGCTCTCTCTTTTGTATCAGTCACCGTGGTAAAAGAAGCAAGCTGCCATGTCATGAGGATACACTGAAACGTCACTATTGAGTGGTCCATGTGGCAAAGAACTGAGGCTTCCTGTCAGCAGCCGGCAGGCATTGGGAGAACCATCTTGAAAGCAGGTCTTTCAGCCCCCATCTGTACTTCAGGTTGATTGTCTCCTCGGGTGACATAACTGTAACCTCAGGCAAGAGCCAGAGCCACTCAACAAGCCTCTCCTAGATTCCCAACACACTGAAACTGTGAAATAATAAACAGTTATTGCTTAAGCCACTACATTTTGGACAATTTGTGATGCAATAATAGCTAACAAATACAAAGTTAAAGCAAACGAATCTCAAACAAACTGATACGTTAAACCTATTACAGTGGCTACAGCATATCAGGGAAATGCAAACAAAAATTTGTTGGGATCATGATGTTAACATTAGTTGATGTAGACCAAGTCTTGAGTTATGAATACTAAAATCCCTTTCATATATAAACCTGGAAAAGAGATCTAATCACCACCTAAGTGGTGTTAAGTTCATGGTATAATTCATCATTGTTCAAAATGGGAAAATATATATGGAGAGAAAAGGCTGGTATCCAGATTTTCTCAGTCTTACAAGACTTGTTTCCTGCTGCTACAAGGTGAGAGGAGAGATATGTGCACAGAAGGCTAGGCAAACATATATCATTTGTTACTACCAAATTGGATCATTTTTCTTCTATAAAAACTGAAATTCAAAATGCAGTGATAATTTTCATGAACTTTGATATACCTAATAATACTTTGAAAAGGTATATAAAGTGCAAACTATTAGAAATACAAGAATTGACAAAAATACAATACTAGTGGTAAACTTTGCCCAATTCAAAAAGCAATTTGAGTGATCTAAAAGCAGTTGGACTTGGAATTACTTACTGTTCCAACGGTTTATTTAAAAAGACTTTGGCTAGCAGTCTGGTCATTGAAGAGGTCTGCTGAGCCCAAGGCCAGGACTCAGGGCTCCTACCTGCCCTGTTTTCCCTGAGGAGTGGGGCCATTTCATATAGATGGCTGCCTGGGCCTCAAGTTAAGTGTCTGCGAGCACTTTGGCAGAAGAAATTTTTGAAGTTCCCCTGCTAAGCATGAAAAATTGCCTGCCTACACTGTTGTTGCATAGAGCTTCCTTTTTTTTTTTTTTTTTTTTTTTTTTTTTTTTATTTGGCAACCGTTTTGGTTAAATCCTTCTGTTTGGGTGAACTTGGCCATCTTGTTTGAAGCATTTCAGCCAACTTTTGCTTCTGCACATCAACAGTGTTCTAGAAAAATGAGTAATTATATAGAGTAATATATATGTGTGTTTTTGTATCAAAGAATTAGGGGGGGAAGATAAAGTTATATCTAAATATAAAGATGTTCATAAAATGTTCTCAATGATGAAAAACAAGTAGTAAATCCAGGTGATGGGTATATGATTGTTCATTGTACTAGCCTTCCAACAATTTTTATAGGTGTCAGGATTTAAAAGTTAAATGTTGGGGAAGAATACTATATATGAAAAATAACAATAATCTCAGATATGGGGGGTATATGGACAGGTGAGTGTAGAATTTGAAACAAGATTAACCTTGAGTTGATAAGAGTTGAAGCTCTATGGTGGGTACATAAGAATTCATCATACTACTTGTATGGGTTTGAGATTTTCCAAAATTAAGCCTTCAAGGAAAAACAATTTGTATACTGGGCAAAGTATGATTCCATTTTAGTACAAGCAAACAAAGACACAAAGAAACCATATACATTTAAAGGTACCTGTATGAATAAGGGAATAGAGGGCTGACATATGGCATGCTGTTTATCCTGGTTATCTCACAGGGATGGGTGAGATGGCAGGGAGAGGGTTAGCTTTGTCATTATATATATTTATAATGTACTGGTTATCTTATTGTATAGCATGCATATAATTTTGTTATGATTTTCAAAGCATAAAATAATTTAAAAATGGTGCCTTAAAAAGAAACAGACTTGAATGCTTTCAGGGATTCTCAAGATGATGTGACTGTGTGACAAGGCCTGGAATTTTGGGAAACTGTAGCAAACAGGAGTGAACCAACTCAATGAAGAAGAAATCCACTAAACTTCTCAAACTAAATACCTCCAGTATTCAATCTCTGGACAGACACACTCTCAATATAAACAACGTCAGTAACTTAACAGTGTGACAACCTTACCTTACTGAACTGGAAGGGTTTCTCTTACACGCTTTCTAAAAATAATCCATTTGCAATCTCTATCACTCATGTTCATGGACTACAAACCAGTTCTTGCCAGCATCTCTCAGCTTTTAACATACTAACTTCACTCCTCGACATTTTCTAAGACATTGACTGCAGAAGAGACATAAACCTGAATAGATCAATAATCATGAAAAATTTGGGAATATTGTCAAAAAACTGTCCCAAAATGTAATAGAGTAGGAAGTTCTATTGATCATTTAGACCAATCCCTTCAAGAACAGATCATGCCTCTCTTAGATGAATTTCTCAAGGGCCTAGATAGGATAGGAAATCTTTCCAACACAATTTATATAGCTCTGAAAACCCTGACAGAGTTAGCACAAAAAGGAAAATTCTTGACCATTCCCAATGATAAATATAGGTAAGTATGAATAAGTTGAAATCAGGATTATATTTAAAGAATAATGTAGCCAAGTAGAATTTGTGTTCCATATGTGCAACATAAGGGACTCTAATATATTTTTTCACATTAGTAGGTTAAAGGAGACATTCATTAACATTAATTAAAGTGTAAAAGCCATCTTTTGACCATGTTTGGCCGCTGTCTGGCATCTTTACATGTTTAGAGAATCCTGAACCTTGTGAGTGTTGGTGTGATATAGAAGATGAAATTCGTTTTTCCAGCTTATCCTGCATCCAGGGCTTGAGTACAAGTCCTAGATTGGTCAACTGCACTGACTCTGAGTTCAAATGGCTATTAAACAAAAAGTGGGGGAATGGCAGCAGTCATGCCCAGCCTCTGGGGCAGCAGGGCAATTGCACCAGGATGAATACGGTAGCCACAGCTGAGACTGGAACTACCCCACCCTGTAGTGGCTACCAGCTGGACCTCCCAATCAGTCAGGCCAGAGACAAACCCTGCCCACCAGTGCACCCACGGTAGCTGCAGCCAGTCACTGCTGACAGCTAGGTGAGGGGTGACCCCACACACCAGTACACTCACGGCAGTCATGGCCAACCACAACAGGGCTGTATGCAGCCCACAAAAGGGACACTTCTAAAATGCATGACTCTGGTGACCACAGTGATTTCATTACTGGGTGCCACAGGACACCTTCTATGTAAGGCCATTACTTTCAAGACTGGGAGACATTGCTGATCTACCTAATGCATAGTAACAAACACAGAGAGTTAGACAAAATGAGAACAAAGAAAAATATGATCCAAGCAAAAGAACAAGACAAAACCTCAGAAAAGGAGCTAAATGAAACACAGATAGGCAATCTACCTAATAAAGAGTTCAAGGTAGTTGTCACAAAGATATTCACCAGTTTTGAAAGAAGAGTGGATGAACTCAGGGAGAACTTCAAGAGTTAGAACATATAAAAAAGAACCAATCAGTGCTGAAGAATACAATAACTGAAATGAAAAATAGACTAGAGTGAACCAATAGTAGATTAGAGGATGCAGAAAAATGGAACAGTAATTTGGAAGATAGGGTAGTGGAAAGCAACCATACTGAACAGCAAAAAGAAAAAAAAATAGAACAAACAAAAATAGGTTAACGTATCTCTATAAGAATATAAAGCATAATAACATTCTCATTATATGTGTCCCAGAGGGAAAAGGGAGGGAGAAAGGAATAGAAAACATATATGAAGAAATAATAGCTGAAAATCCTCCTAACACAGGGAAGGAAGAAGACACCCAGATCTAGGAAGTACATAGAGCCCCAAATAAGATGAACTCAAAAAGGTCCACACCAAGACCCATAATAGTTAAGATGGCAAAAACTAAATATAAAGACAGAATATTAAAAGCAGCAAAAGAAAAGCAAGCAGTTACATACAAGGGAAACCCCATAAGACTATTAGCTGATTTTTAGCAGAAACTTTGCAGCAGAAGAGAGAGGCATGATTTATTCCAAGTGCTGAAAGAAAAAAACCTACAATCAAAAATACTTTACCTGGCAAGATAACTGGTCAGAATTGAACAAGAGATAAAGAGTTTCCCAGACAAACAAAAGTTAAAAGAGTTCATTACCACTAAAATGGCCTTACAAGAAATATTAAAAAGATTTCTTGGGGCGCCTGGGTGGCGCAGTCGGTTAAGCGTCCGACTTCAGCCAGGTCACGATCTCGCGGTCCGTGAGTTCGAGCCCCGCGTCGGGCTCTGGGCTGATGGCTCAGAGCCTGGAGCCTGTTTCTGATTCTGTGTCTCCCTCTCTCTCTGCCCCTCCCCCGTTCATGCTCTGTCTCTCTCTGTCCCAAAAATAAATAATAAACGTTGAAAAAAAAAATTTAAAAAAAAAAGATTTCTTTAAATGGAAAAGAAAAGGCTGTAACTAGAAGTAAGAAAATTATGAAAGGAATAAAATTCACTGGTAAAAGCAAATATACAGTAAAGGCAGTAGATCAATAACTTATAAAACTAGAATGAAGTCTAAAAAGATGAAAATGGTAAAATCAATTATATCTACAAAAATTAATCAAAGAAATCACAAAATAAAAATATGTAAAATATGACACCATATACTTAAAACATGGAGAGAGTAAAAACGTAGTGCTTTTAGAATGTGTTCAGTTAAGCAACCATCAACTTAATATAGACTGTTATATACATAGGATATTATATATGAACCTCATGGTAACCACAAATGAAAAACCTATCATAGATACACAAAAGATAAATTCAAGCGTAACACTATAGAGTCATCAAATAACAATGGAAAAGAGTAGGAGAATAAGAAAGGCTCAGCAAAAAACTACAAAAACAGCCAGAAAACAATGAACAAAATGGCAATAACCACATGACTATCAATAGTTACTTTGAATTTAAATGGACTAAATGCGGGGCGCCTGGGTGGCGCAGTCGGTTAAGCGTCCGACTTCAGCCAGGTCACGATCTCGCGGTCCGTGAGTTCGAGCCCCGCGTCGGGCTCTGGGCTGATGGCTCGGAGCCTGGAGCCTGTTTCCAATTCTGTGTCTCCCTCTCTCTCTGCCCCTCCCCCGTTCATGCTCTGTCTCTCTCTGTCCCAAAAATAAATAAACGTTGAAAAAAAAAATTAAAAAAATAAAAAAATAAAAAAAAATAAATAAATAAATGGACTAAATGCTTCAATTAAAAGACATCGGATTACTGAATGGATAAAAAAAAAAAGACCCATCTATATGCTGCTTATAAGAGACTCACTTCAAACCTAAAGACATAGACTGAAAGTGAACAGATGGAAAAAGATATTCCATGGAAATAGAACTGAAAAAAAAAAAAAAAACAACTAGGGTAACAATACTTAGACAAAACAGACTTTAAAACAAAGACTGTAGCAAAAGACAAAGGACACTACATAATGATAAAGAGATTAATCCAACAAGAGATTAATCTGTAAATAACTATGCAGACAAAATAGGAACATTTGCATAAAGCAAATATTACCAGACATAAAGGGAGAAACTGATAGTAATACAATAATAGTAAAGGACTTTAACACCCTGCTTACGTTGATAGATCATTCTGACAATCAACAAGGAAACAGTGGCTTTGAATGACACATTAGACCAGATGAACTCAATAGATATACATACAGACTATTCCATCCAAAAACATCAGAACACACATTCTTTTCAAGTGCACAAGGAATATTTTCCAAGATAGATCACATTAAGTTACAAAACGAGTCTCAGTAAATTCAAGAAGATTGAAATCATATCATGCATCTTTTTCCAACCATAGTAGTATGAAACTAGAAATCAATCACAAGAAAAAATGGAAAAAAAGCGTAAAGATATGGAAGCTAAACAGCATACTACTATACAACCAATGAGTCAATAAAAATCAAATACATGGAGACAAATGTAATGATAAAAATAAACTCAACATGGATTAAAGACCTAAATGTGAAATATTAAACCATAAAACACCTAGAAAAAAACATAGGCGGTAAACTCTTAGACATCAGCCTTAGCAATATTTTTTCTGGATGAGTCTCCTGAGGCACAGGAAACAAAAGCAAAAGTGAACAATTGGGACTATATCAAACTAAAAACTTTGGACAGCAAAGGAAACCATCAACCAAACAAAAAGGCAACCCACAGAAATGAGACAAGATATTTGCAATTTATATATCTGTTAAGGGGCTAAAATTCAAAACATATAAAGAACTCATACAACTCCACACACAAAAAATTCAAAACAATTCAATGAAAAAATGGGCAGAGAACATGAATAGAAACTTTTCCAATGAAGACATACACATAGTACACATAGCCAACAGATCCATGAAAAAGTGTTTAACATCACTAATCATCCCAGAAATGCAAATAAAACCACAACAAGACTTTACCTCACTCCAGTCAGAATGGTTAGTATGAAAAAGACAAGAAATAGCAAGTGTTGACAAGGATGTAGAGAAAATGGAATGCTTGTACACTGTTGGTCAGGTTGTAAATTGGTGCAGCCACTGTGGAAAACAATATGGAGGTTCTTCAAAAAATGAAAAATAGAAATACCATCCAACTCAGTAATTACACTTATGAATATTTATGCAAAGAACCAAAACACTAATTTGAAAAGATATACACACCCCTATGTTTATTGCAAATATAATATAGCTGCAATATTATATGTATTATATAAAATAATAATATATATAATATATATAATATAAAATATATAATATATATCATATATATTATTATATTATATATATAATATAATAATATCTATAATAGCCAAGATAGAAGCAACCCAAATATCAATCAACAGATGAATGGATAAAGAAGATGTAGTATATATACACAATGGAATATTACTCAGCCATAAAAATAATGAAATTATGTCATTTGTGATAACATGGAAAGACCTAGAGAGTATTGTGCCAAGTGAAACAAGTCAGACAGAGAAAGACAAATATTATATGATTTCACTTGTATGTGGAATCTAAAAAACAAAGCAAATTAGAAAACAAACAAAAACAGAAACAGACTCATACAGACAGAAAACTGGTGGTTTCCAGAGGGGAATGGGCTTGGGTGGGAAAGGAAAAGAAGATTAGAAGGTACAAATCTCCAGTTTTAAAATAGTCACATGGATGAAAAATATAACATAAGGAATATAGTCAATAATATTGCAATAAATTTGTATGGTGACAGAAAGTAACTACACTTACTGTGGTGTATTTTGTAATGTAGATAATTGTCAAATCACTATGGTGTATACATGAAACTAGTATAATATTATATGTCAATTATACTTTAAAGACAAATAAATAAAAGAAATTCATTGAATAAATGTACAGATATATCCTGTTCCTGGATGTAAAAAGTTAATATTATATACATGTCACTTCTTCCTAAATTAATGTATATTTTCAATTCTCCTCAGAACATAAGTCTAATGATATTTTTTAGAGAGTCTGACAAAATTATTTTAAAGTTTATACCTGTGAATGAATTTATAAGAAGAGACAAGAGAATTGTCCATAATCACTACATTGAAAAGGGCCTCACTCTGTGAGCTATCAAATCATCTTATAAAATGAGGAAAAGTAAAGCAAAGTGGGATTGTTGGAGGAATAAACAGACAAATAGTAGAATAGAAAAAGAAGTCTAGAAACAGAGTCAAGTGTGTATAAGAATGTAGCCATTGGGATAGTTGGAAGATGGCGGCGTAGGAGGATGCTGGACTCACCACGGCCTGCTGATCACTCAGATTCCACCTACACCTGCCTAAATAACCCAGAAAACCGCCAGAAGACTAGCAGAATGGAGTCTCCGGAGCCAAGCGCAGACGAGAGGCCCACGGAAGAGGGTAGGAAGGGCGGCGAGGCGGTGCGCGCTACACGGACTGGCGGGAGGGAGTCGGGGCGGAGCCACCGAGTCTGGCTTGCGAGAGCAGACAGGCCGGAGGGAGTGTGTTCCGACAGCAAGCGGGACTTGACATCTGGAAGGTTATAAGCTAACAGCTCTGCTCGGAGAACGGGAGGGCTGGAGGACAATGGGAGGGAGAGTTGTTGAGCCCTGGACGACAGAGCTCAGCTTGGCGGGGAACAAAGGCGCTCGCCAGCGCCATCTCCCTCGCCCATCCCACAGCCGAAATCCCAAAGGGAACTGGTTCCTGCCAGGGAACTTGCTTGCACCGCACAAACACCCAACGCTGTGCTTCTGCGGATCCATCCCTCCAGCGGGTCTGACTCCCTCCCGGTGCCCCAGGGCCCCTCCTGAAGCGGATCTCTGAAGAAAAAGAGAGCTGAGCCTGCCCCTCCTGCCCCTGTGCACCTTGCCGATCCACCCCAGCTAATACACCAGATCCCCAGCACCACAAGCCTGGCAGTGTGCAAGTAGCCCAGAAGGGCCACACCACCCCACAGTGAATCCTGCCCCTAGGAGAGGGGAAGAGAAGGCACACACCAGTCTGACTGTGGCCCCAGCGGTGGGCTGGGGGCAGACATCAGGTCTGACTGCGGCCCCGCCCACCAATGCAAGTTATTCAAGACAGCACAGGGGAAGTGCCCCGAAGTCCTGCACCACTCCAGGGACTATCCAAAATGACGAAACGAGGGGCGCCTGGGTGGCTCAGTCGGTTAAGTGTCCGACTTCGGCTCAGGTCATGATCTCACAGTCTGTGGGTTCGAGCCCCACATTGGGCTCTGTGCTGACAGCTCAGAGCCTGGAGCCTGCTTCCGATTCTGTGTCTCCCTCTCTCTCTGCCCCTCCCCTGCTCATGCTCCGTCTCTCTCTGTCGCAAAAATAAATAAAAACATTAAAAAAAATAAAAAAAATTCAAAATGACAAAACGGAAGAATTCCCCTCAAAAGAATCTCCAGGAAATAACAGCTAACGAACTGATCAAAAAGGATTTAAACAATATAACAGAAAGTGAATTTAGAATAATAGTCATAAAATTAATCGCTGGGCTTGAAAACAGTATAAAGAACAGCAGAGAATCTCTTGCTACAGAGATCAAGGGACTAAGGAACAGTCAGGAGGAGCTAAAAGGTGCTATAAATAAACTGCAGAATAAAATGGAGATGACCACAGCTGGGTTTGAAGAGGCAGAGGAGAGAATAGGTGAACTAGAAGATAAAATTATGGAAAAAGAGGAAGCTGAGAAAAAGAGAGATAAAAAAATCCAGGAGTATGAGGGGAAAATTAGAGAACTAAGTAATGCACTAAAGAGAAATAATCTACGCATAATTGGTATCCCAGAGGAGGAAGAGAGAGGGAAAGGTGCTGAAGGTGTACTTGAAGAAATAATAGCTGAGAACTTCCGGGATCTGGGGAAGGAAAAAGCCATTGAAATCCAAGAGGCACAGAGAACTCCCTTCAGACGTAACTTGAATCAATCTTCTCCACGACATATCATAGTGAAACTGGCAAAATACAAGGATAAAGAGAAAATTGTGAAAGCAGCTAGAGATAAACATGCTCTAACATATAAAGGGAGACCTATAAGATTCGTGACTGATCTCTCTACTGAAACTTGGCAGGCCAGAAAGGAATGGCAGGCGATCTTCAATGTGATGAACAGGAAAAATATGCAGCCAAGAATCCTTTATCCAGCAAGTCTGTCATTTAGAATAGAAGGAGAGATAAAGGTCTTCCCAAACAAACAAAAACTGAAGGAATTCATCACCACTAAACTAGCCCTACAAGAGATCTTAAGGGGGATCCTGTGAGACAAAGTACCAGAGACTTTGCTACAAGCATGAAACCTAAGGACATCACAATGACTCTAAACCCATATCTTTCTATAATAACACTGAACGTAAATGGACTAAATGTGCCAACCAAAAGACATAGAGTATCAGAATGGATAAAAAAACAAGACCCATCATTTGCTGTCTACAAGAGACTCATTTTAGACCTGAGGACACCTTCAGATTGAACGTGAGGGGATGGAGAACTATCTATCATGCTACTGGAAGTCAAAAGAAAGCTGGAGTAGTCATACTTATATCAGACAAACTAGACTTTAAATTAAAGGCTGTAACAAGAGATGAAGAAGGGCATTATATAATAATTACAGGGAATACCCATCAGGAAGTGCTAACAATTATAAATGTCTATGCACCGAATATGGAAGTCCCCAAATATATAAAACAATCACAAACATAAGCAACCTCATTGATAAGAATGTGGTCATTGCAGGGGCTTTAATACTCCACTGACAAAAATAGATAGATCATCTAGACACAGGATCATTAAAGAAACAAGGGCCCTGAATGATACACTGGATCAGATGGACTTGACAGATATATTTGGAACTCTGCATCCCAAAGCAACAGAATATACTTTCTTCTTGAGTGCACATGGAGCATTCTCCAAGATAGATCACATACTGGGTCACAAAACAGCCCTTCATAAGTATAAAAGAACTGAGATCATACCATGCACACTTTCAGACGACAATGCTATGAACCTTGAAATCAACCACAGGAAAAAGTCTGGAAAACCTTCAAAAGCATGGAGGTTAAAGAACACCCTACTAAAGAATGAATGGGTCACACAGGCAATTAGAGAAGAAATTAAGAAATATATGGAAACAAATGAAAATGAAAATACAACAATCCAAACGCTTTGGGATGCAGCGAAGGCAGTCCTGAGAGGAAAATACATTGCAATCCAGGCCTATCTCCAGAAACAAGAAAAATCCCAAATACAAAATCTAACAGCACACCTAAAGGACATAGAAGCAGAACAGCAAAGACACCTGAAACCCAGCAGAAGAGGAGAAATAATAAAGATCAGAGCAGAAGTAAACAATATAGAATCTAAAAAAACTGTAGAGCAGATCAATGAAACCAAGAGTTGGTTTTTGGAAAAAATAAACAAAATTGATAAACCTCTAGCCAGGCTTCTCAAAAAGAAAAGGGAGATGACCCAAATAGATAAAATCATGAATGAAAATGGAATTATTACAACCAATCCCTCAGAGATACAAGCAATTATCAGGGAATACTATGAAAAATTATATGCCAACAAACTGGACAACCTGGAAGAAATGGACAAATTCCTAAACACCCACACGCTTCCAAAACTCAATCAGGAGGAAATAGAAAGCTTGAACAGACCCATAACCAGCGAAGAAATTTAATCAGTTATCAAAAATCTCCCAACAAATAAGAGTCCAGGACCAGATGGCTTCCCAGGGGAGTTCTACCAGACATTTAAAGCAGAGATAATACCTATCCTTCTCAAGCTATTCCAAAAATAGGAAGGGAAGGAAAACTTCCAGACTCATTCTATGAAGCCAGTATTACTTTGATTCCTAAACCAGACAGAGACCCAGTAAAAAAAGAGAACTACAGGCCAATATCCCTGATGAATATGGATGCAAAAATTCTCAATAAGATACTAGTAAATCGAATTCAACAGCATATAAAAAGAATTATTCACCATGATCAAGTGGGATTCATTCCTGGGATGCAGGGTTGGTTCAACATTCGCAAATCAATCAACGTGATATATCACATTAGTAAAAGAAAAGATAAGAACCATATGATCCTGTCAATCGATGCAGAAAAGGCATTTGACAAAATTCAGCAAACTTTCTTAATAAAAACCCTTGAGAAAGTTGGGATAGAAGGAACATACTCAAACATCAAAAAAAAAAACCATTTATGAAAAGCCCACAGCTAACATCATCCTCAATGGGGAAAAACTGAGAGTTTTTTCCCTGAGATCAGGAACACGACAGGGATGTCCACTCTCACCACTGCTGCTTAACATAGTGTTGGAAGTCCTAGCATCAGCAATCAGACAACAAAAGCAAATCAAAGTCATCAAAATTGACAAAGATGAAGTTAAGCTTTCACTTTTTGCAGATGACATATTATACATGGAAAATCCGATAGACTCCACCAAAAGTCTGCTAGAACTGATACATGAATTCAGCAAAGTTGCAGGATACAAAAATCAATGTACAGAAACCAATTGCAGTCTTATACACTAATAATGAAGGAACAGAAAGACAAATAAAGAAACTGATCCCATTCACAATTGCACCAAGAAGCATAAAATACCTAGGGATAAATCTAACCAAAGATGTAAAAGATCTGTATGCTGAAAACTATAGAAAGCTTATGAAGGAAATTGAAGAAGATATAAAGAAATGGAAAAACATTCCGTGCTCATGGATTGGAAGAATAAATATTGTCAAAATGTCAATACTACCCAAAGCTATCTACACATTCAATGCAATCCCAATCAAAATTGCACCAGCATTCTTCTTGAAGCTAGAACAAGCGATCCTAAAATTCGTATGGAACCACAAAAGGCCCCAAATAGCCAAAGTAATTTTGAAGAAGAAGACCAAAGCAGGAGGCATCACAATCCCAGACTTTAGCCTCTACTACAAAGCTGTCATCATCAAGACAGCATGGTATTGACACAAAAACAGACACATAGACCAATGGAATAGAATAGAAACCCCAGAACTAGACCCACAAACGTATGGCCAACTCATCTTTGACAAAGCAGGAAAGAACATCCAATGGAAAAAAGACAGTCTCTTTAACAAATGGTGCTGGGAGAACTGGACAGCAACATGCAGAAGGTTGAAACTAGACCACTTTCTCACACCATTCACAAAAATAAACTCAAAATGGATAAAGGACCTGAATGTGAGACAGGAAACCATCAAAACCCTAGAGGAGAAAGCAGGAAAAGACCTCTCTGACCTCAGTCGTAGCAATCTCTTACTCGACACATCCCCAAAGGCAAGGGAATTAAAAGCAAAAATGAACTACTGGGACCTCATGAAGATAAAATCTTCTGCACAGCAAAGGAAACAACCAACAAAACTAAAAGGCAACCAACGGAATGGGAAAAGATATTTGCAAGTGACATATCGGACAAAGGGCTAGTATCCAAAATCTATAAAGAGCTCACCAAACTCCACACCAGAAAAACAAATAATCCATTGAAGAAATGGGCAGAAAACATGAATAGACACTTCTCTAAAGAAGACATCCGGATGGCCAACAGGCACATGAAAAGATACTCAACATCGCTCCTCATCAGGGAAATACAAATCAAAACCACACTCAGATATCACCTCATGCCAGTCAGAGTGGCCAAAATGAACAAATCAGGAGACTATAGATGCTGGAGAGGATGTGGAGAAACGGGAACCCTCTTGCACTGTTGGTGGGAATGCAAATTGGTGCAGCCACTCTGGAAAACAGTGTGGAGGTTCCTCAAAAAATTAAAAATAGACCTACCCTATGACCCAGCAGTAGCGCTGCTGGGAATTTACCCAAGGGATACAGGAGTGCTGATGCATAGGGGCACTTGTACCCCAATGTTTATAGCAGCACTCTCAACAATAGCCAAATTATGGAAAGAGCCTGAATGTCCATCAACTGATGAATGGATAAAGAAATTGTGGTTTATATACACAATGGAGTACTACGTGGCAGTGAGAAAGAATGAAATATGGCCCTTTGTAGCAACGTGGATGGAACTGGAGAGTGTGATGCTAAGTGAAATAAGCCATACAGAGAAAGACAGATACCATATGTTTTCACTCTTATGTGGATCCTGAGAAACTTAACAGAAACCCATGGGGGAGGGGAAGGAAAAAAAAAAAAAGAGTTTAGAGTGGGAGAGAGCCAAAGCATAAGGGACTCTTAAAAACTGAGAACAAACTGAGGGTTGATGCGGGGTGGGAGGGTGGAGAGGGTGGGTCATGGGTATTGAGGAGGGCACCTTTTGGGATGAGCACTGAGTGTTGTATGGAAACCAATTTGACAATAAATTTTATATATTGAAAAAAAAGAATGTAGCAATTAAAAAGTACAAAAATGGTTTCTACTTCTAGACGAATATATCAAATTTTAATGTTTGTTAAATGCTGCTAAAGCTATACTTATACAAAATTTATAGCCTTAAATGCACATATTAGAAAAAAGACTGAAAAACAATGATCTAAGTATTCATCTAAATAAATTAGTAAAAGAGCATCCAATGAAACCAAAAGGCAGAAAAAAATGATCTAATATAGCTAATGAAAATATAGCTAAATGTAAAAACTGAGGACATAATAACATTAACAGTAATAATAAAATGGGGAGGTCAGTAATTCCAACAGTTGAGTCTTGGTAAATACTACTAAAATTAAACTCCTGGGAAGCTGATCAAGAACTAAGGAACCAATGTTATTCATTCATATCAGGAATGAAAAAAGGGACATCATTATGGGTCTTGCAAACATTAAAATTATAAAAAGGGACTAGTATAAAGAGATCACTGGATAGTTTATATTATAAAGCCAGAGAAACTTTGTCACTGTAACCTGATTAAAAAAAATCTTAGTATATAGGGAAAAGAAAATACCTCACTAACATGTGGGATTCTCGGAAAGTAAAGTTGATATAAGATTAAAACCATCAAAACCATTATAGTGATTTACAATATAAATGACCAAATTAACAAGAAAGAAAATTTTATGTAATAATCTCGGTGAAAGTGAAGAAATTATTTGGTAAATTTGGATTCCAGCCTGGTTTCCAGGTCATTAGGAGGCATATTTGTTCATTAGGATGATGAAACATATTTGATGTAAGAACTGGTTTGATTTATAACTTTAAAATGTTTAGACCCAGGTATGCAGGCCAGCATTTAAAGTTTGCCCTGCCCCTCATATATTAGAGAGGGGCAGATAGCTCCCCAAAGCCCAGGTGGCAGAATGAGCTGAAGGCTAGAAAAGGGAATGCCTCTGTCATCGTCACAAGAGAGAATGAAGTGGCCCTGGGTAAGTCAGGAAACTTGTAGGTGTCATGACAGAAGTTTAGAGAGGTTGAATCTGGCAGATTTTTTTTTTCCTTCAAAGTAAGAGTTGAGAACTCAATGTGTTAGATAAAGAACTTGAGGAGTGATGAAGGTTTGAATCTGTTAAGAAGAAAGCATAACTAAGGAGGTAGTTTTCTCACTCTCATCTTCCCCTAAAATGCCATAAATATTTTTCCATATCATACCTAGTCTTCCTACATTAGCATTTTCAACTTCCTCATAGTAATCCATTCTAAGAATACATCATACTACAACAAATACACTATATTGGATTTTTAAGTTGTTTATAATTTTTTTTAATTACAAAAAATACTCCATTAAGCATCTCCAGAGATAAGTATTTAAATATATCATAGATACATTTCTAGGATAAATTTCTGTAATGGCAATTTGGGGGTCAAAGAACAAGGTGTTAAAAGTATTGCCAATTACCTTCAAACTATAATCTTTGAACCAACTCATCCTCCTATCCTATTCAACAAAAGAATGACAGTTTATCATCGTCACCATCACCCAAATCAGGTATTTTTCTTTTTATTTTAGTATTAGTATTGGCGCATATCTGTTTTTTTAATGTTTTTTTATTTAGAGAGAGTGTGTGCCATGCAACCGAGTGGGTGAGGGAAGCAGAGAGGGAGAGAGAGAGAGAGACAGAGAGACAGAGAGACAGAGAACCCCAAGCAGGCTCTGTGCTGTCAGCACATAGCCAGATGTGGAGTTTGATCTCAAGAAACCTGAGATTATGACCTGAGCCAACACCAAGAGTTGGAAGCTGAACCGACTGAGCCATCCAGCCACCCCAGTATTGGCACATTTCTTAGGCAAAAATGACCCATAATTACTGTTCGTAAATATGTTCACCTTAGATTGCTAGTAAGGTGACACATTATTTTGTGTTTTGTGGTGACTTGCTTTTCTTAACTAGATCCTTCTTTTTTTCTTAACAGATTGTTCCTTTTTCTCATTAACTTGTAATTGTTCTTTAAATACTATGGATTTCTGGGGCGCCTGGGTGGCTCAGTCGGTTGAGCGTCTGGCTTCGGCTCAGGTCATGATCTCGCGGTCTGTGGGTTCAAGCCCCGCGTCGGGCTCTGTGCTGACAGCTCAGAGCCTGAAGCCTGCTTCGGATTCTGTGTCCCCCTCTCTCTCTGCCCCTCCCCCACTCATGCTCTGTCTCTCTCTGTCTCAGAAATAAATAAACATTAAAAAAATTTAAATATTATGGATTTCTTCATCATATAGGTGACAAAAAATTTGCCTCGTTTTTCTTACCACTTATATTTTAAATTTATTCTCAACTTTAAACTTCAGATTGCAGGATGATATTGGAGGGAATAAGAAGGCTTTTTGAGATTTTTTTTCAAGAGATGTTAAGAACATAATCTGTTTTTTCGCCAGATTTTAGAAAATCATACTTTTGGGGGGAAAAAAGGCATAAATTCCAAAATTGCATTCATATTTCTTTTTTTTATTATTTATTTATTTTTTACATTTATCTATTTTTGATAGAGAAAAAGAGACAGAGCACAAGCAGGGAAGGGGCAGAGAGAGAAGGAGACACAGAATCCAAAGCAGGCTCCAGGCTCTGAGCTGTCAGCACAGAGCCCGCCATGGGGCCTGAACCCACAGACCGCAAGATCATGACTTGAGCCGAAGTCGGACGCCTAACCGACTGAGCCACCCAGGTGCCCCTCATATTTCTAATTATAAGAGTGCTATTTAAGATACATTGCTTATCTTATCCATTTGATTAAGCCAAATGTTGAATGGAAGTCATTTCCAGGGGCCAAAGAAAAAAAAAGGAGCACGGTGCCCAATAAGGCTCTGCCAGGACTTTGACAGTATTCTCCCAACATTCCCTAAGAGAGAAAATGTTCTTCAGCATGCATAGAAACAAGATTGTCTCTGATGGGCTCTATCCAAGAGGAAGCCCTGAAATCTGGCTGGTGTTGAGGCATGGCCAGAAAGGATGTCACATGCATCTTCTCCCCAAATCTCCTTGACCCTGTATAGCCCTCTCTTTTCCTACATCATGTATGTATATGTGTGTGTGTGTGTGTGTGTGTGTGTGTGTGTGTGTGTAAAACATGGCATTCAGTCTATTTTTTACTCTCTAGTTGGAGAGGTATTAAATTAAGTATGGGATAGAGTCTGATATTAGAAAAAAAAAAGGGACTGAGAGAGGGTACTTTGTAGAAAGTGCTATTTTAATTCTGTGTTGCCATTTTCAAAATAAGCCCTATCTTACACCTAGTTGACATTCAGAAACATTAGGCCACTTTACTTTCTACAGGCAATGAAAAGACTCTTGGGTCCAGATATGATAATCATAATTAAAATAAAAGTGAATAATGTACATCGAACCCTTTTTGTGCTAGGTAGACACCATTCTACGTATATCTTGTAATAAACTTATAAAGAAGACATTATTATTATTTCCACTTTTAAATGAGAGAAATTGAGACAAAGAGGCTGAAAAACATAGCTAAATAAATACACATGAGCCCCTCTTGCTGGAAATGATTAGGAAAAGAAGGAATTGGACTTCAGAGCTCCATGAGGTAATGAGGCAGAACAGGAATAGAAGTCTTTCCCTTGCAATAAGGAAACCTTGACTTCAGAAGGATAGTCTTGCTTTTTTTGTGTAAGGGTTTCCTTGAGAAAGAAATGTGTTTAGGGGCTACATGTTTTGAGACTTCTTGGGGATAATAATGAGTCACAGGATCAGAAAAGTGTGAGAGAAAAGCAAACGTTACTATTTATAATCTGTACAGCTGATAAAACAAAGATGACTTCCGCGGAACAGCAGCCCTTTCCTGCTGGACTGAGGGTTTATGTGGGAAAGTTTGGGAGTAAGAATTAAGGGACAGCTGAACTTCAGCTCTTCATAACAGTGAGGACAACGTGCCTTTTAGTTTCCAAGGCAATCTGAGTGGGGGGAAGTGAGCAATGGAGGAAAGAGGAGAGTCGATGAGATGGGGTGGCAGGGTGACAAAAAAAATTTGAGCAACATTGTTAAATGCAGAGTCAGGAAATGTTTGCAATGCCACCTCCCTTCCCCACAACCTACCTCCAAACATCCAGAAATATTTTTGTGAGTAGTTTTTTTTTTTCCTTTTCTCTCCCCCCACCTTTCTGAGGGGGGTATCTGAAGAAAAGCATCACATCTATGTCAACACAGCACATGGCAAACAAACACTGAAGACGTTGTCCATGGGCAGAGGTGGCTGTGAGATGATGAGCAGACCGGGAATTTGAAGATCTTAGTAGGCTTTGAGCTTTCTCAGGGTGTGGGATTCGAGTCTGAGCTAATTATGAAAGGTATTAAGAACTCCAAGGTAGGGAGGTCCCAGCTGATATCTGGGTTACAAAAGCACTGGACGTTTGGTTGGGGCGCCTGGGTGGCTCAGTCGGTTAAGCATCCAACTTCCGCTCAGGTCATGATCTCGCAGTTTGTGAGCTCAAGCCCTGCGTCAGGCTCTGTGCAGACTGCTCAGAGCCTGGAGCCTGCTTCGGATTCTGTGTCTCGCTCTCTCTCTGCCCCTCCCCTGCTCATGCTCTGTCTCTCTCTGTCTCAAAATTAAATAAAACATTAAAAAAATTAAAAAAAAAAAGAATCTACAAACAAAAGCACTGGACGTTTGGGTGAAAATCTGGTCAGTGAAAAAGGATGCCTTTTTAGATGCATGGTATTTGAAACAAAGCAAAACAAATTTTAACTATTTTTCTAGATGCATAGGGATAACATCCAGGCTGGGTTGCCTTGATTGCGTTAGAATCCTTTAACAAACTATCCACCAGACAGTCAGAGGTCTCCGTGACAGGGTTTGGGGAAACCCTTAGGTCTTTCAGCTATAGGGAAGACACTGCTGAAAATCAGGCCACGGATCCTATTATAAGAGATTGCTGCAAGGGAGACTGAAGGCACATCCTTGATGGGTCACCTTTGTCAAAGTGAAGTCTCTGATAATGAGACCCTGAGCCCTGGGGCTGGGACATTTGGTTGACTTCCTGGAATATCTCAGGCCTGCAGCTCTCTCTCTCTCTCTCTCTCTCTCTCTCTCTCTCTCTGGATAGAGGAGAGAAAGCTTCCTTTGTTCTAGTCCTTGCTGAGGTTCACCTGAGGCAGAAACCTTACATGATGATGCTTTTCCTTCATCTCCTGTCATTATTTCCATCCTGATAAACTAGAGTCCGGTCCTAGTGATTACTGTCTGTCTTCCAGGAGGAGGAAATAGGTTTTACAGTGAAAGAATTATAAGACCTGACTAATGTATACCAGCAAAATCTGAGATTTTGCAGTTAAGATCTAGGAAGAAAAAAAAAAACAGGGAATATTTATCCTAAGAGGAAAATGTGAGGGAATGCAATGATGTTTTAAAATACTAATCTATCATAATACATTGGGTATAAAAGGTTTCACTTTAGACGTTCTGGAGGTTTACTTTGTAGCCTTGTATATAATCCGTTTTCATAAAGTTTCATGGCTGATTAAATAAAACACATCTATTTGATTTTTAAAACTTAAAAAAAAATTTTTATTTATTTATTTTGAGAGAGAGAGTGCAAGCAGGGGAGGGGCAGAGAGAGAGAGGGAGAGAGAATCCCAAGCACAGGGCTCCATGAGGGGCTCAAACTCACAGGCCGTGAAATCATGACCTGAGCTGAAATCAAGAGTCAGATGCTTAACCAACTGAGCCACACAGGCACCCCTGATTTTCAAAACTTTTGATAATATGCCAGTTAATTGAACTTTTACATCATATTATTCTAATCATATGTACTTCAAATTTCTCTGCATTGTAACCCACCTTGTCTGGTGTCATTGGGTGTCAATGATCTGGATCCCACAGAATAAAGCACGTGATACATAGTCTAGGAATGTACTTCTCAGGCCTTCATATCAAGGATGCAATTGTTAGATTCCTGCTCAGGTTCTGGCCAATATGATATTGTCTCTTTTGTTTCTCATACTACTGCCACTTTTGGGCCCCAATTCTCTATTCTGTATTCATGACCTTTACATTGTGAACTCACAGTTCCTCCCATCCAGAGCTGGAGTATACTTCCCCATCTCTTGAATCTAGGCTGGCCTCACTACAGGCTATGGCCAATGGAATTTGGTGGAAATGACAGTGCATCAATTCTGAGCCTAGACCTTGGAGGCCTTGTATGCTTCTGCTCTCTCTCTCTCTCTCTCTCTCTCTCTCTCTGTCTCTCTCTCACCCAAGCTGCTGCCATGAGAACAAAGCTTGGACTGTTTGCTGAAGGATGAGTGATCACATGGAAGAGAGCCAAGCTGTCCTGGATGAGGTTGTCCTAGATCAGCCAGCTCCCAGGAAACCTGCCAACTGTCCACATGGATGAGCCCAGCTGAGATCAGCTTAGTTGGACACAGATCAGCAATTTATAGCCAATCTACAGACTCATGAGAAATAATACATGGTTGTTGTTTTAACAAACTAAGTTTTGGGATGGTTTGTTATGCAGCATAAACTAACTGATGCAGCTACATTTAAGCACATCAGCTATTTAAAGATTCATAAACAAGTGATGGATTGCACTTTAGAAGTATTAGAATAATTTGCTTTCTCACTAGCAGAAGCTCACTGCACCCTGACAAGTAACTTTTTAAATGTGTATTTTTGGGGGGGCAACTTAATGAGTGCAAATGGTTTCTCAATTTAATTTGCACTTATTTGATTCACAGGGCTATTTAAAAGTTTTTAATGCTTTCATTATTAATTTTAAATCATCAATTAACATTTTTGAGTGTACTTTGTCCCACTTTCTTTTGTATAAGTTGGTTTTTAAAAATCTTTATGAAAAACCTTTTTACATATTTTAAATGTCTAATTTTTGTCCAGATGCTTTATTTTCTTTTAGTTTATGTATTTATTTTGAGAGAGACAGAGACAGCATGAGTGGGGAGGGGCAGAGAGAGGGGAGAGAGAGGATCCCAAGCAGGCTCCTCATTGACAGCATGGAGCCTGATGCAGGGCTTGATCACAAACCATGAGATCATAACCTGAACCAAAACCAAGAGTCAGAGGCTTAACCAATTGAGCCACCCAGATGCCCCTGTCCAGACACTTTAAAACTCGGTCATATGCATTGCAGCATGTTGGAATCCCCAAATGGATTTATGTAAAAAACATTACTGATGGAACAAGCTAAGGAATATTGAATGCCACCATGCTCAATGCTATGAACTTCACATTTGTTATCCCACTTCAACTTCAACAATTTTAAGGTAAGTAATATTAAGTCAATTTCATATATAAGAAAACTGAATTTAAGTAAAATTTTTAACAACATGAAGCAAGTAAATGGTAGAACCATGTTTTCAAATCCAGTCATTGATTTGAGTCTATATTCATCACCACTACTCTCTACTTCTCTCATTAGATGAAGGCTTTGTGTTTCCAAGAAAGGGGAATACAGCAATATTTCTTTCTATATTTTTGTTTTTTCTGTCTGGCTGTGTTTCTTTTTTTTTTTTTAATTTTTTAAATTTTTTTAATGTTTATTTATTTTTGAGAGAGACAGAGACAGAATGCGAGTGGGTTAGGGGCAGAGAGAGAGGGAGACACAGAATCGGAAGCAGGCTCCAGGCTCTGAGCTGACAGCACAGAGCCCGACACGGAGCTCCAACTCATACGCTGTGACATCATGACCTGAGCCAAAGTTGGACGCTCAACTGACTGAGCCACCCAGGTGCCCCAGTCTGGCTGTGTTTCAATGCCTAAGCCATAGTTTGATTAGTGAAAAATCCTTCTGGAGTATGATAAATTGATAAACATTCATAGTTCATAATGGTCTGCCACTTTTCTTTAATATGTATTTTGACGGAAAGCTGGGTGTAAGCAGATTAGCCCGCTGCCATCCTGTCCTGATAATTCTGTTATCAACACATCTTAATAATCTAAAATTATTACAAACTTAAAAGTGCACTGTAAATTTTACTTTACTATACATTTAAATGACAAATCTTGTTTTACTTCCTGGCTTTAAAAAGCATTATCGTTCTCCATTACTTACAGAATTAAGTTTAAAATCTAGAGCTGGGCATATTCAGTTTCATTACAGTCTATCTCAAACCTTTCTATCCTGTTATCCTTGATCAGCTCTCTTTTTGCTCCACTTAAATTGAACTCTTCACCATTTCCAAATACATTCTATCCCCTCGGCCTTTCTGCACCTCCATGTGCACTCTTCTTTCTTCTTAGTATGTATCTCCCCTTTTGGCCATTCAGCAAACTCCTATTCTTCCTTTAAAGCCCTGTTCGTGAAGGCTTTCCCTAGCTTCCCAGCCGTAATTAGCACGCTCAGTCCCATCACACTGATAGCACATCTCTGTCCTAGCACTTACATCATATTGTATTTATATATTTTACTTGACCACAAGTTTATATGCTCTCCAAGTATTATTCATCTTTACACTGAAGCTCAACAAATTATAAATTATTGCTTTAATAATATTAAAATATATGCAAGAATTAGAAAAGATAGCCAAAAAAGATAATACCAAAAGATAGAAAAGATAATACCAAAAAAGCACACAGACAGAAAAAGAAGAAATAAAATTCTCTCTATTCACAGAAACCTAATTGTCTACATTGAAAATTCCAAGTGATTTACATAAAAGCTCCTAGAATTAATAAGTGAGTTTAGCAAGATCATAGGATAAAAGATAAATGTACAAAAATAATCCTTCATTTTTTTTCTATATTCTAGTGATGACCCACTATCCATTAATCATGTTTTGAAATTTTCTGTATTTTACAATGTTTTGACATTACAGGGGCCGTGCTACCTGGGGAGTGAACAACTTTCCTGTGAATACACCTTTCACATACAAACCAACTAATTCTGAGTCCATACTCCCAACCATCTCCTTTATCTAACTCTCACACACCAAAACAATATTTCCCCTGCCCTGCGTCACCCCCAGGCCAAGTAGAGAACAACTTGAGACCACTTGTCTAGCCCAGAGCCTACTAAAATTATTCAAACTCTTCAATCCTAAATTTGTTCGAACTTGCCTAACCTGCTCCCCTGATTCCTTCCTACAGAGAACAAAATAAAGGCTCTGGGCCATGGTCTCCCCTTGCTCTTTCTGCCTCCTGACAGACCAGGTACTTCCCCAGGTGGCCCTGCATGGCATGTCCTGCTTCCTGTTTCTAGAAATCTGTAAACTTCCTGCTTCTTGACAATAATTTCTGTGCCTGCAAGTCTATAACTGATTAAAACTAAATCCCAGGTACATTTTAATACAAAGTGAAATTCAAAATTAAAATTAATACCTTTTACAGTAGGACTAAAAAATATAATTCTTAGGTATGTATCTAACAAAACATGTGTATGGTCTGTATGCTAAAATCGCCAAATACTGATGACATAAAGAAAACCTAAATAAATACAAAGATACACTAAATGTATAGATTGGAACACTGAAAGAAATTAGAAGATTGTTAAAATGTCAGTTTTTCTGTTTAGCCTATCCCTCCACCCTCCCCCCTCCAGCAACCCTCAGTTTGTTCTGTATATTTAGGAGTCTCTTCTGGTTTGCCTCCCTCTCTGTTTTTACCTTGTTTTTCCTTCCCTTCCCCTATGTTCATCTGTTGAGTTTCTCAGTTTCCACATATGAGTGAAATCATATGATAAGTCTTTCACTGACTGACTTGTTTTGCTTAGTGTAATATGCTCTAGGTCCATCCACGTTGTTGCAAATGGCAAGATTTCATTATTTTTCATCACTGAGTGGTATTCCATTGTATATATAAACCACATCTTCTTTATCCATTCATCGCTCGATGGACATTTAGGCTTTTTCCATAATTTGACAATTGTTGATAGCGCTGCTATGAACATTGGGGTGCGTGTGCCCCTTCAAATCAGCATTTTTATATCCTTTGGATAAATGGGTGATGGTCATTGAGCAGGGCACTTTTTGGGATGAGCCCTGGGTGTCATATGTAAGTGATGAATCACTGGGTTCTGTGAAGCTAAGACTACACGGTATGTTAACTAACTTGAATATAAATAAAAAGGGAAAAATATCTTTAAATTACAAAAAAAAGAAACAAAATGTCAGTTCTTCTGATGTTGATATATAAATTTAACATAATTGAAATCAAAATGCTAGCAGGAATTTCTTGTAGGTATTGATAAACTGATTCTAAAATTTATATGTAAAAGCAAATAAGTGAGAATAGTCAAAACAATTTTGGAAAAGAAGAACAAATTTGGAGGACTCTACCTGATTTCAGGACTTAGGATGATCCTATGTAATTAAGATAGTGTAACATTGGCAAATTGACAAACAGATCAGTAGTACAGAACAGATAATCCAGAAAGAGACCCAGGCAAACATTTATTTCTGAAAAGCTGCAAAGGTATTCAATCAAGAAAAGATAGTCTTCTCAACATATAGTGCTGGAATAATTTGACATCCATTCGCAAAAACAGACAAATAAACCCCACAACTTATACCTCACATCTAAAAAAATAATCATTCCAAGTAGCCCAAAGGCCTAAGTGTAAGATGTAAAAGTGTAAAAGTTGTTAAAAAAAAAATCAGCCAACCTCTTTGTAACCTTAGGTTAGTCAAAAAGTTCTTTCTTAGATATGGTACTAAATACAAGATTTATAGAAGAAAGCTGGTAAGTTGAACTCCATCAATCTTAGAAACTGTGCTCTGTGAAAGACGCTACTAAGACATTGCAAAGATAAGCCACAGACTTGGAGGAAATATTTGGAAATCACGTTTCTTTTTTTAAAATTTTTTTAACATTTATTTATTTTTGAGAGACAGAGGGAGACAGTGTGAGCAGGGTAGGGACAAAGAGAGAGGGAGTTACAGAATCCAAAGCAGACTCCAGGCTCTGAGCCATCAGCACAGAGCCCTAGGTAGGGCTCAAACCCACAAATCGAGAAATCATGAACTGAGCTGAAGTCGGACGCTTAACCAACCGAGCCACCCAGGCATCCCTTAAGTTTGTGTTTTTATTTTTATTTTTTATTTTAGAGAGAGAGAGAGAAGGAGAGAGTGGGGGAGGGACAGAGGGAGGGACAAGGATGCTAAGTAGGCTGCATGCTCAGCATGTAGCCAGACTTGGGGCTCAATCCCACAATCCTGGAATCACGACCCTGGGATCACGATCTGAGTCAAAATCAAGAGTCAGATGCTTAACCGGCTGAGCCACCCAGGTGCCCCACAAATCGCATTTCTAACACAGAACTTGTATCCAGAATACAGAAAGAACTCTGAAACTCGACAGGAGAGGAAGCAACCCATTTAAAAATGGGTAAAAGTTTTGAACAGATTCTTCACTAAAAATGGAAAATAAGCACATGAGAAGAGGCTCACCCTCACTCACCAATAGGAAAATGAAAACTAAAACCACAATAAGACACTGCTACATACCTATGCATTTGTCTGCATTTCAATCAGACTGAAGTTTTCTTGAACATACTATACACCTCTCTGCCTGTCTTCTGATCTTGCCACATATTCTAGCATCCTCTTTCTTCACTCCCTTCACCTGCCAAATCCTACTGATCCTTTAGGACTCAGATACTGTTAATTTCAAGAAGTCTGTCCTCTGACCCCATCCTCACTCCTCACACCTGGGTGTGAATCAGTGACCCTTGTAATATGTAATGATGGGCCTTCCATTTTACCCATCACTCCATCTATCAAATATAGAGTGCTAATTTGTTTAATCAGAGGTTTTAGAATTCTTAACTCTGATGTCCGTGAAGACAGACTCTGTCTTCTTCAAGGTTATAGCTACAGAAATTAGCACATTAAAAAACATTGTTGAATGAGTAGATAAATTCATATAACTCCGAGGTATGAACCTCGGTCTCTGTTTGAACCACCCTTGATCCCCCCCCCCCCCCCCCCCCGCCTTGGGTTTTCTTAGCTACCAAGACAGTCACAGCCATTCTCTAGTCATTTGCAAGCTAAAATCCTATTTCCTTCATCAGCGGAAGGCCTGGTTTTCTAGGTAACTTGTTCAGCTGACCAAAGTTGGACACCCTGGCCTCTGAATTACTATCCTTAGCCTCAGGTATTCTCAAATGATAATTCTGTATCACTGGCTACGATTGGTCCTATGGAGACAGACTATGTCAGACAAGACACCATAAACGTGGGTCCAGCTGCTTGATACTTCTCTATAAGACATTCACTTTGGACATTACGATGAAGTGTGCTCCCAAAGGTGATTGCTTCTTTGGTTCAAGTCACTAGCTTTCTCAGTATTTTAGGAGCCACTTACAAAGGATGCCATTTGCTCATCTTTGTCTGCATATGGCCTGGATGAGCATGCATGCTGGTCCCTCCCTGAGTTATAAAAGGTGGAAACACTAGGTAACATGACTAACATGATAACACCCAGTGTTTGAATGGGCTTCTCAAAATGCCTTCATCATCTTACGCCGTTATGTAAGATTAGTATCGTCAGGGGCATTTGGGACTGTGACTTGATTTTATGGTACTTATAACACTGTTTGGAGTATATTACAAGCTTTGTAAATATGATTCACAAGCGGGTGGCTTTAAAATTTGTGACGTCTTTTTATTTCTCTACCAAATATGCCTCGCTTTAAGGTTTGGTTCCACCAAATATGCCAAAGTCAGTTAATTCTAGACTTGAAGTCTTCTACTGGCCATGAGTGGGACCTTAAGGCAATTGTACAACCCAGGGAGCCTTGGTTTTCTCCTCTGTAAAAGAGGATGATGCTATCCAGGCTGCAGTGGGGACTGTGAGGAATAAACAAGACAATGTGATTGTGGGGAATACAGAGGACAATAAGTGTGGGTTACTATGTATGTTGCCATTGCCCCCAGCACAGAGAAGCAGCTTTATAAAGAGTTTCTTTATCTACTCAACATATTAAAATGTGAAAGGTTGTATATTTCTGCTTTCTTATCTTCTGCCTTCCGTATAAAAAAGGAAACTCTGCAGAGGAAAATAAAGCACACGTCAGGATTGTTGCTTCAATGGCCTTTATGAAAGGTGTTGACTCGTCAAGTTATCTCCATGACAGAAAGAACACAGAGAAGTATCTCTGAGCCAGGTTGATGCTGTATCCCTGAAAACAAGGAGGTGTATATGTTGGCAGTTAACTGAGGTAAAGAATTTTCTTTCTTGTGGTTTGGGGATACTGTGCTAATTTAGAAACTGTGGATGCCGGGTTTTGGCAGAGTTTTTGTTTTCGTTCAAGTCTTTGGTCGGAAACTTCACACAATTGGTTGATGTTTTGCTGTTTACTGCTGCAACCTGCTCTAGTCTATTCTTGGGGGGCCTTCTTCACATACAAGGTGATAATGACCAGCGTACAGTCTGGAAAAATGTGTGGCCAGCTTCCTGCTTGGACCCTCAGCTGAGATTTGAAAAGTGATAGATTTGAGCTCATCTGACTGGGGCATCTGACAGTGTCAAGCAATGGGAAGGTGTCTGTCAGGAAAAGAGGAGTCCTGGGCACCTCACCCCCAGTGGGATGCTAGGGAAGGCCTGATGATGGGTGCCTCCTTGGGGAAAAGAGTACAGCCGGTGAAACCGCCTTCACATCTCCCAAGTTCTGGTTGTGAGAGAGAATCAAGAGGTGGGTCAGTGAAAGGAGAGCCATGGAGAAGCACCCCACCGCAGAGTGTTTGGGGAAGGAGAAGATTTGGTTTAGAGAGGGGGGACACTGGCTTCAATGAAGAGTTCTGGAGTCAGAGGCAGCCCTTTGTTTATTCTAGAGGAGGACTGGGTTTGTGGTATGGGAAAGAAGATTTCTTCGAGTGTGTGAAATGTCTCATGGAGGGGATGCTGGGCTGGAAAATGGGGATAGATAAATAAGCATTGTGAAGAATACCATTAGTTCATGGAATCCCAGACTATGGAGATGATGTGCTCAAAACCACTGCATCTTCTATGAATACATTAGGCCAAATATCAACCAACGCACATAGATATACATACACGGAGTAGCCAGCAGCCAACAGTAACCAACATTTCAGTTCTCTGTGCCTCTCCGTTGGCTGTTACGAGGAGGGGTTTATTCTTCGCTTCCTTCCAGTTCTAGCATCCTGACACTGCGTGCAGTTTAATATAAAAACCCGGTTTGAAAGCTAGTCTTGCCCAACAATAGATTTTCCGGGGTGGGTGGGGGGGAGTATTTTCACCCTCTGCGTTTGTAATTACAATGTTTGTTTTGTTTGTTTGCGGTGCAGACACAGGACGGTGCCCAGACATGTGTGAGCGTTTGTATCTGTGTATAGGGCAGGTGGGGAAAGTGTGTAAGGTGGAGGCCAAGAACACCTGTCATAGGGTACCTGCTGGGGTACCAGATCCTCCCTGAACACACTGTTTGCACAGACACAAAAGGGCCAATGGGCCGGGGCTGGTGCTGGATCTGCCCAGTACCCGTGCTGGGTGTGGGAAGGACGGGGCCGGCGGTAACAAGAATCAATATATATTTACGGCGGGGGCGGGGGCGGGGGGTGCGCGGAGGCTGCAGGGCGGGGCAGCGCTAATGAGAGCAAGCCCGGCCTGTGGTTGGTTCGGGAAGTCTGGTACCCACAGAGGAGCAGGCAGGGAGGGAGGGGATGCGGGCGGGAGGATAAAGCGATGAAGTGTGCTGCGTTACCGCGCATCAGGCGCCGTTGTTGGAGCCGGAATACCGTGCGTCTCTGACCGAGCCGGCCCAATCGTCGCGCACACACTCACCGAGCCGCGCGCGCCCCTCGCCGTGGCCCTGGCGGTGGCCGCCGCTCGCCCGGAGCCCCCGGAGCGCGGCGAGAACGGGTGGGCACCCAGGTCCCCCGGCAGGTCCCCGGCGCGCCATGCAGGGCACGTGCGCCCCCCGGCTCTAACCTGCGCGCTGACGGGAGCCCGATCTGTGCCCAGGCCGGGGCTGCCAAGGTAAGCGAGCGCCGTGCGGGGACTCTGCCTGCCGCCCCTACCCCCGCCCTTCTCTGGGCGGCTTCCCCGCCGCTCCCGAGGCCCCGGCAGCGCCCTCCCTCCCTAGGGCCCGGGATCCACCCTCCTCCCCACCCTCTCGCTTCTCCCGCGAGGTTCAATTGTCAGCCTGGGGCGCGCCGCCGCCCGGGCGGGGCAGGCATCCCGGGTGGCGACCCCGACTCGGGTACCGCCGGCACACCGGCCCGTTCTGCGGGGCACGGAGAGAAACAAAGAAGCCCCCAGGCGGGTTCGTGGCGCCTCCCCCGCCCCCCGGCGCCCTCCCAGTGGCGAGGAGGTGTCAGGGGAGGGGGCGGAGAGACCTACGTAATCCCCCTTCCCAGCCCACACCCACCCCTTGTGAACCACAGCTCTGATCTGGGGCTTTGCCCTGGACTCCCTTGTAGACAATTGTGTCCCATGCAATTCCGTGGTTAGCCGAGCGAGCCCCCAGCCCCGCATGACCTCGCCAGTGGTCGCTAAGGGGGCGCGTGGCAGGTCGGGGCCGTGCTCCCCTGGGTGGTGGCAGGCTGGGAGGATGCGCGCTGTGGGTGCTCCTCCAATGCCTCCCGGTCCCCGACCGGCTGCACCGCTCAGTTTTAGCGGGAGCAGCCCGTCTCGTCGCCTACCGTATTGCGACCTGCACACAGGCAGGGAGGAAGCCGCTGGGAAAAACGCGTCCGGTCCATTTTTGGCTGGAGGTGCGCTTCCTTCTACCCCTACATTCCCGGACCATGACAATGCAGCAAAATCCGGGGGCGCAAACAATGTGGCCCCTCCAGCCCCCGCTCCTCCAGTGCCTTGTGATTGCTCTGCCGTTTTGACGTCCCGGCCACTTGGCGGATTTGCGGAGTGTGGGTGCGTGGTCTGTCTCTCTGTCTTGCACACAGAGACCATAACTTCCCTGCCCAATTTGAGCGCGTGGGGGGAGCTGGCAGGGACACAGGCTGCAGAGATGCCCGGCTTCCTGTGGTTCCGGGCACAGCGCGCCCCAGTCTGCATTGAGCTGACACCAGATAGCATGTGGGGATTTTCCTAGTTGCCGAAGATATTACTTGACGTTGCGATAGTTTTGTGCTTGCTTCTCTTGGGATCTGCAGTGGTGCAATTCTCCCCTTGTTTTTATTTTTTTCTCTTTGCAAAGCTAACAAGGCTGTGTTCAGCAGAAATGGATACAGGAGGAGCAGCGTAGTTCAAAGACTAAGGGAGGCATCGTCTCTCTTTTCCTGGGATTTAAACGCGATTTAGGAGGGCAGATGCCCTACCTGAAAAGGCCAGACTTTAAAGACCCAGGCAGTGTCGTGGTCCAAGGCGTCTCAAAGCAGGTGGCCAGATCTGCGTTTCTCATCAGCGGACTCGCTCCGGCTGTGGCTATTACGGTAATTCGTTCTAGATCGGGGATTCATTTTGAAAATGTGTGTTTTCCACTAAGAAGGGATTAGAGTCCACATGGTTATCCTGGTATGAATGCGTGTGCCTGCTTGGGAGAGCGAGAGAGTGTGGCAGAATTCCCTGTTGACCCTTCCCTCTGTTTGCTGCCTCCTCTGGAATGTGGCATCGGAAAAACGTCGCACTGTTTTAGTTCCTAGACCTACAGGCAGACTGGACTCGAGAGTGTTTCATTTAATAAACCAGAGTGTGACTAATTCTGGAATCCCAGTCCAGTGCATTTTAGCAGCTTTGTGGAATGACAGTTCTCTTTTTGTCTCGGGTAGTTATTTCACGAAGGCAATTTGCCTAAGTTTGTTTGGATTGTGACATTATTGACTTGGTAGGGAGACCACAGTCTGAGCGGGAACAGCCTATCAGTGCATCAGGACAGACTGCAGCTGCTGTGGTCTGTGGACGTAGCATCATTTGATTCCGATTACACTTCTGGCTTTTAAAGACGGATGTTTTAAAAGATCGCCTGAAGCTTTACTTTTCGTGATGCTTGCATCAGATATGGTTATCAGTACAGGAAATACTAGAAGGCCAGAGGTGATCATGGGAGGCAAGCCTCTGCCATCTCCCCTCCTTATGGGTAAAGTGAGGAAGTTGAACTGGCTGATTTCTGTGGTTCCTTCCCTCCAGCCCCAGCCTTGTGTGATAATGGTAAAGGAATAAGAAAAGTTACCCAGTTTCTTAAGGCCAATAATTATAGCCCAAATTTTGCAAACAGACCAGGGACAGGTTATAGAATTTATGGTTTATTTTTACATATCACAATTTGTTTTAGCCCCAGTATCTGCATTTTCTTCTTAAATGAAATTAGTCAACGACTCAAACAGGTCATTTATTTTTTTATTTTTATTTTTTGCCACTAGAGCAAAAGATTAGGTAGGCTGGGGTACTGAGAAGAATATTGGATAGTGGATTTTCTCCTTATTTGTGGATTATTTATTGCAGCTCCACCTTTGGTCGGTAATGGACAATGTAGCTTATTAACAATGTTGCTTTCGTTGTTGTTTTTAACGGAAGACTCCCAGTAGCTGTTTCATCCTACACGGCAATTGGCAACAACATCAGACTTACTTTCCCTGATGGGATTTGATAAAACTTGCTAGCATGGATGCTTGTTATAAAAATGAGTGAGGCGACAATTACTCTAAACAGGCAACCAAAGCATTTTTATGTCTTGTGGTAATTTTTACAGTTTGGGGATGGTTGAGGTATTTGGTCATTGATTTATGCTTATCTACTCAATTTTCCACAGTAGTATGCCGATTTGTTTTAAAGTTACAATTAAAATAACATCCAGAAATAAGGCTATGTGGCAGGCACAATGAATCACCACCCCCTCTCTTGTTTCCATAGCCTTCTTGTTCATACTGCTAAGACAGCACTTACCATATTGCTGTTACATGAGGTGTGAAAGGGCCATAGCCCCCTTGTCTTAAACATGCTTACGAGCATCTTGAGGTCAAGGACATTGTTAAATTCATCTCTCTCTGGCACATCGCACTTTGCCCGGGACAGGAGTCATATTCTCAGGAATGTTGATTAAGTGCATTTTAGGTTAAAAAAAAAAAAAATGCCCTCTACTCGTTTAGGCAGGAGGTAGGTGGGAATTCTTCCCTTTGTGAGTCAGATGGGCAGATCAGAGGGGTTATGTAAGCATCTGAGGGAACAGGTGAGCCAGGACTCAAATCCAGGCCTTCCCCCATGCTGCCCCAGGGAGGGGTTCGCCCCACTCTCAGTGAGAAACCAGGTAGACTGCAGATTGGCATGCTGCATGCTTGGCTTCTTTCTTACTTGAAAGACCGGGGTTGTCCTTTGACAAAATCGATCTGAGAGCTTCTTGGTTCTGTCTTGCTGTGGCCCTAGAAGGGAACTTATTCAGCCCCAGCACTCTGGCCTCCAACCTGCAATTAGTGAGGGTGAGCCCCTCTTTGCCACCTCCTCTCCAGGGCTGGTTCCACTACCCACAGCTTGCTCGGATGATGGACTTTTCTAGGCAATGCCCCGGACTGCCCATTGTTTGTCCAAATCACATTTAACCACTGTGAGCTGTGCCTCTGAGATGACCCAGTAGTTAGACCAGACACAACCATCATTGCTGGGTCAGCCCACCCTGACGGAGTCTCCTAATAGTCAGATTTCTGTGCTAACAGGTGTAACTCACAGACAGACCCTTGCTTCCATCCCATCACGTCCTGAAAAACAGGACAGGTTACCATTAGGAAACCAGAAAGTTCAAACCCATGTGTCCTACTGTAATGCAGCCCGGGGCATGTTTGACATGCATGGACTTCTAGAGACAACTGTGTGAAATGTTCCACATGGCTTTTTTTTCCAAGTCACTTTTCCTCTCTGAGGTTTAGTTTTCTTTTCTTTAAAAGTAGGGAGTTGAGGGATGCCTGGTTGTTTCAGTTGGTTAAGCATCAGACTCTTGGTTTGGGCTCAGGTTATGATCATGGTTCATGAGTTCAAGCCCTGCATCAGGCTCCACACCATCAATGCAGAGCCTGCTTGGGATTCTTTCTCCCTCTCTCTCTCTGCCCCTCCCTCACACGTGTGTGTGTGTGTGTGTGTGTGTGTGTGTGTGCACGCGCGCTCTCTCTCAAAATAAATAAACTTTAAAAAATAAATAAAAGTAGGAAGTTGAATCAGGTAATCCCAAAGGTCATGTCTAATGCCATGATTCTAGGGTTGTTTTTGTGGGTTTATTCAACTGAGTGAATTAGAGGGAGAAAAAGTTTAGTATTAATTATTACAATTACATTAATATTGACATTTATTTATAAATTTAACTTTGTGATATGTATACACTAGAAATACTTAAGGCGATGTGTGTTAGTCTCTGGGTTACCTAAGAATCATTTTGGACCCTCTGTTAACAATATTGTCTGTAAATATCTATAGTAAATCTTTCTTAATTGCTAAATCAGATTTACTCTATTAAAGGAAAAGATTTGTAGTATTTCTGTTCCCAGTGAGGAGGGCAGTGGTGAAAAAGCAAACAATCCCCAACTCCTATATAAAAGATTCTTAAGTTTAGGGTTTGATAGTCAAGGTTCCGGGACCTACAGTAAAATATTTCTGTTCTCACCACTGAGTGTGTTTCACAGCTGAGTAGCTCTTGAGGTCAAAAGTGTTCCCTGGGATTCACTTAACAATGTTCCTTTCCATTTCCTTCTGGTCCCTCATTTTGCTCTTATGTATTTATTTACTTACTGTTTCTTGTTTTTGCCCCTTCTTGAAGCTCGGCTGGCCCTTGGTTGCCTCCATGAAACATACAGTGCTGGTAACACTGCCCGCCCACCCCCTACCTGCCCCGCTAGATGCAGGAGTCAGAGCTTCATAACCTTCTGCTTATCTGAACATTTTCTACTTTCTTCATAAACGTTGCTTCTTCAGATACAATGAGGTTTTGTCTGATGATTTTGATCGTAGTAGATGTGAACATGGACTTTCTGACCACTGGGCATTTGTCTTCAAGCCTCCTTAAACACTTTAGGCAGCAAAGCAGTATATAGGCAATTTATATATCCCATGCCATAATGTTTGGATGTGTGAGTATCTTTTGGGAAGTGGTTGTCATGTTCCGTGACATGGGCATGGTACGGAAAATGAGAAGTAGTCAGTGCAGGATGTCAATAATGTCACTGCTGTTGGCAAGATACCACAAAGACCACTGAGCTCCCAGGTCACTAGAGGAAAACCTCTGGATTCCCGTAGCCATAAGTGATGTGCACATTATTTGTTGAGAACCCACGCTTTTCCTGATTTATTGGCCCAAAGCGTGAGGTACACAGAAGACTGAAAATAAGGATATAGGGTATAGACAGGCTCTTCTGGTGTTATCCAGCATCTATTGCATTGAAGTATTTTTGGGAGCATTCAATGGATGGGACTTAAGCTGGTATTGGGATGGGGGGGAGGAGAGAGCGCTGGAAAAGGATGCCATCTGTGCCCATAATGACGAATGCCATCATGGAGACTTCACTCGGGGTCCCTTATATATATTTAGTGGAGCAGATTTTCCCTTTCACACTTTCTAGATCTATTTGCATTGCACAGATGTCAGGGAAATATCATGTGTGTGGAAGGGAAAAAAAGAAGACCGAAATTCACATCCATGGCCGGGGATTGTAATTCAATCCCTTTGTCCTTAAATTGACACCCATTTAACTTGCACACCTGTTCCCTGCGTTTGCTTTCGGGGTTTAGCAGAAATCTCAGTCTTGCACTTGAGAGGTTTTGGCGAAGGGGAGACAAGGGTCGAGCGCAGGAGACCTTGCTTGCTCGCTGTTGGTGCAGGAACTGACGGACCACGGCGGCCATCCACCACCCTCCTTCCTGGAGCACACTGACCAGCTGGAAAACCACAGGACATGATCCATAGATTTTTACCCTTAAAAAGGCTTCTCTTTTTTTTATTGTTATTCTTAATTCCTTCTACCATCAAAACTTAGGACAGCTAAATAAAAAAAAAAAATTTCTCCTCTATTTTGAGCACAAGCTATTTTTGTGGAAATGAGCTTTTTGAAGTTGAGAAAAAAAGTAGTTTTGAGTGTCACCTCTGTCCCTGGTGAGGCATTAGACCTGCGGGTAAAGGGGCTGAGGAGAAGGAGACAGCACACAAATGTGCTGTGATATGTGACATTTACAGACCCCTCCCTGGAATCCACACGCCCTCACAGTTGAATCAGTGTTCTGGTCCCTCTGTCAGAACACGCCTGGAAAAAGTTGTCTATGCTGCCTTTCTCTGCTCTCCCCGTCTAAGCCCGTAGAAACATATTTTATCGTGTAATGTTTGATTGAGACTAACAAGATGTTTAACATATCTGTAAATTGTGAAGAAAATAAAACAAGTGCTGGCCGGCGGTGCAGCCGGAGACCAGAACGCTGTCCGTTCATTTGAAGGGAGTGCCCTGTGTGCTCCTGCCTCATTTCTTCTTCTGCCTTTCAGAGGCCCCTGCCAAGCTCCAGTCCCCATCCCGCCCTTCCTCTGTCCCCCTGATGGTCACCGATGGTCTCTGCTCATCCAGTACAAGGTCAGCTCTCCATCTGGGTGCTGCTGATCGCACACTTGGGTCCACTCCCTCTGTCTTCCAGGACACCAGGTCCTCCCAGTTTCTTACTGTGTCCCTGTGTTAGGCTTTCTTGGTGGCCCCTGACATTTTATCACTACTGACCTCCACATGATGGAATCCACCAGGGTATGGCTCTGACATCTCTTCTTACCCGTATGATGAGCCCAAGTTTATCTCAGCTGTCTTGCCTGACTCATTCCTAGAATGCCATCACCAACATCTCCCTGAATGCCACACAGTCTGAAATTTGTGCAATTCACAACCCCCAACTTTCACTGCTCAGAGCTGCTTCACCTTTGGAGTTTTCCACCTGTGTAAGGGACACCTCTGTTCTTCCTGTTGCTCAGGCTGAATGCCTTCGATCCCCTGGCTTTCCTCCCTCACCTCGTCTAGCTTTTAGCAAACGGCTCTCCCTTCTTCTCGGCCCCTCTGGCCACCAGGACCAGCCTTATTTCAGCCACCATGATGTCTCAACTTCAACACTGACACCCAACCAGTCTTCTGTGTTCCTTGCCCATCTGCAATCTGTTCTTTGTACGGCAGCCCAAATGATCATTCATTCGTTCACCAAATATTGACTAAATGTCTGCTATGTGCCAGGCCTTATTTTTGGTGTTGGCATGCAGCATGAACACAACGCAGAACAGTCACAAATCTCTGTTATTTCTTTGCCCACCATTTTCCGATGGTTCCATCCCTCTCAGAGCGAAATCCAAACTTCTTATTTGGCCTACAAGATTCTGCATAGCTGGGCCTCCTGCTCCTGCCTTTCCAGGTCAATGCCCCCAAATTTCCTGTTCTTTCTTGACCATGCCAGGCACGCTCTCATCCCACACGCTGCTCCCTTCACCTGGAAGGGGGCAGTGTGTGGGGTGAGGGGGGCTTGTCTCCCAGGTACCTGCAAGCGTGCCCCTTAACAAGGTTAATGACCTTCTTCAGAAAGTCTTGCCTTGACCACCCATTTATACTGCCTTCTCTTCCAGCTATCTGCTTTCTTTTTCTTCACATCACTTAGCCCCACATGATTTGTGATGTATTTTCTTGCTCATGTGTCTATTGTGTGTCTCCCATTCTAACTTCTAAACTCACCAGAGCAGGGGCCTGTTTATTTGCCTGGTTCCTGGAACATAGTAGCCACACTCTTTACGGGATACAAATTTTTCCGAATCTGATGGTTTAGAGTTTGGATGGTATTTTCCAGTCTCTGGATCCTCCAAGAATACTCTTTTTCCTTGCCATAAATGATTCCCCCCACACCACAAGGTGGGGGTCAGGGGTCTTCATTACTGTCTGGGCATTTTGTTGGTAGTGAATCTCTGTGTTATTTATCCTGGCTGGATTCCTCTGATAGTTAAAGCTTGAGCTTGTCTTTGCTTCCTCCTCAACGCCCAGCATGTAGCAGTTGGTCACTCAATTATTGTTGAATTGAATCATTTCTTTGTTGTTGCCAGGACTTGAGAAAACTCTCTGCCCTCTGGTCTCTGCCTCCTCTGGGCCACACTGGTTTTGTCATCTTGATTGTGAGCACGTCATTCCTATGTTCAAACCTGTCGGGAGCCACAAAAATGTACACAATAAAGAGCCTACTCCCCAGACTGGCCTTGTGGGTCTGTGGGCTGTGACCAGTCATGTCCCAGTATGCCCCATGGATCTCTGCTGATGCCAGACAGACCTTCTTTCCATGTCTCCAAGCATGCTCTGTGTTTTCCTATAATTATGTACATTCTTCTGTATGCCGTTTTCTACCCTTAGATTCCCTACCCCTCTATAAATTTACCCGTTTTTAACATCTAGCTTAACTCTCACATCCTAGCCAAAGCTGCCACTGAGTTTCTCCATTGATAGGATTTTCCCTGCACCGAGTTCCCCTGTGATAGGTATCCCTGAATTCCCGCTATTAGCTCTCCTGCCTTTCAGCCTCCCTACTAAATGATGAGCTCCCCAAGGTTAAGGACTGTGTCACATTTATCTTCGTATCCTGAATACACTTGTCCTGGTATCTGCCACTGCAGGTACGTCTCTGAATGTTAAATGAGTGAGTGCCCCAAGGAACAATCTGAGTTGAGAAGGTCTGTATTTTATTGCTTCTAAAATGACGTTATGCACAATGTATGCATCCACAAAATGCGTATCATAACAGTAAGTAGGAAGTTGGAAGAGGTGAACTCCACAAAGACAGGAATTTCTATCCTGCTTTGTTTGTTGATTCTCCTAAGTGCTTAGAGTAGTGCTCAGGAACAGAACTCACTATTTAAAGATTGAATGCGGCTCATAGCTGGACCATATCTTAAATTTTTAATATCACTGTATATAAATGAGCAAGCCCGAGGACTGGAGAAGCTTTCCCAAGATTACGCAGTAAAACACGGAACCTGTCTTCTCCCTGCTGTCCAGCCAGGTCTTGAACAGAAGAATGCCCGATAACTTTCCAGAGGGATGGTCACAGTGTTACTTTCTTACCAATATCTGGGCAACTTCTTTCTTCAGAAGAAGCCTGACTTCTTAGATCTTCTGAAAGAAGCAACAGAGAAAAAAATTGCAGCATTTCAAAGGACTCAGAGACTAGTCAATAGGAAACAACATTTATATGTTCCCTTGCTCTTTGCCTGGTCCATTCATTTTTGGAAATGCCGAGAAGATCTAGCCCCTTGGCTCCGGTGGGCCACCCTCAGGAATTTTGCTTAAACCTGGTGTCTGCTTGAAACGATGAGGTGGTCGGTGTTTCTTAGAATCTCTCTGATGGCATAAACAATTCAAAATGAAGTCATCTAGTTTAATTTCACCAGGGAATTTTATTGGCAATGCTGCTCTCTATCTTCATGACAAATTTGAATAGCAAGCTAGCACAATTTTTGATGAAAATATCTCCCAGAAGAACTTTGTGAGCGTTCTCCATCATTTCGTTGCAAGCAAGTAAAACGTATCTGTCTTGGAAACTTACATTCAGATCCTGGTGTGACATCCTTGGGAAAATAGTTGAAAGTCACTAATTGTTATTTTCATCTTTTTCCTAGGAGAGAGGAAAAGTATCACTATATGTATAATGAAGAGGCATCTTGCTTCTCATAAGAAATTTGACCAAGGGACTACTGGATCACAAACCAAAATAGAAATGCATTGTGTATATGTATACACACATATCTGTGTACTGATAATATAGAAATACATATAAAATATATAAGTACATGATATAATTTTTTTAAAACTCTTACTATTTTCAAAGTAATTTTCAATTGTTTCATTCACCTAGAAGAAATTTCTTGAACTTCTGTTATATGACAAGTACTTATGTTTGTGCGTGGGATTTTAACATCTAGTTAAAATCTACTTGAAGGTGAAAATGTACAAAAGATACAGCAGAATAAAATCCCTGCAGTGGAGAAACATTTAGTTTGAGAAAGCAAATTGAAAAAGTTGTGTCCTTTATGATATTTTTTAAAATGACTTTTTGTTTTTAAGTAATCTCTACACCCAACGTGGGGCTCGAACTCACAACCTTGAGATCAGGAGTTGCAGGTTCCACTTACCAAGCGAGCCAGGTGCCCCAAGAGTGATTGTTTTGTTTTCACACTATTAATGGAGCATCTGTCATGTACCAGACACTGAGCTGGGGGCTAGGTTACCCTGGTGAATGGACACGCAGCCCCAGTCCTTGTCTTCACAGAGCTTAGAGTTGAGGTCCTCAAATTTGTGACCTTGCTTCTGAGAATTTACACAGTTTTGTCATTAAACAGAACATCGCCCTTGTCAGGGATTTAGAAATCATTGCGCTACTCTTTTTTTTTTCTTTTCTTTTAATGTTTATTTATTTTTTGGAGAGAGAGAGAGAAAACACAAGCAGGGGAGGGGCAGAGAGAGAGACAAAGAATCAGAAGTAGGCTCCAGGCTCCAAGTTGTCAGCACAGAGCCCCACACGGGGCTCGAACCCACGAACTGTGAGATCACAACCTGAGCTGAAGTTGGACACTTAACCGACTGAGCCACCTGGGTGACCCTCATTGTGCTATTCTTTAGCTAAACTTAATTTTACCAAATTGAATGCTCCTGTCATTGATCTTAGGCACCTTAGGGCCAAGGCCCTGGGTCTGTTACTTGAGAGCCCACAGTGCTGTAGGATCATGTGTCCTCATGACTTGAAACTTGGCCACAAATGTTGTTTTCCCCAGTGATCCAGAGAATCTTCTGGAGGAGGAAGCACTTTTTTATCTAAGTGTTTTAGATAGACTTCAGTGAACAGCAGTGTGAAGGGACATTCTGGCTACCTGCTCAGGACCCATAGGCTCCCAGGACCAGGTGAAGTGAATGGTCTGGTTTGATGCACATTGTTAGCAAGGGGACAAGTCCTCAGATGGAGACTGCACTGGTCGCTCCCCCTCAGGGGCTGCTTGCTTGCTTTATGCTGTGGAATAATGATGCCATAGCCCTGACGATGGGGTGAGTCATGGGTGGCGAAGGGAGGCAAGAGGACAGAAAGCCAGATTCTCCTCTTCAGAGGCCTGCGTCCTGCTCTGGCTTAAATGGCGTTTATCATGAAAACCTAGGATTTTTTTAGTTTCTTGAAGAAAGTATTGAACAAACCATTTCAGCTATGTAGAGAAAGTTGAGGGATTATTGCAAGAGAAAGAAAACCAGTCTAAACCCAAGCTGTGTCTGTAGACATGTGGGAGTAAAGGGGTGGGGTAGGAATTAGGTGTCAGAAGTGTCACACTTTAAGAGAAGAAAAGGTCATGCTGGGGTCCTGACCCCACCCTTTCTCAAGTATTCATTTGTCTCGGTTGAAAAATGTAATTGATTCAGTGTTTTTATAAAAACATTAAACTTTGTGGTAGGAATTTTGTCTTAATTGTAAGAGCTCTTGCCTTTGAAATTTCATTTTAGAGGCAACATAGAGTGAATGGCTTTGTTTTTACATTTAGCACATCTTGGTATGAATTTGCAAATGGCTTTTGAGGGATCCAGATATTTTATTTTTCAAATCTATTTTTTCCGAAGTGCCATTAGCAGGTGGAACTCATGACTTCCGGTATTTTTCAGGCAATGAGCTCAGTGAGATTTGGAAATTAGCTAAGCCATTTATAGATTCATAGAATGCTGGCTGGGGAAGGCACCTAAGCCGTGTCCCACTTAACCCTCTCGTGTTCTGCACAAGGAAACAGCCATCTCCCAGGGTCATGGACCCCGCATTTGTGGAACCTAGAATGGGAGGCTGTCTCTGGGCTCCTGGCTTGATGCTCTGTGGCACCACTTGCTAGCTCATTTTGGGGCTGGGCTGGAAACTTGGATATCCTTGGGGTCTAGGCACATATGGATTTGGGGGTGGGAGGGGTGGTGGGCAGTTGCAGGCAGGGGACTGTGAACCACGGGCTCCTGCTGGTGGCTACTTAGTTTCAAGCCAATTGCTGACATGTGGGAATGAGTTGCTAGTTCTGATTTCTCCCAGAAAACCTAAAGGCTGGGTATTGAAGAGAATTATACTTTTTTAAGATTTTTTTTTGTTTTTTACTTATTTTATTTAATGATATGGCAACACTTAGTGGGCCAGACCAGCCATAACTATAAGCCTCCAAGTTGCAACTTGTGCTCTAGAAAAACTGTCCTTTGAGGATTTCTAGGATGGAAACAAAGGACCATGAACACTGCTTCAAATTACTAAAATCTGAAATGTGGCAGAGGGACTTGCTCTGAGTCCAGAATGAAAACCAGTGGGCAGAGGATTTGGATTCAATGATAATAAGCATTTTCTGCTACTCGGAATTACTTGGGAGCAGCGAGGCATTAGTGTGCCAGGGTCCCACTGAGCAGGGTTCACTGGGCCCTTTGTTGGGATGCTGGCTAGAGGCCTGGGGTCCTGGCACCTCCGTGATAAGCTCTAAGGCTGCCGTGTAATCTGGCTTTGCAGTAATCCTGCGCGCCTCCTCCTGCTTCGGTGTGCCATGGGAGGATGGCCCAAAGCCTTCAGGGGGAATCCATCTACGGTTGACCCTTGAGCCACATGGGCGTGGGGGGCCCTCCATGTAGTTGAAAATCTAAGTGTAACTTTAGAGTCCTCAGAAACTTAACTACTCCTTACCCATAATGATAACATAAACAGTCAATTAACACATATTTTGTAAGTTACATGTATTATATACTGCATTCTTACAATAAAGTAAGCTGGAGAAAAAATGTTATTAAGCAAATCATAAGAGAAAATACATTTACGGTACCGTTCTATATTTATTGAGAAAAATTGGCTTACAAGTGGACCCACACACTTCCAAGCCGTGTCAGGGGTCAGTGGTATAGTTTGCTCTCACTGTTTCTTTCTTTTTTTTTTTTTTTTTAATTTCTTTTTTATTTTTATTTTTGGGACAGAGAGAGACAGAGCATGAACGGGCGAGGGGCAGAGAGAGAGGGAGACACAGAATCGGAAACAGGCTCCAGGCTCTGAGCCATCAGCCCAGAGCCCGACGCGGGGCTCGAACTCACGGACCGCGAGATTGTGACCTGGCTGAAGTCGGACGCTTAACCGACTGTGCCACCCAGGCGCCCCTCACTGTTTCTTTTTTAATACGACATGTATGTATCACTATACAATGGTCTGCAAACTAGGGCTGGCTTGCCTCCTGTTTTTGCAGTTTTACTGGAACATGGTCACACCCATAATTTGCATTTTGATCTGTGGTTCTTTAAGCTGTAATGGCAGAGCAGAGTAGTTAAGGCAGAGAGGCAAACCTAAAATATTTACTAACTGGCCCTTTAAGAAAAAGTTTACTGACTCTTGAAAAGGAAAACATGTATAAAGTAACAACCACCTGTGATTCAATGATTAGGTGGAAGAACATTGGCACCTTTTTAAATGTTTATTTATTTATTTTTGAGAGAGAAAGAGAGAAAGCAGGGGAGGGACAGCGAGAGAGGGAGACAGAGAATCCCAAGCAGGCTCCAGGCTCTGAAGTGTTGGCACAGAGCCTGACACGGGGCTTGAACTCACAAACTGTGAGATTATGACCTGAGCCAAAGTCAAGAGTCAGGCACTTAACTGACTGAGCCATCCAGCACCCAGAACATTGGCATCTTAATGCATTTCCTCTAGGCATATGCATGATACTGAAATCACACCATAAATACATTTAACAATGTATCAGATATTCTCTTGTCATATAATTTTTGATATTTGCATGTGTTATTTTAATTGGCTATATAATAGTCTATACAACTTTCCATGCATATGTATTAGGCATGTATCTATTATGTATTGATTTTATTGTGACACTTAGCTGTATGTTTTACATATAAAATTTTATTAATCCTTCTAAGCTTACGTAGGAAATATTACTAACTCCATTTTACAGATGGGAACACTGAGATGTAAAGTGTTTCTGTGACTTGATCAACTCACACAGTTAGCCTATCTGACAGCCCATCCTGCATTTTCAGCCATTCACCTATTACTGGGCACTGAAGTTAAACTGACCTTTTTTGTTTGTTTTGTGAGGGACACTGTGTCTTAGAAACACTACTTTGATGAATATTAAGTATACAAATCATTGACTGTGTTTCTTATTATTTCCTTAGAAATGATTCCCCAAAGCAGAAGAGATAAATCCTAGAGGCACATTGCGGCTTCCTCAAATGGGTCAGAGTTGCTTTGGGCAAAGTTGTAACAACATATACCATCCACAAACACTCTGTGAGGGTGCCCAGTACCGACTGCTATGATTTAGCCATTCTGGTTTTTTTTTTTTTTTTTTTAAGTTTATTTATTTTGAGAGAAAGAGAGTGAGCATGGGAGGGGCAGAGAGAGGGAGAGAGAGAATCCCAAGCAGGCTCTGCATCATCAGCACAGAGCCAGATGTGGGCTTGAACTCACAAACTGGGAGATCATGACCTGAGCTGAAACCAAGAGTCAGATGCTCAACTACTGAGCCACCTGGATGCCCATGATTTAGCCATTCTGTTTTTACTCTTTAATCAAGGGAGGAGGGATACTGGAGGCTGATTCTTTGCAGGTAGCTATGGCTGATGACCCCCGGGAGAGCAACTTCTGGGAAAGATGTTTTCTGGATTAAAATAGGACAGGGTCAGCTCTCATCACAAATCTTTGCCCCTGTGCCTTTCCACTTCTTCCAGCTGTCTTGTGACCAGGGATGGGAAGTTGCAGGCTAAGAATGGCAGGCAAATGGAAAGGTGATCTGGGGGCCTCGGTCCCTGGGGGCACCGGGTGGGAAAAATACTCCTCTATAGTGAAGCATCTGTTGCTAGGGTTCTGATATGATTTATCTAGAGGCAGTCCCATCCAGTGTTGTTTCTCCCACTTGCCCTTGAAGTGACAGAGAGACAGTGAAGCTCTGTTTCTGCAAATTCTTCGTACCTGTGTTTTGCCAACACCCTCTTCCTAGGAAAGGTCCTGGTATTTCTGTTTCCAATTTGTATGAAGTCATTACATATTATAGATATCAACTCCATCATATTTGATGTGGTTATAATGTGACTTTTAATTTTATTTATGATGATCTATTGGTTAAGGTGGTGATCTTTAGGTGTCTCCATCAAAACGTACAATTTGTCTTCACAATTAGTAATAGAGACAGATTCCTATCCCCCCAATAACCTTGCACTTAATTGTTTTATCATCCAGTGGATCTTTCCCTGGATCCATCCAAATTAGTGACGTTTCCATGGTATAATTCTTTCCACATTTATTAGTTGTCATTCTTCTGTGAAAAAGAGCTTTCCCTTTTTTCTGTTCTCTTCTTCTTTTGGGAAGAAAGGAATCACTATGTTCTCATAAATTTTTATTTACTCAGTGTGATACAGTCAATTACAGTCATTATTATTATTATTTTTTGATGCTCAAATTAACCCAGTTTTGGCCAGTGGGAGCCTTTTATGCTATTTCTAACACCAGAAATTGAAGGCTTATATTTCTTTTTAATTTTCTATGCTTCTTTCCTCTCTTCTCCCTCCTCCTTCTCCCTCCTTTCATCTCTTCCTCCCTCCTTCCTTCGGTTTTTTCTCTTTCATTGGAGTGGGAGGTGTTTATAACATTGGCTGAAACCAGAGCTGTATTAAGTAAAAGTGGTAACAAGAGGTCTTCTTATCTTCTTCTTGCCCTTAATTAAAATGGATTTAATTTTTTGCTATTAAATGGTATAGGCTGTTTATTTCAGTTAAAAAAAAGTTAGAGTTACTCTATTCCTAGGTTATCAAGTGTTTTAGTCATGTTGTAAACATAGAATTTGGGGGGAATTTATAGTGCATTTTCTCCTTTGACCTAATGAAATGATCAATCCCATTACTATATTTCCTAATATTGAACTATTTGTATTGTCTTCAAATTCACCCAACCTGGACATTGCTTATTATTTTTTTAATTCTGTGTTGATTCAATATGCTTATATATATATGTATACATATATATGAATTATGTATACATATATATTGCTTAGTTATATATATGTATAATATCTTCAAAGTTAATTATAAACTACATATAAATGTACTTATATCTCTATGTATAAATGAAGAAATTAAATTAGTCTACATTTTTATTTTGCTATATATTTAAAATTTGTAAAAAATAAATTGGGAAACTGTTGTTTTAGTCCTCCCAAAATGAATATGCTGTTAGGATTATTATTCCCTGGAATTCAGACAGGTTTACTTGTAAAATCTCCTTGGGCTTTATGCCTTTCTCAGGCAATATGATGAATTAACTCATTAATCTCATGGTTATTGGTCTATATAGAATTGCTATTTCCATTTGAGACAAATAAATTATTTTCCTAGAAAGTTATCTATTTGCCTAAATTCAAATTGCTGACTATATTTTTTTTGTAAATTTTAAATTGCCTCCTACTATGTGGTCTTACCTTTTTTTTTTTTTAATTTTATATTGTCCCTCCCTCAATTCCCTCTTTTCCTGTCTCCTCCTTCTTCCCTTTCTTTTAAAAGTAAAATTGGTTAGAAATTTGTTTATTTTATTTTACTTCTTGAACCCAAGAACTAGTGCTGGTATTTATTTATTTTATTTATTACTTTCTTCTATCTAATGCTGTTACCTATGTGTCTGTTTTTAATTTTTTTTTTTTTCTTTTCCAACGTTTTATTTATTCTTGGGACAGAGAGAGACAGAGCATGAACGGGCGAGGGGCAGAGAAAGAGGGAGACACAGAATCGGAAACAGGCTCCAGGCTCTGAGCCATCAGCCCAGAGCCTGACGCGGGGCTCGAACTCCCGGACCGCGAGATCGTGACCTGGCTGAAGTCGGACGCTTAACCGACTGCGCCACCCAGGTGCCCCTATGTGTCTGTTTTTAATAATGCCTTCTTCTGTGAGTCTCTTCTTTTTTTCTCTTTATGCTGTCTTGGATAAAAAATGAATCTATTTATTTCCATCTTGTCATGCTAGTAATTCTACGCAGTTCATCGTTTTCCTGCTGAGCCCAGATTTGGCCTAAGGGTTTTCTCAACACCGAGCCATACTTTGTCACATGTAGGGTAGAAGGTGCTGCTGTGTCCATCTTTGGAAAATGCAGTTGGCTCCTAGACTTCTCTAATAGGTTTAAATTTACCCAAATCAGGTATAGCACAGGTTTCCCATTCTTTTTTTTTTTTTTTTTTTTTTTTTTAATTTTTTTTTTTCAACGTTTATTTATTTTTGAGACAGAGAGAGACAGAGCATGAACGGGGGGAGGGGCAGAGAGAGAGGGAGACACAGAATCAGAAACAGGCTCCAGGCTCTGAGCCATCAGCCCAGAGCCTGACGCGGGGCTCGAACTCACGGACCGCGAGATTGTGACCTGGCTGAAGTCGGACGCTTAACCAACTGCGCCACCCAGGCGCCCCAGGTTTCCCATTCTTAAATTATAAGACTAATTTTATTATTAAACATGAATGTAATGAGTTTCTCATTCATAGATTTGGGTGAAAAATCTATGTTGCATTACGTTTTTATGGAGTATTTTTTGATTCTTTCACCATATGGGGGATTTTTTTCCTCTTACTTTTATAAATAAACAGTGTTTTGACTGTGATTATCACCTTTGTGAAGTATCTTTTTCCCCAAGACTCTTGACATACTATTTTATGATCCCCTGTCTTTGGGAATCATGGAGAAGTCTGAGGAGAGCCTAAATTTAAATTCTTTGTAGATAATTTGTGGGGTTTTTTTCCCTCTCTTGGATACTTTCAGGATTTAAAATAATTGAATTAGAACATCTTATCAAGATATCTAGGTATATAGGGTTTTGTTGCTGTGGTTGTTTTTATTGGACTTTACTAGAAACATAACAAACTTTTCATTTGCAGGAAAATCATGACCTGTTAGATTTGTGTATATTGGTTCTTTCCTTTGTTGTTCTATTTATCTCAGGAATTTTTTATAGTCTATTTATCTACCAGTATCTCCTCTTTCCTTTTTACTTACTCATAAACTCTGACTTAATTTTAGGATGATCCCAGTTTAAAAGCTTTATTTCCCAGTCTTCCTTGCAGATAGAGGTAGTCATATGACTGAAAGAGCAGACCTACGCCCGCCGACTCCATCTTGTTCTGTGTCCTCCACCTTGAGTGACTATGTCCCCGACATGCCCCCTTTCTGGGAAAATCGCAGACCCACGCCTCCTCCCCTTGAGTAACCTCTCGCTCACCCTTTCAGACTTCCCGATCAAAACACACCTGGTGACCTGCGTAACAGGACTCCGACCCTTCCCCGGCCAGTCGGCAGAGGCCACGACCCTTCCCCAGCCAATCAGCTGAGGTCACAGCCATTACCTCACCAACTGCCCCTAGACCCCTATAAAACCTTTGTGCTTTTGAAACTTGCTCTCTCTCCCCGGCATCTCACCGCTGCGTCAGTGCAGGTAGGGGATTGAGCTCCAGCTAGCTCGAATAAAGGCTCTTTGCTTTTGCATGGGACTCGGCTCCCTGGTGGTCTTTGGGGATCACGAATTCTGGACATAACAATGACATACTTGAGTCCAGTGAGATGTACATGTAAGTCACTGGGTGGGACTTCTGTGGAAGCTCTTTAAGGAGGGGGGCTCACCCATCTGGCATGCTGCATTTGCCCTCACTCTTCCGTGTTAATCTGGAATGTGCTCCTGGTGGCTGGAGTGCCAGCAGCCATCCTGTGAGCTGGGGAAGAAAGCCACACACTAAAGCTGGTGGAAGAAGGCCTAAAATAAAGTCCGGGACCCTGGCAGTGTAGCTGCCAGAAATGTCATCTTTGGACTTCTTCTCACAGGAGAAAAAGCAAACTTGTCTCTTGGCTAAGCCACCATGAATGACTTGTTTTGTTTTGATCGGTATCTTTGAACAAAATCCCTCTCTGATAAACAAATACCTCTTTCCTAAAGGTAAACTGTCTACAACTATCATCTTCTCACACACTCCTTTGCCCCCCCCCTTATTTTTGTATTCTTAAAGAACTTTTTATTTCTTTTCTACATCTCTAATTTGAATTTCCACTCCAAAGCAGACTTTATTTCTCTTACCGCTTTTTAATTTTTCTTGATTTAATCCCCAATTTGAGCTATATCTTTTTTTTTTAATTTTAATTTACATTTTATCGTTTCTCTTTTTATCTCTGAATATAAGTTTCTCTTGAAATTTTTTCTTAAGTTCTCTTTCACCTCACCTCCCATGTGCATCCACAAGGCCTTTTGCACACTTGCTACATGTATTCAGAATGCAAAATAGATTCAGTGTAGGCTTTTCTCCTATTTGCTGTACCTCCTCTCAAAGTATACTTTTCTCTGAATTCCCTGTTGTCTGCCTGTTATCAGTTATCTTTTCGGTTTATTCACCTTTGGACAGTAAAACCATCTGGGCTGATGTTTTCCAGGGGCACATGGTCCTGTCTGTTCTCCTGGGTTCTGTGTGTGTCCTGCCCGAATCAGAGGAGTGCCAATATTACCCAGAGGCAAGGTAAAGTACCTACCTGGCTCCAGCCAGGTTTTAGTGCCTCCTTGGCATTTATCTACTGGGGTTTATCTAGCTTCCAAGGTTAGTGTGTGTGGCTGTGTGATCACTGAATGGAAATTGGTTCCTAGATCACAATAAAAAGGGCGAACTTGTAGGACTCTTCCTCTCCATTCCCAAGGGAGGCTGATTCCAATCCTAGGGCAGATGACACCCCTGCGTGGTGCCCCTTCCTCAGCAGGGCTGAAATAGAGGGAGGTGCTCCCATCTCCGTGCAGACAGATCACCTGAGGAAGCAGGTTCTCCACAGTGCTGGAGGAGCCAGACACGTTTTCTGGGGGCGTGTGGCTCCTGCTTCACTTCTGAAATAGGATGCTTTGCCATGCCTCCTGTTTTCTTCAGAGTCACCCTCTGAACAGACCACAGTTTTGCAATCCAGCCCATCCACATTGCAGCTGAGAGGGATTTCTTCCAGAGAGCTGGAAATACTGATCGGCCACATGATCAATTTCCAGCACCGTGCTTTCGGGAGCATTACCGTGGAAGCCCACTCACACTTGTTTTAGTGGTGGCCAAATCAAGCCCAGATTTTCCAGACCTGAGTCTGACCCTGCTGAGATTTAAAGGCATTTCATCTGAGGCATCCTTTTATTACTTCAAGTTTGATATGTATAAGGCCAAATTTATAACTTCTCCTGGCAATGACATTGTAATTCTCCTGGCCCTTAAAACTTGTAGTTACGTAGTTAGACCCATGTCCAAGTTAACATATAGGAGGTAAGCAGCCAGACACAAGAAGCATTGCCTTCTAGATACCTTTGAGGTTGTTCAGAATTCCACCTGCATCTGGTCCATTCTCATTGTTGCCACTCTTGTGCAGGATTTCATCACTTCATATCTGAATCAGCAAAGGAGCATTCCCGCTCACCTCCTTTATCCTGTCTCTTCTCCCCGTGCTCGCCCCAAGCACATCAATTCCGGGTTCATCTTCTTTAGACAACCTCAGTCATGCTCTACTACTTTGCCTGGGAACTGCTGTGTCCTTCCTTTGATCTGTGGTATCAGGTTCAGAGCCCCCCCCCCCCCCATAGCTGGATTCCACGTTCATCTGCCTGTAGTGATTCCCACTGCTGTCGAGGACGGATACTCATTAGCAGATCTCACACACCCGTTCAGTGCTCATCCTCAGCTCTTAAATCTTATTTATGATGTTTGGTTCCCCCCTGCCCCCCTCCTGGAATATTTTCTCCATTCTTTATCACCAGATTGGATTCTACCCCTTCCCAAAGACCAGCTCAAATCCAGTGATCAGATTGTTCTGTAACCAATGCGTTTTAAAAAATGATTGTGACCATTATAAATTAAGTAGGGTTTATGTACATTTGGAAATAATTTCACCAGATTTGTGTGTTGCTCCTTTTACATCACTCTCATCTAAGTGTCTCATTGCACAAATGAATGAGCAAAAAGAATGGGCAATAAATAGACAGTCTTTTTTCCTGCCTCTAAAAGTCAGGATAAAAACCACCCGACTTTGAGAGGTAATGCAAGAACATGCCGTCCTTCTCTGTAGGTTGATATTGTGCTGCTCAGGTGGGCATGACCCATTGTATGGGCACTATTGGAATGCTTGGTGAAATTCTCATTTTGTGCTGTATACTGTCTTGGCACAGGTAGTCAGTGGCTTAATCTCTGCTGAGGGTTGAATGTCTCTTTATCGAAAACATGAGTTTTTGTTTTTTCTTTTTGGTTCCTGAAGCACAGATTGCTCTAGCACTGCCAGTAAATTAATCATGAAGCACCGGGTGGTTTTTCTTCCGGGAGGCAGGAGTTTAGGGTCTTTTTGGTGATGTTCATTTATCATGTCCTATTGCCCACATTTCTGGTTCCTGAATTGCTGTTACAAAAGGCCTGACTTTTCTGTCTGCATATGTACTTGTCTGCGTGATCTATTTATCACCCCCATGGAAGCTTCATTTTCCTAATCTATGTCTATGGCATCTGTTTTTAAATTGGTATGGTCTATACATTAGTAAAGACTGCCCTCCCTTTTAGACCAAGTGACCCTTTGTTAGGACCACATATTCTGGAGTGCTTTCCATAAAACTGCTTCTAGCATGAAAATAGAACTGATCCATGGAAAAAAGTTTGGGATTTTCAAGGTCAGATGAGGTGGCTTCAACAAAGAGAAACAGGTTTCTTTGTTGCAGGACTTCTCAGGGTTTTTGGTACACTGGTGTGCAGCACAAAGCTGTAGCAGGACAGGTTGTTGGACTCGGCACCGAGCAGCTCTGATGTGAACTGTGCCTCTGGAAGGGGTCCGGTGACACCACCCCAGAGGGCACTCCAGCGGCATTCCAGAAGTATCTGCCATGAGGCTTTTTTTTTTTTTTTTAAGAACATATTTTAGAAATCGTCTTTTATGGGACACACCATGTCAAACAGCCTCGGCTGTCGTAAACCCTGTAATCGAGGTAAAATTGGAGCTTTGCTAGAGTTTTGCCACCAGTTTGGCTTAAAAGTGCTCAGAAGGCCCCTTCTATAGCGTGATGTGTGACCAAGATGCCAGAGCTGGTCTTGGTGCCGTGGGGAGACCATGCTGTGGGAGTCTGTTTCCTACAGACTCCTGTTTTCCTATTTTATTACTGTCACATTTTCTCTTTTGTAACACTTGGCATTTCAGCTTTGCTTTAACATGGTATTTTTCACCTCACTTATGCCATTTTAATTTGTTCTCTTTTTGCTTCCTTGTCTATCTTATTGAAATAACTTCCTTTTTTTGTAATTTTCCTGCTTTTGATTTTTTTAAATTTTCCTTGATTTAGAAGTTTAACATTTTATTTATTTATTTATTTATTTATTTATTTATTTATTTAATTTTTGAGACAGAGAGAGACAAAGCATGAACGGGGGAGGGTCAGAGAGAGGAAGACACAGAATCTGAAACAGGCTCCAGGCTCTGAGCTGTCAGCACAGAGCCCGACGCGGGGCTCGAACTCACAGACCGCAAGATCATGACCTGAGCCGAAGTTGGCCGCTTAACCAACTGAGCCACCCAGGCGCCCCTTGATTTAGAAGTTTAACACCCTTTCTCTTATTCTTCTCAGCTTTTTAGTCTTTTCTTTTTTATTATTATTTTTTTTAATGTTTATTTATATTTGACAGAGAGAGAGAGAGAGAGAGACAGAGCATGAGTGGGGGAGGGGCAGAGAGAGAGGGAGACACAGAATTGGAAGCAGGCTCCAGGCCCTGAGCTGTCAGCGCAGAGTTTGACACGGCGCTCGAACCCACAGACCTCAAGATCATGACCTGGGCTGAAGTCGGACGCTCAGCTGACTGAGCCACCCAGGCGCCTCTAGTCTTTTATTTTCTTAATTCAACTTCAGTTGAATTTTATCTTAATTGCTTTATCTCATTATTGATTTTGAGGATTTTGTTGGTGAGGGGAAAATTTTCTCCTACCCCTTGTGGTTCTCTTAACTAATCTAATAATTAAATTAACCAAGGACAGATTAACAGGAGAAAAACAAATTTAATTATGTACGTATGAGGGCCCCAGAAGAATATGAGACCCCAAGAAGTGAACCAAGCAGGCAGCTTTTATACCTATAAACATAAAAACAATACATTTCTGAAGAACTGTCCAGACAAAGAAACTTAGGCTCCGGTACTAATTAGTGAACAAAGTAAGCCAAGTTTGTTTACACAACCATCTTGTCCCTGAATTCCCTATCTCTGGCGTCTCTCCACCTCCTGGTACAGGGAAGCTACCCTTCCCATGAGAAAGTGTATTTTCTGCTTTTAGGGGGACAGAAGGGTCAGCATCCTTCTCATATCAGCTCTTTCTCAAGTAATGTTAATTCAGAATAATCAATCAATTAATCAAAAGTGGCATATTCTGGGATGGCCTGCCCTGGATGCTATCAGTTTCATCTTTGGAAAGAGAAGTACAGTGCCCTGCTGCAGGGGGCAACCTTGGGGTCAGAGCATGGGATTTTGCCTGCTCTTTCCACCAGCTCCTCTCTTGAGTATCTTTAGGCAAGCTGTTTGACTCCTGGATATGCCTCAGTTTTCTGATCTATAAAATGGAGTTAGTGATGAGTTCCTCTTAATGCTGAATGACAGGGGCGCCTGGGTGGCTCAGTCAGTTAAGCATTCGACTTCAGCTCAGGTCATGACCTCATGGTCCTTGAGTTCGAGCCCCGCATCGGGCTCTGGGCTGACCGCTCAGAGCCTGGAGCCTGTTTCGGATTCTGTGTCTCCCTCTTTCTCTGACCCTCCCCCGTTCATGCTCTGTCTCTCTCTGTCTCAAAAATAAATAAACGTTAAAAAAAATTTAATAAATGCTGAATGACAAAATGCGCCTAAAGTCCTTAGCCCAGTGCCTAGATGACAAGTGTCGAATGAAAGTTCCTCACAGCTATGTTGATATTAGTGCATTTTAAGCGGTTTTATCTCTCTTTGTTGTTAAATTTATACTTACTTGATATCTTCGATGATTTTCTTTATTTTTTTTCTTTCTATTCGTCTCTAATCTTTGACATTTAGGATTTTGAAATTCATTTTTTAATTTTATTTAATCTATATTTCTCTTCATTAGTTTCTTTCAATGTCTCTCAAATGTTGTCATTTTTATTATGGCGTCTCTTTATCTAGCTACATGGAGAAGGATGAGGCAGAGCTGAAATTAAAAGGGACATAGGACCAATGAGGAGTGCACAGGTTACAAGGGCTTTTTCTTTCACATCAAGCGACTGCTGCCCCTCTGAAAGCTCCTGTGTGTTTTCACGTCAGTTCTCCAGAAAAATCCTACTGTGCTCTACTCATGAATTCCTCCTGAGCAGAGGTCAGTCTTCCGTTCACTGTGAGCAGGTCTAAGTGCTGGGGTAATGCTGCTGTTCCCTTGCAGCCCTCATCCACGCCAAGAACTCTCCAGTCTGTCACTTCCGGCTTTCATCACCCTTAGCTTATCTTTTTTTGTTATTTTTTGGGAAGGTCGTTTCCAAAGGATGTCATGATCAGTCTAGTCTTAGACGATTATAATGGCGATTCAATATATGTTGTTCGGTTTTCTCCCACAGATCAGGAGAGCACGACGTAGAGCAGTCTGTCTTGCCCTTGTTTTCTTAGGTAAGGAAAAAGCTGGCTGGTGACATGGCTGTCTGCCAGCACTGGATGGTGACATTTTCCACCTCCATTCCTTGCACCCCCAGGCTGAGCTGCTCTTTGCCTGAATCCACTGAGTGGAGTCCTGAGGAAACTCTCGATTCCACTCACTAGGGAGCCCCGCCCACCTGGTTCTGGAATCCATCAGAAGTTGCCTGTCCAGGAATTGTCCAAAGGCAAGGAACTTTGGCCCCCTGATCCATCAAACTGAGCGACATGAGGCAATCCACTGTGCCTTTGGGGCCAGTGACTTCCTTGGAGTGTGCCTTTCTTGGAATGTAGCCGAGAACGTAGACATTTCTCTTGGGTTTTAATATCACACGTATGTGAGAAATTTAGATTTTAGAAAACTGATTTCCACAGTTTGTAAGGAACTGAGGAAATAAAAATCTTCTGTAACGGTAGGGAGAACTCACCACCTGAATTATGTCAGCCCCAGAGGGGCCATTGCCAGACTCTAAATGATACCACAGGATTTTTGCCTCTGGTCCTAATTTAGCCTCTGGCCTTTTGGATGCAATTGACTGCAGTGTTTTATTCCTCCTGAGAAAATGCTCACAATATGTGTGGACTGGGGTCTATCGGTCTGTCTGTATTTACCTGTCACCCTGTGTTGCACATATTCTATGATGGAGAAAATTCTCTGAGAATCTGAACACTACGATTGACTAGTATTGGGGTCTGTCTGATTGAGGAGTGGGATGCCTGCTTTTGTTCCTTACCATGTGGCCTGGATTTCCCATATCAGAAATACTTAAGGGACACTAATTTAAAAAGGCAGATTCCGAGCTCCTGGGAGGAGCCCTGGAATCTGTCCCCTGCTGAGGATGTTGCCTAAAATCAGCATTTTAAAACAAGTTCCTGGGTGATTCTTATACACACTACAGAGTTCCTCCGGGAGTGCAGTTTTCTCTCCCAAATAGAAACTTCTTAGAAACGGATTCACGCGCAGAATCTACTACAGGGAAAGGCGGCACCAGAGAGGAGCCTGGAGGGAGTTAGCTCCTCCTTGTGCCAGGATGATTTGCTGTTATTTTGAGGAGACCAACCTGCTTTGCTCCTGTTCACAAACAGAGCCAGTGTGCCCTCGTATTCTCAGCTCGGGAGTGACACCAACCACGCTAGCTCCGCACCTCCTACATCCCCCCGCCAACCCCCGGCCTGGCTTCTCTGCCCACCAGCTATGTCTTCTACTGTTTTGTTTTATACATGGAATTTGACAGCACAGTTTTTGGATGATCTGCCATGCTCAAATATTGGTTCTTTTAGGACCAAATTTCAGCATCCACTTAGCTTCATGTTCCTCATGCTCAGAAATGAGGGGTCCTGACTTGTCTGGGCCCCAGCCCTGTCTGTCATGGAGGATCCTGGCTGTGGGGCTGTTTTCCCTCCCACTGTGGGGGGTCCCCTAGCATGATGGTGCTCCTGGCCAGGAGGACTTGTAGGTGGATCAGGGGACCCATCATAAGAGGGCACTGGCCTGAAGTACCCCACCGAACATGGCACTGTCATCAGCTGGGATGACGAACCTCTGGTGCCACATTCTATAGAAAGCTGCATGAGAAGCCCCTGAAACCCTAAGGTCAGGAGAAGATGACCCAGATCATATTCAAGACATCTAGCACCCTAGCCAGCCATGCTGCCCTTCACACTTCTGGCCATACCACAGCTGTGCGAGGGACTCAAGCAACGAGCTCACTCACGCTGCGCCCATCTACCCGTGCGTGTCATCGTGTGTCTGGGCCTGGCTGGCTGGGACTTGACAGATTGCCTTAGGAGATCCTCACGGAGCTTCACCACCAGGCCAGGCAGGAAATTGTGCGAGGCCTCAAGGAAAAGCCCTGCAGTTTTGCCCCAGACTTTGGAGCAGGAGATGGCCAGCAGCCTCCAGCTCCTCCCTGGAGAAGAGCTGTGAGCCTCGGAAGGTTAAGTCCTTAGCACTGGCAGCAAGTGGTTCCACCGCCCTGGGTTCTTCCTGGGCATGGGATCCTAAAGCATTCATGAAACTACCTGCAGTTCCACTGTGGGTATGACATTGACCGTCCACAACACGTGACATGTATACCAATGCAGTCTGTCTGGTGCGACCACCCGTACCCAGACTTTGCCAATAGGATGGAAAGGGATCTCCCCACTGACCCCCAGCGTGAAAGGCCAGATCATCGTGCTTCTGAGTGCAGACATCTGCGTAGATCGGTGGTTCCTTCCTGGCCTCACTGCCCACCTTCCAGCAGATGTGGTCAGTGAGCGGGAGAACCACGAGTCCAGCCTGTCCATCGTCCCCCTCAAATGCTTCCAGGCAGATGGCGCATTACCTCCTTTCTTGACGAGACGACACTTGCACAGAAGATGAGATGATGTTGGCATGGATGCATTTATTCATTTTTTGTACCTTGACCCAGGATTTAAAAACTGGAATGCGGAAGGTGGTAGGGGTCAGTTGGAATTTCTGTTCCCCAAAGTTGTGCAATGTGACCGAGTGTTTTGATTGTATGCTTTTTTTCTCAAGTCATTCCAAATATGAGATGCATTGTTCCAGGAAACTCCTTGCCTTCCAAACACCTCCCCACATCTCCCTAAGGAGAATGGCCCAGACCTTGCCCAGTCTGCTCATTAAAGCATTGCTTTTATGTAATTTATGTAGTCCATTTTTTTCACCTTCTGCCTGAATACTTGTTAGTTTCTTTCTTTTCTCAACTGAATATCTAATTATTAAAAAAAAATTTTTGTTATGTGTTCTTCAGCTAATATCTTTTTTTTTTAAAGGTTTTTATTTAGGAACACCTGGGTAGCTCAGTCAGTTGAGCATCCAACTTCAACTCAGGTCCTGATCTCGAGGTTCGTGAACTTGAGCTCCACATCGGGGTTTCTGCTGTCAGTGCAGAGCCTGCTTCATATCCCTTGTTCCACTCTCTCTGCATCTGCCCCGCTCATGCTGTCTCTCTCAAAAATATATAAGCATTTAAAAAAATAAATAGTTTTTATTTAAATTCCAGTTCATTAATATACAGTGTTACATTAGTGTCAGGTGTATAATACAGTGATTCAACATTTCCATACATTACCCGGTGCTCATCACAAGTGCACTCCTTAATCTTCATCCCCTATTTAACCCATCCCCCCACCACCTCCCTCTGGTCACCATCAGTTTGTTCTCTATAGTTAAGAATCTGTTTCTTGGTTTGCTCCTCTCTTTTTTCCCCCATGGTCATTTGTTTCTTAAATTCCACCTAAGGGTGCAATCGCATGGTATTTGTCTTTCTCTAACTGACTTGCATTATATTCACTCTCTAGCTCCATCCATGTCATTGCAAATGGCAAGATTTAATTCTTTTTTTACAATTGAGTAATGTTCCATTGTATATATACCACATCTGCTTTTTTTTAATTTTTTTTCAACGTTTTTTATTTATTTTTGGGACAGAGAGAGACAGAGCATGAACGGGGGAGGGGCAGAGAGAGAGGGAGACACAGAATCGGAAACAGGTTCCAGGCTCCGAGCCATCAGCCCAGAGCCTGACGCGGGGCTCGAACTCACGGACCGCAAGATCGTGACCTGACTGAAGTCGGACGCTTAACGGACTGCGCCACCCAGGCGCCCCTATACCACATCTTCTTTATCCATTCATTAGTTGATGGACATTTGGCTGTTTCTGTAATTTGGCTATTGTTGGTAGTGCTGCTGTAAACATTAGGGTTCGTGTATCTCTTCGAGTCAGTATTTTTGTATTTTTGGGGCAAATATCTAGTAGTCCAATTGCTGGATTATAGGGTAGTTCTAGTTTTAACTTTTTAAGGAATCTCCATACTGTTATCCAGAGCGGCTGCACCAGTTTCCATGCCCACCAACAGCGCAAGAGGGTTTCCCTTTCTCCACATTCTTGCCAATACCTGTTGTTTCTTGCGTTGTTGATTTGAGCCATTCTGACAGGTATGAGGTGATATCTCATAACAGTTTTGACTTGTATTTCCTTGACGAGCAGTGACGTTGAGCATATTTTCATGTGTCTGTTGGCCATCTGTATGTCTTCTTGGGAAAAATGTCTGTTCACGTCCTCTGCCCATTTTTTAATTGGATTGTTATTTTTTGGGGGGTGTTGAGTTTTATAAGTTTTTTATATATTTTGGAAAATAATCCTTTATCAGATATGTCATTTGCAAATACCTTCACCCATTCCATAGGCTGCCTTTTGGTTTTGTTGATTGTTTCTTTTGCTCTGCAGAAGCTTTTTATTTTGCTGAAGTCCCAATAGTTTATTCCTGCTTTTGTTTCCCCTTGCCTCAGGAGACATATCTAGAAAGAAGTTGGTATGCCAGTGTTAAAGAGGTTACTGTCTGTGTTCTCCTCTAGGATTTTAATGGTTTCTTGTCTCACATTTAGGTCTTTGATCCATTTTGAACTTATTTTTGCGTATGGTGGGAGAAAGTGATCCAGTTTTATTCTTTTGCATGTTGCTGTCTGGTTTTCCCAACACTGTTTGTTGAAGAGACTGTCTCTTTTCCAAAATGGACTATTTTGTTCAATTTTGAATAGTCAGTCATCATGACCCCCTTTTTTGCCACCAAAATTCCAATGTATGAAGACTTTCGGTCTCCCTGGGCGTTGGCTGAGATGCTGCGACTGTTCAATAAACGTACATACTTTAAGAGAGAGAGAAAGAAAAGACTTGACCAGAGTCCTGTGGTTGACTGCAGTGTGGGGCAGGCTGCTCCAGGATCTACCTCATAGTCACATCTGGAACAGAATGAGTTGCCTCTGTTATCACCTCCAATTTAAAAAAGGATTGGAGGAGTCTTATGAAATTAATGGCTCCTATTTTACCTAGCTCGCCACCATTTATTCTATCCATCCACTTAAATGTGTACTTTCTCCCTGATGATTCCTCAGCCTGGGCACACTCCTGGCAAGATGGCCATGCGTGCCCTGGGTAAGGGAGAGATTTGGCTTCTGTGCATGAAGGACTGGCACTTGGAGTGCCCCTTCCCTCCCCTCCCAGGACTATAGAAGACTTGCTCAAAACCCTTACTCGTCATTCCCAAAAGGACCCCATCCCTCATGCTTAGATCAATGGGCACAAATCTCCAGGTTGAGCCTGGATTTCACGTTGTGATGTAGTGCTTAGCCAAGCTCTGGTCTGCCCTGCGCCACTGCCTGCCTGGACCCAATCTGCCTTCTTGGGTATGGAGGCAACTGAATGGTCTGTGGGACGATGCCTCCACAGTGTGCATCCAGAGGTGGGGCTATAATTCATTTTTGTTGCTTCCCTGGGCCTTGGTCTTTCCTTCTTGTAAACCATCAACCCCACCCTGATGTGGACCCAAACCCTCTGCCCTATCCCAGTGTTGTCTCCAACATTGACTTTGGTACTCCTAGAAAGCTCTCTGGTACATTGGCCTGGTCTGCTACCCTGAGGAGGGGCCTTCTGATGGGATGGAGATGAGAGGCACTGTATCGGGAGGGAGGCTCTGAGACAGACAGACTGTCTGCAAACACCGAGATACCACCTCGTGTGGATTCTCCAAGCCCTCCACCTGTTCCCAACGCTGATTATAGGGAGGAAAAGTGAGAAAACTTTGCTAGGATCGGCTGCCATTTCTGCTGACCCAGGGTTCTGGCCGTCATGGAGCTGGCAGCCTGGCACACCTCTCTGTCCACAGCCACCCTGCCCTCAGCAGCTCCATTGCCTGCAGCACTGGGACATTAAGCAGCAGCGGGAGTGCACAGGGTGTCTTTTGTACTCACTGGGGACCCTCTCCTTACTGCTGGCAATGGCCTTGTGAGGAGTGGGCTGGCTGCTCCCCTTGAACGGCCCCCCGGCTGCTGCAGCTGCCTTTCCCTCATGTGGGCGAGGATGCTGCGTTAGCGCCGGAGACATCACTACCCCTTTTATCTGTCCCCTCTTTGGTGATTTTGGGCCTTCCAGCCCTCAGCAGCTGCCTCGCCCTGCCCTGGTTTCCACAGACTTGGCTCAGGGTGTTCAGGGGTGACCTCGTGACAGGGGAATGGAGCATCTAGTGGGGTGGACTGATGTGGAGGTCAAGAGCAGGGGCTCTGCACACATTTTTAGCTGTGGGTCTTGGGCAAGTTTAAAAGTTTGGTTTCTTCATCCGTGAAATTGGAATGACTGTGTACTCATTTTCTAGGGGTGTTCCTGGTGTAAATGAGGACATACATGTAATATGACTAACATTGTGACTGGCCCATAGTGCCCTTAATAAGTGTTAGTAATCTTCCACTGTTACTAACAAGTGGTCATCCTGTCCTCCTCTTAACCTATACATGGGTGTCCCAAAGCTGCTCGTAACATGGGGTAGGAGAGAAAGCAGGTGATTCAGAGACCTGCTGCTCTCTGAGGAGCTCTGAAGCTTAGTCGGGGATTTCACCTAATAAGAGATAAATCTTAATAAATTAAGATGTATCCGCTCCACCTGGAGGTTTGTCTTCTGGTTCCCAGTTTGAAAATAACTATTAATGAGCTTACCACACACATATCCTCACTTCCCAACCCACATACCCCAAAACATTGACCAGGTTGGTGACAGGGCATGTGAGTCAGAATTTGAAAAGGGGACCACTGTTTTGTAGCAAATTTAAGTCTTTCTAAAAACACCCTATCCCTAGGGCGCCTGGGTGGCCCAGTCAGTTAAGTGTCTGACTCTTGATATTGGCTCAGGTCATGATCTCACAGTTCATGAGATCAAGCCCCACGTCAGGCTGTGTACTGACAGCATGGAACCTGTTGAGATTCTCTCTCTCTCCCTCTTTCTCTGTACCTCCCCCACTCATGTGCTCTTTCTCTCTCTCAAAATAAATAAAAATTTAAAAAAAAAAGCAAGAAAAAAAAATAAGAACACCCTATCACTCACAAAAATAAAACACAAAGCATACACAAGTTTGGGAGATGTGGTGTTTGCCTAATAGCAGTGGCTCTCCTGGGTCCAGCCCAGACTCGTTGACAATTTAACTTTTTATCTCTTGTCCCTTTATGACTTGAGGAAGATGCTTTTGAATTTAAGAAGTTTTATCAGCTTTCTATTTGAAAGACAAGTCGTTTATTTAAATATTGTAGGCCTCACACTTCTTTCTGATTGGGCATTAGTAACTTTGCTTTACTTCGCTAGATTAATCTAGAAAGTAGATAGGGACATGTGAGGACCTTCTACCCATAGAAGTGGGACTCTGAGGGTTGGTTCATTTCTCCTCATCAACTCAGCAGGCACGGCCACATACCCACAGTGAGGTCTATCCTATTTTTTAAAAAATTGTTTTTAAGTTTATTTATTTATTTTGAGAGACAGAGAGAGTGAGCAGAGGAGGGACAGAGAGAGAGAGAGGTAGAGAGAGAATCCCAACCAGGCTCCTCACTGTCATCACAGAGTCTGAAGGGGGGTTTGAACTCATGAACCATGAGATCATGGCCTGAGCCAAAACCAAGAGTCAGACTCTTAACCGACTAAGCCACACAAGTGCCCCATCCTAATATTTAAGATGAAGTCCCCTACTCTTTCATTCATCAACCCCTTGGTTTGCTAACTGTGATCCCCAAATGGTTCTCCCTTTAGCTCTTATTTTCAAGCCAGCTCCCTGACCAGAGCTCAGTTGTAGAAGCAGGAAGACCTTAGGTACATTTTTCATCACTAAGTGAAAAAATCTATCAGGATAATATAATAATGTTTAAACCTTTTGCTATTTTTAAATAATATTTCTCTCTGTATATGGAGATCCATAATCATTATAGAAAATCTAAGTGTTTCTTCTATCACCATATGAATGTACATGCATAACACATACACATTTTAACCTTTTGCAAGTCATTTTTCCCCATTATTTATTGTGATAATATCTTCAAATAATGAAAGATTATTCTGACACTGTTTTTTTTGGTCCTTAGATATAGATATAATCCAGTTTCACTCAGGTCCTGTTGCTGGGCATTTAGGTTCTTGCCAATTTTCACTGGTTTATTCAAAAGATAACCTTCCTTTTAAATAAATCTGTACACATCTGTTTAACATTTTTTTAATGTTTTATTTTATTTTTGAGACAGAGGCAGAGTATGAATGGGGGAGGGGCAGAGAGAGAGGGAGACACAGAATCCGAAGCAGGTTCCAGGCTCTGAGCCATCAGCACAGAGCCCGATGCGGGGCTCGAACTCATGGACTGTGAGATCATGACCTGAGCTGAAGTCAGATGCTCAACCAACTGAGCCACCCAGGCGCCCCTGTGCACATCTTTTTGAAAAATGTGACCTTTTGAGTCTGGCTTCTTTCACTTAGCATAATGTTTTTGAGGTGCATCCACGTTGTGGCACATGTCAGTACTTCATTTCTCTTTATGGCTGAATAATGCTCCACTGTATGTATATGTTCAAATTTGCTCAGCCATTCATCAGCTGGTGGACATTTGTGCTGTTTCTACCACCTTTTGGCGGTTGTGAATAATACTGCTATGCACACATATTTGTTTTCTTCTCACTTCTTTTGGGTATAAATCTGGGAGTGGAATTGCTGGGTTCTTTGGTAATTCTGTGTTTAACTTTTTGAAGGACCGTGGTATTTTAAAGATAGACTTAATTTTACAGCAGTTTCAGGTTAACAGAAAAATTGCAAAGGTATTTATTACAGAGAATTTCGGTATACCTCACACCCAGTTTTCCCTACTATTAATATCTAATATTAATATGGTACGTTTGTTACAATTAATAAGCCAGTATTTGTATATTATTAACTTGAAAGCCAGACTTTCGGATATCCTTAATTTTTACCTAACATCTCTCTTCTGTTCCAGGATTCCATCCAGAATAGCAAATTACATTTAGTCATCATGGCTCCTCCTGGCTGTGACAATTTCTCAGACTTTCCTTGTTGTTGATGACATTGACAGTTTTGAGGAGTGCTGGTCAGGTATTTGTGGCATGTCCCTCTACTGGGATTTCTTCTCACAGTTGGTGTGAGGTTGTATATTTTGAGGAGGAAGACCACAGAGGCAGAGTGCCATTTTCACATAGTATCAAGGGCACATGTCAGTGTGACTTGTCACTGTTGATGCTGACCTTGATCACCTGGATGAGGTGTGTGTCAGGTTTCTCCACTGTGAACTCCTCTTCCTTTCTCCTTTCCACACAGGAATTCACAATGTGCTGCTCATACTCTGGGAGTGAGAGCTGTGCCCCACCTCCTTGAGGGCAGAGTACCTACAGAAATTATTTGGAATTATTCTCCACGGGAGATTTGTCTCTTCTCCTCCACTTATTTGTTCATTCAATCATTTATTTATGTCGGTACAGACTCATGAGTATTTATTTTATGCTTCAAGCTATAATCTGATGATACATTATTTATTTTGTTGCTCAAATTGTTCCTGCTTTGGGCATTGGGAGCTTTTTCAGTTGACTTCTGTGTTCTTTTTACATACCCCATCATCATGTGGGTTTTTTGGGTTTGGTTTCGCTTGAGCACTTCCTTAGTTCCTGGTACCACCAAAGACACGCAGGCCCATCTTATATATTTCCTGTTTCAGTGCTAGCATCAGCCATTTCTCCAAGTAGCTCTGGTTTCTTTATGGGAGAGTGGAATTAGACACTGAAATCTGGGTCCAAGGTTTTATGGCATTTCTGATGTGCAAAAACCCATGACATTAAATTTGGTTTAATAAAATTATCAATATTTTATTCACTATTTTCTTGCTTTGCAAGAAGGGTAGCCTTAAAATGCCTTCTCCTTTCTAAGAATAGATGAATGGATGATATAAATTCAGGCCAAATAACATATGTCTTTCTAATTGTTTCTTGGCTATATTTTTAACATTTGAATCTTTGAGTAGATAAGCTATACATTTGTTACATGGTATCAAGTCGATATTTTACGTTTTTTCAAATACATTGCTAGTTCTCTCAATAGGATTTATTTTACACTTTTTAAGTAATTTTTCCTTGGCCTTTGAATCTTGACTGGATTATGGATTAAGCTGTGCAAACTCAGTCTAGTGTCTGTTGCCCCCTTAATACAGTTGAGCGATATGTCACTGGTAAAATCAGAGTTGTTTTGCCCTCCTTTTTTCTTATATCTGAATGAACAGTTCCTACTTGCAATGGATACATGTCTTGTTGCTTGGGAAGTCTAGCTTCTGGCTGTGGCCACGGAGCACTCTTTCAGTGTACCTCGGCGGACTCCCCTTGTTGAAAATCCATCTGTTCTAACTCAGTGCCGCAGGAGATATCTTCAAACCCCCTGTTGCCCAAGTGTCACTGGGGTGTGGTTGTGAGAAACAGAGTACATGATATATTTTCTGAAAGATCTATGGTCTGCCCAATACTCTGTTTTCTACATGGTACCACCAGGGCAAAACAGAGCAGAAGTGGACTGGCTCTACCAGTTTTGGTCCTTTGTAGATTTGTTCTTCTGTTGGTTTCTGTCACATCCTTGCACTGTGGGCTGCTATGAGAGCTAGTTTCCCTGAAACCACGCTTGGATATAGCATTTGGGGCCTTTATGATGGAAGATGTGGTCCTCTCCATCACCCTGTGTCTCCTTCGTGCTAGCCTTAGGAAGAATTCTTATCAGATTTTTGGCCAGAAGAAACTTCCCCAGGGTGGTTGTGGTTAGTTTTTATCTCTTGGGCACTGTTTCCTCTACCATATGGTATTTTTCCCTCTTTGGTTTGGGTGATAGGGAGCTCAGAGCAGATTATCTGTGGTTCGTTTATAACAAAATATTTGCCTTTGACTGAATCCTACCTTCCTGCTTCCAATTTTTGCTTTGTCCTTACTTCCTTTTCCATTCAGTTTTCTACGGTATTGAATTTAGGGTTTCTCTACCTCTACACTATTGACATTCTGGGCCACAAAATCCTTCCTTGTGGGGATCTGCACTATGCTTTGTAGGATGCTTACCAGCATCCCTGGCCTCTGCCACTGGGAGCAGCCTCAACTACCCCCAGTTGTAACAAACAAAAATCTGTCCAGACATTTCCATATGTCCCCTGGAAAGCAAAATCGCTCCTTGGTTCAGAATCACTGGACTATGTGTACTCATGTCATGAAAATATTTTTGTCTATACGACAGTGTATAAAATTTTAAATTAATAATAAATACTGAATAAGCCTTAATGGGTGAAAACAATGAGGTGTGGAGCATTTATATAAGGATCCAATAGAGAGAGTCTAGAGCCTTTATAAGTTGCCCAAGCATCACTGCAATTGCGCTGGCAACTGTGAGGGTATTCACCTGAGGGCGCTAGAGCAAGATTTAGTCCATGGGGTTGTCATGTTTTTAAAGAGAGGAGCTTCTGAAGCAGAGACATGGAGGACGTGTAATGGACCAGACTTCTTTGGATACTCCCACTCTGCTATAGACAAGCAAGACAAACGGGGTGTATCAGCAGCCATCATTCACAGGGGTTGGTCAAGCCCCGTGTCCACACACAGGCAGAGCTTCCCACCGCTTCCACTGCCCAGTATAATATAGTACATACCTCAGAAAATGTAGACATGGGAAACGAATACAAAGAACATGAGGAGAGCATAGAGATCATAAATGGGAACATAAAAATTGGGTTATTTGGCACCTCGGGGGGCCCTATTGCTTCTAAAGACTATTTTAAGGCTGCTTTATGTGCTAGTACAATTGCGTATCCCTTGAGGAACTTGCCTCTGGCCAGCAGTGGGTAATGGACATTTTGTACTTTTAAAATTTTCTGTGAAAGACCATTAAAGTTGTCTATCTTCCAAGGAAATCTTTACCAACCTTTCAAAGCCAGATCTAAAGAATAATAGGTAGTGCCCAGGCAAGCATTTTCATGTGCCTATTCTGGTTTTTCTAATGGCAATAGGGACTTAATCGTGCAAGAATGTGGTGTGTGTGTGTGTGTGTGTGTGTGTGTGTGTGAATAACACTTCAGGCTAAGAGATCTTTCATCAGAGTAAATAGTTGAGTTTTACACTGTTTCTGCCTGTAGAGATAGCGATATAGATTGCATTTTGCCCTTTGCTTGAAGAAACATGATTTCATTTCACTTTCAGGGTACATTCCTTTACAATAGAAGCCCAATGTAGTTTTTCCTTTGTTATTGCAGAACAGCTGAAATAGAGGTGCAGAGAAACTTTATAGAAGCATTTTTAAAAAGCAGAACTACAAAACTCAGGTCCACATTCTTCACAACTTGGGTGTCCTAAACTTGCTGACATCTGTCTGTGGACTTTTTTGACAAGGGTAAGCAAAGAGTTGTTCAGGAAACAATAAGTTTTTTTAGTGTAAAATTAGGTTGTTTTGTTCTGTTCTGTTTTGTTAGAAAACCAGTTGTGACCCTCCCTCTGTTGGCCCAGGGTTCCCCAGTGTTGGCCCTTGATGGAGCTCTATCAGGAGGTGAATATGAGGAGAATTTGGGCTGGGAAGGCACTGCCCACTGGCCACAGTACTCTTGACAAAACCGTATTTTGGTTAATTGCACAATCTCATTTAGTTTTCAGTCTTGACAGAAAACATTGTTTTGCTGGAGTCTCTGTCTTTGTAACTAACACTGTGTGGGGTGCAACATGGGTTCTTCATGCAAGCAGGATCAAGTCGTGTTGAGTGATATGGACAATATGCAAAGGTGTTTCCCCACAAGCTTAGCAATCATATTATCATACTCATAACACCTGTTCCCAATTCTTCAGACCGTCTTTTTATCATGTGGCAGTTTCTGGTTCTCCTGAAAATGGACTGTGATATGGAGTTGGGTGTTTGGGATGTTTAATAGGGAGTGCCTCTGGCACTGAAAATGATCACATTTCAATGGTCACAGGGTTGTCTTCTGTGGGGCCAAAATGTCTGGGCCTCTGTATCCTTGTCTTTAGATATGAGTCACCTTCTGAAGGGCATGACCTTGGGTGAGGCAGCTGTCTACTACTGAGGCTGACCCTGAAGGTGTAGCTGGAGGTGTGCGCACTCCCCACAGCTGGGCACGCATGCACCTGCACATCTCTGTGTCCATCACTCCACCAGTGGCTTTTCACATGCTATCTCTTGTCTTCACTGTTATCCTTAAAGTTTGTTAATATTTCCTTCATTTGCATGTAGAAACTAAAGCTCAGAGAGGTTAACAAGTAAATAATATAAACAAATAATCCAAGTACAAATGGGCAAAGGATCTGAATAGACATTTTTCCAAAGCAGATGTATAAATGGCCAACACACATAAAAGGATGCTTGATCTCACTCATCATCAGAGAAAGTCAAATTAAAACTACAATGAGATATTATTTGATAACACCTGTCAAAATGGCAAAAATAAAAAACACAAGAAATAACAAGTGTTGGTGAAGATGTGGAGAAAAAGGAATAATTGCACATTGTTGGTGGAAATACAAATAGTGCAACCACTGTGGAAAACAGTATACATATTATATATATATAAATATTTACATATATAAAAAAATGTTTATATATATTTATATATGTAAATGTTTATGTAATGTAAATAATATATATGTATATATAATATATACATAATTATAGATATTATAGATATTATATATGATATATAAATAATTATATATAGTATGTATATTATCTCATATATATATATATATATATATATATATAATGAAGGATTGCCCAATCATAAAAAAGAATGAAATCTTGCCATTCAGGACAACACGGATGGACCTAGAGAGTATAAGGCTAAGTGAAATAAGTCAGTCAGAGAAAGACAAATCCATGTGATTTCACTGATATGTGGAATTTAAGAAACAAAACAAATGAACAAAGAAAAAAAGAGACAGAAAACAGACTCTTAACTACAGAGAGCAAACCGGTGGTTGCCAGAGGGGAGGTGGGTGGGGGGCCTGGGTGAAACAGGTGAAGGGGACTAAGAGTAAACTTACTGTGATGAGCACTGAGTAATGTATAGAAGCATTTGATCACTGTATTGTACACTTGAAGCTAATATAACACTGTATGTTAATTATACTTGAATTAAAAAAAAAGAATGAATTTATATATATTTTATATAAATAGTGATAAATATTTAAATTAAATTCAGCTCTGACTTGCAGCCTGTGTGCCTTGGGTTTCTTTTGGGAATGGATTAACCAAGTAAGAAGAGGAGCATGAATTGGGAGTCAGGAGACAGATTGTTGACTGGCTCTGCTGCTCACTCCAAGTGTGGCTTCAGTTGTTAAACTCGTTAATAAACATGGAGCTAAAATGAGCTTTGAAGCACACGAATCACTCCAGAATCTTGTTAGAATACAGATTTGATCCAACAGGTCCTGGGTGGGGCCTCAGGTTCTGCATTTCTAACAAGCTCTCAGGTGATGCCAGTGCTGCTGGCGTATGAGGCCTTGGAAGAGCCTGAAGTCTCCAGCTCTGAGATTCAATGGGTATTAAACATGTAGGGACAGCTCTTCCTTAGACAAGAATTCCAGTTGGTAAATATAGAAAAAAATTAAGGAAATGGAAAATCACCAATAGAACACCGCCCCCCCCCCATGGTAATTGTTTCAGTAAGATCTGGATGGATGCTAAATTTAGAATGTAAAAGTTTGAGAACAAACATGATATTTGCATAATATCAAGTATTTATTGATTACAGAAGGAAAATAATACGTTTACAGCAGACCCCACCTTCACCAAGGGATCACAATTGGTATCACCAATAATGACGTATATTGATATGCACTTCCATATAGGATGCACTAAGAGGGACACATCACTTCCGGTACACTTATGTAAAACACGGAACTTCAATCTAATGAGAAAATATTAGATGATCCCACACTGAGGGATAGTCTACAAGATAGCAGACCAGAACTCTTTTAAAAGTGTCATGATCATGAAAGACTAAGAAAGACTGAGGAATTGTCACAAATGGAGGACACCAAAGGAGACACGACTGGGGGATCTGAGACTGGATCTTGGAACAGAAAAAGGACAGTAAAATGTGTAAATGGAATCTCTAGTTTATTGCATTACCCAAATACTTAGTTTTGACAAATGCATCATGGTGATGTAAGGTGTTAACATTAGGGGATGCTTGGTGGAAGGTAAACTGGAAGTCGTTTATTTTTGCAACTTTTTGGTAAGTCTACACTATTTAAAAATGAATACATTTAAAAAGTAGACACATCTCTAGGTATATTCTTCATATTTTTAAGCCATTTTTACCTGCAAAAGCACTTACATAATAGCGTTATTTAGACTTTATATGTCATATCACTTGTCAATAATGATGGTTTTTCACTTAATTTTATATTATTTGTACCTCTTTTTCTTCCCCCAAAGCTAGAACTCAAACAATTCTAAATTACTATGGTGGTCTTAGATATCCTAGCAGCATTGCTGACTATAGAGGTTTTAGAATAAAAAATAATGATAATATTTAGTGTGTTTACTGCAAACTAAGACTGTGCTAAATGCTTTATTCTGTCCAATAGCCTGTTATTACTGCTAATTTACAGAAAAGCAAATATTTAGAGAAGTAAAATAGCTTGCTCAAGTTCACAGTAATTTATAAAGCAAGGATTTGAACCAAGATTATGTGACTCTGGCACCTAAGCTTTTAGTTAACACTCTCCATAACACTGCTTAATAATATTAGCAATTGATTTCAGATTTTTTAACATGGAAGGGTACCATCACTTAAGCAACATTTTAAAGAGATCAGAATGACCAAGAAATCAACCAGTGATTTGTGATCCTCAACCCAGTATAGGCAAAGCAGGGTGTCCAGAGAAAAGGGTGTCCTCGCAGACCCCTCAAAATCCCGGCCCTGAGTCACTGAGGTTGGGAGGGGTGGGGTAGGTGATGAAGGACTTAGACGTCTGACCCTGCATACCCACCAAGGGCAGCTGCAGCCTTGCCCCCAGGCTCCACATGGTGGCCTGCTCACTAGGTGCAGTGGGCCTGGGCCACAGCTGGCTTCCACCTGGCCAGAAGGAAGGAGGTCCCCTCTGACTGTGCTCACACAACAAATACAGAAAAGAGAAAGGAAAATCACTTCAGGTGCTCGTCCCGGACTTCCTCCAGGCACCCACAGCTCTGACTGCACAAATGTCTCCATGGTCCCAAGCAGAGGCTGGAGGACCAAGCAGAGTTGAGAGGCCAAAAGACTTCAGTAATTTGGACAGAACAGAACTTATAACTCAGCAAGTCTACCTGTGTCCTTTCACCTCCAAGCAACACGCAGGGTAATAACATTTATCTCATAGAATTATTTCGGAGTTTGCATGACATAACATTTATATTATTTAGCACTCTGCCTAGCACACAGAAAGTGCTTAGTAAAACCTGTTCTTGTAAAAGCAATTGATTTATACTTTCATTTGGTAAATATGGGCAAAAAATGAAGAATCTTGGCTGAAGATACTTGAAAGAGAAGCAGCAGGTCAAATTGAGTGGGGGGAAGATGTGGCATGTTCAAGGAAAACACATAAAATAGAATGAATTTTTACAGAATAGAAGAGGCATTTAAATACACTCCAATTAGCTATCTGAAGTACAGTTAAGTAGGATATTGTGCCAAAAAAGTAGGCTGCTTTGAAAAAGGAAATTGAAAATTTGCTTGCTGACAGAGTCCCACCAATACTGGCAACAAATCCCAATTAAACACTGCTAGGAATTGAGTTGCGGATTTAGAATCTAATTTGAGGAATTTTCACAGAACAGAGTGAAGATGTAAATAAATAGGCATTACAAAAAATAAGTGACTAAGGATAGGTTTACAGTATCTAACATACATGTATTCCCCTCACACACTCTAACTTGGAGCAGGTGGAGAAGTAACAACATTTGAAGATATATAGAAGAGAAGAAATGTTTTTAATGTGAAATTTATTGTCCACCTGGTTTCCATACAACACCCAGTGCTCATTCCAACAGGCGCCCTGCTCAATGCCCATCAACCACCCTCCCACCCCCCATCAACCCTCAGTTTATTCTCAGTTTTTAAGAGTCTCTTATGGTTTGGCTCCCTCCCTCTCTAACCTCTTCTTTTTTTTTCTTCCCCTCCCCCATGGTCTTCTGTTAAGTTTCTCAGGATCCACATAAGAGTGAAAACATATGGTATCTGTCTTTCTCTGTATGACTTATTTCATTAGCATAGCACTCTCCAGTTCCATCCACGTTGCTACAAAAGGCCAGATTTCATTCTTTGTCATTGCCAAGTAGTATTCCATTGTGTATATAAACCACAATTGCTAAAAGAAATTTTTTTTTAATTTTTTTTAACGTTTATTTATTTTTGAGACAGAGAGAGACAGAGCATGAATGGGGGAGGGCCAGAGAGAGGGAGACACAGAATCTGAAACAGGCTCCAGGCTCTGAGCTGTCAGCACAGAGCCCGACGCGGGGCTCGAACTCACGGACCGTGAGATCATGACCTGAGCTGAAGTCGGACGCTCAACTGACTGAGCCACCCAGGTGCCCCTAAAAGAAATTTTTAAAAGTTAAGACATATAGAAGAAAATTTACCTGCGCTAAAGAAAGAGTTGTGGTTTCCAGTGTAAAAGTGCCCCCCGAGCCTATATAGGATATTGAAAAAGACACACACATATACATATCCTAACAATATGTTTTAATTTCATGGATAAAGAGAAAAATCCATAAACATTTAAATTAAAAAAAAAGAAAAAAGATGGAAGAGACCAATAGTGTTACCAAGTAGCTCATTTGCTTCACTAATGGGTTGACAAAGGAACAAGATTCACCAGAATTGTGAGGCTAGAGTATTTTATGTAAACAAATTTGTATTCGTAGAGCCACACAACAAAATATACTTTGTGACCTGGCAGTACTGTGTAAATAGTCTACCAATGCATTATTTCTGGAAAAATGTTCCAGAAATATTCATTAAAATCCATCAAAATGCAGAACCAACAAAAGGGAAGTCAGTGCAGATAGGAAACAGTATGAAGCACTGAAACTGCTAATCTCATAGATAAACCAGAGTATGTTTTAAAACATGTATTTGGAAGAATTTTAATGTAACTCTGATAAAAAAAATCCTAAGAGACATAAATGAACAGTATTGTAATAATATGGAAGTAAAGTTCCAACTGGTTTCAAAAAATTATATTTTACTTTTAATTTTGAGAGCTTTATACTACTCTTTATTGATCTTTTTTTATAGACTCCTGTTCTTGTTTTGTGGATGAACTCTCTCATATAACATTCCTTTTTTCCCCTTACTGTTGTTTTTTTTTCCTGCTCCTTGATGTCTTTTTCTTCCAAATCCTTTTAATGTGTCTGTTGGTTTTAATCTCTATATTTCCTACTAGAAGCTTTTCTTCAAAATATGGTCATCCTTGGCTGTCTGGTCATATTTAAGAATGAGATTTAGTCTATCAGTTGCTGTACCTTACTTCATCGGAAGAGCCCTCCAGTCCTCATTATCTAGCAGTGTTTTCCCTTGAGCTGGTCATTTTCTCCCAGAAAAGAAGACTAGACTCCTGCCTCTGGGTTTGAGCTTGACTGCCAGAGGGCTGGGAGCTGGATCAGGTGGGGGTCAACATGGCGCAGTTCAGTGATGCTCCTCTCCCCTCTTCTGTGCTTGGTGCCTTGTAATCTGGAGCTTCTTTTAAAAAATTCCCTCTGGGGATAAACTTTTTATGTATTGCTGTGGGATGGGGGAAGAAGATGTACAAGCCAACTTTCCCTATTTTCTCCTATTTCTACCTCCCAACCCCTCCCCCCGCCCTCCCCCCCCCCCAGTTCTGGAACTTTCTGGGATTCTGCAGTATGAATTGGCTTGTTTCTGCTGATTGCTTTTTCTTTGGGCTAGTTCTTTGGTATCTGCTTTTTTGCTAATCACATTTCCCTTTTCCACCTATGGTTCAAAAACAGGTGGGTGGGTTATCTCTCATTCATTGTCATTATCTCCTGTATTTTTTGGTTCTTGTAACTTTATTGCTTCTCAAGTTTTTTGCTATCTCATTAGCTTGAAAGAAGGGAGCAGAGGTAAGCACATGCATTCGTTCCCTGTCTGTGCCTACACAGGAACTTTGGGGTAGCATCGCCACAAAAAGGCTCTTCTGTCAAAAAGAAAATCCCATTTGGATTTTGGCTGAAGTTGCATTAAATCTGTGCATTACTTTTAGACAAAAAAAAGTTCTTTTTAATATTGAGTTTTCCCATCTGGGAACATAGATGACTCGGCATTCAGTTCAAATGTCTTCTACAACATCTCAGTTTTTTTTCTGCCTGGATCGAGGAGCTGACCCAAGGACTGTGGGGAGTGGAAAGACTTTGAAGAAAAACAAAGGTTTCTGACCTGGCTCTCCTAAGAGCTGAGTGGCATCTGATGGCTTAGTCCATTGTCCTGACCTCCTTTTCCTCAGGCCCAGATGGGACGTTAACGACCACCCGGTGGAGCTGCAGTGGAAGTAGAAAGAGTCTGTGTAAAGCACACAGAACTGAGATAAAAGATGATGGTCCTCATTTACCATTTCACGAATATAGGATACTTCCGGGTGCATGCCTGTGTATTTTTTTTCTTGCTGTTAAGATAAAAGAGCTGTTTACTTTCAATATTTCAGTTGTCTTTTGATAGTTGTTAGAAACGCAATTTCTCTCTGGAGAAATAGCCTTTAATCCTGATATGTTCCTTAATTCCATCTCAATTCTAATAGTACTTTTTAAATCAATTCTTGGGTTTGCCACCAATGAGGAAATTTTAAGAACTCTGTGTGTTTGAATGCAGGAAGCAGGAGTGTCTAAGCCATGCTCTGGTGTTTCTTTTTTTTTTTTTTTTAATTTTTTTTTTTCAACGTTTATTTATTTTTGGGACAGAGAGAGACAGAGCATGAACGGGCGAGGGGCAGAGAGAGAGGGAGACACAGAATCGGAAACAGGCTCCAGGCTCTGAGCCATCAGCCCAGAGTCTGACGCGGGGCTCGAACTCCCGGACCGCGAGATCGTGACCTGGCTGAAGTCGGACGCTTAACTGACTGCGCCACCCAGGCGCCCCTTGCTCTGGTGTTTCTTACTTGGGGCTCAATCAAAGGCCAGACCAGAGTCCTGTGGGGGGGTCTCAGCCATTATAGCTCTGTTTTCGGTAGGTTCTAGATGCACTTGTGCAGAGTAATGTTTCTGACGTAGTGAAACAAGAGTAATTCTCTTTGTAAATGTTCCGGGCGTTCTCTTTTTGTTTTCTTTTAAAAATTATATAACATGTGATACATAAAAAGAAGATATGTAACCTCAGGACTAGGACATTGTTAACAGTGTTGAATCCACCTGGATATTCCTCAGCCTCTAGCTTGTATTTTGCATGACCTGCAAAGGGTACGGACTGCACCCTCAGGCTGTGCCTTGCAGTATTTGGTGAGTCTGCAGTTGGCTTTCAAACCATGCAGTAAATCCGTGCACCTCTGAAGAGCAGCCTGTGGGAGACTGGTTAACTTGTAGCATAACCTTCAAAATCACAAGCCCGTGCTTTGTTCTAGTAAATGAGATCATATATAGGAAAGTCCCTAGAAATTATGAAACTGCCTATGAGTGTAAATGTCTCTATGGAGACGCTATATACTGCTATCAAATTTAACAACTCTTTCAGATGCCCTCAAGAGGTAAAATTGTTTTAAATGAACAATAAACAGAGACCACACCAAGAGGGTTAGGATCCATGGCAACTGGAAACGGGAAGAAAAAAGGAGGCCTTGGAGACAAAAATGGTTTAGAGCGTGTCAAAGAAATTTTCAAGAAGGGCATACATAGAGGAGTGTTGAGTGAAATTAGTGAACAGAGCAAAGGAAATCTGTATGATAATAAATTTGAACTTCTTAAAAATTTCTATGCAGGGAGCACCTGGGTGGCTCAACGGGTAAAGCGCGCCCAACTCTTGGTTTCAGCTCAGGTCATGATCTCACAGTTTGTGAGTTCAAGCCCTGTGTTGGGCTCTGTGCTGACAACACGGAGCTTGCTTGGGATTCTCTCTCTCCCTCTCTCTGTCTTCCTCCCCTCTCTCTCTCTCTCTCTCTCTAAATAAATAAATAAATAAATAAACATTTAAAAATATTACTATGCAGTGTTCATGGAAATTGTATTTTTTGGCAAAAGACTTATAAGTATATGTTTTTAAATACTTTGTATAGTAAACATGTGAAGATCAATTTAAACATGCTATTTGATAGACTTAACTGCATATGTATTCCTATATTTATCAAGTACTAAATTATTGTTATGGTCTTTCTCTACTATAATTATAATATCTGCAAGATAATAAAGCTGGCAGCATTTATCATGGGATACAAAGACACCTATTTTATGGAATGGATTTGGTGGGAACCCTTGCTGTCACTGGCCTGCTGTGCTCACATGGGCCCTGCCCATCTCATGTGCCCAGCACAATCTCACAGGTGTAATGGTTAGTGAATTTATGAATGAACAGGAAAGACATAGGCCTGGTGTCTTTGATTCATGGATGAAGCCACTTGAACTGGCAAGGAACTACATTTCACTTGTCCCTTTCTTGTTTAAGTGTTTTAAACAGTAAATCGAGAATGAATCCTATGACAGCTAGACAGGAAGAAAATTAGCAGCTGCAGTTAAGTATCTAAGAACATGCAATTAGAGAATGTAAATTACACCAATTCTGAACTCTGATGAAAAGGATAGCTAATTTTTTAAAATTATCTTTTAACAAAATTATAAAAGAAACACATGATAACAAAAGTGTAATACATGAAAAACTACCATCGAAAGAATAAATTATTCATTGTAGCACTCTAGCATGCTGGTGTGCTTGTGTTTGGGCTGAGGCCAGAATCTAGGTCTTAGCCATCCTCATGCTCCCAGAGCAGCCCTCAATAGATGTTCACTGAATTAAGTGAATTATTTATGGGGTATCTTCAAACCATTCTGTCTTCTCTCACCTTGCTTATTGGCCATTGTTAATCAATGGTTATTTCTTTTATCTTTGTAGCTATGAAAAACCGATGAATAAAATGTATAATAAATATGAATTTATTCATATTCAAATTGCCACACATAATGGATAAAAGTAATAGATATTTCAGCAGTAACACACCTGTAATGTCAAGGAGATATATAAAGCCACCTGCTTCTGTGTGTCTTTTGATTATTATCGAAAGAGAGAAACGGACATAGGAAACCATCACTAGCGAGTAAATATATTAATGAGTACTAATAACTTTGTGTTTCTTTCTTTAAACCTTTGATAGCAGCCCCTAAGACTGTCATCCAGTATTTTTGGCTTCCTCATCTTCATGTGTGGTAGGATTGCACTTTGAAGTGCACGTTGAAGTTAGGCATGGTCATGTGCCTTAGAGTGGCCAGTGGAATATGAATGGAAGTGATACATGTTACCTCTAGGTTGAGATTTATGAGGCTATTTAGCACACTGTCTTTCCAGACAGAGGTGATCTGGGCAGCATGTGTTAAGCTGAAGCTGCCATCAGTGTCTGTTCCTGATAAACAGACCTCTCTCCCTGACCAAGATTTGGCACATGGTGTGACTCAGAAAAGGAACTTTTGTTGGATTGAGCCAATGAGATAAAGGTGGTTATTTGCTACCACAGTGTAATTTAGCCTGTCCTGATGGATACATACCCATTCGCAAAGCTGGGCATTTTTCTAGGCATTGTGGAAACTACTACTGATAAAATATGTATCTTTACTTCGGAGAAGTTTCCATTCAAATGAGAGTCAGGTGCACAAAAAGTACCATTCAGTCTATAAGTACAATAAATCAAACATTCATAGGATGCATTAAAAGTGCATTAAATAGTGACTCAGTAGGTCTGGGAAAGGCGAGAGGGTCTGAATTCTTTTTTTTGTGTGTGTGTGTGTTTTATTTTTTTTTATTTTTTTTTATTTTTTTTTATTTTTTTATATATATGAAATTTATTGACAAATTGGTTTCCATACAACACCCAGTGCTCATCCCAAAAGGTGCCCTCCTCAATACCCATCACCCACCCTCCCCTCCCTCCCACCCCCCAGAGAGGGTCTGAATTCTTAACAAGTTCCCAGACAATATTAGAGCTGCTGGTCTAGGGACCACACTTTGAGAATCATTGTATTAAACTTTCACTCTGTTGTGTGAGTCTGACCATTTATTTAGTCAACCATCTCTCCTTTGTACAAGTAACTCTGACCTTTATATCCTTATAGCTAAATCTTTACACACGGATTTGTTAGTTTCATTCAAAAAATTTCCTACAAGTAGAACTTGGGTACATGTATATGCAAATTTTTAAGGTTTTTGATCTGTATTGCCAGATGGCCCACTAGAAAGTCTTTATAAATTTGTAAATTCCAACGTATATGAAAACCAGCATTTCTGTGCTATCTTTGCAAATATAGTGCAGCAGTTATCATTTATTAAAATCTTTGCCAATTGACAAATGAGAAAATGGAACTCTTGTTTTTCTTCAAGTTATTTTGATAACTACTGAAATGAAGCAGCTTTTCATATGCTTTTGTGGGTCTGCACTTTCTGAGTTTTGGGGTAGTGTCTTCGTGATCTTTGCCCATGGCCTATGCCTATATTTGTTGTTTGTTTTATAATTTGAAATACTTTTTATTTGTAAATAATACCAACCTTTGCCTTTTGCACGTTTTCAATATTTCCCCCAGTTTGTTGTCTTTGGATTTTATGATTATTTTTTAGACAAAAAATATTTTGTTCTGTCTGTAGTTAGAATTCTCAGCCCCTCACTTTCTAGTGTCAGGCTTTAGCCCTTATGGCTAGAAAAACAAAAGCCACCTTTACCCCCAACAGGAGGAAACTCTCTACCAGTGTTTTCTACTAATACTTTAATGGATTTCCTTTCGTGTTTCAGTGTTTAGACTTTGTTTTGATAAGACAGAGGTATAGTTTTCCTCCATAATCTCCTAGAACCACTCTTGAGTGATTCGTCCATTCCCTGTTATTCTGAAACAGCATTTCCATCAATTGCAAAGTTTTAAGTGTATTGGGGTTTGTTTTTAGAACTTCTTTTTGTTCCACTGGTCTGTCAACACCTGTCCAAGGACAACACTGTTAATTACTGAACATTTGAAATGCTTTTAATGCATCTCCTTGACTTTCTTTTATTCCCCCCAAATTTCTTTAGCAATTATAATGGCTTACTACTCTCAAATAAAATGATATTTTGTCTGGTTCTCTCAGAAAGGCCAATAAAAATGTGTCAAAATTTACCCCAGGGACCTTTAAAAATATTTTTTAACCTTTTTTTTCATGAATTTCAGGGCTTCAACTGTTCTGGGCCCCCATTCTTTCACTTTCTGTGTTGATTTCATTTGTTTTGTTTACCTTATTCAATTTATTTACCTTATTTAATTTTTTATAGCTTATCTCTCCTTCATGTCATGGCTTATTTCTCCTTCTAAATCGCCAGGTTTCTTGAGGATGTGGGCTCTGTGTGTGTGTTTCCCCGGGGCTGGTAAGGGGGCAGGGCTGAAGGGTCGCAGGACCTTGACAGCTCATGGCCTCCCACAGGGGTCTCTCTTGCCTGGTCCAGGGCAGCTGTGGGTCCTGATTGGGAATGATGAGTGAGAGAATAATTTGATTTAGTGTCACTTTTCTGAAAGAGCTCCCTTTTGCATGTTTTTATGGTACTATATTTTGAGATTACTTTTTATTCAATGCTATTGATATAATTATTTTCTCTTTATTCTGTTTAATGGGATCCATATCCCTAAGGTTTTGGACTTGACCTGAGAATGAGGAGCTGGTGGAGAGAAGGTGGGCCAGGCACCGTCAGATGTGTTGAGGGTCAAGATGGGGGCATGGAGAAGACAGCAGGTAGCACTTGCCTTTCCTTGGGCTTCTTCCTGGTTCACTGTGCTCAGCTGGGCATGCCCTGTTTAAAACCAGCCCATCTGCCCCAGACACTCCCTGTCCCCCTTTCCTGCTTTACAACGTTTTATTCCATTGCACTTGTCGTCACGTGACATACCACATATTTTCTTCTTTATTTTGTTTATTGGCCATGTCAACGATTTAATTTATTGTTTGTGTCCTGCACCAGAATGCAAGGCTTGGGTATTTTCTTTCTTTCCTTCTCTGTGCATCCTCAGCATCTAAAACAGTCCCTGGCACCTATTAAATGGGCTCAAAATTATTTGTCTAAGTGAATGAAAGTCTGGATTCCTTTTGCCATGGAGTTGCCCTGCATCCTCTACAAACACACACACACACACACACACTCTCTCTCTCTCTCTCTCTCTCTCTCTCTCTCTTCATCAGGCTGAAACTTAATCAGCTTTCAGAACTCAACTAATGGGTCATCTCTTCTAGGAAGCTCTCCATATAACCCCCTCCTCAGATATCCCATAGTAACCGTGTGAGCAACACTGCAGCGAACCTGCCTGCTCACTGTCCTCCTCCCCCTGTGTGATGGTGTGACTGGCCTGGTCCTGAGCTCAGACCAGCTCCTGAGTTTCTAGGTCCTTGTCTATTACTGGGCTTGACTCATAGCACAGACCTGGTGACTCTCTGTCAAATGAATGAATGCAAGAATTGGGTCAAGTTTTTTAATAAGAGCTGACACAAGCAGACACATGACACAGACACATTTTATCTTGCTCTGGCTAAGAATGATATTTCAAAAAAACCTTTTAAGTCACACAGGCTCATGAGGTAGTGAACTGCCCGTTCCTGGAAGTATTCAAGCAGAGTCTGACTGACAACTGTCAGTGGGTATTGTGGAGGTGATTACTGATTTCATTATCTTGAAGGGTGAACTAGATGACCCTGTGTCACTAAGATTGAGTGATTCTATCATTCTTGGCTAATTAAGCTTATGTTTTAAGTTTTCTCTTTCACTTTTTCCTCGCCCTAATTCCCTTTATTCATTTCTCTGCGAGGTTTATTTGTCACATTACTTGTGTGCATTTGCGTCCTCTAAATGATGACTGCAGCTCCGATCATCTCCCGTTAATTCCTTGGGAAATTCTGGTGCTTTTCATCCTCCTGCTCCTTTGGCAGCCCATTTGTCTTTATTGAATATGCAAATGTGATGGAAACATCTGTCACTTGCTCTGTGATATCTCTTTTTTCATAAATGATGGAGAGAGAAAAAATGATTTCGTGTTGTTAACACCATAAACAATTGGATACCCATTTCAGCAAACATCAAGATTTATAGACTAGTACGTTGACCTATCGAGTCGCTCTTTGCTACTCTTTGTTTCATTTTGCTTTACAAAACAAATTAAAATTCAAAAAGGAGCTAAAAATTAAAAGCAAGATAATTTTCAAAACGTATTTATCAGTGTATTCGTTTCTCAGGGCTGCTGTAGCAAATGAACACGAACTTGGTGGCTTCAAATGACAGAAAGTTATTCTGGAGACCAGAAGTCTGAAATCAAGATGTGGCAGGGCTGTGCTCCTGCCAGGGGCTCTGGGAGAATGGGTTCTTTGCCTCTTGTTACTTCTGGTGGCTCCAGGCATTTGTTGGCTGATGGCTGCATGGATCCGATCTGTGTCTCTGTGGTCCCATGCCCCCTCCTCTTGTCTCTGTGTCTTTCCTCTGTGTGTCTCTTATAAGGACATTTCTCACTGGATTTAGGGCCTGCCTGGGTAGTTCAGGATGATCCCCTCATCTCAAGATCTTTGGCTTAATTACATGTTCACCCCTTTTCCAAATAAAGTCACATTTACAGTGCCAGTGGATTAGGATGTGGACATCTCTTTGGTTGGGGGCAGGGGGCACCATTCATGCCACTACAGGCAGTAAACCAGGAGATCTCATAAAGAGAAAAGGCAACTGAGTAAGATCTCATGTGGAGATCCCAGGTCCACCACCATAGACCATGTTAGTGGCCTCTTTACACAAAGATCCCCTCTCACTAGGATAATAATATAACCGTAATGGCAGCTACAATTTAGGGAGCACTTGTTATACGCCAGGCACCGTTCTAACTAAGCATCAGCTTGGCCAATTTTCTCGACAAGTCTGTGAGGAGGCAACTGTTGTTTTATAGATGAAGCAAAGGAGTGTTAGAGAAGTCAGAGAACTTTCCCAAGGTCACATGAGCAGCAAACGGAAGAGTCACTTACCTGTGTGAGTTAGACACCAAGACCTGTGTTGGTAACCATGGCTGTTAAGTTCGTGAACAGAAGCAACCCAGTGTTGTCCCCTGTGACCTGTCCAGCAAGGGCAGGGGAGGTGACAAGGAGCACAGTGGCACACACCACGTGAGTTAGAGAAAGACTCAAAGGTCTTGAGTGCCCTGTGCCAAGGGCTGCCAGTAAAAATAACCAGTCCAGTTCCCAGAACAGTTTCTCTCCACTGCCAAGCTACTAGAGAAAAGAGTGCAAACTCCATCCCATTTGATTTGGGGGAGGATCATAAATCATATATGGAAAGGAGAACATGGTTATGGTTGACCAGTTTGCTCACGGGTGTGCCTGCACACCACACACACAGGCGCATGCACACACACACACACACACACACACACACCCATCCTTGGGCCCACTGAAGGAGTGCTGTCTGTATGCCAGCCACCCCCCCTTGTTCTGTCTGGAGGAAGTGCTGGGAAGAGTGGGGATGGACACAGGCTCTGATTCTGTCCGTATTCCTAACCCACCATGACCGAGCTCCAGACCTTCCATTTAAGGCCCAGGCCACAGGCCAGTCATTCAGGAACGTTCGTGGGTCCCCCACGACTCCTGGACTCCCACCTGCTCCTGGTTTTCTTTCCCTTCCTGAAAGAAAGGCTGCAGATCAGGCTGGGGAATGAGGATCAGTCCGAGGGAGCTGGCATCTTGTTCTGTGTGGGTAGGAGACACAGAAGCAGCGGGAAAGCACGGGGAGAAAGGCTGCTCCATTGCCATTCATTATTTATTAGTTATTTTTTGTTTATTTATGCCTCAACTACTTAAGGAAAAGAATTAAGCCAGCTAAGAAAAGGTGCATAAATAACAAAACAAAGATGTGTATTTCTGAGCTGGAGGTGCAATTCTGTGTGTAGGAATTGGGCGGAGGGGGTTGTGGACCTCCTGGTCTCCCCCACTCCCCTAGGCACCATGGTCACAACCTTGGTCTAGCTCAGGTCTCCAGGACTGACCAAGTGCAGTGCGAAGGGGAGGTAGGCACAGACTTTTCTTTACAGAATTGAAGAGATGCCCAGTGTGGAGCAGCACTTACCCAGTGCTTATTTAGAATACTGTCGTGCCGAGCGCAGGTCATTACGAGAGCTCTTTTATCAGGGTGTGCCTTAGGAGTGAGGAGTCCTGGGTGAGGGCAGAAGGAAGAATAGGTCTGTTCCCCTCTGAGTCTGGGAATATATCTGCTTTTATTTTAAACTGCCCCCCGCTTCAGTACCTTTCTACTTTTTGAGAAATGCCTTAACTTCGTCTACCTGTAAGTTTTGTTTTAATGTCAGGGGCTTCTCAGTCCGTCAATAATAAATAATGAAAACGAAAGATTTTAATGTTTTACTGGCATGTATTTCAAGTGTGACTATAGTGCATTGCGAAACTGTTTGTGTTTATTGTGTATATGTGTGTGTGTGTGTTCTTTTCTTTCCTATGTTTTTGAAGACTAGTGTGTCCATAGCTGGAGATTTCTAAAGTACACTGGTAACCACTTACATGAAATTTCTAATTTTAGTGTATTGTGTGTGAATTATGTCCGAGTACATATATCATAACGTTAGGAAATTAGAAAATAATGTCAAGGAAACTGGGGTTTTGCAGACGTGTGTGTGTGTGTGTATGTGTGTGTGAATGAATACAGTATCTTCTGACATCCAGCCTTTTTCCAGTCATCACAAATTATTAATAACAACGCAGTAGATTATTCATAAAGGTGTAAGGTGTTTATTCTGTGAAATTTAGATTACTTTGAGCACATTAGGGTGTTTTTGTTTTGGCTCTTTGTGCATTTGAAAAGGCCATGGCTATCCAAGAGCTTTTTACATTTCTTTGGGGCTCTTTTATACATAGACAGGCATTGTGGACTCTGTGTAATCATTTAACTTCTTTGGCAGTGGTTTTCCTTTCAATCAATCATGCCAGCAGTTATGAAAACATGCCATGAGCTTTATAGTCAGACAAATAAAGTTAGAGGCTATGCCCGTCAATCATTCATGCCAGAGGTAAGAAACCATGCTATAAGCCATTGGTGTGTGTTGAGATTCGGGGTCCCAAAAGGAGACCTTCTTCCAACTTCTTGTTCATCCATCCATCCATTCATTCATTCATTTATCCATGCAGTTATTCAACCAGTGTTTATGAGCACCCATATGGTTCAAGCACAGTTACAGTCACTGGGTCATAAAGATGAACAGGACATGGTCAAAACCCTTACAGTCTGGTGAAGGAGACTGATAAGGAGTCAGAAGTCTTTAATATGGTGAATGTTAGGTCAGAAGCTGCCAGGATATAATGGTATGTGTTTCTAGATGAAACATCCAATCAAACTACGAGGCAGAGATGGGTGAAGGAAGGCTCCCTGGAAAAGTTGACCCCTGAGCCAAATCTTTAACCATTGCTGATACTTTTAGAAAGGATAGTGGTTAGTCACATTTAAAAGCCTCCCGGCCACTGGGTGGCTCAGTCGGTTAAGCATCCGACTTCGGCTCAGGTCTTGGTCTCGCAGTCCGTGAGTTCGAGCCTCGCGTCAGGCTCTGTGATGACAGCTCCGAGCCTGGAACCTGTTTCAGATTCTGTGTCTCCCTCTCTCTGACCCTCCCCCATTCATGCTCTGTCTCTCCTTGTCTCAAAAATAAATAAACGTTAAAAAAAATAATAAATAAAGACCTCCTTATGCACAAAGATACTAATAATTGTTTAATTCATACTGTACTGTATGATCATATATTGCATTTCATATCACTCTTTGTAGATTATTATAGAAGATTAGTTACTCGATGGGGTGGCTGGGTGGCTCAGTAGGATGAATGTCCAACTCTTGGTTTTAGCTTAGGTCACGACCTTATGGTTCGTGGTCTTGCGGTGAGAATGAGCCCCACGTTGGGCTCCACTGTGTCAGTGCGGTGCCTTCTTGGGGTTTCTCTCTCACTTTCTTCTCTCTCTGCCACTCCCCTGCTCTCTCTGTCTTTCTCTCTCTCAAAATAAGTAAATAAACTTAAAAAAATAGATTAGTTACTTGAAAGTATGGTAGGAATCTTTTTCATTCAAGAGTAATGAGGAATTAAGGTGAATGCCAACCATTCTGCAAGCATTCTGGTCACTGAGCAGAGAGGTCAATTTGAATTCTTAATCCTAGAGAAAAGTAGGAGGTACCAGATGCCAGGCTGGGCAGTGGTGTCAGGAATGGTGGCACAGGCACACTCTATGTGGCCTGCATGTGTCTGGCCACGTGAGATGACAGAAGGCAGCTGCAGAGCTCAGAGATGGCCCAATAGGAAGGAGCCTGTGTGCCATGCCTGCGTGGTTGCACTTCCTCCCAGGGGTTATGCCAGCCACTGAAGAATGCTAGACGGGTAAGAGGCATGGTCAGAGTGGGAAGTTTCGGAAAGATCCTGCGTGATTGCACTTTGATGGGATGGTGGATTAGTTTCCTAGAGCTGCTGTATCAAATTACCACAAATTTGGTGGCTTAAAACAACAGGCACTGATTATCTCCTAGTTCTGAGGATGGAAATCTCATGTCGATGTGAAGGTAGGGACATGCTACCCCAAAGGCCCTGGAGACAATCTGTCCTTGTCTTCCAGTTCCTGGTGGTTCTGGGCTTTCCTTGGTTTGTGGTAGCATCTCTCCAATCCCTGCCTCTCTCTTCACATGGCCCTCTTCCTGTGTCTGTGGCTTCTCCTCTTTTTATAAGGACACTAGTCATTGGATTTAGAACCCACCCTAAATCCAGGTTGATTGCATCTTGAGATCCTTAGTTATATCATCTACAAAGACCCTACTTCCAAATAATCTCACATTCTGAGGTTCCAGGTGGAATGAATTTTGGGGGCATGTTATCAACCAACTACAGGTGGGGAGAAGTTGGGAGAGGTCCAGATAATCAGATTCTGGAAGGACCTGGGAAGGTGTTATAATGAGACACCTACGAGGAGACAGAATGAGTACATGGGTAGGATGGGGTGGGAGACAGTTTCTAGGAAATGTGTGTTTAGGGAAAATGAGGGAGGAAATGGTAAAAAGAAGTTTGAGGGGTTATGGAATGAAAAAAAATGAATCTTCACAAAATTTGCATGCTGTCCATCTAGGTGTTTTCTATCATTTATGTCCTAGCTCGTATGCCACTCTTCCTCCTGTAACAATGGCTGATCACATTTTTTTTCCGCCTTACTTTACGTCTAGCACTGTGCTAAGAGTGTTACCAGTATTATCTCATTTAATTCTTAGTCTTCAGAAACAGGTACTATCCTGATCACCCCTCACCCCACCGTAGAGACGAAACAATGGAGTCTTGGAGAGGCCAAGTGATATGCTAGTAGAGAAATGGAGGAGCTAGGACTTGAACCACACAAGCACACTCCAAAGCCAGCACTCCTGAACACTCAGACATCACATGCCCCCACTGCATCCCCATCAGTAGTTAGTTATTTCTCCTTCTTTGAACTCCCATACCACGTGAGATCTATTTCTCTTTTGGGCTTTGTCAATTTATAACTAGTTTATTTTCTTTTTAAAGTTTATTTATTTACTTTCAGAGAGAGAGAGAGAGAGAGAGAGAGAGAGTGATGAAGGAGGGACAGAGAGAGAGAGAGAATCCCAAGCAGCCTCTGCACTGCCAGCGCAGAGCCTGACACAGGGCTCGAACTCATGAACTGTGAGATAATGACCTGAGCCAAAATCAAGAGTCAAATGGTGAACTGACTGAGCCACCCAGGCACCCCTAACTAGTTTCTTTTTGTATAGATTTGTGTGCAAGTCTTGAGGGCAGGATCTGGACCTGTTTCAACTTTTGTGTGGTGCCCCCAGTGTCTTGTACCTTGCATTGCACAAAGATCATATTCCTGTGTGTTCATTGAACAAAGGGATATTATTAATTCAAGCCACAATTATATGTCCATCCTGGATGAGATACAAAGAAACATACAATTATGGAACAGTTTGTTGTGTGCCAAGATCAAGTTGAGCATGAGGACCTTGGGATGAGTCTAAGAGGAGCACTTAGCTCAGATTGGGAGGGGAGTGGAGGGTAGGTTCCGACCAGGGTAGCTTTCTGGGACTGAGGCCTGAGCCACACCTGAGGGGATGGGTAGGGGTAGCCAGGGGAAGGTTCCAGGCAGAGACAAGAGCTCCACATGTAGCTCAGAATGGCTGGAGATGGGGAAAGAAATAAACTTGGGTGGGTAGGCATTGGCAAAGCCATCAGAACCTTTTCTGTTGTGCTGTGGAGTTTGACCTTTTTTCAGAGGAAACATCTGAAAGATTTTAGAGAGTTGAAGAATTGAAGAACCAAACCCAAGTTTTGGGGACAGCTGTCTGGCAGCATGGTGGGGGATGGGTTAGGGGGGATTAGCCTGGAGGCAGGAGGCTATTTGAGAGCAGCTGTGAATCTGTGAGGAGAGTGTGGGCCGTGGGAAGTGGGGTGACAGCCCTGGGGTAGAGGGGCGAGAAGTGGAGATCACTAGAAGCTAGGATCAAAAGAACCTGGTTGCAGATGGAGGAGTCGGGGAAGGAGGGAGGCAGGAATGACTCCTGCAGTGGTCACAGGGGAGCAGCTTGTGGCGGGAGGGACGTTAATGATTTGATTTGGGACTTGATAAGTTCAGGACTCCGGGTGCAGATGTCTGAAGGGTGGCTGGGTTTTTAGGTCCTGCATCCTGGGCGTCCTGCCTTGCAGGAGCTATTTGAATGGCAGGCAGCCTCTGTTCAGAAAGAATGAATTGGAATTCGGAGTTTGGAAATCACTGAGCTGGGAAGACTTTAAACAAAACAATGAAAGCAATACCTGTAAGGGAAACACTTGACAAATTTGACGCATCAATATATGGAAAGCTTCTGTCGCAAAGAAGGTTAACAAAAGTAAATACAAGTGAAGACGTGGGACTGGGAGAATCCACTTGTAACACAAGCATATACTTGTCAAAGCATTTAGGGTACTAATCAATGGGGATAAGGGACACATTCCTACACTGACACAAACGAAGAAGGAAATGAACTGGCAGTTCTCAGGGGAACTAGAAATTGTCAATGAACGTATGAAAAGATGCTCAGTTTCACCTATAATTAGCAATGTGCAAGTTAAGCAACAATGGATGTTATTTTACTCCGGAAGGATTGGTGAAATAAACAGTTTAAGGGGAACAGGAAAGGGGTCTTTGTTCATCGAAAGGTACAAACCACACTGAGAATAAACGGCAGTGTCAACTTCTGAGGGCAAAGGGGGAAGTAGTTGCTAGGGAAACCTGACTTTTATCTGTGATGTTTATATTGTTTAGCAGGAGAATGTGTTCATGCATTGCTTGCATATTTAAAATTAATAAAGAAAGAAATCATTGCCTCCCCCTCATCTTACATTATTGGGTAATTACAAGGAGTCATGACGTGTGTTACTCATTGTTGCTTTCACAGCAGCGAGAAAGACTCACGATGTGCATTACTAATTCGGCTATCTTTCCACCATATTTTAATGATTAGTGATACAGAATCTGGAAGTAAAGGAAATACCAGTTAAGAGGGAAAATAGAGTCTAGAGTCTAGAGCTTTTCAAGAAAAGCACCATTATTTGCTGGCTGGGTTGACAACATTCCTGTGTTGTTAGAGGCCATCCTATGCCATGGGGGATATTCAGCAGCACTGCTGTCCTCTGCCCACCTTCTGAGTTGGGACGAACCACTGGTCTAGGCAAAGCCCAGAAAAAGAACTTAGGCTTCCCAACTCAGCCCAATTCCACTTATAGAAGAAAAAAAAATAGGGACTTAATTATTGCATGGTAGTACTTTGCTATCCCCTACACCACTGTTGCATATTCCTTGACAACATTGTATTTTATTGCTTTTTCTTATCTTTGTATCTTAAATATATTTCCCATGCCCAGGTAGGGGCAACTCTTTGCCTGGCACGGCTCAGTGGATTTTGAGCCTGCAGGGTAGCTCAGAGCCATGAGATGATGGAAAGAAAGTGGTTATTTTGTCCATTGAACATTATCAAGAGTTTTTGGACAGAAGATGATTCCAGTGGATGCACTTGGTTTCCAGTCATAGATGCACTACAGCTCTTGGCTCTTGGGTGTAACAGAAACCCACACAAACTAGCCTAAACCAAAAGCAGGAATCGGTCACCAGGAGATGACAAAAGGCCCCGCATGGGGAGTACATGCATGCAGAGATCAGAGCGCTGGAAACCAAGTCTGAGTGAGAGCAGAGTCTGTATTTTAAGGGCCCTGTCAGCTGTGTTAGGGAGTGAGCACTGTTTGTCCAGAGAAGAAGAGCTCTTAGGTCACAGATCACCCGGGCCTGGAGGCTATTTTGGGGAGCAAGAGCAGGGTGAGGAGGAATCTGTTAAGTAGGTGCCAGCAGCCCTGAGCAAGAAAGTGGCCCAGCTGACTGGTGACAGTGTGGATAGAGCAAGTAGCTGGATCCCAAGGAAACCAGACAGTGGGTTCAGCTGGAAGTGGGGCCTGGGTGACACGTATGCAGTGCAATTGTCCTTTTGCACACAGTGAAGAGGAATATGCCCTTGAAAGTTTAGGCATCTAGGGGACATTAACGGAACCAGTGTCCTCTAACTCAGAGAAAGTGACACCAGCATGGCACGGTGTGCACTCTCACCTACTTACAAAAGGTTGCTGGGAACACACTGGCGGGCAAGGTGGGGAAGTGCTAGCATGGAGAGCCCTTGTGTTTTCTATTGCATTCTTCTGTTCCTCAATTTTTTTTAAAGCTTATTTATTTTGAGAGACAGAGACAGCGCAAGTGGGGGAGGGGCAGAGAGAGGGGGAGAATCCCAAGCAGGTTCTCCACTGTCATCATGGAGCCCAATGTGGAGCTCGATCTCACAAAACCGTGAGATCGTGACCTGAGCCAATACCTAGAGTCAGATGCTGCACCACTGACTGAGCCACGCAGGTGCCCCCTCAAATTTTAAGTCTAAAATAAAAACAAGATAAGTGCGTAAATTTACAAAATAAGAGAGTATCTGACTTCCTTATATGGAACAATGATTACAACTTTATAGTCAAGGAGTTCCAAAACCATTCTGAGGGATGGGAAATGTAACTCCCTGAGGTGTTGAGCTATTCAGAGTCACCAGTTAAACACATACACGTGTTTACATTCTGGTGTGTTGTTTTACAAAATCTCATTTTCAAGTTGCATCTCCCAGTGTCTACGTCTGGTATTTCCTTAGGTCTTGGTCAAAATTTGAGTGAGTATTTGCTTTGTAGGCATCATGGTTTCAGCAAACCCACTGTGTGCCGTCCAGTCCCCACGGACAGGAGCTCCGTGTGGACAATCTAGTGGGAAAAGACAGTACCGTAAAATACCATTCAATGATGTGAGAAGATGTATGAGAAGCAATGGAAGGAAAATCCTTTTTCCCCTCCTGGGAGTTCTAGCTCGTACCTAGAAAAATCTACAATCCTGAAATTTGAGGAATTGCCTGTGAATGATAAACTGTCAGACTGGCAAGTGTTTCATGTAGACTCTCCCTCAAAGTGTTGGGCATTCTTATCCCTTTTCCCTTTGTCAGCTGCATTGCAGGAAATCTTTTTGGTAAGATGGCACTTGGAAATAACAAAAGCAAAATGCTTTTTTGGTATTTTATCGGACAGCTTTTAAGATTAGTTTAATGTTACTTGTGTGCTGTGAGTTTTAAGTTCCGATGAGCTGAATATTTAAGCAGATACAAGACTTTCACAGTCACTGAGAGTTACTTTTATTTATTATTAAGTAAAAAACAAAAAAATGTACAACTCAGTATTTTCACCATTGGGCTTTAGAGACTGCTAGGTTGTTTTTTTCATAATAATTCTTTCATATATGCCTGTTTGACATCAAACACATATATGCACACTTATAGACAGGGTCAAATTTTACTTGTGTATTAATTAAAACAGGATTGTATGCACTCAAACGGACAGGTCAAACTATACTTATGCACTAATTAAACTATTATTCTACGCACTTGAATGTAATGTGTTACTTAATGTTCAAAATCACCTTTATAGCATGCTTTAGGTTGGAGGAAAATAAGCAATCAAAAGAGGCATGAGTCTCTCCCCAACCCCCATTCCTTCCCCCAGAACTCAGAATCCTCTTAATTGGCACAGATCCCTACAGGGAACCAATGTGACAATTAGAAGTCTGCCCTCATTATCAGAGGCTCAAAGGAATACAAGGTGTTGGGAAATACTCTTATTTTCTCAGTCCCATTGTAAGCAATCCTTGGACACAGCATGCAGAGGCTCTCTAGAAAGGCATGTGCGCAGTGAAAGGGATGCTTCTTATCCCAGGGAGGAATGGATGAGCAGCCGGAAGGATGCAAACTGCTAGACCCCCTCCCCCTCCCCCTGGTTGTTTCATTTGCCCTTGTCCATCCCTCACTGTGCCTTTAAGTGCCCACTGCTTATGGTTCCTAACCCTCATTCCCTGCGAGGCAGTGGTTTTTATTCACACTGTGTGCACAAAAGTCTCAGGTTCCAGGGAGAGCTCAGACCTCCCATCCCTTACACCCAGAGCTGCTCTGATTCTCTGTACATTTTGATTTTGTGTAAAATGTAATCTGAAACTAGGGTTGCCTTGGGGGGGGGGGATGAACAAAGACAGCAAACCTCAGCTTTCAGATGTAAATGACCACCATGAGAATGTTCCAGTCATACCTGGGCCACTTGGGAACAGTTCTCAGGTCTGTGGCAAGTGAGGCGAGGAGTGGAGGCACCCCTGGAAGAAAGCAGTAAATCTGGGGACTCAAGAAGACAACAGTCTTCTCATTACCAGAGGGTGGTTAGGTTCTGGCATTACATAAACCCACTCTCCTCCTACCCTGCATGAAGGAAAGATGAAAGAGCCAGAGGAAAATTAAAGGGCCACTTAGCACGTTGAGCAGGGCCGAAAGATTTTGCTGTCTGGTTTCTGGAAAGGAAGGATTGGTCTACTTGGGGATGATCAAATGCACAGTGTCCAAATGGGTTGTTTCTCCCTTGGCACCCAGTGACCGTATGCTGTCCTCCAGGGGATGTCCACTCCTAACTATGTGTTGGGAAAAACTATCTGATTAAATAGTCACCCAGGGTATGGATGTCTCCCAGTGTACCCACAACTACCTGGGTGCCTGTTATCTTCAGTGAATCTTGATAAGTGGAATCTCAGGCAAAGCTGGAAGATGGCATGAATATCCTACTGCATAGGGAAGGGGTTTGTACCACAGTGCCTGGCAAAGCCCCAGGGTCTGAGCCATCATTCTTGCCACTGGAGGATCCGTGGAAATCCCTTACGAGGAAGCTGGCACCTTACCAATCTGGGTTTCCTGGGACATGGGTAGGTGGCCTCTGAGTAGTGCCCTCCCCCAGCCAACCCCCAAGTGTCCTTTCTTCCTTAGCTTTAGTATCTGCCCTAGTCCTTGCTCCAAATCGCGATTCAGAGATGACCCCGGTTTCTTCTCTGCTTCTTGGGTCTTCTCCCAGTGTTAGCCTGGACCAGGAAGCTACTCTCCATCCCAGCCTAGGACCTTGTGCTCAGGCGCTGGCATGAGCTCAGAGGAACCCCCCACTCACTACTTCACACCCCCCAAGTCACCGTCTCTTTTGTCAGCTTCTAGGAACAGAAACACTTCCAGAAGATTTTGTTTCTTTACTGCAGGATGCCCAAAGTTTTTATTTCAACCAACTCACTGATGTGAGGATCACTATCAAAATGTCTCTTCTGTGCTGTCTGTGGATAGGAAGCAAACGACGGAAAAATAGTTGACATTTGCTCTTACCCCAAAGCAACTCAAATGGAATACACTTAATTTCATGTCTCATTTTGATTTAATTAAAATTTAATATTTGATAAAAAGAAATAAGTGTTCTATGCATATGTAAGTGATGGGGCATATTAATGAAGCCTTTTCACAACTTAAGAATTAGAACACCTGGGCGTGCCTGGGTGGCTCAGCCAGTTAAGTGTCCAGCTTTGGCTCAGGTCATGATCTCACAGTTCATGAGTTCAAGCCCCACATCTGCTCTGTTTCCCTCTCCCTCTCTTCCCCTCCCCTGCTCATTCTCTCTCTTTCTCTCTCTCTGTGAAAAATAAATAAATAAACTTTAAAAAGAAGAATTAGAATAGCTGAAGGTGCAGGTGCCTATGTCCCCACCCCCCGGCTCGTCTTCCTGATTTCTTGCTATTATTTTCCCCAGCATTTGTTACGAATGTTGTCAAACATACAGGAAGGTTGAAAGAATTTCATTGTGAACATTAACATTATTTTCAAAGTAAAAATGTCTTCCAATGTTGAAGACGGAGTTTCAGCAACGTAGGACTCTGTCAATGCTGGTTGTTTCTTATTCAAGTGGGTAGTTAGGAGTTCACTTCACCTTGTAGGCTGTGAATCCTCAGATGAAAGGCTCTTTACAAGCACGAGTCACTGCCAAAATGCAGCTGATTTGAAGGTAGGCAGAGTAAATCCACTAATATTTGCTAGATCTGCTCTGTGCATGTAAGAGGAAGTATTTTTGGAAGAGTACGCAGCTTTTTATGTAACAAAGAAGTCATCAGGGCGCTGGGCTGGCATTTTACTCACTTCCTTTCAGTAGACTGCTCACTTTGATAAATGCAGACCTTTCATGGGTGAATGTTTTTAATATTTTAGTCACTTTTTCCTTCTCACAGGCATACTTTATTTCAGCAGTCTCTTGGTTTTGCTACCTTTTCAATAGATAATTATGTCTCAAGTTTTTTTTTTTTTTCCTTGCCCACTAAACCACATTTCTTCTTAATGTTCATAGTGGCTAATGGCCTGCTCACATTTGAGTAACCTTTTAGATAATTCTTCTCAGGGAGCCACATGGCATTTTCTTAGCATAATGTTTACCTATTTTGCAAGCACTCCTTGTGGAGGAAAATGGATTACCTGATGGAGTTGGTATTTGCAGGTAAAGAGCGGCAAATGTGGGCAATTATTGACAAATGATAGTGGGCCTTCTGTGCCCCTGGTTCAATTCCAGAGTCCATTACTGCGTGCAGAGTGCTTTGTGGGGGGACTGGAAAAGAGGCCCCCAATGTCTCCTTTCCTATGCCTTTTTTTTTTCCAAAAAGAAGAGACAGAGAGAGAGAGAGAGGCCACAACCAAACCTGTACAATGGAACTGTAGTGAGGGGCTAGGAAGCGGTCCTAATTTTGTATTTGGGGTCCGTTTTTCAGTGTGTATCTGTGATGCTCTAGAATAGGGGTTCTGCCCCTGAGGCCTGGGGACCCCTAGGTCAGAGTTTCTGGAATTCATCAAAGGCCAACTGTATTAGGATCCCCTGACAATGTCTGTTAACAGGCAGGCTCCTGGGCCTCATCTGTAGATCTCTTAGATTACTCTCGTAGGAACTAGGGTTTGGGAATCTGCATCATCGTCGAGCTCTCTGGCTGCGCTTTGTACTAAAGTTTGGGAACCACTTCTCTATAGCTTCAGGGTTTGAAATTTCCTGAAATTGTATCCAAATATTTTTGTGGTTCGCATATGAACATTTTCCCCTGACAGTCAAAATATTTGGAACTACTACTCTAGAAAATAGAATCCGTGGGCCCTCAAGGAATTAATCCTGCTGTCTTACAGTTTGGGATTGAGTGGCTCAGCTTCTGCGGGAAATGGCACCGAGAGATGCTTGATGGCCAGGAGAACTTGCCAGAACCCAGCCCTGGCGCTCCCCTCGCTAGACCATCAGTGACGAGGACCTCAACAATTATTCTTCCAATACTCAGTTCTGATCATATTACCTCTCAGTCCAAAATGTCACCTGCCCCCCACTGCTTAATGGCTTTGTAGCATTCTGGGCCAGGTCGGTCCCTACCCCGGTTTTCATTATGTTCCTTCCCGTCGTCCTCACCCCAGCCAAGCTGAGCCACTCACCTTCCCATCCTTCGTGTCGTGTGGTTTGAAAAGGCTGCAGGGTAAGACACACCTGCACTCCCGCCCTGGCACTGCCACTTGTCAGCTGTGTGACTCTAGACAATTGGCTTAATCACCTTGAGTCTCAATTTCATCCATAATCACATAAGAATAATTGTACCTCCCTCAGCAAAAGTTGGGGAGCTCAGCCGTGTGTCTGGCACACAAGAAGAGCTTGAATACTGGCCCTGTCCCTTCTGTCCCTCTGCCTTCCCCCGTTCCCTCCGAGTCCCAAACCTATCATCTCCCAGAAGTTTCCTTGGGTCTCCCAACACTTCCCCTGCAAGAGGCCCTCTGTGTCTCCTCTGAGTACAGGTAACATTTTATTTTTATCTTTCTCAGCCATTTACCCCTCCCTGCTTTGTGTGACTTTTAGGTACACAAAAAGTCTTACCTGCCCTGCTCCCTGTGGGCAGGATTCCTGTCTCATTATCCCCATGGACCCAGACAAAAAGGTGCTTTTTGCACTTAAAAGGTGCTCAACTGCAAGTTTATTTTAGAGAGAGAGAGCAAGAGCAAGGGAGGGGCAGAGAGAGAGGGTGATGGAGAGAATCCCAAGCAGGCTCTGCACTGCCAGCACAGAGCCCAACACGAGGCTCAAGCTCACGAATCAGGAGAGATCACGACCTGAGCTGAAATCAAGAGACAGACGCCTAACCGACTGAACCACCCAGGCATCCCTATTTGATGTTTATTATGCACTAGTCACTGTGTGAAGCTCTGTCCCTGATCAAACCTTCGCAATGGCTTTGACTTGGTTCTCCAACACCCCCAATCTAAAGGTGAGAACTAGAGGCTTAACAAGGTGAAGAAAATATGCTCAAAGTCCCACAGTTAGAGGATGTAAAACCAGATGGAGCTCATGCCTTGAAAGGCTATGCTGTGCTGATTGTCCCTGCCCTACCCTGGCCCACTCTTTTAAGTCTTACAAAGGTCCTTTCATTGTCCATTCTTTAAATTAGGGAGGGCTTGGCGACATGGCAGCCTCAATTAAAAAATAGTATTTTCAGAACTCTTCCTGAAAATGTTTTCCTAATGGAGAATAATACTTCCATGAGATTATAACATTTAAAGAATATTTAATTTGAATTAATAAAACCCTGAGCATAATGCTGTCTAGACGACAAAGCCTTGGAGAATATCAGCCACTCTCTTGGAAGTGCCAGGCCCTTCACGAATACCAGCAAGAAAAAAGAAAGCATTTTCTCCAGAATAATTCATCCCTGTTCCTTCTGCAGTGAGAAATCATCAAAGTTGTTGACACTCCAAAGAGAATCTCGCTTTCCACAGGAAATAATAAGTGGAAAACAGCCATCCTAGGCTGCTGGAGAGAGCAGCTGACGGCTCTACCCAAGGGCTCCAGTTTGAATCAAGCTGTGTTATTTGTGCAACATCAAAAGGGGAAGCTGAAATCTACTGCACTGAGACCAAAGGTGATTGTAACATATGGTCTTACTACCGAGTCTGAGAATCCTGGGTGCGATATTAATGCCAACCTTGGCCTGATATGTACTGCACTTCAGTAGAAGTTCCTTGTATTCAAGAGCCTCAGCATGGTATTAAGACTGAACAGTCTTTATATTTTATTGACACCTGGACCCCTTAACGTAATTATGGTCACCCATTAAAATGACGTCCAGCAGGGGGAAGTTTTATGTATGCCATTTTTTTTTTTTAAGCCAGAGATCAAATGTATCCAAATGCAAAGATTACACTTGCAGTTTTAAGGACAAATGACTACAAAGAAATGTGTTTTTAATCTATTTAGTATTGTGTATTGTCCGTATGAGATAATAGAGTGCAGACTATGCCTTATGCCCAGGGAAAGTTAGATAACCAAATGTTCTTTCTCAGGAGCCCATACATCAGGGGCTGTGTCACTAGAACATAACCAAGAGATTGCTGTCCCCCCACAACAGAGCAAGGTTGAGCTTTATTTGTCAACATTCAAATTAGTCCTAAAAGTTTCACTAGTTAGCTCAAGGGATTTTAGAAGTAATTTTTCATTGGTGAAATGAGTTAGGGTACAGTTTGTCCAGGAAGGCTATGTAGGCACCTTTGCCTTTGTCTGCAGAAGGTAAAATAATCAGAAAAATGTTGAGGACTTTTAGCACAGGGTGCGTGTGTGTGTTTGAGGCTGCTGATAATGAGTGTTTGCTCAGGGAAGAGACGGGGCTTTACTGTCACTGCACCGTGGCTCCAGGGACAATGTCCTCTAGTCCTCACGCTGTCCCATGGTTAGAGGCTCCAAAGAACCCAACAACTTTGAGTACCTAAATCGAGGCTTGTATGCGTGGAGTGTATTTTCAGTGATTTAAATGCAACGTTGGCTGTAACTTCCCAGGGAACCTCCCCAGGCATCCCCGCAGAGCACCATGAACCCTTTGCCAATTGCGACATCTGGGCGGCTCAGTTAAACATCCGCCTCTTGATTTCGACTCAGGTCAGGATCTCACAGGTGGTGAAATCGAGCCCCGTGTTGGGCTCTACACTGAGGGCAGAGAGCCTGCTTGGGATTCTCTCTTTTCCTCTCTCTCTGCCCCTCCCCAACTCGCATGTGCGCTCTCTCTCTCTCTCTCTCTCTCAAATAAGCTTTGAAAGAAACCCTTGCCAATTGTATACAAGTATAAAGTGAGAGCAGCTCTCGCTTCCTCTCTATTTTCATGCAGGCATCTACCAAATATTTATCAACTATCTACTAGGCTCAGTGCCCTGAAAGGGTAGGTGCTGGATTGTGGGAGCAAAAAGTGTAAGATAAGGTCTTTGTGTGCAGGTGCTCATGTGTCATTTGGATTTGCCCTCATGGCTTCTATTACAAATGAGGGCACAGTAACATGAACCAAAACCTTTCCACTGTGAAAACTCTTGCAGCTCCTGCCACCTGCCCCTCCATCCTATAGATCTGGTAGGTGCCATCAGGCTGGGAAATAGTTACCTGATTCTCCTTCCTTGTTCTGACTGCCCCTGCTTTTGCCCTCAAGAAAGGTATCTTGAGCATCCCTGCCCCTCAGCACAGTCCCTGCCATACACAATGGTGTTCATCTGTCATAATCAGAATGAGTTAGTGGCGATGTTTAAAAACTGGCTCTTTTAAGAAAATGAAGTATATATACACACTTACATGTTTATTAAAAATTTTGCTGATATAGAGGATAGGTAGCGCACAGTTTACAAATCACATATACATCTTTTTTGTTATAAATTCCATAAAGTTGATAGATTTTTTTCATAGAATGTCGATGTTAATTTCTGCCAAATTTTTGTGTTTTGCAACCTGTGGTTGCAGTGGACAGAGTGCAATTCAAATTGCATATTGTTTGGTATTTTCATTTACCTTAACTGGTAAGATAAAAGTGAACCCATGAAGGCATGTGTTAGAACTCCACTCATTCTTCCATGTTGAATTGGGCGAAGTGTTCTGAACCCTGGAAGAATGTTTCCTCAAAGCTTTGTGCTTGTTCCAAATGTAACAGGTACAGAAATGACAGCCTATTGCAGAATAACTGCATTATTAACATTTTCCCTATCACTTCCTAAAGAACAGACAATTAAAAAAAAATAGTAAATCCAGGCCAGATTTCTATTAATTCCCAGGGTATAATTACTCCCACCACAGCTGGTCTCCAGCTACCAGTGTGATTTCCCACTGAACGAGCAGTTGGGAAGAGATGTTCAGTGCAGTATTTCCATCATATAGATTCAGTACACATCAGTTACCTCAAAAGCACAGAGAAGAGTATAATGTAGTAAAATAATTAGGATGTGATGAGCTATCAGTGTTTATTGCCTTTTTCTTTAATGTAACTGATTTAATCAATCACTGAAAGTATAGCAGTGTTCTCTCACAAGCCAGTACGAGCTGGCCCCAGCATGCCAGAATGGATGTGAGTTAGGTGGTGGATTTAAGATTCTCTTTGCAAGAGAGGATGGGCCTACTCCATTTGGTAGGTCCTAGATAAGGGATCCTTGCTGGGGTTTACCTGTTCAAAGATCAAGAGTGACGTGGTCCTGAGAGAGTTTCTCTGGGACTTTTATGCTTTGAGATCCCCTCTATCTGCAAAGAGAGGGTTCCATTAGAACATACCTTACTTGACTCCTTTCTAATACATTTGCTTATTTTAAAAATAGTTCTAGCAATTTGTGTTCATGATCTATTTCTGCTTTACAAATGATCTAAAACTTAGTAGCTTAAAAGAACACATACTCATTTTTTCACACAGTTTCTGAGAGTCCAGTGTCTGGGGGTGGCTTCGATGGGAGGTTCTGGTTCAGTCTCTCACCAGGCTGCAGTTGGCATGTCAGCCAAGTTTAGAGTAACCGAAGGCCTGACTGGTACTGGACGACCTGCCTCTAAGATGACTCAGCACATGGCTATTCCCCTTGCTATGCGGACCTCTCCATGGGGCCACTGGAATGTCCTCACAACGTCTCTGCCAGAGCCAGAGATCCAAGATGGAGCACGCAGGAGACCACGGAGGCTTTTCTGATCTCATCTCAGAAACTACATGCCATCACTTCAGCTTTAGTCTGTGCATCAGAAGTGAGTCTCTATGTTCAGCTCACTCAAGGAGAGGGAAATTAGGCTCCACCTTTTGAAGGTGGTGTCAAAGAATTTGTGGGCATATTTTGAACCACTACATACCATAGTTTTATATAACTTTAGTTCATTCTAATTTATGTTTTCAAATTTTAGGATTTTTATTTTACTTTTTAATATTTCCTTACATTATCTATGTTTTGTTTTCATAGATACCATTACCTTTTATTCATTCTAAAATCTTGTTAAGTAACTTAATTTTTTTTTTTATTTTAGAAAGAGAGAGTGCAAATGAGGGAGGGGGGTAGAAGGAGGGAGAAGAGAATCCCAAGCAGGTTCCACACTCAGCATGAAGTCCTACTTGGGGTTCAATCCCAGGACCCTGGGATCATGAACGAGCCAAAATCAAGAGTCAGATGCTCAACCCACTGAACCACGCAGGTGCCCCTTGCTTTGTGACTTTTATCATTAATATTCTTAATTTATATTGTTTGAAACTTTCGATTTTATGTGATTGAGCTTTGGGTTTTCATTTGTATTATCACGTGATTTTTTATTTCAACTATAATGATCTTTCAATAATTGGATTTATTCCTAGCTCGTTGTACTCTCCTTGCTTATCTCTCCTCGTCTATCTTCTTGACTTGGAACTTTCTACATTTTACATTTTAGTTGTTGCAGACTGACCCAATTTGATTACACAGATTTTTTTGATAACTGTGAGGCCTTTCAATAATTATTGGCAACCTCTGACATTTAAAGGTAAATGGGAGCTACATATCTCCACAGCCACACTCTCCAGTGGTATGTTACTGCAGAAACAAGTCTCAAACTGTTTGGCCACGTGTGCAATCATATTAGCAAGCAGGCATAGGCACGAAAGAGCTGTGTGTCCCATCTGTAAACCCAGGGAAGCCTCTACCTGCAACCTTTCCAGCGTTCTGCCCCACATCTTGCCAGGAAGACCAATTCTGGTGCCAACACAACAAACATTCTGATGCCGCTAAACCTGTAGTGGGTTCAGGTGAGAGAATGTCCTGTGGGAACAAGACTGAGAGGAGTTCTGTGCAAAGAGGTTTGTTTCCCTGGCTCCTTGGATTCTCCAACCCTGTTCATACCAGGTTTGAGTTACCTGAATAATATTTCTGGTCAATGAAAAGTTAATCTCCAAATCCCATAGACCAATTAGTGATCTCTCAGAGGCAGATTTAGATTGGGATTTTTGAAGGACAGTCACGCTCTGGGCTAAGGATGCTTCATTACAGCTCATCCAATGTTAGGGAGGGAGCGGGACTTTGGGTCAGGGAGCGTCGGGTATTAATCAACTACCCTTGGGTTACAGATTAACTCAAGCACTCTGCCTGTGTATTGACGTGTGTTATGTTTAATTCCCAAAACGTAACATTTAATTTCTTAAATTTTATTTTACATTATATATTGATCATTCCTTTTATTCTTTTTATTGAGTTCTTCCTACATTTAACTTCTTAGTCTCTTTTGTTTTGTGCACTTTTTAAATTTTCACATTTGTTTAACATAGATTTATTATCTGCATTCTATTTTGTTTTACTTTAACGCTGTTTTCGTAATCACCAGCAGTAAGCGTGGAGAGCATAGTCCACCACAATAAACAGTAGAAATGGAAAGATATTTTTCCCCACAGCTGCATCTCCTTAATAAACTTAGTATTTCCTTAAACAGAGGTTCTCCCAGCCCACCCAAAATTTCCTCTTATTTAATTGTGGAAACCTACAGATTAAAAAGTTTGTAGGCCAAAGAGAGTCTCCTTTTGGAGAACCTCATTGGAATCATTGAAGTGGTATTATTCATCTTCCTGTTTCAGTCACACCTTTTGTAATCTAAATTCTGTAATGTAGCTGTGTCAGTCAGGGTTCTCCAGAGGAATGGAACCAATTGGATACATATAGATATACAAGAGGAGATTTATTGTAGGAATTGGTCCACACAGTTACGGAGGCTGAGAAGTTCCACATCTACCATCAGCAAGCTGGAGACCTAGGAAGGCCAGTGGTATCATCTACTTTGAGGGTCTGAGAACCAGGAGCTCTGATGTCTGAGGGCAGGAGAAGATGGAAGTCCCAGCTCACAAGAGAGGGCAAGAATTCACCCTTCCCCCGTTTTTTTGTTCTATTCAGGTGCCCAACGGATGGGCTAATGGCCTCCCACACTGGTGAGGACAGATGTCTTTACTCAGTCCACAGATTCAGAAATGTCTTCACAGACACACCCCAAAATAGTGCTTTCCCAGTGACCCCTTAGCCCAGCTAAGTTGACGCATGCCATTAACCATCAGAGTAGCCAAGCCAACAATTAACGACGACACACTCAGTTTAAGAGTACTGTCTCAGTCAGGAGGGACCATGTTCTGCTGTAGTAAACCTCAGAATCTCAGGGGCTTTAAATGTCAGCACTGCTTCCTCTCTGGCTGAGTCTTTTTGATGTTTCTGCTCTTTGGGCCAAAGGAAAAGAGTGGGCTCTGGAGGGCCTCCCACTAAAAATGAGATGCCCTGGCTGGAATGATGTGTTGCTCTGGCTCACAACTCACTAACTGGATGGGCCTCCTGCCTCCAGGCCACAGTGCTCCAGAAAGGGCAATCTTGCAGGAAACGGGAGAACTGGAGACATTTGGCAAGTACACGCACTTACCTCAAATGCCTTCCCATGGTGTTGTCATTACGGTTAAAAACCATTCACCAAAATCCATCAGTGAATATTAATTATTGTGGCCGTCCTGGTGCCTTCAAACAGCTACACATAAACTACTCACTGGGTTAATAGACGCTGTCTTTCCTCTTTTGCACATCCCGAATGATGCCAATGATGTGGCGAGCATGTCACTAATCACACTCGCTCTCTTCCATTCTCACTGTGGCGTTGAATGCTTCGAGAGTCAGGTGTGCTTCTCCCATACTTGTTTATACTAGCTATGCTTACCTTCTTAGTTGCATAACTCAGTTAAATCGGATATAATATTATAAAATACGAGGACAGAAAGAAAGAGAAGATCTTCTTTGCTACTGAAAGGGCACCTGGGTGGCTCTGTCAGTTAAGCGTCTGACTCAGGTCATGATTTCATGAGTTCAAGCCTTGCATTGGGCTCTGTGCTGATGGTTCAGAGCCTGCTTGGGATTTTCTCTCTCTCTCTCTGCCCCTCCCCCACCTCAAAATGAATAAATAAACGAACAGATAAATAAATAGTTGCTGCTGAAATAAGTGTAGGCTAGATCAGTGCCACTCAAATTTTAATGTGCATAAGAACCACTCAGAGATGGCTTGAGGCAGATTCTGATTCTGATTATACTAGCTCCCAGGTGAAGGTGATACTGCCCGTCGACAGATCACACTGGTAATAGCAAAATATGAGATAGTTACAGACGCTTTCTGGGACATCAGTAATGTCCAGAAGGACGTCCCCTTTAGGTTGTTTTGACCATATCTGGTCCTCTGAAGTCTCCACTTTGCAGACACTTTTCCCGGAGTGCACGGTGGTTGCATTAGAGAGCTGGCTGTGTGGTTGAGGGCATGTGATTTCCACTTTAAGAGAAACATACTCAAAGGAAAGACCTTGACCCTATTGTGAAACGTAGATGTTTGGGGCTAGAAGTCAAATTGTCAGGTGCTCATTTATTGTTTTTAAGTAATTGTCTACTCAAAACCCTATTCACATTGGCAGTCCAGTCATACTAGAGAAGAGCTTCTAGAGCTTCTACTGAGTTACATGGGATGTGTGATTGCCAGTGGAAGTTACCAAGACTCTTTCAGCAATTAAGCAGGCTTTAGGCAGATTCATCTCACAAGTTCTCAGTCAGGGCTACCTCGCCGCTCAACTCTAGGGGTGCCTTTTACACAGAATAGGAAAGCAGACCTGCAAAATCTCTTGAACCTTGGAGCTTTTTGTGTGTTTTGTTTTCTAATACGGGGAAGATTATTAGCTGCGGTAGATATTCGACACTTTAGAGTTAATCTGGGCAGAGAGGAAGATGTGCTGAGTGGATTCAAAGCAACATAAATGCTCTTTGCTCTGACATCGCCTTCACACACCTGTGGTCATGGCTGAGGAAATGTATTTTATAGTCCCAGTAGGCAAGGGGAGGGAGAATGAATTTTTTCATTGTACTGCTAAATCCTGATAAGCTTGAGGGATTTTCAAAGAATAGTGACAGTGGAATACTTTGGTATGGGGAAACTTGGACCAAGAATGATTTTCATAACGTATTCAGTTGATTAGTGATGTATTTGCAACAAAGAATAATTCCAGTCCTCATCTTCTAGACTCTGCCCAAGGACCACAGAGCTTGCTGCCGTTGGGTAAATCGAGAGATGGCCCCTCTGCCAGCCACCCCAAGTGGGGCAGTCTTGTGGTTTACAAATAAACCCACCTGGAGGCACATCCTCCTCCCACCATGCTCTACCCTCCATATTCCAAACTCCTACCTTGTTCAATTCCACTGCGTTTGTAAAGGATCATTACTGACCTAGGTCTAATCTTGGTTTCTGGCTGCTAATAGGTTCATTGTATGAGTTCCTATTAAATCCCAAACCGGAGTCTGTCTGAAGCATTATTCTTGAGACTGGAGTAAAGGAAACCACGTCCCTTACACTATTGTGTAGGGAAGGACTTCAGTCAAGAACATACCAAGCAAGGTATTCCAGAAATCCCAAAATAGGAAGGCTCTGGACCAAATTAAGATGCTTGAATCCCACAGTTTGTTAAATCAATTTAAAATACAAATAAGGAAAAACCAGTGGGGTAGATTAATATAAATCAGGCTAAGATATCAGCAGGTAGGGCTAGTCTGAATTTGGGCTAGTAAAGTTGATGCGTCCTACCCATTGCAGCAGCCTCCCCCAGTGACATCCAGAGCTGCATTTGAGCAAGGGGACCCACAGGCTGTAGGTGCCTGGGGCCATTGACACACTCTCACTCTCCCTGAGAAACATGCTTAACCAGTAGCTGTAGCTTGCCAGTTAGCTGCTAAACAGCTCTGGTTTCTAATTGCACTTTTTGGGCAAAGCACCAATGGAGTCAGAATGGGGACGCAAGATGTGTCACTAATGGGTGGTTGATGTGAGGGGTCACCCAGCTGTCAGTTCATGTCTTGGTCTGTCCATCCTTTCCTAGTTTTAAGTAACATTTACATTTCTGCCATTATATATTCTGCTTTTTATCTTTTGTAGCATCATAGGTTTTTAACTTCCTGTCGGCATTTAGCACACACTATAATTCTGCCCATGCCTCCCAAGCCATTTGTTGAATCATTATTTGTACTTAACACATACTGAGTTCCTCCTGCGGCTCACAAGCTGCTTGCTAACGCACTGTCTATGCTTTACATTGCTTATGAATTTATTCCATTTTATTTGTTTTTCTTGTCTTCTTGAGCAAACCTGAGTAATGTCAAATGATACAGCAAATTCACGTCATGCAACAGAATAGGGGGACTGAGAGAAAAACACTGTGAGAAGACATTTTTTGATACTTAGCCAGTAATTGCTATGGCTTCAGCAAATGGTACATCCCTGATGATTCTTTTTAAGGAAATTCTTTAATTATTGTAATTGTTAGTTGTACATGCTCATTTTAGGAAGTCGGAAAACACAGAAAAGTATAAAGAAGAAAAAAGCATCTTTGATGCCAACAACTTGTGACAATATCAACATTTTGGTGTACTTTATTTTTATAATCTTATTTTAGTAGACATCTTTCCTCACCTGTTAAGATTGTACATGCATTTCTATATCTTGATCTTTTCCCTAGATTTTATAACATATGCCACTTCCTAGCTTACTATCAGTTCTTGTAGCCATTTAGTGGTGCAAATATATCTTTTTTAGAGTTTGCAATTTAACAAACCATGTCCTTTTTGGACATATTGGCTGATTCAGATTGTCCACAATGTACATAACACTGCATGAATGGATTTGTGCATAAGGTGTTCTCTCTCTTTCATAATATTATTATATTTTGTATGAGAAATATAATATTTACATATTATATATTATTTTTCTCTCTTTCATATTATTGTTTGTAAAGATGATTTGGGGATAACTGGTTGAAAAGACCTAAATGTTTTTCTCTTGAGATAGATGTTGAAAAATTATATTCCAGTAGGGTTGTTGAAGTTTACAGACCCAAGTAATTGCCTCCTGGTGACACACACAGGTGACTCTTGTTCCTCCCCAGTACTAGTAGTAGGAGATCTTCCTTTTTGCTTGTTTCTTAATTTTGACATTCTATGGGACTTCAGTTTTTTGGCATTTAAAACGGTCTGGTATTTTATCGGCATCTTAATTCAAAAGGTAGACAGGGCCTCTCTTCACTTGATTTTTATCTTAACCCAAATGTGTCTTACTGTTTCAGAGGCAATTGTTTTATTAAATATATAGGGCTGGGAGAGGATTTTTCACATTCAGTTTTTTCACTTTGCATGGAGTAAACCATACTTTGATGACAATCGTCAGTGACGACCTAATTCAGCATTTATGCCGTCCAGGGTAGAGGCTTGCCATGCGTCCTGGCTATTTAGCTTTGGCCCTCAGAGGATAACTGATGTTCATGAAATCTCCTTTCCCAGTGATTTAAAACCCTCAGCGACATGGCTGCATGCTCACAGGTCAGAACCACGCTGAGCCAGAGATGGGCTGGACGACATTTAAAAGAATTCTACTTTTTCCCCTCCACTTAAGCAGGCTTCCCCCCCAAAAAAGTATATACAGTTGACCCTTGAACAACTTATAGGTTAGGGGCACCGGCCCCCTACACAAGTTGAAAATCCACTTATAACTTTTGACTCCCCCAAAACTACTAAGAGCCTGCTGTTCACTACCAAGCCTTCCCCATGACATACCAGCCAATTAACACATATTTTGTATGTTATATGTACTATATATGTATTCCTAAATAAAGTAAGCTACAGAGAAGAAAATGTTATTAAGAAAATCACAAGGAAGAGAAAATACATCAGCTGTACTGCACTGTATTTATTGAAAAAAAAATCTGCGTGTAAATGGACCCATGGAGTTCAAACTTGTGTTGTTCATTGGTCCCCGGTACATGTGAGTGCATGTGCATGTTCATGTATGTGTGCATTTCTGTGTCTGTGTGCATTTCTGTGTCTGATGCTTTCACGTTCGTTTCATAAAAGCACCTGCTCCTTGTAGGATACCAGTGAGCTAGTTAGAGGACAGGTTCATAGATCTTGAACCCATTCATATCATCCAATAAACCCTTAAAGAAAAAAATGTGTATCATTTGGAACACAAAAAGCACCTAACCCTGGTCCCAGTGTACCTTTCTATACAGTGATATAATCAGAAGTATAGTTCTTAGAAAAATATTTACTGTTCTGTGTACATCCAAGCAAATTTAAGGAAAAAAGAAAAGAGAATTCTTTCTTTTTTTTCTTTTTTAATTTTATTTTTTTAATTTGCATCCAAATTAGTTATCATATAGTGCAACAATGATTTCAGGAGTAGATTCCCCTAATGCCCCCTACCCATTTAGCCCATCCCCCCTCCCACAACCCCTCCCATAACCCTCTGTTTGTTCTCCATATTTAAGAGTCTCTTATTTCTATTTGGAGTATCCGTGAGGGCACTCGCTAAGTGAGAGAGGGAGCAAAGCTTTTCTATACAATGACTTCAGGCAAATTAGAGAAAGGCACTGTTTGCTCGGAGCTCTTTCCTGCCATCTGTGGGGAGTAGTAATACCCTCCAAAGCCACAGTGTCTACTGGGTGATTGGCTCCCTGCAGGTGTGCCTGTGTCTTCTCTACAGTTTTTTCCAGGTCCCCCAGCCCTGAGCATTTTCTCCCTTTCTCTGAGCTCCTAAGCCTATATAAGGCGCTTCCGAGTGAAGGAAACCAGGTGTGACACATGATCGAAGATAAGCAGCAGGACTTGGTGACCACAGGAGGTGGTGGGTCAGGATGGGTGAGGCAGGCAGGGAGAAGGTGAGGACCATTCACCCAGGGCAGCCCCTAACAGGACTGGCTACATAATTTGTGGGACCCCGTGAAACATGCAAATTTGGGGCACCTTATGGAAAAAACTATTTAGAATTTTAAGATGGTGACAGCAGGGCAATTAAAATAAATGTGGGGATCTTGTAAGAGCAGGCAGTGGAGACCGCCCTGACTCCTTTCACTCCCATTTCCTTGTCACTGCCTCGAGAAACCCCATATGTCTCATGGTTCTGCCCCTGAGCAGTCCTGACCCTCAACACACACACACACACACACACACACACACACTCCTGCCAGGATGGCTTTGGGCCTTTCATTTTATTCTCCCTGAGAGAATTGCTACAATGGGAACTACACCTTTCCAGCATTCTTGTTGTGAGGATCAAACTGGATATTATCTCTCTAAAGACAACCTGCCCGCTTCACTCCTTGTGCCTGTCGAGTGATGTAAACGATTTTCCTTCGCGCGTCCAAAGTCTAGAATGGCTTCATAATGTCTACGTAGCAGAGTCGAAACATTCTGCGTCAACACGCAGAATTCTCTAGAACCTCATTTCATACTCCCTGTCTCTACTCTCCTCCCCAGAGAAGCTAAACTATCTTTCACTCAGCCAGCCCTTCTAACACTAAGAATGTTCTGTTGTGATTGAAGTTCGCCTACCTGTCTTCACCTCTCTCTTCAGTTCACGAGTTTCTTCAGGCCACATCATGTAGCTCTTTCTCTAGATCTTTTCTACCATAGTGGTCTTCATGCTCCTTTATAGGAGGCTTCGCAGAGAGAATTTTTTGATTGATCGATTAATATTTCCTTTTTTATTTTTTTTTATTTTTAAGTAATCTCTACACCTGATGTGAGGCTCAAACTCACAATCCCAAGATCAAGAGTTGCACACTCTACCGACTGAGGCAGCCAGGAGCCCCTGTTTTACATGCATGTGCGTGTCTGTGGTGCCAAAAACCCGGGATCGAACCAGAGAGAATTTTTAAAACTGTGTACTCTTTTGCACTTTTCAAGTTAACATTCAAAAAAGTTTCTCAATAAGTCTAAACAGTGGGGAAATATGTAACTTATTTATTTAAATAGTGACATTTTACAATAATATTTTTTTTTACTTTATTTTTTAATTATTTTTTTAAATTTATTTTTGAGAGAGAGACAGAGACAGAGACTGAGCAGGAGACAGGCAGAGAGAGAGGGAGACACAGAATCCGAAGCAGGCTCCAGGCTCTGAACCGTCAGCACAGAGCATGACGTGGGGCCTGAACCCACGAACCGTGAGATAATGACCTGAGCCGAAGTCGGATGCTCAACCGACTGAGCCACCCAGGCACCCCAATAATATTTTGCTTTAAAATACATATACTCAGGGTGCCTGGGTGGCTCAGTCAGTTAAGTGTCTGACTTCGGCTCAGGTCATGATCTCACCTTCCGTGGGTTCAGGCCCCGCGTCAGGCTCTGTGCTGACAGCCCAGAGCCTGGAGCCTACTTCGGATTCTGTGTGTCTCTCTCTCCCTCAGCCCTGCTCCCACCTGAGCTCTGTCTCTCTGTCTCTGTCTCAAAAAAATGAATAAATATTAAAAAAAAAGGAAATACATATACTCAATGGAATCTAAATACTATAGTATTTTGAAAACATCATCAATTTACAAAGTCCAGGTAAAGCTTTCCTTTAACCTAAATGGAATATTAGCATTTCTCATTTTCCTCTGGAATTCCTCTGTTTCACTGACCCCATTGAATTTCATCCTAATACAAATATATTTTTATGCAGAGCAGTATTATTGATCGCTGTGTTATATTTTGCTGCAGCAAAATACGCATGACAGTAGGAATTACATTTTTTAAATTTCTTGCGAACATGAAGTTTTTCTGTATGTGAAAAATATCTGAATTGGTGTATTGTTATATTTATGGTTAGTGCACAATAGTTCACAACCTAAATATGCTATAAATCTTTATCAGGAAAAATATACAATTTTATTAGAAATCTGTCTTTTCCTGAGTAGAAAGGGGCATTTACTTTTCACATGTTCATGTACCCATAGATGAATGTTATTTGCTGCCAGAATAAGACAGTTGTCAGCATCAATTCTGTGCATTGAAATAAGAAATTTCACAGTTGAAAGTGGTGAGGACAATTGTTAGCTTTAATTCTGTTCGGTTTTGGTAACAGTAATAATCTGTGAATGACACTGAGAAGGAGTCACTCAATTTTTTATACTCTTTCTAGGGCCTGTGCCCCAAATCACAATTATTTTTAAGTTTATGTCCCCTGACAATTTGATTAGATTCTCTTTCGGTGTATTTCTGGGAGTATTGAAAACCGGGAAGGCTCTCCTAAATGACTGTTAATTATACCTGTTACTCTTAAACTTAGAAGCATCTTCTGAAAGTTGGTCCATGTGGTTAGCAAAGGTGAGATTGAAGTATTGTTAACTTAGTCCACTTTAGCCAACGAGATGCAATCTTTTTACATTTTATATATTTTTAAGTGTTTTTGGCAAACACTTGAGTTTTTTATCTCATGTATGTCATTTAATTGGTAAAATGATCACTTCTAACCAAATTTGCAAAGCCGGCTCTCTTTGGCAAATCAATTAGCCAAATCAGATTTGCTTTTTGCAAGAAAAATCTTACCTTCCTGTTTTTTAGATTCCAACAGTGTGTGTTAATACATGTTTCTGAGACAGCCAGCTCACTTCTGAATTCTCCTTCGGAGATAATTACATAGAGAAGCCAGGGAGCTCTCCCACACATGTCTTGGCTGATAAATTAGGGCTCTTTTGCCACCAATATTTTGTACCAGACCCTTTGCTTTGCTTTTGTGGGAGGCTCCGTCAGGAGCCATCCATTGTTTGATATGAGCTGGGAAATAGAAGAGACACTTTTGTGTCCCCGTTTGATAGTATGTCTGGTTAATGAACATAGCAACGTGGGCCAAAAATGCTCATTTCCAATTCTGTGTTTCCATGCTTTACCCTTAGCAAAACTAGCTGTAAAACTGGGAAGACAGGAAACCTTAACCAAAGCACCTTGATTGAAGGAAGCTTCAGGAAGGAGATGTTTACATCAACCCTTTGTGGAGTTCCAAGAGGTTTCAACATGGGGAGTCAGGGTAGGATTCATGGTGGGGAGAAGTACGCCTGTATTTCAGAACGTGGCAGAAGTGAGTTGTGGAAGGTGAGTTGTGTGCACACCCGGTTCAGGGACCATGGACATGAAGTGACAGCCTTACTGTGGACTGGGCTCAAATCCCTCACACACCGGCCCTTATGATCCTTTTCATCAAAGTCCCCCGTGACTGGCCTGCCGGGTCCTCCTGCATGCTGGGCAGAGCAATAGCTTGGTTAATTAAGGACAATCCAGATGGAAGAGACTGTCCCAGTCACGAGGCTCCAGTGTAGAGGATTTTAGAAGCTAAAAAGGCAGGTTTTCGAGTCTTTGTCGTAAAGGTGATAGGTGAGCCATGGACGTCCACAAATCTCCAAGGTGAGATGTGAGGAGATTGGGTTTGGTGAATGTCCAGGGCAAAGCTCTGCTGTGTTCAAGGCATGGAAAGCTGAAGTCATGTGATGGGGCCTTTCTATAAGTTATTAGGATAATTATATGAGAAAAACAGTAAGAGCCAGCATGAATTCATCTTTATACTTCCCATGGTGGATTATTTTTGACCTAAATTGGTTCAAGTTACCATTTTCTTCACACATTGGCCAAGTCTTTTTCCTGCACAAAATTGCCAAAGAAATCCAGCAATTCTTGTGGATCTGATGCTGGAGAATCTTGGGGAATTTGTGATGACTTACCTGTAGAGGAAGGTCTCGCGTGGAGAGACATATCTGTTATATTCTTGCTACTAAGTGAAAAGACTGCATGCACGAGGAAGTCATTAATGTTAGAATGTAAAGCAAAAAGAAAGCACCCGAGGGGGCACCTGGTTGGCTCAGTTGGTAAGCGTCCGACTTCAGCTCAAGTCATGACCTTCTGGTTCATGAGTTTGAGCCCTGCATCAGGGTCTGTGCTGTCAGCACAGAGCCCACTTCAGAGCCTCTGTCTCCCTCTTTCTCTGCCCCTCCCCCACTTGTGCTTTCTCTCTCTGTCTCCCCCTCTCTCTCTCTCTCAAAAATAACTAAACATTAAACAAAGGAGAAAACATATTTGCTGAATGTCTGAACATATTTAAGAGAGTGTGGTAACGTGAAGCACTATAACCCATGCCTGTGGATAGCAGCTCTGTGAAAACTCAGAGAAACTTGTTATGAGGACCTTCTTTGTAAAGAGGGTTTTTGAGAATAAAAAAAGTAACACCAAGCCAACATGGAACTGTTCCTTGTGCTCCAGATAGTTTTAAGCATTTACTTAGTCTTCACGGTAAAGTCTGAGAAGTACGCGTAGACTCTGTTAAGATGCCCACTCTAGGGATGAGGACATCAAGGCACATGGAGGTTAAGTAATTTGCAAGGATACTCAGCTAGTTGGTGGCCAAGCAAGAATCCGAACATTCGGTTCTGGCTCTCAAGCCTGTACTAGGCACACTGACGTGGAAGATTTCTCACGTGTTTTGGTCAAGATCTGTACCCTACAGATCGCTCTCACAGTTTTAAAAAGCTGCATATGTGTTTTGGGGTTTTGTGCATGCTAAAAACACCATAGCAGTAATGACAGTAATTATAGAATATAAGGAAGAGTATTTTCCTTTTCCACCTTTTCTGTATTCCTTTCCAGGTCCATATGCATTCATAATTATTGTAAGATTATAATCATAAGATAGTTAAACTTTGTTCTCTGCTTTTTTTACTTATTTTATTTCAGATATTTTTATTTTGCCACCTTGTCTTCATCGTAATTGTTCTGATAGCTGTAAAATGCTTCAGTAAGTTGATGTTCCATGATTTATTGAGGCAATCCCCTCCTGGTTTCTTTTTTGTGTGATCCTGCAAATAACATTGCAGTGACTATCTCATAAATGATTTCTTTTCCTTCTTCTAGGCTATTTCTTAATGATAAATCCCCAGGAGTGAGATTACCAAAGGATAAGAACATTTTTGTGGCAAAAATAAAGTCACATTACTTTCCAAACGAGTAGCTGTACGTGGTCATCAGTTACGGGACACACAACCCATTCCTCTGCAATCTCACAAGGATTGGAGTATTTTTGTGTAAATCTTATTTGTTTATTTTGAGAGGGAGAGAGAGAGAAAGGGAGAGTGATCACAAGTGGTGGCGGGGGAGGGAGAGAATCCCAAGCAGGCTCTGCAGGGTAAGCTTGGAGCCTGATGCAGGGACTCAAACTCCTGAACCCTGAGATCATGACTTGAACCAAAATCAGGAGTCAGCTGCTTTAACCGACTGAGTCACCCAGGTGCCCCAAGGATTGGTGTATTTTAATGTTAACATCCTTTTGCAAGTGTACCTCCACTTTCTCAAGTTACATCTATCTAATAGCAGACAAGTCTGGCTATCACATAGTAATATCTTTTATTCATTGTGTTTAGGTGTTCATTGCTGAAAAAAAGCACCAACTGAATTATAAATGATCTCTCTTTGTCTTTCCCAAAGGAAGTACTTGGAAGTTGTAATTAATAACAAATTAAATTTTGTTTTACAAGAATGCTTATTGTGGCTACTTAGCTCAGGGTGTGAGTAATTCCTGCAATTCTTGGCAGATTCTGACTTTACCTACCCCTCCACTACCATAAAGAAATATTTTCGCTTTCTTCAACGGTAGATGTCAAAGCAGCTAATTGTGCTGCCCTATCATTATGTGAATTCATTCTTACCATGAGGAGATCTCTGAAGACCACTCTGTGTGATTCATGTACACTCTACTGAAGAAACAAAGGTAATCTAAGGCAGTGAGATCACTCCATTTCTTCATTTGCGTAGATGCATTCAAGAACCTGATGTGGAAAATGTTGGGGTTTAGAGCTGACAGCTGGGAAAGAATTCTTCAGACATCATTGGTGCAAAAAGGTGGTTTTATTAAAGCTTGGGACAGGACCCTTGGGCAGAAAGAGCTGCACTGGGGTTGTGAGGAGTGACTGGTTATATACTTGGGATTTGGGGGAGGTAAGGACGAGGGGAAGTTTCCAAAAGGACTTTCATATGCTAATGAAGACTCCCAGGATCCTGCAGGCCTAGCTATTGTCAAGCTAAGGTTGTTTTTCCCTCTAGCAAAGTATTAACAGTAAGACTGCTGGGAGTTCCTGGAAGAATGTTGTACTCTGCCTGCCTCAAGTATTTGTCAATGGGCTGCAGGTTATAAGGAAATTTGATTTTTTCTACATTTTTCTTTCTGACATTGTTTCCCACATCAAAACCTAAGTCATTTTCTTTGTGGGTTAGTTTGTGCCAGACTGTATTTAATTGTATTTTGTAAGCAAGTCACGATCAGAGTCCAAATTGAGTGGACTCTCTTAATACTCATTTATTTATTATGCAAATATTTATTGAGCACCTTTACCCTGCTGGTGGCCAATTTTGCAAAGCATGGGCCTGCCCTCCTGGGATTTATGGCCCTGCTGGGACTGTCCAAGAAAAACAAAGCTGGACATTAGTTAATGCAGTTGGACATATTCTTTTGGTTCAGTACTGCTGCCGTCTAGACCTCAGTGTAACCTGAGCTCAACTCTGCCAAAAATAAAAGGCCTTTTAAACTCTGTGTGTGCCAAAGAAAAGCTACAAAAGGATGTTGAGGGGGTGCGTCTATGTGATTAGGCCATTTTGTTTTTCAATTGGTAATTGGTGCTTATCTAGGGGAGACACAAACTTCTCGTTTTCTTTAGGACTGGAGGTGGTCTTGCAGATTGGAGTCAGGTGCCCCATCCACGTTAGGGTCTTACCCTCCATAGGAACTGGGAGACAGGAAGGCTGCCTTCCCGGATGCCTGCATTTCAAGGAGCCAGCTTCCTGGTCCTTGAGGAGACAATTACAGCTGGTAGAGGATTTATATCTCAAAGCAGCAGGGAAAGGATTTATAATAGCAAGCTTTCTAAAGTACATGCTCTCAGAAAAGGAGATGGGGGTTGCCTACAGTCAGGTTTCGGCTGGAACAAACAATAAACTTTTTGGGCAGTATTGAGTTTTCTTGGGTGGGCATTTTAAAGGTCCTGGAGTCTTCTGAGGAACACAGGCCTTGAGCTTATAGAAACTATGCTAGTGTTTGTTTAAGTCTGCTAGTGGGAGGTGTGGACACAACTATGCTGAAAGTTGTACTTCTTAATTACTTATTTATTTTTTAGTTTTTATTTAAATTTCAGTTCGTTGACATACAGTCTAGTATTAGTTTCAGGTGTACAATATAACAAGTCAACATTTCCATACAGTGCCTGGTGCTCATGGCAACAAGTGCACCCCATAAGCCCCATCACCTATTTCACCCCACCCACCTCCCCTCTGGTAACCATCAGTTTGTTCTCTGTAGTTAAGAGTCTGTTTCTTGGTTTGCCTCTCTCTCTTTTTTCCCTCCGCTCATTTGTTTTGTTGTTTGAATTCCACATATGAGTAAAATCATATGGTACTTGTCTTTCTCTGACTGACTTATTTCACATTATTCACATTATTTTCGCATGTGTGCACACACACAATGGAATATTATTGAGCCATAAAAAAGAATGAGATCTTGCCATTTGCAATAGCGGGGATGGAGCTAGAGAGTATTCTGCCAAGTGAAATGTATCTTCTGTATATGGTCCAGCTGATGGACATCTGAGCTGTTGCCATGATTGGACTATTGCAGATAATGCTGCTATAAACATTGGGGTTTATGTATCCCTTTGAATTAGGATTTTAGTATTCTTTAGGTAAATACCCAGTAGTTCAATTGCTGGATTGCAGGGTAGTTCTATTTTTTACTTTTTGAGGAACCTTAATACTGTTTTCCAGAGTAGCTTCAACAGTTTGCGTTCCCACCAATGGTGCAAGAGAGTTCCCTTTTCTCCAAACCTTTCCCAACACCCGTTCTTTTTTGTGTTGTTGATTTTAGCTATTCTCACAGGTGGGAGGCGATATCTCATTATAGTTTTGATTTGTTTTTCCCTGATGATGAATGATGTTGAGCATCTTTTTACATGTCTGTTAATTATCTGTATATCTTTTTTGGATAAACATCTATTCATATTTTCTCCCCATTTTCTAAATGGATTATTCGTTTTTTGGGTGTTGAATTATATAAGTTCTTTATACATTTTGGATACTAACCCTTTATCAGATAAGTCATTTGCAAAATCTTCTCTGATTACATACATTGCCTTTTAGTTTTGTGATTGTTTCTTTTATTGTGCAGAAGTTTTTTATTTTGATGTGGTCCCAATAGTTTTATTTTTTGCTTTTATTTCCCTTGCCTTAGGGGACCTTTCTAGAAAAACATTGCTATGGCCAGTGTTAAAGAGGTTATTGCCTGTGTTCTCCTCCAGGATTTTTATGGTTTCCTGTGTCACATTTAGGTCTTTCATCCATTTTGCATTTATTTTTGTGTATGGTGTCAGGAAGTGGTCCATATTCATTCTTCTACATGTGGCTGTCCAGTTTTCCCAGCACCACTTGCTGAAGAGACTGTCTTTTTCCCATTGGGTATTGTTTCCTGCTTTGTCAAAGATTATTTGATCATATAGCTGTGGGTTCATTTCTGGGTTTTCTATTCTGTTCCAATGATCTCTGTGCCTATGTTTGTGCCAGAGCCATACTGTTTTGATCACTACAGCTTTGTCATACAAATTAAAGTTTGGAATTGTGATGTCTCCAGCTTTGCTTTTCTTTCTCAGAGTTGCTTTGGCTATTTGGGGTCTTTTGTGGTTCCAGGCAAATTTTAAGATCGTAGGTCTTATGGTGGCATTTTGCTAGGGATTGGGTCAAATGTGTGGATTGCTTTGGGTAGTATAGATGTTTTGACAAAATATGTTCTTCCTATCTATGAGTGTGGAATGTGTTTTCATTTATTTGTGTTCATCAGTGTTTTATAGTTTGCAGAGTACAGGTCTTTAACCTCTTTGGTTGGGTTTATTCCTAGGAATCTTATTTGGGTGCAATTATAAATGAGAGAGTTTTCTTAATTTCCTGCTGCTTCATTATTGGTATATAGGAATGCAACAGATTTCTGTAGATTGATTTTATATCCTGTGACTTTACTGAATTTGTTAATCAGTTCTAGCAGATTTTTGGTGGAGTCTGTCAGGTGTTATATAGAGAGTATATAGAGTATTGTGTCATCTGCAAAGAGTGAAAGCTTGACTTCTTCATTGCTGATTTATTTCTTTTTGTTGCCTGATTTCTGTGCCTAAGACTTCCAGTGCTATGTCAAGTAAAAGTGGTAAGAGTGGACATCCCTATCTTGTTTGTGACTGTAGTGGAAAAGCTGTCAGTTTTCCCTATTAAGGATGAGGCTAGCTGTGGATTTTTCATATATGGCCTTTATTACGTTGAGGTATATTCCCTCTAAATTCACTTTGTTGCAGGTTTGTATCGTGAATGGATGTTGTACTTTGTCAAATGCTTTTTCTGCATCTACTGAAATGATTATATGGCTCTTATCCTTAATGTTGTACTTCTTAAAAGCAAAGGTTGAAACCTAGTTGAGAAGTGGGCTCAGAAGCCTGACTAAAGTTGGGTCAGGGAGACCATCTTTGCCAGGACCCAGCCAATTAACATGAGACTTATTATGTTGCTGCCGGTAAAGGTGTGCAATTTGTACACTGTGCAACTCTAGAAGTGCCATTTACTTCATAGGCTATGTGAATGACTACCTACGTCTGAGCTGTGTGGCGTATAGCTTGCATGGCCAGGTGCGGCAGTCCTGTGACCACAGTGGCTTCAGCTGGTAGAAGAATTTCCAGATGGTTCCCTTTAGTTCCATCTTGGTCAGCGGGGAAGGTCCCTCCTGTCCTATCCCTACCCAAGATGTCTGAGTCCCTCATTGTCATTTGAGAGGGTTGGACCGCCGGACTGACTGTGGTCTACAGTGCTGAGTGCATCCAAGTGCTGAGTACAACTTGCCTTCTACCCTGCCCCTTGGTCTTCCAGAGAGAAAGTCTTTACTTCCCTTCTCCATCCACAACACTCTGCCCCCACTGCTGTTCTCTTTGGAGTCTAAAATCTCTATAAGCAGACACCGTCTGACGCCTAAGACTGTGGCTCTTTCCAGTCTCTATTTCCTCTTTGCAGTGAGGACAGCAAAATCAGGAACACGGGAAACGTATGGATTGATACATGTAGATAATTGCCAGAAGCACTTTTTTTTTTTTTCAACGTTTATTTATTTTTGGGACAGAGAGAGACAGAGCATGAACGGGGGAGGGGCAGAGAGAGAGGGAGACACAGAATCGGAAACAGGCTCCAGGCTCTGAGCTATCAGCCCAGAGCCCGACGCGGGGCTCGAACTCACGGACCGCGAGATCGTGACCTGGCTGAAGTCGGACGCTTAACCGACTGCGCCACCCAGGCGCCCCAACCAGAAGCACTTTTAAGGAAGCAGTTGCAGGGTTCTGGTGGGAAAGTAAGGGAGCTCTGGGAGCAGACACCAAGACACATCAGCCAGTCTGCAGCAGAGACCAGGGGCCTTCCAGGAGACACTTCCATAAAACAAGGGTAGATGGGCAGAAGAGAGCAAAATGCAGTACAAAGGGTGGTTTGGCTAAAAAGACCTACCATGCTTTTTTTGTTATTTTGCTTTCCCTCTCTTCTGCTTTCTATTGGATCAATTATGTATTCTTTACAGCTTTCCTCCCACCTTCACAAAGCAATGTATTCTATTTGAATTCTTTTAGTGTTAACTTTATGTTTCTAAGAGGCATAGTTAACTTTACAAACACCAGAGCTCATTAATCTCCGCGTTATCCTTAACAACACAAAGGCTTTAAAACGCCCAGCTTTCCTTGTCTGTCTCCCATACTTGGCACTGCTTTTATTTTCTTCTTTTTGTGAACTTCATTTATCACATGAAGTCTCTTCATTTATCATTATTTTTATCGTCAATTCATGTTTAGATGAACCAAAATGTTTGCCTGTTTCTTTGCTTCATATGGCATCTTAAATCCAGCTTACTTCTAGATTCAATATACTGTGTGCTGAAATAATGTTTAAGCTATGTAGAGTGAGGAAATGTCTCAGTCTTTGTTATATTTGAAAGCTAACCCTTACTCGTGAATTACAGACTTGCTAAGTATATAATTCTAGCCTAGCGGTTCTATTTTCCCTTGGCACTTTGAATGTATCATTACATTGTCTTCTGGAGTCCTTTGTTGCTTTGGGGAAATATGCTTTTGTCTAATTGCCATTACTTTTTAGATAATCTTTCCTTTCCTTTTGGCAATTTTTGTAAAGTATTTTTATGTTCTGCAGATTCACTCTGCTGTATCTGTGCAGGTCTGCTTAATTTATTCTCTTTGACACCTGCTATGTGGCCTTGGTCTATGGGTTGTGTCATTCTTCACATCGGAAACGTTTCCACTATCAGTTCTTCCCCATTTTCTCTGTTCTGTGTTTCCTGAAAAACATACCTGTTTGTATATGGTGGACATTTTCATTCTCCCTCCATATTACTTAAAGTCTTGTGTTTTCCATATCTTTCCTCTCTTGTGGTGCACTCTAGATGATTTTCTAATATCTTTCTTCCAACAGACTAATTCTCTGAGGTCTGTTCATCAGTCAGTCTGTGGATTTCACTATTTTAGTGGCTTGATATTTCATAAGTAGAATGTCTTTGCATCAATTTGTTCTTTGTCCCATAGGTCCCTGTCTTATGATTCATATTTCTTCCTTGATCTCTTTGAACAATTTAAAGTGACAGTCTTAATTTAAACGTTCTCTTAGATTGTTGTATTATTTTTGGTACTCAGGGTTCAAAGTTTCCCATTTCTTACCTGCCAACTATGTCTTATGGTGGTTTCCTCTCACAGAGTCCCGTAGGCCTGGACCATGGCTGCCTCCCATTAGGACAGTTCACATTTACCTCTCTGGGCTTCATGCAATTCATGCATTCAGGGCAATCTTCTGTGGCAGTTTTTGGCTGGGGATGTCATGTGTTTTTTGCTATCCATGTATGTGAATTTTGACTCCATTTCTCTTGGTAGGTTAGGTCTGGGGCATGATGTTCTCTGATAATTCCTATCACTCATGGCCTCTTTGAAGTCTCCGTGTCCCTGGCCTGGTGGGCAGTGTTTGTGCCTTCTCCACTGGGCAGTGTTTGTGCCTCCTCCACTAAGTGACAAGACAGCCCCCCAAATCTCTTGGCTTCCAGCAGGAAACTTGGGGTCTCCATTCATTGAAAGCCATGCTCCCGGAATTTAAGGCCTGTGTCCAGTTTTGAAATACTTGTGGCCTGGCTTGGGTTTCAGCTTTAGCCAGGTTCCTCCAGCTTCTAGTTATCTCTTCATTCCTGGCACCTCTTTTGATCTTGAACTTGGATATATACACAGAATAGTATTTCTTATTTAGTGCTTTGATGTATTTGAAGCAGGTAGGTCGACATTAGGAGTAGGAGATGGGAGCCTTTTCATGTCAGCTCAGCTTGCCCTATTGTATGAGACCCTGAGGTGTTTCATGAAACCAGCATAACATTGACGTCAAAGCTGCTGAGACCCCTTAATAATGATGCTATGGTGATGAATGGTTTCAAGATGGCGCTGGCACACTGGCCTGTGGAAGATCCATGCTTCCCTGTCACACCTGTTGACCCAGAAGCAGGTGACCCCTCACAGGCAGGTGTCCTCAGTCAGTGACTGGGGGCCTATGACATTCTCTAGACACAAGAAGCATTGCTCTGCTTTCTAAGCAGTTCATTCTGGATTCAGTTCCCTATCTCTTTCAGACTGGTGATTTTTTTCTTTCTTAGGGCTGCTGCCTCCTCTATAAAGCCCTGCAGTATTTGCAAGGAAACTTCTTCCCCCATCTCCTGTCTCTACAGATTAGAATCTGCAAGAAGGAGCCCCCCACCCCGTTTTTTCTCTCTGAGAGAAGTTTCAATTGGAGGGTGAGATTGTAGCCAGGATACAACTGGGTAAGACTTGAGGGAGACATGGAGAAGGGAAACCAGGACCATGACTGTCCTTCCAAAAGGCTGCTGAGAAGGGGAGAAGATAGATAAATAGGTTATTTGAGTGAGACGCACAAGGGAGAGGAGTGAGCCTACCTGAGGGCTGATGGGAAGGAGCCAAGACAGCAGAAGGTAACTAACAGAACAAAGTTATGGAAGGACCAGAACAGCCTTCCCCTGTGAGGTGACCTGACATACACAGCCCCACAATGTCTCCACTTTAGGTATGCACTAGATTATGTCAAAGGGAAAACTTTCACTGAAGGGGCAATGCCACAGCTCACAGCCCTACCTTCGGATTCTTCTCCAAAAGGTTGGCAGAGTTGAAAGAGATTTGAAATCACTGTCCTTGATTTTTGACTTTATGGGACTGGTAGTTCCTGGCCTGGCTGGAGGCAGCTACCTGTGGGGTCTGATGTGGGGCCTTCCTCAACCCGAGGACCCCTACAGCCTGTCAGCCTGCCTGGACTGGGGCACATTGGTGGTCAGTGAGTCTTTTACTGGAGGAATTTCTTATAAGTTGATGGGTCTGTTGTCACTGCCCAAAAATAACTTGGGAGGATGGGTCCTTGAACCAGATACATTGTGAGGGTGTATTCTAGTCAGCTGCTCTAACAAAGTGCCTTAGCCTGAGTGACTGAAACAGCAGATATTTATTTATAACAGTTCTAGAGGCAGGAAAGTCCAAGATCAAGGTGCTGGCTGGTGAGAGCCCTCTTCCTGGTTCACACACGCCCCCTTCTTGCTGTATCCTCCCATGGAGAGAGTGCAGGGGCTCTGATTTCTTCCTCTTCTTGTACGGATGCTAACCCCCTCGTCCATCCTCATGACTCCTTCTAAATCCGGTCACCTCCCGAAGGCTGCACCTTCAAATACCATCACACTAGAGGTTAGGGCTTCAACGTAGGAATTTGGGGGAGATACAAACATTCAGTTCATAGCAGAATGAATATAAGGAAACTTTCAAAGGTTGAGGCCCTGGGATGGCTTTGATAGAAAATTGTAGAGAGGGATTCAGAGCCATCTAGAAGACAGAATTTGTGCATGCTTGGAGGAGGCTGACAGAGGACCCAAGAAGGGTTAAGTAGGTGTGTGTGTGTGTGTGTGTGTGTGTGTGTGTGTGAGAGAGAGAGAGAGAGAGACAGAGAGATAGAGAGACAGAGAGAAACAGATAGGCTAAAAATCAGGATGAAAAATCGAACATTTACAATTTTACATAAGTACAGCTTACTCTGGATTTATTCAGGCAGTTCTCACTTTTAAGTCCTTCTGAAATGGCACTTTTCTGTAAATGAATGAACTAATTCATTCAGTAAGTATTTATTTGTGACACTATGTGCCAGGCACCATGGGAAGGAATAGAGATGCAGAGACAGGTAAATTGCCTCTGTCCTCAGGGAACTCATAGTTTCATGGGGCAGTGGTCCTCAAACTGGGAGACATGATTCCCAGGGGCAAAAGAAGGCTTTCCAAGAGGTACTCAAGCATGGTTATTTTACAGAATTCTGTTCTCAAACCATCAACTTCTACCTATTCTTCTCTAAAATTAATCTGCTTGGATGAGCCTGTGCTCACAATAACTTTTTACAAAAGGAAGGCATTCCCCTCACCTACCTCAGATCTTACCCTGGTGGATTACTCACAGGCAAAACTTCAAGGGCATCAAACAAAGAGAAAACCTTTTTGTAAATAATAAATCAAGACATCATAACATTTGGAGCTTCTTCTTATGTTCCTGTCTTCTATAGTTCTGTTAAGAATGAAGTGTGGTGTTGAAAGGGAGAGGTTGGCCCCATGTATTTGTGGTAGCTGATGGATGGTATGTGGAGAAATGACAGGCTTCATTTCAATGACTTCACCTCTTTATTCTCTGCCTATTGTGAAAAAAGTTCTTAAGGGACATGTGCTGGACAGCAAAGCAAGGAGAGCTTCTGTATGAAATAATAAATACTGAAAACAGGTCACATATATGTTTTTAAGTTTATTTTTTTATTTGGAAAGATAGAGAAACACAGCACATGAGTGGGGGAGGGCCAAAGAGAGAGGGAGAGCAAGAATACCAAATGGGGAGGGAGTCTCATGAATCGTGAGATCATGACCTGAACTGAAATCAAGAGCTGGCCACTTAACCAACTGAGCCACCCGGGCGCCCCAAAACAGGACACCATCTTTAAATATGTGCAGCTCTTTATACCCACCCTCAGTGCCCATCCTCCAGCCAATCACTGATTCCTGCAGATGCAGTGAGGATGTTTCCCGGCACTGCCAACATTTTCTATGCTATTAAATAAAATGCACAAATAGAACTCTTACCGACTTCCCTCAGGTTAGCAGTATGTTACTTAATTCAGATAGTCAAAACCTAGTTTCTCAAATCATATCACAAACTCTGTCTTACAATCATTATCATGTTTAAAATGTTTAAGATTTCCTTCTTTCTACTGTAACACAAAATAAAATTGTAATTATATGCTAGCTACTAGACTGATTAGGAAAATATTCTTTTCTCTTTTTAAAATAGATATAAAAATTCTCATGATTATATCTAACAAAATTATTGGAGTTATTTCAGATTTTTATACATGAGACTCACTTTATTTTCCTTCAAAACTGAGTCATATACAAACAATTACAGAAGGAATGCCAAGGGTGTTGCCAGGCTCCACTCTTCTCAAATAACTGATAATTTTAGCTGCAAATTACATTGCACTAGAACGAATTAAATAATGAGAAGGATTTATTATCTTGTTTATACAACTTACTTTAAAAAGGATAAATATATTAGATCATATAATTTTAATCTTACTGGAATATTTTTAGTGATCTAGCTTATAAATTGCATATTTTACTTTATATCTAGTCAATTTATAATATTTTAAAATATGCATTAACACACTGATTTGAATTTAAAAATAAAATCAGAGTTTTTCTGACAAAAACATCTGTTTTGACTTATTGGTTTGACAAAGAATATGGCTTTACCATTTATGTTCTATGGTAAATATTGACATACATCAAATAATTAAATCTATAGCTCCAGAATTATGCCAAAAGTATATTTAATGTAAAATTGTTTTGTTAAAAATGTTGGATTCGTAAAAGTGTAATGAAATTAATAAGGAACTTTCCTAACTTTTCATGAATTGATGAATATACTTCCAAGTGAAAGAGGAGTATCAATCATCTGATAAACTTTTTTGTATGCTTCCCAGAAAGTGAATGACTCTGATGACAAGTAAACTTTTTCAAGTGAGATGTTTTCTAGTTCTTTACTTTTACTAAACTGAAGCAGGATCTAATTGAGTTGTTGGCTTATGAGCATTAAAAATAATTTCAACGATGAATAACTATAAGATTTGGGTTATAAAACTTGGATATAGTTCAAAGACTTGTATTGTATTACTATAATAAAAGCTTTTCCAGTCACATCTACTTATTTATGTTACCAAGATATGTTACTGCTTAATTCTATAATGATAATAGTAGGATTAATAGTTACATTAACTTAGAAGCCTGAATCATTCTAGCAATGTCATATTAATCATGGCTAGATAAGCTACTTGAGGAGAAACAGCCTTTATTCATATTATTGATAGGTGCATTTTTTATCATTTTTTATGTTAGTAATTCTTAAAACCAAATTTGTAATACATTTATTTTTATTTAGATCAGTTGTACATTACTGATAATAATTTTAACAACAATAATAATTGAAGTTAATAAAAGAAGTTGTTTAACACTTACAGCCTGGGATCACCGAAGTTTTTTAAATTACACTTTAGTCTCTATATTTAGATGATAGATAGATATAGATATAGATGATACAGATATAGATATAGATAGAGTCACAGAAAGGCATAACTAACAAAAGAATTTACATCATAAATACATAGCATTAGGATTAAATTATGTCAGAGAATTGCAATGGCAACATGCATGCAGTAACAAAAGGGATAAGATTTCTGTATGTTGTGGCCATCAAATGAGTACGTTAGAGTCTGTTGGATACATTTATTTTATTTATTTATTTTTTTTCAACGTTTATTTATTTTTGGGACAGAGACAGACACAGCATGAACGGGCGAGGGGCAGAGAGAGAGGGAGACACAGAATCGGAAACAGGCTCCAGGCTCTGAGCCATCAGCCCAGAGCCTGACGCGGGGCTCGAACTCACGGACCGCGAGATCGTGACCTGGCTGAAGTCGGACACTTAACCGACTGCGCCACCCAGGCACCCCTGTTGGATACATTTAAAAGACGCATGCAACCATTTAATTTTACAATGTAAACACATACAAGAATTGAAGAAATCACCTCCTTTGCTGTGATTGAAATTGTTGATAAAAAATTTTCTACTTCAATTTTAAAATGTTCATGCAATCAAATAGTTTTTCAAAATACATGTTTCCTGGTTATGGTAACAGAAATGTGTGAAGAGAACAAAAGAACTGTAAGGGAGCTCACATAGAAATAAAACAATTATCACACGGTTCCATGAATGTAATACGTATAATAAGTATATGGCACATCTCTTAGGAAGGTCAGTGAAAACTTCCCGGAGTCACTAGGACTAGAAAAGGTGCACAGGAGCCAAGCTAAGCAGAAGATGGGGCCCGTCGTGGAGGACCCATTTAGGGGAACTGTGGGTGTGCAGGTATGGTGGAAGCAAAATGTATTCAATCAGTATCCTATGCTTGGTCACTGAGGTAGTATTTTGTAATTACAGTGAGGCTGAAGTGGATATTCTTGTGCATCGATATTTTCATATTGTCAAGGTGTATCTTTAGCATACCTTCCCAGAAGTGTGATTGCTGAGCAGAATTGCAGTGGGGTACTGGAGTCTGCCCACTCAGGCATAGGCTTGCAAGAAATGATGGCTACAATTTCAGGAATTTTGGGAGCCTGGTGTTAAACCAGTGATAACTTGCAATTGACCAGGATGGGGGAATTTCTACCACGGAGATTAGCAAATGCCCTCTGCCAGCCCTAGAAAGCCAGTTTACGAGCACAACACTGCGGGAAAAGTGGCAAATTCCCAACTATTCATGTATTAATTTTCTTTAAACATATTACTGAATTCATTTTCTATATCTTGATTTAGAATTTTTGCATCATTTACCTTAAGAATGGGTAGGTTGTAATTTTTGAGGGGAAGGTGCATGGCATAGGTGTGGCTTTGTTAAATAAATTAGGAAACTGTCCTGTACATTCTGAAATATGGAAATTGTATAATAATGATCACTTCATTGAATTTGTGAAATAATTTTCTGGTAAGGGATTCATACTTTTAATTTTTAAATTTTTGTTTATTTTTAAAAATTAAGTTTTTTATTTAATTCAACTGTTAACATACAGTATTATATTAAGTTCAGGTATATAATGTAGTGATTCAACAATTCTGTACATTACTCAGTACTCATCATGATAAGTGGACTCTTTAATCCCTATCACCTATTTCACTCATCCCCCCAACTACCTCCCATCTGGTAACCATCAGAGAACACTCTGTCGTTAAGAGTCTCTTTCTTGGTTTGTCTCATTCTCTCTCTTCTTTTTTCCTTTGTTTTATTTCTTAAATTCTACATATGAGTGAAATCATATGGTGTTTGTCTTTCTCTGACTGGCTTATTTCACTTAGCATAATACACTCTAGCTCCATCCATGTCATTGCAAATGGCAAGATTTTATTCTTTATATATTTTGGATATTAACCCTTTATCAGATATGCCATTGAATATCTTCTTGCATTCCCTAGGTTGCCATTTAGTTTTGTTGATAGTTTCCTTTGCTGTGCAGAAGCTTTTTCTTTTGATTAAGTCCCAATAGTTGTTTTTGTTTTTGTTTTTGTTTTTGTTTCCCTTGCCTCAGGAGACATATCTTAAAAGAAATTCATCTGTGTTCTCTTCTAGGATTTTTATGGTTTCAAGTCTCAAGTCCATTTTGAGTTCATTTTTGTGTGTGGTATAAGAAAGTGGTCCAGTTTCATTCTTTTGCATGTAGCTGGCTAATTTTCCCAGCACCATTTGTTGAAGAGACTGCCTTTTTCCCATTGCATATTCTCGCCTCTTTTATTGAAGATTAATTGACTATATAATTATGGGTTTATTTCTGGATTTTCTCTTCTGTTTCATTGATCTATGTGTCTATTTTTGTGCCAGTGTCATACCGTTTTGATTACTATAGCTTTGTAGTATAACTTGAAATCTGGAATTGTGATACTTCCAGCTTTGTTCTTTTTCTTCAAAGTTGCTTTGGCCATTGAGTCTTGCAGTTCCGCACAAATTTTAGGATTGTTCTAGCAATGTGAAAAACACTGGTGGTATTTTGATAAGGATTGTATTAAATGTGTAGATTGCTTTGGGTAGTATAGACATTTTAACAGAATTTGTTCTTCAGTCCATGAGCATGGATTATCTTTCCATTTATTTGTGTCATCTTCTGTTTCTTCATCAGTGTTTTATAGTTTTCAGAATATAGGTCTTTCACCTCATTGGTTAAATTTATTCCTAGGTATTTTATTATTTTTGGTACAATTGCAAATGAGATTGTTTTCTTAATTATTGCTTCTATTGATTCATTATTAATGAATAGAAATGCAAGGGGTTTCTTCTGTACATTGATTTTGTATCTTGTGGCTTTACTGAATTCATTTATCAGTCTAATAGTTTTTTGATGGAATCTTTCAGGTTTTCTTTGTAGAGTATCATGTCATCTGCAAATAGTGAAACTTTTACTTCTTTCTTACCAATTTGGATGACTTGTATTCCTTTTTATTGCCTAATTGCTGTGGCTAAGACTTCCAGTACTATGTTGAATAAAAGTGGTGAGAGTGGACATTCTTGTCTTGTTGCTGATCTTGGGGGAAAGCTTTCCGGTTTTCACCATTGAGTATGATGTTAGCTGTGGGTTTTTTATATTTGGTCTCTATTATGTTGAGTTATGTTCCCTCTAAACTTACTTTGTTGAAGGTTTTCATCATGAATGGATGTTGTAATTTATCAAATGATTTTTCTGCATCTATTGAAATGATCCTTTGGTTTTTATCCTTTCTCTTGTTGATGTTGATTGATTTGAGAATATCGAACCACTTTGCAACCCAGGCATAAATTCCTCTTGAGCATGGTGAATGATTTTTTAATATATCCTTGGGTTCAGTTTGCTAATATTTTGTTGAGGATTTTTGCATCTATGTTCAACTTTTGTAATTCTCTTGTTTTCTGGTGTCTTTGTCTGGTTTGGGCATCAGAGTAATGTAAACTTCATAGAATGAATTTGGAAGTTTTCTTTCCTCTTCTGTGTTTTGGAGGAGTTTGAGAAGAATTGATATTAACTCTTCTTTAAATGTTTGATAGAATTTGCCTGTGAAGCCATTTGGTCTTGGACTTTTGTTTGTTAGGAGATTTTTTTTTTCTTAACTGATTCAATTTCATTACTGGTAATTGGTCTCTTAAAATTTTCTATTTCTTCCCAATTCAGTTTTGGAAGGTTATCTGTTTCTAGAAATTTATCCATTTATTCTATTTTGTCCAGTTTGTTGGCATATACTTTTTATTAATATTCTCTCATAATCCTTTGTATTTCTGTGGTGTCTATTGTTATTTCTCCTCTTTCATTTCTGATTTTGTTTGTTTGAGTCCTCTCTTTCTTTTTGTGTTCAATGAGTCTGTCTAAAGGTTTATCAATTTTGTTGATCTTGTCCATAAAACCAGTTTCTGGTGCCATTGATCCATTCTATTGGTTTTTATTTTTTTAGGTTCTAATTTGTTTATTTCTGCTCTAATCTTTATTATTTCCTTCCTTCTACTAATTTTAAGTTTTGTTTGTCTTTTTTTTCCTAGCTCCTTTATGTGTAAGGTGAGGTTGTTTGAGGTTTTTCTTGCTTCTTGAGGTAGGCCTGTATTACTAAAAACTTCCCTATTAGAACCACTCTTACTGAATCCCTAAGATTTTGGATCACTGTGTTTTCATTTTCATTTGTCTCCATGTATTTTTTTATTTTATCTTTGATTTTGTGGTTGACCTATTCATTATTTAGTAGCAGGTTATTTAACCTCTCTCTGTATATATGCTCTTTCTAGATGTTTCCTTACAGCTGATTTCTAGTTTTATAGCATTTTAGTCAGAAAACACACATAGAATGACTTCAGCCTTTTTGAATTTGTTGAATTTTGTTTTGTGTGTTAATATGTGATCTATTCTGGAAAATGTTCCATGTGAACTTGAGAAGAATGTGTATTCTGCTATTTTAGTATAGAATATTCTGAATATATCTGTTAAATCCAACTAGTCCATTGTGTTATTCAAAGCCACTGTTTCGTTTTGATTTTCTATTTGGATGATCTGTCCATTGATACAAGTGAGGTGTGAAAGTCCCCCACTATAATTGTATTACTAGTGATTATTTCCTTTATGCTTGTTATTAATTGTTTTAAGTATTTGGATGCTCCCATGTTGGTTGGATGCATAAATATTTACAATTCTTATATCTTCTTGTTGGATTATTCCCTTTATGATTATATAGTGTCTTTCTTTGTCTTTTTTTATAGTCTTTGTTTGGAGGTGTATTTTGTTTGATATGAATACTGATATCCAGTTTTCTTTCCACACTATTTCCATTATAAATGTTTCTCCATCCTGGGGCACCTGGGTGGCTCAGTTGGTTGAGCATCCAATTTTGGCTCAGGTCATGATCTCATGGTTTGTGAGTTCAAGCCCCACAATGGGCTTGCTGCTATCAGCCCAGAGACCACTTCGGATTCCCTGTCTCCCTCTCCCTACTCCTCTCCTACTTGCACTCTTTCAAAAATAAATAAACTTTAAAAAAATTAAAATATTTCTCCATCCCATCACTTTCGATCTGCAGGTTTCTTTAGGTCTGAAATGACTCTCTTGTAGGCAGCATATATATGGGTCTTGTTTTTTTAATCCATTCCATTAACCGAAATATTTGATCGGAGTGTTTAGTCCATTTACATTCAAAGTAATTATTGATAGATATGTATTTTATTGCCATTTTATTACTTGTTTTTTGTTTGTTTTTGTAGATTTTTCTCTGATCCTTTCTTCTCTTGCTCTCTTTCATAGTTTCTTGGCTTTCTTTAGTGACATATTTGGATTGCTTTCTCTTTATTCTTTGCGTATCTATTACTGGTTTTTGATTTGTGGTTACCATTTGGTTTGTATATAACATGTTATGTATTTAGCAGTCTTTATTAAGTTGAGGTCACTTAAGTTTGAACCCATTTTTTATTCCTCTTCTTCCCACATTTTAGGTATATGGTGTCACACTTTACATCCTCTTCTTGGGCTAACCTGCTCTTATTTTCTTTCTCATTTTGAAAAGTGTAAGGATTTAATTCTCATTTCCTTTTTTTACCTGTTGTCTCATTTCATAGCAAAAACGGTTTAACCACATATTAGTTCATTACTGGTCCTGTATAATGTCTGACCCATCGCAATCGGGAGAGTTGGTGTTCCCAGGAGAGAGGCTCGGAGTGACACTATTTGTCATCCCATACAGAAGGGTTTGTATGTTTTAACCTTTAGATGGCTGACCCAGTGAGTGCTGGCGGGGCAGAAGTCTTATTTCATGCCACAGATTCTCTTTTTGCATATAGTTCCACCTGTGTTCCTTTTGTCGCCTTCTCATCATCATCATTAATTTCTAAAGTCTGTAATTGCAATTTAAAATGCCTTTTCACCAAAAAGCTGTTTTAGTTCTTAGTTTTAAATTGGTTAAGGTGTTTTAAAATTTCAAATGTGCATTATTAGTATCTCCTCCTTGTTTCATGGTCAGAAAATGTCATCCATATCCATTCCATATCTTTGTAATTTATCTAGTTTTTCTCTGAGGCCGTGTATAACTAGTTTCTGTAAATGGCTTGTGAATATTAGAAAACAAAATCTATTCTTTGATGGTCAGAATCTTGAAGGCTTTCTTCAATAGTTTTGTTCTGGCCATGGCTGTGCCAGAGGACATGTAAGGACAGTGTGTAGAGATCCAGGCAGAAAAGGGAGGAGACAGAAACTAGTCTAGTTCTGGGACATCTAAGTGGCTCAGTCAGTTAAGCATCCAACTCTTGATTTCAGCTCATGCCATGATCTCATGGTCATGGGACAGAACCCCACGTCAGGCTCTGCACTGGGCGTGGAGCCTGGTTAGAAGTGTCTCTCTCTCTCTGTCTCTCTCTCTCTCTCTCCCCCCCCCCCCCCACACACACACACTCACAAACTCTCTTTATGTCTTAAAAAAAAGAAAGATGGGGTGCCTGGGTGGCTCAGTCGGTTAAGCGTCCGACTTCGGCTCAGGTCATGATCTCGCGGTTTGTGGGTTCGAGCCCCGCGTCGGGCTCTGTGCTGACAGCTCAGAGCCTGGAGCCTGCTTCCGATTCTGTGTCTCACTCTCTCTCTGCCCCTCCCCTCCTCACGCTCTGTCTCTCTCTGTCTCAAAAATAAATAAAACATTGAAAACAATTAAAAAATAATAATAAAAGAAACAACTATAATTCTTCATAATGCCTGACCCCCACAAAGGAGAAATATTTGCCCAGTGTTTTATGGGAATAAACTCAGGCCCTCTGAGGCACAGAGCAGGTGGACTTAGAAGTCATATGGGTCTGGGTTTTATGAAAGGAAATTTGAGTCTGCTGACATGAAGCAAGTTTTTAAAACCTTAAAGGTCTCAGCCGAAGCAGTAGGCAGTCCATCCAGCTTAGTCATCAGCACTGTTGGCTTCTTCTATTTCTCCCAGGCCACGGGAAGCTGAAGATGTTGCCTGGTACTGCTCTTCAATGCTTGTGTCCATCCAGAGGCAATAGCCTCCTAGCACATATCCTGTTCGCCTTTTTGGAGTCACAAAAGCTGTGCAATCTTAAAGCATCCTTGGACTAGCCTTCAAGGGAATGTTGCTCAGGATCTGGTCATAAGTGGAATTAGAGTCCTTTGTGGCACTATTTTAACAGCTCTTTCTCTGATTACTCTTTCCCATTTGTGTCCCACCCTTAGAGGATGCACACGTTTTAATGACAGCAGCTTATTACCAGTTACGTTATACTAGAAAAATGTAGAGATTCACTTATTTTTATCTTCTCTTCGTATTTTCCTTCTCAGACAATTTCGGCTTGAATTCTGATCCTGAACCCAGTGCTATAAATTATAATTGAGTCTCAGATATGTAAAGTGTGTTCTTGGCTCCAGCTAAATGAAGTCTCTCCCTGGGAATGCAGATAAGAAATAAGAAACATGTGTCTTCCTACTTAAAATGCATGAATTCTGTTAAATAGGGTCGGTGTTGGATTATAGTTGAATGTCTATATTAAATTAATGAGGTCTATTGCAACTTCTTTCCCTTTGTGGATGAATCGTTCTGTCCTAGAGAGGAAGGTGTGTCTTATTCCCTCCAGAATCATTGCTTGCAAGGAAAGGAAACCAACCTGAGCTGATTCAAAAAAGGGGGAGTTGTAGAGGAGCAGTGTTGTGAAATCATACAACAGACAGAGGCAATTGCAAATTCACAAGGGGCTCAGGTTTCTCTCTACTTCTCTTTTTGGACTGTATTCCTTTGCCTGTCCATGTCCTTACATGGCCTGGGGGTTGGATGACCTCACAGAACTAACACCCACCACTCATGTATCTTAGAACCATCAGGAAAAGAACTCTTTTTGGTCACTGACCAGCCAATTAATTGGCTCCACTTGGTGCCATATCCATCTCTGGCAGTCAGCTTTGGCCCAGGAGTGATGTCATCTAGGGCAAACCTGGCTACCAGCACCTGCTCCTTGTGGGGCTGGAGAGGAAAGAATTTCCCAGAAGAGGAAATTCTGAGGCAGAAGGACAGGCAGTGAGGCTCGTGTGGTGCAGAGGAGGGAGAAGGGCAGAGGATCACCAAGGTATTAGGAGGTGTTTTACATTCCTCTTGGAGGAGACCTGTATAAATGGCCCCACAGTCTGTGTCCAAAAGGATTTTGAAGCATTAGGAACAGAATTTTGCAGGTGAAAACTGATAGTTCATCTTGTATTTTTAACTTAAAAAATCAATATTACAACGCTGGGCCATTCAACTTCAAGTATATTTAGATCACAGGTTGAATTTTGTTCCTGAGCAGCAATATGATATAAGAGAACAGGAGGGGTGTCAGGTCCCGGTTCTAATTTCTCATGCAGTGGCACAGGGTCACCTTGAGAGCCCGGCTCTCGACTCCTGTAACGCTCATGTTGTTTTTTCCAAACAAGAAGATAAGATGTATCTTGGCTCTAAAAGTGGGCAGAGCTGGGCCAGAAATTCACAGGCTTCACTGTGTATAATCAGGTGTGGCTGGTGTCACAGAAGGAAGCCCTGAGACTTGCACATTCATGGTCAGATCCTCCTACTCGAGAGGACCATGCAGGTGCAGCTTGGTGCCCACCTATGCAAGACACTCTAGGCTTGCTCAAGAGTCTTTAATGAATCTTTCTTCTAAGGCCTGGAAGCACTTTGAACAGAGTTTGGCAGGTCCCTTATCAAATAGCGTGGTGAGTTATTAATTACCTGAACTTTAAGGCTAAGGGAGTTTAGATAGACAGTTGCCAGGGGTCCCATTTCATGTGTACTAGACAAATGTAATGGGACCTAGTATCACATTAGAGTTTTGGGGAGATTCTGTGGTTTCTGCCATTGATTTTCCAGGATTATTTTGCATTTTGATCTCTTTAGGCTAAGGATGACATATCTATCAGTCAATTTGAGAAAAGACTTAAAGCCTATTTGACCTTCCTTTTGCTGGTCAGAACCCTGACTTCTTTTTCCCTCTTACCCTCTGTATCTCTTGAAGCCTCTAATGCCAAACCTCATGCATTGTACTGCCCAGTTAATATTTCCTAAATGAAATTTCTGGAGAACTAGCTTTTAATAATTGAGTTGACTACATTTTATATCATAGATAGGAATACTAGTTGAGTTTTGTAAAGATGATTATGAAGTGTAGATTCTTGCTCCTCGAAGTGTGGTCCTTGGACGAGATCACATCCTCCTTTGGGAAATTAATAATGATGCTGAGTCTCAGGTCCCCATCCAGACCTGCTGAATCAGAATGTGCATTTTGACAGTGTCTGTGAGAAATTCATACGCATTTAGGTTTAAGAAGCCCACTCTGGACTGTGTTTCTTAAGCCTAGTGGCAATTAAAATCCCAGACAATTAGGTCAGACTTTCTGTGGGTGGAAACAGGCTTTGGTATTTTTTAAAACTCCCAAGGAAAATCACAGGGGAGCTCACTGTAACTCCGGAGGAAGCAGCTTTGGTCACTTTGGACAACCTGGCTTTTTTTTCTCTTTAATTTTTAAATTTTATTTTACCTCCAGTAAAATTAACATACAGTATTATATTAGTTTCAGTGTACAATACAGTGATTCAACAATTCTGTACATTACTCAGAGCTCATCACCATAAGCGAACTCTTAATCCCCTTTACCTGTTTCACCCATCCCTCCACCCACCTCCCCTCTGGCAACCACCAGTTTGTCCTCTATTTTTAAGAGTCTGTTTTTTCCTTTGTCTCGCTTTTCCTCTGCTCATTTGTTTTGTTTCTTAAATCCCATGTATGAGTAAAATCATATGGTATTTGTCTTTCTCTGATTTGACTTATTTCATTTAGCATTATACTGTCTAGGTCTATACATATTTTGCAAATGGTGAGATTTCATTCTTTTTTTGTGGCTGAGTAATATTCTATTGTATATATATACCACTTCCTCCTTTTCCATTCACCTATTGATGGATACTTGGGTTGCTTGTATAATTTGGATATTGTAAACAATGCTGCAATAAACACCAGGGTGCATATATCTTTTCAAACTAGTATTTTTGTATTTGGGGGGTAAATAGTACTGGAATCACCATATCATATGGTAGCTCTATTTTTAATTTTTTTGAGGAACCTATATACTGTTTTCCACAGTGGCTGCACCCGTTGGCATTCCCACCAACAGTGCACAAGTGTTCTTTTTTTTCCACATCCTCCCCAATACTTGTTGTTTCTTATATTCTTGGTTTTAGCAATTCTGACAGGTGTGAGGTGATATCTCATTGTGGTTTTTCATTTGTATTTTCCTGAGGATGAGTGATATTGAGCACCTTTTTATGTATCTGTTGGCTAGCTGGATGTCTTCTTTCAACGTTTATTTATTTTTGGGACAGAGAGAGACAGAGCATGAACGGGGGAGGGGCAGAGAGAGAGGGAGACACAGAATCGGAAACAGGCTCCAGGCTCTGAGCCATCAGCCCAGAGCCCAACGCGGGGCTCGAACTCACGGACCGCGAGATCGTGACCTGGCTGAAGTCGGACGCTTAACTGACTGCACCACCCAGGCGCCCCTGGATGTCTTCTTTGAAGAAATGTCTGTTGATGGTCTTCTGCCATTCTTAATTGGATTATTTGGTTTTTGGTGTTGAGTTGTATAAGTTCTTTATATATTTTTGATATTAACTCTTTATCAGATATGCCATTTACAAACATCTTCTCCCATTCCCTAGGCTGCCTTTTAGTTTTGTTGATTGTTTCCTTTGCTGTGCAGAAGCTTTTTCTTTTAATGAAGTCCCAGTAGTTTATTTTTGCTTTTGTTTCCCTTGCCTCGGGAGACATATCTAGAAAAATGGTCCTACAATGGATGTCGGAGACATTACCGCCTGTGCTCTCATCTAGGATTTTTATGGTTTTGGTCTCACATTTATGTCTTTAATCTATTTTGAGTTTGTTTTTGTGTATACTGTAAGAAAGTGGTCCAGGTTCTTTCTTTTGCATGTATCTGGACAACCTGGGTTTTTATTCTAAAAATCAGATGCTACAGTAATGAACTGAGTCACCTTTCCTTCCAATAAAATCTGGCTTCATCTCTCTATCTTGCACGTCTTACAAATTATAGAACATTCATGTCTGGAAGATACTTTGTGTTAGAGGTGATTGCATTTAAGCCATGTTTAATCTAGGATCAGCTGTTTTCAAAATGTGCACTTTGAAGAGTATGGTTGAAGTACTTTGAGGAATCTCATAAGAAACTTGCAAGGTCAGGTCTTTTAATAATATTTTTTTTCTGATGCCACCACTGAATTAGTGTGGAGAAATTGTTTTTCTTCTATAAAGAGCCAAGTTCAGTAGGGGGCAGCTTGCACAGATGCTTCAGTTTACGAAATTAATCTGGAAACCTGACATGTGTGAGGTTTATGACCTTCCTTTTAGCTTCCCTTGGCCACACAATGACCTTCACGGCCATCTTGACTCCTCTGTTGCCTTTGTAGGTTCTTCTTCCTTTTCCTGCATCCTGGGGCTCAGGCCTTTGGCTTCATGTTTTCTCTGTGCTCACTGTCCTAGAGGTTCCATCCATTCTGAAGACTTTCAGTTTAACCTATGTACTGATGACTTGTGAATTTGTATTTCCACCCCACATTTCTTCTCTGAATGCCAGACTTGTATTTGTTTCTTCACCTGGATGTCTCATAAGCATTATTATTATATTTTTTATAAGAATTTTTTTATTTAAAAAAAATTTTAATGTTTATTTATTTTGAGAGAAAGAGAGAGAGAGAAAGAGACAGAGCATGAGCAGGGGAGGGGCAGAGAGAGAGGGAGACACAGAATCTGAAGCAGTCTCCAGGCTCTGAGCTGTCACCACAGATCCCGACGTGGGGCTTGAAGTCACAAACTGTGATATCATGACCTGAGCCGAAGTCGGACGCCTAACCGACTGAGCCACCCAGGCGCCCCTAAATTTTTTTTTAATGTTTATTTATTTTTGAGAGAGAGACAGAGCCCAAGCGGAGGAGGGGCAGAGAGAGAGGGAGACACAGAATCCAAAGCAGCGTCTAGGCTCTGAGCTCTCAGCACAGAGCCTGATGCAGGGCTCGAACTCACAAACTGTGAGAACATGACCTGAGCTGAAGTCGGACACTTAACTGACTGAGCCACTCAGGCACCCCTCGTAAACATTTTTAAACCTAAAATGTCCAAAACTGAACTCGGGTTTTTCTTCCCAGAACCTGCTCCACTCCCTTCCCTATCTCAGTACATGGTAAGTCTATTCTTCTGGGTGACTCAGGTCAAACAATGGCATCCTCCTTCTCTTTTGCTCACATTCCATGGCCAATCTGGCAGCAGATCTTTTGCTTCTATCTTTGATGGATGTCTACAATCCAAACAACTTCTTGCCACTATTCTAGTGCAAACCACTAACAATTCTTACTGGAATTATTTCAAAGACTCCTTATTTGTCTCCCTGCTTTTTCTCTTCGTCACCTTCACACCCTAGGAGAGCCCGTTAAAACATCTGCTCAAATCTGTTCACAGCCTTCCTATCTCTTAGGAGCAAAATTGGAGTCCTTACTAGGACTTAGGAGGTGCTACGTAGGTGGCCTTCCCACTTCCCTCCCCGTCCTTATCTCCACCTCCCTTCCCAGTCTCTGCTCCAGCTTTCCTCCAGGGTGCCGAGAATGTCCCTTCCTTAGGGCTTTGACTTTTTCCATTCTCCTGCCTGGAAAGTTCTTCCCCCAAATACCCACATATCTCCTTCCCTCCCCACCTTCACATCCATCTTCTCCTGTTGCCCCTTCTAGGATTCAGCCCTTCACAGCCTCCCGCCTCCCAGTGCCCATCCCATGTCTGAACCCTGTCCTCCCCAAAGCTCATGTCACTTCTACCGCACTATATAACTTACTCAGTTTTGTTCTTCATCTGTCTTCTCAGTCTAAAGGTAAGCTCCAAGATGGTAGAAAAAGGCATTTCAACTGTTTTGCTCACTGTTGTGAACTCTTGCTTAGAAAAGGCACATACCATGAATGAATGGATATATTTGCTCTTCCAAAGAAGACTGAACCCCATTTAAAGTAAAACATCATGTGCTTGTCATCCAGTGCTTATCAGCCCCCTGCCAGCAGCATGAATCACTAAGACATTATCTGTGGATTTCTAAGCTCAAAGGGTCCGATGTGTGAACAAGCACAGTGTAATGTGATTCACATGCTTATGGCTGAAAAACAAATGTCCTGGGAGCTCAGAGGGGCAGCAACAATCTGGCTGAGGTAGGAGATGTGGCATCGAATGTGGTGCAGAGTGGGAGTCCCCAGGGAAAGAAAAGGGAAGCATCTCAGGCAGAGACTGAACCATGTGAAAAGGGACATGGGTAAGAAGTGTTTCTAGAATCACTGAACAGCAGGATCAGTGTGGTCTGTGGGCGGGAGCGGCTGGGATAATCCTGGAAAGAGGAGGAATGAGCCCAGCCTGTGGAGGGTGAGTTTGCCGGACTGGCAAGTTTGGATTTGATCCTGTAGGCAAAGAAATAAACAGATTAAATTGATGGCAGGTAAATATCTGTAGTGAAAGTTCAGCAAAGGATGAAGGAGAGTGAAGGCCAGTGGTTTGACAATGGAGGTTGGGCTAGGGCCTGGCCATGGAGTGAGGAGGGGCAAGCGACCTACAGAAATATGAAAGGGTGACTGGCCTGGTTCTAATAAAACCCTGACTGTGGAATAAAGGCTTAAGCACCAGTGATAAAAGAAATACAAATTAAACCCATAGTGATATACGCCCATCAGATTAAGCACAAAGGAAGCTGATAATATCAAGTATTGGCAAGAATGTAGAAACATGGCAACCTCTCTCATATGGGAGAAGGAGTGGGTTCTGCCCCTTTGGCAAGCACTGTGGCCCCTCTGGCAAAGTGAAGGATGAGCTGTCTTACTGTTCTAGCAAAGCCATGCCCGTGCACACTCTCAAGAACCTCTCATAAATGTGTGTCACCGCTTGTCATTAAGAAAGTAACATGCTGGGGCTCCTGGATCGCCTAGTCGGTTAGATGTCCGACTCCCGCTTGGGTCATGATCTCACGGTCCATGGGTTTGAGCCACATGTCAGGCTCCATACTGACAGCTCAGAGGCTGGAGCCTGCTTTGGATTTTGTGTCTCCCTCTGTCTCTGCTCCTCCCCTGCTTGTATGCTCTCTCTCTCTCTCAAAAATAAATAAAACATTAACAATTTTTTTTTTAAAAAGAAAGTAACATGCTTATATGGCAAACAAAAAAAAATGGAAAAAATCCAGATGCTCATTTATAGGAGTGTAGATAAGTAAGTTTTGGAATATATGGCAATGAAATACTATAAAATGAATAAATCAGAAGTCTGGAGCTACCTTCTAAGCACATAAATATCCCAAACATAACATTGCTACTTCTAGAATGTAAGGAGCTTTTTGATAAACTAATGTGAAATCATTCATACCACTAGAGAAGGTTAGTTAAAAACCATAAGTGATAATAGAAAAAAGAACATTTTCTGTGAGATTTCTATAATATAGAATATGCATAGGATACCTGATTACTAGTTGAAGCAATCTTTGATTTGCATTGTTAGATTATTTTTAGATACCTACTTGAAAAGTCAAAATGCCACTAAACACCATATTTTCTTTTGTAAACATAATCATAATAGGTTTTGTGTGAATTTAGGGAACATGGGGTTAAAATGGAAAGAGTTTTGAATAAACACTGAAAAGATGTCAGCTCTGGCCCTGGTTCTGTCCTTAATTCTGTAGCCTTTGGGTCATTTAAACTTTCTGAGACTTCTGTTGGTTGGTGTTCATGGAAAAGTGAGGATAGGACCACCTGCCCTGATGCTGATGGTGTGATGGTCAAGGCCAAGTGAAAATGTGCAGAGAAAAGGGGCTTTGAGAAGTTGAAGTGCCCTCCAAGCTTGTCGCTCTAAATTCACTGACCACATGCTTTATGTTTTTATCTTACTGAGGTAATAGATTTTGAAATAACATTATCACTCAATTGGCAGGTGTGAAAGGACAGTAAAGCAGCCTGAATTTTCTATTCACGGACCAAAACTATTCATATCTGTGTTACTTCCGGTCCTCTGAGCAGCAGGTACAAGATGGGATTAGCCACACAGGCGACTGATTAGGAGAATCCCTTGGAAGGGGATGTGGGGAGGGAGCCTGAAGGGCTGGGAGACCCAGCAGATCGGGGCTGACCGTGGTCAGGGGAGAGGGAAGAAGAAGATCGAGTGGATCCTCAGTGTGATTCTCAATGTGGCCTTTCAGGAGAGCCTTTCGTCTCCAGGGAATGGGCCCACACTAGCTTTCCTGCCACACCCAGCCGTTGGCAGGAGCCACCCGTGACAAGCCATGGGTTCCAGAGCACAGGACTGGGCCCATCTCCAGCAGTCAGAAATCTGAGTTACATTTTCAGGCCACAGTGTCATGAAAACACCTCATCCTATTTTATGTTCGATGACCATGATTGCCATTATTCACAGTAAAAGGCCTTATTAAAGCATGTATTCATTTAGATAATATAAGATGGGAATTAATGTCTGTTTCAAACTAATGGCCAATGTCCTGCTTTATTTTAATATATTTCTGTCACTGTCAGAAAAAAAATATAAAATTGACTGCCATTCTTAGTGATTTTTTTTTATTTTTTTTTATTAAAAAAATTTTTTTAACGTTTATTTATTTTTGAGACAGAGAGAGACAGAGCATGAACGAGGGAGGGGCAGAGAGAGAGGGAGACACAGAATCAGAAGCAGGCTCCAGGCTCTGAGCCATCAGCCCAGAGCCCGACGCGGGGCTCGAACTCATGGACCGCGAGATCGTGACCTGAGCCGAAGGCGGACGCCCAACCGACTGCACCACCCAAGCGCCCCTCTTAGTGATTTTTTAACATTGATCTTGGCGTTCAGGCTAATGCAACAAGATATAGAAAAAAAGCAATGTGGATGGCCATTGTAAAGTTGGGAAAAAAATGATAATTATTTTTGGACAAATATTACACAATGTTTGTATACTTGTAAAATGGAAGAGAAATACCTAGTTAGTTGAATAATTAAGGCAGTTTACAAAATTAACAATTACAGAATGTGAAATTTAAAAGTCATTTAAAAAACATCCGATTCACAGTGGTAATGAAAACAAGAAATATCCATATGTAATCATTAAGTGCAAGAAGTATATAAATAAACGTACAAAACTTTACTGAGAAACATAAAAGATTTTGGGGCGCCTGGGTGGCTCAGTCGGTTGAGTGTCCGGCTTTGGCTCAGGTCATGATCTCACAGTTTGTGGGTTCAAGCCCCGCATTGGACTCTGTGCTGACAGCTCGGAGCCTGGAGCCTGCTTTGGATTCTGTGTCTCCCTCTCTCTCTGCCCCTCCCTCGCTTGCACTCAGTCTCTCTCTATCTCTCTCAAAAATAAATAAACATTAAGAAAAACTTAAAAAAAAAAGAAACACAAAAGATTTAAATTAATCTATAGACATTGCATGTTCTTTCAGGAGAAAACTGAATATTGCAAAATTGAGGATATGTTTCATGGTAATTCATATACAGAGTACAGTGTTATGATGAAAATATACTCAATTTTCCTATTTAATTGCAAATTTTTATTAATTTAATTTAGTAAAATTATTCTAAAGTATTCTGAAAGGATGAAGAGGCCACAAGAGATACATCTAAAGAGGGCAAAAGAGAAAGGATGAAATAAGGTCAACATTACCATATTCAAAACTATAGTAATGAATAAAACGTGGTCTTGACTCTGAAAACAACAATAGGTTTATGGAACTGCATAACAAGGATGAATTCTAACATGATCAGAGGCAGCGGATACCAGTAAGAAAGAGGGATGTAATTCACATGTTCCCAAATAAACTGCAAATGGATTTGAGAGGCAAGGTTTCCAACTGCGCCACGGCAGCTAGTGGGTGCAAGAGAGAGGGACAGGAGAGCTTCCTAAAAGAACTTGTGAGGACTCCACAGAGAAAGCTTAACTGCCCCAAATTGAAGATCTTCCATTCATATCCAAATACACAAAATTAAAAGGCAAATAATACATTGGAAAAATATTTGCAACAAGCATATTGGATGAAAGCTTAATACTTTAGGGTGCGTAGAACTCATGTACTTCAGTAAAAAATAACACTAAGCTTCAGTAGATAAGCACTCAAAGAGCAAGATCAGACAGTTAACAAAAGGGCAGTAGGAGTGGCTAAGAGGAGGTGGAGGATGTACAGTCAAGAGCTAGAATCATGAGAATAATCAGTGTTGTTGAGTTTGTGGGGAGGACAAGACTCACGTGGATTGCTAATTGGTATATAAATGGGTGTAAGGTGTTTTGTGGAAGGCTCCTTGACAATATGTATTCATAGCCTGCAACTAGGCTGCGCTCATTCAGGCCCTATATTTCCGAAAGAAATTTAAAAAAATGCAGAAAATACCTTGCGTATATGCAAGGATATTAGTCCTTTCATTATTGAATAGTGGAAACATAAACCGCCTGAATGTTCAAAATAGAGCAAAATGAACTCCATTATAGCATATTTCTAAAGAGCATCCATTAAGATTTATTTACGAAAAAAATTTTTGACATTGGAAATGTTTACATTTTATTGAAAAATTGGAATGCAAAATTATATATTCAGTGTGTCTTTTTTTTCCATTTAAATTCAAGTTAGTTAACATGCAGTGTAGTCTTGGCTTCAGGAGCAGAACCCAGTGATTGATCTCTTACGTATGATACCCAGGGCACATCCCAAAAAGTGCCCTCCTTAATGCCCATCGCTCACTTAACCCATCCCCCCCACTCCCCTCCCCTCCAGGAACCCTCAGTTTGTTCTCTGTATTTAAAAGTCTCTTTTGATGTGCCTTCCTCTCTGTTTTTATCTTATTTTTCCTTTCCTTCCCCTTTGTTCGTCTGGTTCATCTGTTGCGTTTCTCAAATTCCACATGTGAGTGAAATCATATGATATTTGTCTTTCTCTGACTGACTTATTTCGCTTAACATGATACCCTCTAGTTCCATCCACATTGTTGCAAATGGCAAGATTTCATTCTTTTTCATTGCCGAGTTGTATTCCATTGTATATATATACTGCATCTTCTTTATCTGTTCTTCAGTTGATGGACATCTGGGTTCTTTCCATAATTTGGCTATTCTTGATACTGCTGCTGTAAACATTGGTGTGCAGTGCCCCTTTGAAGAAATGGGCAGAAGGTATGAATAGACATTTTTCCAGTGTGTCTTAAGATAAAGTAATAGGAAAGAGATGATGGCAAAGAACATAGCAAATTGGTTTATTGTGTTAGATTCTGGCTTATGGGTGTCGCTTTTTCTGTTTTATGCTTTTGATTGCTTTCACATTTTCCACAGTTTCACATTTTACACACTTTCTTATGAGTTTCTTTCATAATTAAAGGAAAGAAGGAAGGAAGGAAGGAAGGAAGGAAGGAAGGAAGGAAGGAAAGAAGGTGCTATGTGGAAACCAAATGTGAAATGTCTATTATAATTGAAGTCTAGAAGACTTTCTGGCAAATAAAATGTTTTCCTAGTGTTGGTCATGGCCACCTTTCCTAAATTAAAGTCTTTGCAATGAGCTGACATCAGGCAGGAACTCATGTTTTGGAAAGATGCTTTACGGTATAGCAGCATTGGTGAGTCTCATTATAAAAGTCATTGCCATGGAAAGTATTCCTCAAAAGACAGAATTAAAACCTCTGTAAGAAATGGGCAAGGACCATCAAGATAATAACTGATTCAGGCAAAAATAATTAATGGATGCTAGAAGAAGTGGGTGAAAGTTTAAGAAGTAATAGTGTATTTACATAATCTCCAAATATCTCTCCACAAAATAGCTATTAATTACAAAGGATAAAATAGATTTACAGTGTAGAAGCCTGGCAGATATCACCTTATCTAAGTAATTAAAGCTAACATCAGAAATGGGGTAGTGATAGCCCACTATCACTGAATATGGTGGATGGAGAATTCAGCACCACTTCTTTGGTGTTCTGGCCCAAAAAACAGAGCCTGGAACTGATCACAAGGAAACATCAGGCAAACTTAAGGTGAGGGACATTCTACAAAATCACTGGTCTTTACCCTAGAAGACTATCAGTATCATGAAATATGCAGAAAGATCTGTGATCTGGGCTCTTGGATTTTCCTTTGCCATAAATGATATTATTGAAAACATTGGTGAAATCTGAATAAGTTCTGTAGATTCAATGTTAATTTCCTAACTTTTATAATTATACCATAGTTATAAAATAATAAGTTATAAAATAATTTCTTGTTTTTAGGAAAGACACACCAAACTATTTAGGAGTAAAGAGTCTACAGATGACTTTTTAATGGTTCAGAAAAAAAATTAGACATGCACGCATATCAATATGCATAATTATATAGATTATATATGTATATATGCATGAATGTGTATGTATGTATACACACACACACACACACACACACACCGGCAGAGGGAGAGAGAAATATTAACATTATTAGCATTTGGAGAATCTGTCTGAAATATATTAGGGAATTCATTGTAATATTCTTGTAACTTCAAGTCTGGAAGTATGCCAACATGGAAAAAAAAAAGAAAAGAAAGAAAAACAATAAAGGAGAAAGTGGCCAGGTGCTCGCAGGCTCAGCTGAGCATTAGTACTTCTTTAGGGCCCTGGCTGGAGTGAGAAGGCCGCTCATGTCCTGAACTTCACCCTCCTTTCTTGATACTGAGCTCTCTGTCTCTCTTGGTCCTGTAGGTGCCATGGGTCTGGTACTTTCCGTATATTTTCCTCCCTAAATCTATTAACAGCACTATGGAGTAGATGCAATCATAATCCTCATGTACAAGCGGGAACTCCGACATTTTGAGAGATTGAGTAACTTGCTCAAGATCCCAGAGCCGGAAAGTGGCAGAATCAGACTTAAACTCTGGCTTCTCTGCCTCCCTCTGCCCTTCTGCCTGTTCCACATCTGGGAACCATCTGTCTCTCCCATCACAATCCTTTCAACACCACTCTTTCTTTCTGGCTATTTACAACCCTAAAAGCATCCCTGTGGTCCTTACACATCATGTGGATTTGCCAAATTGATTTGTACCAACACATGTTGCTCCATTTGCTCAGTATGCTGCCGTTAAAATCACGTTGAAGTTCTGCCCTATTATTCCTTAAACGATGAGATTCTGGATAGGAAAGACGAAGCAGTGACCTATTTCATTAAGTCTCTAAATTTGAGGTCCTTAAAGCTCTTTGGTGTAGAATGAGCAGTCTCTAACATTCCCTGGTTGTGGTTCGTCAGCAGCCCCTCCCGGCCATGGTAGACAGTGAAAAGAGACAAGACACTAACCTCTCCTGGCAGGTCTTCTCCCTCCTCCTGCCTCCCCATCCCAGCTGCTATGATCTCAGACTGCTCTTACTCTAAAGTGTAAATGCCTCCAGGAGGACCCCGTTTAAGTCTGTTAAACTCCAATTTTGTAATTGTGTTAGTGCCCTAAAGGGGACTTTGTGTTTGCCAGCTGGGAGATTGAAAAAGAGTCAAGACAGCAGATTCAAGTAGGAAATGTAGCCTTTGGATGGTGCAAGAGACTTATTTCCCTGTTTTTGTTTTTTTTTTTTTTTTTATGCTTTGAGGAAAAAAAGTAGTAAATACAAGAATTTAACTATGAGCCTTTATCAGCAAAACAGCACTGCCGCCACAGAGTGGAATCCAACATTCTCCCTTGTTAGCAAAGATTATTTTCTTTGTGGGAAATATTGAGGAGGGGAGGATACAGTATGAGTCCTGACATGATAACTACCAGGAGAATTTGACCTGAGAGTTGACAGTTACTAGGGGAAAGTCATTGTAAAGAGCTTGAAAGTGCAGTGAAACCAGCAAGTACCCGAAACAGAAAGTAGAGGATTTGGTGGAATGGGATGGTTTGAATGGGACACAGGAGAGAAGGAAGATGTGTCTTCGATCCTTGCCACCTCACGAGTTTATGTTGGTGCTGAAACCTCTCCCTGACTCATGAAACTGGAAACCTTTCTTTCAGAGAAGGTCAGTTTAGGGGAATGCCAAGTGCTGGTTGGCGCAGAAGAATCTGGATGTGCCCCCTTCCATTGAGCAGCGGGGTCCAGTTCAAGAAGGGGGTAGAAATGGAGACTGGTGTGAGGCTGTGTGAGTCTGCTTTTGCTGGTTATGTTGTGAAACAAATATCCACACAATGTGCTTTTCCCAGGTAGGCTGTGAAATTAACATCCTTCTGCTACAAATGTTTATTTCTCCCTCATATCACATGGAGCCTGTGGGTCAGCTGCTGCTGTCCTTCAGTTTGTGGGTTGGGTTTCTGAGGCATAGGCTGGAGGCCTAGTCTAGAACTAGCACGTGCTGTTGTTGGGGAGAGAACAGGAGCAAGGGGGTTGGTGTAAACCCATGACACCTCGTAAAACTTCTTGCTCGGAAGTGAACATCACGTGTAATTGGCCAGAGCATTTTACATATTCCATGGCCACATCCGCAGCGTATGAGGTGGATGTATATGGTCTTCCTACAGGCAGCATGAGCAAGTCTCATGGCAGACAGAGATGTTTGATCCCCCCACAGAGGAGAATGGAATGATTGAGGGGCATCATAATGCACTGTGTAATAGCAAGTGGTGTTACTGTCACAGCCAACTCTCCTTCCATTGTTAAATTAAACATCTACTTGTATTCATTTATTCTGACAGAAAACATGAGGTCTTAGGATCAGTGACAGACTGATTTCTTGGCGATCTTACCATCCCCATGGGATGACGTGATAGGAGCCAGATGTCCCCCGTGCAGGCAGAGGTTTGTGCCACAGGAGAGATCCCTGAAGTTATGAATCCCAGAGCTTATATAGGTGCTACTGGAATATTTGGCTGCCTTCCTCTCTGCAGAAAGGAAGAAAGACCTTTGTTCTGGAATATAATGAAATCCTTTCCGAGGAGGGGAACCAAAAGACTCTGGGCTTACACACCTGCATGTAAACAGATGCTTCCAGAGGAGGTGGGATTACATCTTTCCAGAGGTCTCTACCTTTAGGGTGGCCATGAATCACCCTCAAACCCAGGTATCAGTGCTCTTTGCTCAGAAACCCCTAACAACCAGAAACATGATAATATTCATAGAGTATTTTCCCCAACACTCGTGCTTTTTAATGGTCTGAGTTTTGTTGTTAAGTTTTAGTAGACCCACATTTTCAGAGGTGGAGATGAGAACCCCTCTGGTTCACAGTTCTCGGTAGGTGAATATTCTCTGGCTGAAATTCTGAGACCAGAGTGAAAATCTAACACTTCCCTTCCTATCCCAGATGGTGGACATTATTGGGTTAGATATTACATCTGGAAACTGTTCATGTTTATACACACCATCAATGTGGAGAAAGTAAAGTTACTGAAGAAACTGCAACTTGGATATTATAATTTTTCTTGCCTCATGAGCCCTCAACATCTTAGCATCAAGAGACACAATTTGCTTACATTTAGTCCCCACGGCTTTTGAGATGCTGTTGTGGAAGAGATAAGTGACACACAGTCACATATATCAGGGTCAGCATATGCCTATGGATTCAATATCTTTATGGATCATATGTTCAAAGAAAAGCTGCCATTGCTTGTTTTTCAATGTCTGAGAAACTCTTCTGTGTGTCTGTAGAGTCTTAAAATGTTAGCCAGTGCACTGAAGGAGATGGCGGTGATATTCAGTTACCAAACTGACTGACTGGTAGTAATGGAGGTCACTGGATGCATCTCCCTCCCCCAAGTACAACTTCTATAAACATAATTTTGTGAAAAGTTTCCGAAATGATACCAAATGATAGTGCTCTGGAGCCTAGAAATAGCGATCGATATATCTGTCTCCGGGACTGATTTCTAGGACACAGGGTGTGACTGGGGCCCGGAAGACCAGGGCTAGACCTCTGCCAGCCTGCACATTCCACCTGCCCTCTGTAGCTCTGGGCCAGCCCCAACCCACATCCTGGCCTCCATTTGCTCCTCTCTTCCTGTTTTCATTTGGGGTCCTCCCCTCCCCAAAATGCAGTGGAGCTGGAAGTGGACTTAGAGATACAATGGGCACAACAGGAGCTCTGATGACTATGATAAACAAAAGATTTGCAGAGAGACATGAAAACAGGTTACGGTGTCTGGCAAGGGAAAGAGAAGCTGCTTCATACTCTCCAGCAGGAAGTTTCATTGCAGGTAGATGAGCAGGTAAGCCGCGGCAAGCATCCCCTTCAGTCTGCAAGAGCTGCATGTGATGAAATGGCTGCTCAATGAACAGAAGCTTAGCTAGAGGCATTACAAATGAAATGTAATACAGCCTTGCCCATGACAATGCTCCGCTCTCCAGAATTCTGACCGAATTCTCACCCTCCCACTGCTCATGCCACCTTTGTGTCTGTGCTGGATTCTTGCAAGCTGTCCCAACCTCCTCCCTTGCCTCTCCTTCAGTGTGGTCTTAAACCGGCGGCTAGAGACACTCTGCTCATTGCCAGCCAGGTCGTGTCACTTCCCTGCTCGGAGCTCTCCAGTGATTCCCCACCCCGCTTAGTGTGGAGACCAGAGCACTCCCACTGAACAAGGAAACCTAGCACCACCCAGCCCCATGCTACATCTTCAACTTCATTTCCTACCATTCTCCCCTCTGGTTTCTTAGCTCTGGCCACACTGGCCTCTTTGCTGTTTCTCAAAACAAGGAAACAGAACGAAAAAAAGGCACTTTCCACCTCAGGACCTTTGCACTTGTTCTCTCTGACCAGAACCATCTTTCCCTAGACATTTCCTTGGACACTTTCTTTTCTTCCTTCTGTTCTTTACTCCAAATCTTCTTTCCTTTGAGAAATCCAATCTAAAATGCCACCTCCTATCTAAATCTTAACATTTCATTTCTCATTTATTATTTTGCCTTAAAATTTCCTACCCTCTAACATGTGTATTTTACTTATTTATTTCCAGGGGGCTTTTTTGTTGCTCTCTCCTCTCAAACATAAGCTGCACAGCCAGGCTCGTAGTCTGTGATGGTAACTAACAATGCCTCCTCATCTCCAGTGCCTGGTGTGTGGTTAGCCCTCGATGAACACTTGTTGGATATATGACTGAATGAAAAGACTCCTCCACATGAGGCCCTAGAGAGAAATGGATGCACAAGAGATGAAAACAAATGTTAGGTCACTTTGTGACTATCCAGGTTTAGGCAGCAGACCCAAGGCAAGGTCCTGTTGGTCCACCTAATCTTGTTGGCTCAAGATTGATCAGCAAATCAGATCAATCCCTGCTAGAGCCATGGTCCTGACTCAAGCCTTGACCACCGTGGTACATGCAAGCCCAGCCCCAGCACACCTGCAGGGAGAAGACCTGGGTAAGGGAGAGCCCTCACCTGGAACCAGGCAGAGCCTTGCCCAAGGGGTTCCAGAGCTCTCCCTCTGGGACACTGTAGGAAGGTAGAGCTCACTCCCTGGGGGAACCCTACAGAGAACCACCTGCCTCTGCCTCAAGAGTGGCTGGAGGGAAGGAAATGTTGGCCCTTTGTACTGGGGAATGTAGGTAGGAGTCTGCCCTCCTGGCTGGTGATGAACCCCAGACCAGCAAACATGTTGATATTTGGCCCCACATGTAATAAAACATGATAAAACGTGAGCATGAAGACTAGGCTGATAACAAGAATCTGAAGGAAAAGGAAGGGAATAGAGTGCCATAATCATAAAACATGCAGAATTGGAAAGGCATCCATTGGCCCAAACCCATGATAATTTTAGAAACCATCTTGCAATCTTAACAAAGAAAACCTGAACTGCAAATAGCAAGGACTTTGTGGGACCTACGTGAAGAAAGCTATGAATGTTAATTTTTAAAAAATCAAAATAGGAATTTAATAAGTGGAGAAACAGATCATGCTCTGGGTTGGAATAAATTAACGTACAAGCCCTTATCATATTCATCTGTTAGTTTAACTTAATTCCACTGACAAGATCCAGGGGATTTTCATGTTCTAGAATGTGGCCAGTTGAGTGTAATGATTGAGTTCCATTGAATCTTCGGTGGGAATCCTCTGTGTGGGTATTGCAAGCATTCCCCTGGTTCCTGCCTTGTCAGTGCCTTGTGATAAACATAGGGCTTTTATGGCATTTCTCCATGCCTAGCTTGGGTCCACAGCAACCCTGGTTCTCCAGATTCTAGACAAATAAAAATGCAAGCATTGTTAGGAGATTTTTAAGAAGAATATATTTCAAAAATTAACAAAGGGGGTACTTGTGCTATCCAATATGATAAATTGTCATACATATATAGTAAATAAGTGTATATGCTTGACTCTGGGTGCATGTACACACACACATACACACAAACCTGAAAACTTAATGTGTCAGTATAGGAACAGAAAGGACAATCAAAGAGATTGAGACTCTTGCAATACATACGAGTTTATTAAAAAGTTTAGTGATTTCTAATATATTAAACGATTTCTTAACACATAGCCTTGGAAAACTATTTGTAAGGGTCAAAACCGAAAATGAAGGAGATGGCAACTGTTATAAACCATACACAAAGATAAGTTTCAGAAGAATTAGGCTATGAAGTGGAAACTAGACTAAAAAATAAAAAAGAACAGGAAAACAAAGTGTTTAACTGAGGAGAACAGGGTTCCAGGAGGTATATCCCCATTAGTGTCATAAAGGTATTACCGACAAAAATAACTTTTCAACACTGAGCAAAGACTGCTCGGACCCCCCTCCACTCTTAAATTCAGTGACCCAAGACATCTTGCATATTCAGGTGATGGGTCCGTGTGTTGGTTCCTTTAGGGCAGGGACCAGGTATGTATGCGCTCCAGAGCCCCGATGCCTGGGTCTGAGTCCTGGCCCTGCTCTTTATTCTTTGTGTGACACTTGGCAAGTTATATAACCTCTCCATGCTTCTGTTTCCTCACCTATAACATGCAGACAGTCATAGCAACTGCCTCTGGGGCGGCTGCGAGGGTTAGGGAGTTCTATAGGTAAAGCACTTAGAACAGGGCCTGGCACGTTGGAAGCCATAGAAATACTAGATATTAGCTTTCACGACGGCATTTTTCCAATGCCAAAATGATGCCAGGCAAGTGGTGAATGGTTAATAAATGAACAACTCTGACTCTCTAAGGATACAAGCAAGCCCCACCCCTCTAAGACCACCAGTGACAGATTTTGGAAACAGAGGCAGAAATGCAGTTCACCAGCCTTTTCCTTCTGCCACTTGGAGCATGAAAAAGCACCGTGCAGGACAAAGTCTGCACATACCCGTGATGGGTGAGTCAAATAAGCTATTGAAAACAGGGGAAATGAGCTCCTAGCTGCCGAGGGCAGTGTTAAGCCCATATGTTTTGCATAATTCTGCCCCCATCATATTGCTTATTGTACAAAGAAAATGTTTTGATAGTCTGTCACTGAAATCTGTTTTTAATGAAAACATCCTGGGATCAGCTATTATTCTTAGAAGACAGCTTTGTTGTGGAGTTAGTCAAGTATGGAGCTCTGTTATGAGAATTTCCCCGTCACAGATGTCCTGCGGCTGGAACATGAAGGTTGAGGAAAAGCAAACAGCCGTGGGCTGAACAGCAGTAAATCTCAGCCCTGGGAAGGATGGAAGTGGTAAGGCGGGGACCCAGCTCAGGGCCATGAACACTGACCCTGGCGCGAGGGCTGCTGGGGGCTGCCTCCACCCTGCCCTCACCACCTTGGCCACCAGACTCAGCTGCACGCCTCCTCCTGGCATTTCCCCTCTGCTGCTCAGAGTTGGGGTCTGAGGAAGAAGGTGCTGGATGGAGGAGGCTGCATTCACATATTTATGTTGTCTGCTCATGGAGTTGGAACTGTCCCTGTGAGGACAAACTGGCCGTCTCTGGGGTCAGCCTTTCTTAGAACCAGCATGAGTCCATTAGGTTGGGAAGAAATAGTCACTGGGGAAGTTTGGTGAACTTGGGAGTCAAGACATCTTTATTTTCCCTCTGTGTATCACTGTTTTTCTTTTTTTAATATATGAAATTTATTGTCAAATTGGTTTCCATACAACACCCAGTGCTCATCTCAAGAGATGCCCTCTTCAATATGTGCATCACTATTGATAGAAATTTGGTCACGGTTATGCTAGAGACCTGGAAAAATATATGCACAAATGAAATTAAAAATATGCTGATGAAGTGAGTATAAAAAATGAATGGCTCACAGGTTCTGCCACCAAGTCCGTGTTCTTTGAGGAAAGCCTCGCCAGTTTGTCAAAGCCTTTTTTTTTTTTTTTTTTTAATTTAAGAGAGATGATCTATATGAGTGGTGGGGCCTGAGAATCTGGAAGGCATTATAAGTCATTAATGACAGGAAGTGATGATTTCGGTAGTGGCTCATGAAGACACCTCCTCTCAGGAAGACAAATTCAAGGAGAGTAGTTCCTTTAAGGTCATGTGATAGTAAATCTTATATGTCCTGAAGATGCAAATGGCATCAAGACAAGGGGCTGAAAGAAAGGAGCTCAGGATGAAGCCAGACTGGTTAGCCCCCCAGTAGTGCTGACACCCACCAGCCTCATGGTCACAAAATTGGTAACAGGACCAGATTCATTTGTGTCAATGCACTGTCAACGCTGACTGTTAGCAGAGGACACCTTGCCTTTGGGACACAACACGAGGGAAGATCTGGTGACACAGCATGTTCCTGGGAGCTCTCAACCAGAATCATCTTATTAAATCAGCGAATGTAATATTCTGATATCCAAGAAGAAATAAGCTTTAAAAAATCTCATTCAAAACACGTACAGTTGAGCTTAATTTGTCCTCGCAGGCGGGTCTGTCGTGTTGTATTTGGAACTGCCCACGTGCAGCTTGGCATCTCCTGTTGGAATTCAGTCGATCCTAATTGTCAATCATCCATTCTGAGGACAACCTAAAATAATTGATAGACATGATTGCAGTCTTTTATGGGGAGTGATTATGCTGGTTGACCAGCTTTCTGAGGATATCAGATACATCCACTTAAAGTGAGTGTAAAGTCTTTTTAAATATCACAGGCCTCCTCGGAAGGCCAGCAACTCTGGGCTTCTTTTCCAGGATCCCCACCCCCAGGCCAGTGGGACCTGCTGGGACCGGGCCACCGTGAAGGTGGCCCCTTGGCCAGGCTTCCTTCAACCCACTTCTTAGAAAGAAGAAACCCACTCCCAACCAGAATCTCTAGCTTTCTTCAGGGGTAGGTTTATGAGTGACTTTTTATTGTACTGTCTGTATGGTTTGGGAATTTAAATACCAAATGTACATTGTTTCTATAATTACAAAAAAAAAAAAAAAAAGGATTTTCCCTTTTATCCATTTCACCCATAATGATATTGATCTCTTCCTCAAAACCCTTTACTTCCTAGATGCAGATGGAAAGGAACAGGGGAAAAGCAAAACAACAAAAAAAATTTTTAGCACATTATAAATCACTGAGGAATGCTTTCTGTTATTAGTTTTCAACCTTGACTCATTTGGGTAGGGGCAGGATCGATACTGGCCCTGGATTAACATCTTATATGGTTTATTTGATTTTTAATAATGGTAGCTTCCACCCACGTGACCTGGAAGCAGTGGCAGAGTGTTCTGCCTTTCAGCCTTGACCCCCACGATGGGGCTGACAGAGGGTTAGTTTCCAGGGCGCTTGCATGAATGTTGGGTCCTCAGAGGGCTGAATCAGGGACCGTGAAGGAGCGTTCTTGTCAAGGGCTGTGCTTGTCTGCTGTTAGGGCTTCTGACTCAGGCCCTGCTGCAGTGGTCTTCAAAGGTGTCCTTCCCCTTTGATTTTCCTGTTGCCCTGTAAGGTGGACTCCAAGAGTGTCCCTAAAGTTCCTAGCCCCTGGAGTGCAGTGGGAGAAGTGGATATAACCTCATATAAATGCTCATGCATTTGAAGGAAGAATTATCTAATCTCAGGTTACTTACAAGGTACAACTTTGTTGATCCTTAATACTGTCAGTTGTCTTTTCCTCCACTTGAAATCTTTGAAGAGCGTGGACAGATCCGTAAAGCCTGGATGGGCCAAAGGCAAAGAGTAGAGCACTTTCCTGGTTGCGTTCATGTAGACGGTCACTTGGTCCCCATTTCATTCCTTAACCTGCTTGGGTTCTAGCTTGTTCCTGATGGAGGAGGTTCCATCCAGGAGGTCCTGGCTGGTGGGGTGCCATGAGATTTGGGGATCTAGAGCTGGATCCTTTTTAATCCCCGTTCACTTTACTTATAAAATCTTCATTCTGCTATTCTTCTTTGCCAGTGTCAAGTTTTGCTGCTAAACTATTAGTAAACTGTAAAAAAACAATTTACAGGAAACTATAAAGTAAAATAACCAGTCTTCCCCCAGGTTAAGTGCTAAATTGGTAACGTGTAATTTGAATGGTCTTTTTTTTTTTTTTTTTTTTCTGTTCTGCTTACTCTTCAAATGCGCATGTGTATGTTTGATTAATTAGATCAACATTTGGTTAAGGACAGGTGCATCAAGAGGCTTCTTTTCTGTCTTCTAAAGTCTAGACTGTGAATTCCTCAAGGACACAGATGTCAGTCCCCCATCGTTCAGCAGTTCTTTCATCTGTCCTATTCTCACTGCACGTGGTGAGCAAGCCTGTGTTCCAGGTCTGTGCTCAGCACTGAGGACGGTAGCCCGGCCCCCACAGAACTTCGGGTTGACTTTAAACAAAATACACAAATAGTTCTTTAGAATTATTTTCAAAGACACTAATGTAAGTACCAGGTATTGTTCTAGGGACATTTGTTCTGGGTGGGGAGCCCAGAGGAGCGAGGACGAAAGGTTGTGGAGAAGGAGTACTGAGGGAAGCATGTTTCAGACAGAGGGAACAGCATACTGACATCTCCCAGAAAAAGAGGAGTACCTCCGAGCAAAACTCCCCAAGTGACTGGGATGTCATGCATGGGGTGGAGAGAGACAGACAGTAGGGCCAGGGAGGAGGAAGGGCCAGGTCCATTTTCCATGCTTGTATGAAATGTCTCCTCTTGTCTCAAACTTTAGCCTAAAGAAAGTGTGAGGCCATTAAAGCCACAATCTGATGTCCTTTTATAAGAATTCTACCTGTTGTACAGAATGTATATGGGGCATGGGCAGGGTGGGGAGACTTAGATTGGGGAGGGGAGAGGCTTGGGCCATGACGAAGGAGTAGAAATGGATTCTTAGAATGGTTAAAACGTAGTAGCAAAAGTTATTGACAGGGAAAAAAAAGAGTTACTGGCAGGGAGACCCAGTGGAGAAGGAATTGTTACTGAGTATGGGCTTTGGTGGGGAGCATCAGGTTTAAGGATAAAGATCCTGAGTTCCTTTTGCACTGTGTCTGGGGGCTGTGAGAAGCCCCAGTGGATGTTGGTTTGGAGCTCAGACAAGAGCTTTGAGCTGTCAGGGAAATTTGGGAATTGTCAATGTTAAGAGAGTAATTGAGGCCATGGAAGGGAATATGGGCCCCTAGTGTGAATGTGGGAGGGTCTGAGGACCTCCAACATGGAAAAGGGTGAGTGAGGAAGAACCTGTAAATGGAGCAGGGCTGGGGAAGCCTGAAGAGCAGACATAGGGAAAGGGGTGAGCGCCACGCTGTTTCCTCACCATTGAGAAGGCATGCAGTGCCCGGCATGTGGTAGTGGGGGGGCACACAGCAGGATCTGAGTACATGAGTACGTGTACCTTAAATTCTCTGACTCTCCCCTATGCAAATCTGCTCACACCAGGGCTGAGAATATAACCTACACATGCAGAATGCAAGCTTGCGACTTGTTTCTTACCCAAACCCATTTGTCAGCAAAGCTTTAGGTTTCACTGGGGTTTTTGGAAAGCTGATATCATATACCACTTTTTTCTGGAGTATAAGACCATATCAGTTACTTTCATAGCAACGTTAACTTAATCAGAATAAAGACCCATGAGCCACAGTGACACTGGGATTGATAGGACCCTGGTGGAATACCGTCAGCAATTTTCCTATGCCTGGCATGTCTCCATTCAACTCCTAATTTTTGACATGGTTTCTCTGTACTCAAGTGCAGACGTTGTGACCAGTGATGGCTATCTGGGGCAATACTCTACTGGGCATGTAAGGGACACTGCTTCCTCTTGAATCTTTCACATCTGAGTAACTGTGCTGAGATGAGTCAGTGATATTTCCAGCAGCTTAACTATAGACCAGGTTCATTTGTGGTTGAGGGAGTCTTACAAGTGGAGTATGTCTGAGGACGTCTTTAGGTAGTTTTCTCAGAGGGCTGGGGAAACAGATCTCCCCCCCCCCCGCAAGCCCCATACCAAATCCTTGCTTTCTGAAAGGGACAAAAAGATTTCTTTCTAGTCCTGTGATTCTCACTCCTTAGCATTAAGTTTTAAAATCTAAATCAGATGACTCATGACATAAAAGAATGTTGTTTGCTACCTTTTGTCAATTTTATGAAAATGATTGTGATCCTCGTGTAAGTTTTCCTTTTACATGTTGGTTGCCTGAGCCAGGTACCTCGGTGGGGGTGGGGGCACGGCATTCTTCTTTTGGGTAATGTCGCTGATTTTGTTTGCTCGGGATACACGCTGAGTTAACCTCGTTGGACTTTTCCCCAGGAATTGATGCGCGTGCACGTGGTGGGTCATTATGCTGCTGCACCTCTGTAGTGTGAAGGTCAGTGTGTTTTTCTGATTATAAGAACCCATCCATGTCATTCCATTATAAACCCACGCCACTCATAATGGAATGTGCCTCAGCCCACAGGCCACGGTGGTCGCCCGGCCCGGGAACTCCCGCCAGCGCAGCTCGGACATTTGAGATCCATCACCCGTCCCTCCCCTGCCACCTGCATCTACCCCTTTTTGACTGTGCTCCATTCTGAGATGATGTTCTTTGCATGTCAAGTTTCCCTTGTGTGATGTGAACGTACAGTTGTCGCAAGTGAATTTGTACCTGGAAACGAGCGCTCTGTGATGGTCCTTCCCAAATTATAGTGGAGCACTCTGCTGGGCTGTGGGGAATTGCCTTATAGTTGATGTGAATGCATGGAAATTCACCTGGAGACCAGAGCAGCAATCTCTCCTGCTGCCTCGGTCAAGCCAGCCACCAGGAGTTTGCCAGTTCATTGCAGGGGGGCTCTTGTAGCTGGGGGGGAGGGCTCTCCTGGGAAGGGCTTTCCCCAGATCCCCGCAGACTTTGTGCCAAGTCCCCTCCTTCCCATATCTCACAGCCTTATAACTTTCAGTGACAGTCTTGGTTTACAATAATCTCAGCTTATATTACCCGGACACTCTGTGTCATGATATGTATTAGATGCTTTTCTGCATGAATCCTCTCTACCTGCCACAATCTGAAGAGGTAGGTATGACCATTGTTCCCGTCTTATGTTCTAGGGAACTGGGTATAGAGGGCTCTGTCACTGCTGAGTCTCTGGGTGGGTAAGTGAGGAGCAGGTCCGTGCCTGTGTGAGCTGGAATCTCCATCCACAGGCCCTACTGTGGCAACCCTTAAAGGAGGCTTTTGTTTAAAAAATAATTAAAAGCCCACATCTGCATGGTGCTTTGCAGATGTGCTAAACATAGCCACGTGCATATTCAGCTAATCCCTGAAATGGCCCTGCAGTAAGGGGACCAAAGCTCTTAGATGTTCAGTGCACATCTTGGCATTTTTCAGCTCACAGGAGGCAAGAAATCTTCAGACTGAGGTCCTCTCTCCCACCACGGGGCACTGTTTCCAACTCGCTCACAGGGAGCGATCTTAATTAGCAAGTTTAAGGCCGCACACTTAGAGAATGAGCGTTTTCAGTGTTGTGTTCAAGAAGCATTAATCACTACTTAATCACGTGCTGCCAAATGTACAGGGACAGTGACAGGGCAGCAATTTCAAATTTTAAATGTTAAACTTTTTTCCTGTTGTGTCTCCGAGTTTGTTGTGCTGTCGAGCAGCTGCTTTATTTCTCTGAGTTCACTGAGCCACCCATCCCCTAGTTTTCCCCACGTGGGGAAGGCTTGACTTTTGCTAAGAGAATGCTTTCCCCAATGCACAGTGCTCTTGTCTGTTTACATTCCCCTGGGACTTCTGAATTGTCTCTTTGGCTATAAAGATACAGGAGGAAGTCGTAAAAAATACGTTTTGGATGCATTTTACATTCTAGGAGAATGTTCTCACTTCCCTCTTTTCAGGAGGGGGATCATTGGAAAATTAGGGCTTTCCCGTCCCAGAAAATCTCAGCTTATGTGCCTCTTCAGATATATACGGTCTGCCTTGAATGTAACTACGAAGCTAAGTGTGCATGCAAACAATCTCAGGGGATTGTATTCAGTGATCCGGGAAATACGGTGGCCAAATATTCTCCCTCCTTATTTATGTGAGTGAGCTCTCCCTGAGTAACAGGAGGGAGAAGACAGAGATCAGGACTGGTGGTCCCAGAGGACTTAGTTTGTGAAATGTAAGCATAACCACAGCCTCCTACACAGCAATGACACTAGAAACCTAAAGGGACCAAACACAGCAACCTTATTTCCAGTTTCTGTGGAAAATCAGTGCAAAACTCCTTGCCCCACAGTGCATGATAAAGGAAATGTTACAGCCCCATTACTTTTGTGGTTTTTGTTTAGATCTTCAAAACTGAAAATGATCCCAAGGTGCCCTATGCCTTTCTATAATATTTTCCAAGATTCATTCAACATGATCCAAAATAAGTCTGCATTATTAGCTGGATTTATAAAAATATCTGGAGATGAATAAGGGATCACTCAACTGACCATTTATTTTTTTTTTTTTCAACGTTTATTTATTTTTGGGACAGAGAGAGACAGAGCATGAATGGGGGAGGGGCAGACAGAGAGGGAGACACAGAATCGGAAACAGGCTCCAGGCTCTGAGCCATCAGCCCAGAGCCTGACGCGGGGCTCGAACTCACAGACCGCGAGATCGTGACCTGGCTGAAGTCGGACGCTTAACCGACTGCGCCACCCAGGCGCCCCTCAACTGACCATTTAGTGCAGATATACTTTTCAGCTTCTGGAATGATCCTCAGCAGGATGAATGTTCATCTCTCAAAGAAGCCCAGATGAGGCAGAATTTCACACTAAGACTAGTGGTTCCGACTAGGGGTCTGTCTCATCACCAATTGTAGCTTTGCGTGTGCAGCTTGGCCATCTGCATTTTGAAAAAAGTCTCTGGGGGCGATTCTTATATGCACCCCTGTTTGAGAACGGCTGGTGAAAATTGATGGGATCTCAGCCTCTCTGTGTCTGTGAATGAGAGTGGAACAGAAATTTACACTGCAGATCTTTAGGGCACAAAGAGGATCTTGTTGCTTGAAGATAAGCTTCCTGAAGCCTGTAAAAGGTCCTTTTTGGAAAAGCAAACAAATAGACTTTAGGACTTACACATTGCAATGACTAGCACCTCTGTGTCTGTTGGGTCCCCTAGAACATAGATACTTGTTGTGCGAGCGAGAAATAACACCTGTGAAAGAAAAAAGGAGGAAGTAGAATTGGGCTGGGAGTTGCAGCCTGACCGTCTTCCACCCAGTGGGACCCCCAGGAGCAAATCTGTCTGCAGAAACACCTGTGTTGAATGGGGAACAGCCAGGCCTTTGGACCCCCACCAAGCTCAGGGCACCCTGAGAAGATCATGACCACACCTCATAAGCAGACCTGGACCTGAAGGAGTTGTCCGCTATAAGCAATGAGTCCTTATCTCTATTGTTTGCCCCACTCTTGGGAGACTTTAGAAAAATCAGTGCTTCTGGGCTTTTCAGAGTTTGGTCAGAAGCAGCTAGAATAGGGAGGCAGAACGAAGATGTGGTTCTTTGCTGGAATTCGCCACCTTCCTGGAGGGAGAGAGGGGAATGGAAGAAATAGGGAGACAGACTTGGCTCGTTAGATTTCTCTCTGTGTCAGGGTATGTGCTAGAAGGCAGGACTAGGAAGAGTAAGGCATTAAGACTTGAGGGATCTTAAAAACTTCTCATGTAGGAAGTGAAGCCCAGAGAGGCTGTGTGCTGCTATCCCAAATTGTCCAGAGAGGCAGAGCTTAAGGAAGCCCTGGGGTCAGACCCTGCTCCACCAGCTTCACATCTGCCCATGACTACACACTCCTCCAGATACAGAATATTCTTTGTCTGTTCATTCTCCTTGACCCCAAACTGTGTATGATAAAAGAAATCATATATCTTCATAACTTGAGTGTTTTCACATAAGTCTTCCAAATGAAAAATGATCCCAAAGTTTCCTACACCTTATCTCCACCCCATTACATGCTGGAGGTAAGCTCTGTATCTAGAATGTATGTATTAGTAGACGGAGGTATGGATCCTTGAGCATCTGAAGCCCACAGCTGGCTTACTGAAATACCCACTGTTTCTCAGTCTTGCTTTTCAGTTATAGTGCCACTCAGGCATAAATGAAAAGTCACTGGAGGCCTTTAATTCCACCCCGCAATTTGTTATCTTGACACCAGTAGAAAATCAGCAATAGTGAATCATTAATTCTCTACATTTATCGATTTGGGAACTCAGTTGAAAGGTCCACTGCACCCCTCCTGCCCCTCCTCCCCCTCTCCCTCCTCCTCCTCCCCTTCCTCCTCTACCTCCTCCATCCCTCATAGATTTCAGGTTCCGAAGTCCTAACCACTGTATTGCAATAACTACTGAAGATATAAGCACTAAATCTCCTGGCACGTGAAGCCACAACCTCTAGATTCACTGAGTTGGGGACCACCAGGCTCTCCCCCTAGCCCTTCTCCGGTCACTGCCTTGAATTCAGCTCTACTGGATGATGAGAGAGCAACTGTGTAGTCTAGCACTGCTAGTGGGTGAGCTGAGTCATGCCCTTGGCCGAGTCAAGGCACTACGTCAAGGAGACCAATATCCTTGGGTGAATCTGGAAGGGGCCTGATGTGACGAACGAGGCCTCCTATAGGGGCCGCTTGCCCTCTGCCCCCCAACAGGTGACGGGCACCCCCCTCCTCGCCTCCCTCAGAACTCGGATCATCTGGGGAGCATCGACTCTGCCTGATACCTGGGGGGAGCTCTGCCACCAATATTTTCCCGTGAGGAAGCAGCAATCTCAGCACAGAAATAAAACTGTCCTGCTGACTTGCCCAGAGCCTGTCCCAATAATTGTTCCAGGCGTCATCCTGACGCAGCAGCCCCGGCAGACCAGGCCCCACAGGCTCAACTCTCTCTGTGAACCATGCCCAGCAGGAGCAGAGCTGCCAGCACAGAGCAAGGCTGTGGCACTGGACAACCTCTCGGTCTGCTCTTAAGAAGGTGTCTTGTTTTGAATACATAATCTGTGCTGTTCTTTCAAAGTAAGTGCTTTTATAAAAGGTCTGGACTGTCCTTTAAACATGTTTTTCTCTCACGTAAAGGGAAGTGTATTTCTAGTCTCTTTGTGGACTCAACTTGAGAGAGGGAGACAGGTAGGGGAAGGATGCTTTTGTGTGCAACTCAAAAGACTGGTTTAAACTAGGGCATGCACGTTGCAGGGCCGTTTTCCTCAGACAGCAGCTGGCCAAAAACGTGTGCGAGTAGCTAATTGTTTTGAGCTTTGCTGGTTTGAAGTAGCACGGAGTAAGTGCCTTAGTTCAGGCAAGGGAGTGCCAGCTTTATATGCAGCCACAAATGAGACGCCCCCCTTGCTCGGTAGTGCCGGATTTAGAACCCGAATTTTCTTTTTCGGCAAGAACAGGAAGTCCCTTGGTACCGATTTCTATCCCCTTCTGCTCGTTTGCATTGTGTAGAAGGAATTCTTCGAGAACACGGCATCGCTGGTGTCCTGCTGCTGTCTGGGTACCGTGCTGTGTGTCAGCAGATGTGGGTTCTGGGTTTGTTTGCTTAGCTGTGCTTTCTTAACGAAGGTCCTTGTTTTACACGATTTCAAACAGTAAGTCAGTGTTTTCATGATCACAGCTAAGTATATACCCTGAGTGGATATGTATTTTTTTTCTTTGTCTCTTGCAGGGTTTTGTTTTGTTTTGTTTTGTTTTTTTGGGGTTTTGTTTTGTTTTGTTTTGTTTTTTTACAAAGTAGAAGTAGGGTTTTAGAGTATTTTATTCCCTGTAGAAGTTTTGGATATAGATTATCCATGTCACTCTGGTGTCATGAACTGCTAGGAATTAGATGTCAGACCCCAGAATAAAGGTCCTATGGGACAGGCTCATCTGATTTGGATGCTGCAGATGGAGACATCGACAGTCATTCATAATTCACTTGGCAAGTATTTATTGGGCAGGGTCTGACCACACTATGTACTAGACCCTGTTGTGTGGGAGACACAGCGGCGAACAAACAGGCTCCTGCCCTCATGAAGATTCCATTCTAGTTGGGGGAGGGGAGGCACCAGAAATTAAAGTAAGTATACAGCATGATGTCAGGAACTGGGAAGTTCTAAGAGGAAAGAGAGAGCAGGGTAAGGGTAGGTGGAGAAGAGAGGCCCCAGGGACACCCTGTGTTTGTCTGCTTGGCCATTGCACCCCACCTTTGGGTACAATCTCCAGAAGCCCATGCTGACCCTGAACTTGCATAAAAACATAACCCAGAGGTCGTCACCTCTATACTCCCTGACAAGATTATTTTATTTGGCCACCAGTGTTTTTGTCGTTGTTGTGGTTTTTATTTTGGGACAGAGTTTGATTTTGTAGATGACAATATAAAAAAAAAAAAAACCAGTTCTGTATAAAAATTCAGAATCTGAGCCTCTTTTGAAGAAAAAAATCAAAAGTTCTTACATTACATGACCCACATTCTGCTTGGCGGCAATTTTCAGGAGCTGAGGGAGGGGGCCCCTGTTAGGTCGGGGGCCTATGACCTTCTGACTGTCACTGCTCCCACTTAGCTCACCTCCTGCTGGCCTCTGAAGGCAGCTCTGGCTTCAGCCCATTTTGATGCCAAATTTGATTCCATTCCTCCCTGGGCGGACACCATGGAGCTTTCTCCTCCTTCCTTGTCTCACATAGGCCAGCAGAGCAGGGGACTCAGTGCAGTCGACACTTACTTCATTGGTGACAGTTGCAGGTCTAAATAACTAAGACGATTTGGAGTGATGGGTTCGTTACACTCCTGCCCACTCTCCAGTTATTTCATCCTTTGTCCTTTATCAGTTCAGCCTCCCAGATCCTTCCCAGACTTTCTCTCCCCCCCAAAATGTAATTAGTCAAAGCATGTTATTTTGTTCCAGTTACCGTTTCTTTCAGTTTGATGTGGTTTTTCAGAGACTGATGCCATTCATTACCTGGTAAGAGTGTGACCACAGGAATTGCAAGAGGCCATGTCCCCTGAGTTCGAAGTGGTGCTCAAGGGGCACGTGCCCTGGGATCCTTGGCTCGCTCCCAAGGATGTCAGCGTTCAGGAGTGTCCTCCTCCTTCTCTTAACCGATCAACCAGGGTTGGCCTAGAATTCACTCATTTGACTTATACAGGATGTTTGCAAGTGTACGTAACTCTCATAACCATATGTTTGCAACCCCCATAATCAGTATATAAGTGTCATTTTCACTTAAATAATCTTTCCTTACTCCATAATGATATAATAGATTCTTTGTGGGTGATGCCTTGCCCCTGTTGCACGTGTCTTTCCTTCTGTCAGAAGCACATGTCTGAGTGTCCACTACAACATTTTACCCCAGTCAGTATCCCTGTCGGCGAGGGGCAGTCTGATCCTCACTCACAGGCCTGTGCTCATTCTGCTGAGAGTAGATCTCTCCGTAGCCACCCTAGGTTGCCTCTACCCAGGAACCAGTAGCTTTGGCATCAGCTGGGAGCTTGGAAATGCAGACTGTCAGGCCCATTCAGGAAATGCTAAATCAGTACCTGCATTTTAATAAGATTCCCGGCAAATTTGTGTGGACCTTTAAGCATTGGCCACAGTATAAAATGTCCTTGGGAACTAAGTAATTCATCATAAATATCTAAATGGTCATTAGGGAAAAACTAATCTTGCAGTGTCGTTTAACACTGGATATAGAATGTGCAAAAACCAATTAAAGCCACTAAAAAAAAGTTGTTAAATTAAACAATATTATTACCTGTCAGGCGAGACAGAGAAGTGGTTAAGAGCTGACATGGGAGTCCAGTGGCCAATGTAGGTTAGGGTCTTGCTTCGCTCCCAGCTGTGTGACCTTGGGGAAGTTACTGAGCCCAGTCATCTGCAAGCCGACCTGCTCAGTGGGATTTGGAAATAAATTTTTAGCTGCCTGGGATCCGTCAGTAGAGACACTGGTTCAGTGGCTTTCTGCTGAGACCCAAGCATCAGGATTTTTAAAAAACCTTTGGGTCACTTTGAAGCACAGCTGAGTTTGGGAACCACTGGCATCTTCAAATGAGGAAATAAGGTGGGGTTTTGAGAGAATTTAATGGTAGCACAGAGGGAAAGGTCACGTCACATGCCTGACACAGATGATGATGATGGTGATGGTGATGACCATGATAAGGAAGATGGTGGTGGTGCCGGCAGTGACGATGACGACAATGACTGTTCCATTTATGCACCCTCTGGACTTGCACAAATCTTCGTTCCTTTTTCTAAAATATAAGCATTACTTTACATATGGGTCTGTCTTTGTGGAGGCTTATTAACATAACTTGTCAGAATAAATATGATTATTTTATAATGGCTGCTGGTAGATCTGCATCGGACTCAAGTCCTCCCTTTTAATAATGCTGGGGTTTTTATTTGCTTTTTTTAAAATTTATTTTTAATTGAAGTATAGCTAACCTATAATATTAAGACTTCCAGTTATAAAATATGTAAGTCATGGGGGTGAAAAGTACACACAGCATAGAGAATAATAGCGTGTATTATGTTTGTTTTGTACCTTCGGCTTCTCCAGGTGCCATACCGGACATCATCACCCTTGACATTCCCTGTGATCTGCAGGCATGCCCAGAACTCTCACATGATCTTAACCTCACTTGATAAGGACTTAGAGAAGCAAGGGGCTTGCTGAACTCTGCCCACTGCACAACCAGAGTGGGGCTCAAGTCTTTGGACTGCTGTTTTTCTATCAAAAGCTCATTTTAAAGGGAGTTTTCCTGGCAAATCTTCTCGGTTGACTGCCGGTGAATCTTCCCCAATTGTTAGATTAACAACTGTTTGGGAAATAGCTTTGTTTCCTGGGTCAAGCTCTAACTTAGTCTTATATTTAAGTCTTTTCAAATCTGAGGAGGCCAAATACAGAGGAACCTTTTTTTTTCCCCCAGTGGAGAATCAATGACCAGTGAGGGCAAAAATAACAAAGGCCCACTTAAGTGAAGAAATAACATAATTCAGGTAATTGTTAGCAGCAAATATGATACGGTCCACTAACCCTATATTCTAGCACTTGTATCTGCAGTTTTTCATGAGTTCCCTAACATAATTAGTTTTAGGAGATATTGCCAGGTGGCACTTTTCTACCTTTCTACTTTCCCAACCTCTTGGAATTATCTGACAAGCGCTCGTACTGGAAAGCTGTGTCAAGGAGTTTCACAGGACGTAGTAGAAATCACATCTATCAAACGTTTAGTCGATACACAACCTACCGACACCACACTCATGGGAACCACAGCAAAAACCTTCTTGCCTCGTCTAGCACTCTTTTGCCCCGGCAGAGGGTTCAGCCCTTCAGCTCCCAGAACATGATATATGAAAGTGTGTGAGGAGCCAGGCCACCCTCAGCTCCACCTCTGTTGAATTATCATCCCTCCTCTCTTTTCCACCAGCATGGAGCCAACCTCCCAGAGAAATGGCCACTCTCTACTCTCTACTCTCCTGAAAACCACAGGACCAACTGTAACTGTTGGCCTTATACCCCCAAGACCCTAGTGGTGTCACTAGAAACAGGGGTTTTTAATTACTTTCTTTCAGGTCACTTTACCGTTGCTCACTGTGCTGCCCAGTGGTGTCTCCATACTCTCAGTCCAGTAATCTGTTCTCCATTTATTTAGGATTCATGTGTTAAAAGTCAAGAAGGGGAGCACAGTGTCTTGGTTAATCAATATGATAGATTTAACACTATAACCCCCAACTCCATATTATTTAAGAATTAGGGCATCTGGAGGCTCAATAGGTGTGCCCAATGTGATCCAAGGTGCTAACTCATTTATGCTGATTCCTCGTCAGGAATCCTACTTTCAAGCCAAAGGGTTTGCAGTGAAAACAACTGAGGAGTCAAGTGCTATTTCAGATACTACATAGATTCATTCTATACTATACTATAGATTCATTCATACTATAGATTCATTCATAAATATCTGTGGAGTAGTTATTCTGAGCCACATGTTGTGCTACATGCAGGGGATAAAATGGTGAACAAAGCCCACAGTGATTTTCCAGGTTTACAGTCTAGTGAAAGAGAAAAGTCACTCAAACCATAGCTTATAGCTTATATGGGTGTTCAGAAGGGATAGAACATAGCTCTGTGAGTACACATAAAGGGGATACTCTACTTAGACTGGGGTTTAGGAAGCGTACTTGATGCAGGGGGCACTTACTAGGGAACCGACATGTGGATTGTAGTTAATTAGGTAAGACAGAAAGATTTTCTTATTTTTTTTTTTTAATTTTTTTTTTCAACGTTTATTTATTTTTGGGACAGAGAGAGACAGAGCATGAATGGGGGAGGGGCAGAGAGAGAGGGAGACATAGAATCGGAAACAGGCTCCAGGCTCTGAGCCATCAGCCCAGAGCCCGACGCGGGGCTCGAACTCACGGACCGCGAGATCGTGACCTGGCTGAAGTCGGACGCTTAACTGACTGCGCCACCCAGGCGCCCCAGATTTTCTTATTATTAAAATTGATGTCGTCTGCTTCCAAGAAAATCTGACCTCATTATTTAATATGGAGAGATACAAAAAAAAAAAAATAAAAAATAAAGCAAGTTAATAGTTCCTAGTTGTTCTTTCTAGAACCATCTATGTAACATTTAAAGTCTACTGCTCATTACCTTGCAAACCATCTCCTATATATCTAGGCAATTGCTTTTCAAGTTATTTCACACTTTGGATCTGTAGGAGGTTCTCATAAATATTTTGAGAGTCTTCAAGGAAGAGAATAATGACTGGATATTTGCTTTATCATACTACCCAAACTAATAAATTTGAAGAGTTAGTATGTTGGTCACAGAGCCGTGCATAGCAGAAAAGCTCTACTGAGCCCTATAAAAAGGAAGAATTACAGTTCAAGCCAAGTAAGAATATAGTAGAGTAAAAGATGAGCACCGAAGTAATTTCTCCTAATTACTAATACCACAGTGAAATTCTGGAATAATTAATAAGTAATGCATTAGCCTAATGTGTACCAAGGGAGTGATTGGTTAAGTAAAAGCTACTGCACTAAAAGTGATATTTCCTAGAAGAGAGCATTCTCCTATCTCCTTTCTCTGAATGTGGCTTCCCTCTTCCTCCTGCCCCACAGGGAAAGAAATGTATATGGGTAAGGTATTGCAAATCATTTGTTTGATTCTATTTGTGCTCTCTAAGACTCAATTTCAACCTGAGATCTAAACATTTTAGTATAATTGATACAGAAATCATGAAACAGAAAGGAAAAATGTCTACTCTCTTCCTGTCCCAGAATTAACAATTTGTGTTACAGTGATTACCACTAGGTATTTGCTCATTCTCTCCATCATTTATTCATTCTGTGAACGTTAGTTGATTACCGTACTAAGGGCTGTGGGGCCATCCAAATGAACAAGACACAAACAGGTGTTTACATAAGTACCGTATATGTGTGATATTCCAAGATGAGCTATTAGTAATTGTCCATAAAAGGCTTCTGTGATCAAGTAAGCTTGAGCAGCACTGGCATAAACAAACGTAATCTGATTTCTTTGCTGCAGGACCTCTTAAGAGAGTTTAAGAGATGAGAGGGAGATTCAGGCATGCAGCATTTATATAGCATTTTTTTTTAACATCATCTACTAATTCATGATTCCTTGGATATATTCTGAGAGTTGCACATTTAAGCCTTTGAGCAGGAATCTGCCCTCGGGTAAGGAGGCTGATATTAGTAGGGTTGGTAATTTCCTAGCAGTAGGCATGGGGATCATGTGAGACAGAGTTCTGTCTCTGATGGAGGAAGCGGCAAACTTCTAGTAGGTAGAGAACCAAGAGAGAACACAGTCATATAGACCAAACAAACTTGAGGGTAACTTATTTTATTTGCATCATTAGATTTAATAATATTGAATATGAATAGTGAAAGCAAGGGGTTGAGGGTCAGTAAGTGCCAGGAATTTCAGCAGAGTGGACAAAGTCTATAGGCTCTTGCTTCAGACTTTTAGGTTTATATCCATATTTTGCTACTGCTGACTTCTATGACCTGAGGTAAGTTACTTTACTTCTCTAAAACTCAGTTTTTCATATGTAAATGGAAATAGTAATAATAATACTGCAAAGGAAGAAAGCATAAAAAGAAGAACCCTCATATCAGATAACTTAAGTATGTGTTGCAATGTATATAATTGCTAAGATTCTGTTTTGATCTACAAAACTGCAATTTCAGAAGGCTCACACTAGTAAGATTAAAATACCTGGTCTTTTTTCTGACACCATTTCTCACACTGTGTGCTTTTTCTATTCTCTGTCACCAACTGGGCATCCAAAATATCAATTCAATTCTGATACAAACTCCCAGTTAGCATACACCTTACAGCTTAAGGACTCGGTCCCACCACATTGCTCCTGCTTTAAGTCCTACCTGCACATGGGGCACCCAGGCTACCCTTCCTCAGGCCAACTATAAATTCTTCTCAGCCAAGTACCAAGTACAAATACGGGTTCCCATGACTCCTTCCCCTGGTGCTCAATAATATAGTAGAATGAGTTACAGAACTCAGAAAAACACTGTACTTATTATTACAGTGTATCATAAAGGATTCCAGTGAACAGCCAGAAGTACATAAGGCAAGGCCCTAACAGGTTCCTGAGGCATAATGCCTCTGTTTCTGTGGAGTTGGGATGCACCACCCTCTTGGTACATGGATGTATTCCAACTTGGAAGCTGGAATTAGGGGCTTTTATGGAGGTTTCATTAGGTAGGCACGATTGATTAAATCACTGGCCATTGGTGATTGATCCAAAAGTTCCAATCTTCTGACCATATGTTGGGTTTTTCTGGTGACTAGACCCATCCTCCAGCTCAGGTCGCCTCACTAGCATAAATTCAGGCACAGCTGAAAAGGGTTCATATGAATACGAAAAGATGCTCCTATCATTCAGGAAATTCCAAGGGTTTAAGTTGCTCTGTGCAGGAACTGAGGACAAAAACCAAATACATATATGAAACCACACACCTCTTATAAGTATCAATAAACATCTCCTAAGAACAGAAAATTCTCAAACTGAATCAAACTACAAAATTTATGTATATTGTATTTAAAAGAGACGTGTATAAAGTAAATAATTAAGAAAGAGAAGTAAGAGACTAAATAAATAAATAAATAAATAAAAGTCAGCTTACTGTCAAGTCACGTACTGTTTGCTGGGGAAAAGTTCTTAATGTGACAAAGATGCTAATATTGTATTGATGGAAATCACAGTCCCCAGTGAGAGAGCCACGAACCTCTATGTTCCTCCTAATAATGTAGCGTTGAAATAGGTAAAGCTGCAGGAAATGAGCAGAAATGTACTTCTGTTGAGAGTTTTGGCTCATCGTTTGGCATACAAATGTGAGATAAATATTATTACACAGAAGCCAAATAATTTATGAAATTAAAAATTATACCAGTTTTTGTTCTGCATGATGCTTTCTGATTCCACATGTAAGACGCTTGGAAGTTTCCACTCCATCCTAACAAACAAGAAGCCGAACAGACTGAAAAATCAGCAACAACTCCTGAATATTTAAAGAAAGAGAGACACAGGGCAAATTGCTCCCCCCATGACTGGAGAGCCAGACTGGCAAATACACGGAGTCATGGCTTACGAGAGCAGACTCCTGAGTAGACACAGCCATGGGAATCACACATGCAGAAGTAGGAAAGCCTAAACTGTAATTGATGAATTGCTTGGAGGCTTAGGGCAGACAACTCTGAGAATTAGAAATTCCAGGGACCTAGTCTTAGGGGGCCCCCGTGATTTTGAGAGATTTCTCTCCAGGAGCTGAACCAGATTTTGACAATAAGAGAATACTTTTGGCAAAGGGAGGGGAAAAGGAACATCTTGAAATACGTCAGGGCGCTCTGTTCTTAACAAGGTCTGCCTTCAGTGGAAACTAGTTAACCAGAGTCTAACCTGCTGGATTATTATCAGAACCTAATTGACTAGATGGAAGGGAAATACCCAACTCCAGTCCATTCCAGCTATCCTGTCTTACCTAACTGGGGAGAAAAATATAGGAAAACACTTGTGAACTTGTTGGGAGGAGTTTGGGTCTCTTCAAAGATCCTTCTAGTTGAACTAAGGATCAGATTGACATGAGACAGGTTAACAGAAGAAAATCAAATTTAGTAGTGTATGCACAGGGAATCCACACAGTCAGGCAAAAATGAGGTACATATGCCATTCTGAACTAAGGAGAAAGAGGTAGGGGTCTGGGATTTCAGAGGATAGGAATGCAGTTCTCAGGGAGATAAGACAAACAGATGTCTGGTAATTGGATATTTGCCCTACCATACAGATGAGTCACACAGATAAAATTTATCTCTGCTAATACCTGTATTCTGGGGGAAAAAAACGAACAATTTCGTTTCTTCTGTGTAGTTAAGGGAGGGGCAAAAGTTTTTTTGAGCCCATAGGGTCTCAAGTGACTTCATCTTAAAATAACTCACATGCCAAGTGTCTTGAACCCCTTCAAACTTCACACTCTCACTTAAAACACAGATCTAATCATTGGACTATAGAATGTTCTCTTCCCCCCACATCTCACCACCACATTATTAGAAGTTCATTTACCGCAGTTCCTTTTATCTTGTGCATCATATCAGGCTATCAGGAAAAAAAAAATGACAAGGCGTACTAAAAGGCAAATAACACAATTGTTTTAAGCTTATTTATTTTTGAGAGAGAGAGGGGGCATGGAGGAGAAGCAGAGAGAGAGAGAGAGAGAGAGAGAGAGGATCCCAAGCAGACTCTGCACTGTCAGCACAGAGCCCAACATGGGGCTCGAACTCACAAACTGTGAGATCATGACCTGAGCTGAAACCAAGAGTCGGTCACTTAACCAACTGAGCCACCCAGGTGCCCCCCGAAAACACGATTTGAGGAGAGAGTGCAAGCATCAGAACTTGACATGGCAAGGATGTTAGAATTATCAGACTGGGAATTTAAAACATTTGTTATGTATATGCTAAGGACTCTAGTTAATAAAGGACACCGTATGCAAGAACAGATAGGCAAAATAAGCAGAGAGATTAAATCCTAAGAAGACACTTAAATGCCCGAGATCAAAATTGCTGTAACAGAAATGAAAAATGCCTTTGAGATGAACTTATTAGAAGACAGGTTGCTGCCAAGGAAAGAGCCTCTGAGCTTGGGGATATGTCCGTGGAAGCCTTAAAAGATTGAAAAGCAAAGAGAACAAAGACTGAAAAAAACAACAGAACAACCAAGGACTGTGGGACAACTACAAAATGTGTGACATACATGGAATGGGAATTCCAGAAGAAAGAAAGAAAAGAGCAAAATAAATATTTGAAACAATGGCTGAGGATTGCCCCCAAATTAATGTCAGACACTAAAATCACAGTTCCAGAAAGCTCAGAGAACACCAAGCAGAATAAATACCAAAAAGCTACACCTAGGCCTATCAGATGCAAACTATGGAAAAATCGAAGATAACTCTGAAAGAAACCAGTGTAAAATAACCTTACCTATAGAGGAACAAAGGAGAGAATTACATCTAACTTTTCCTTGGAAACCGTGCAAGCAAGAAGAGAGTGGAATGAAATACTTAGTATTTAGAGAAAAAAAACACCAACCTAGAGTTCTGTACCTTTCACATTCAAAAGTTTTCAAAAATGAAGGAGAAATAAAAACTTTTCCAGGCAAACAAAAATTGAGGGGATTTGTTGCCAGTGGACGTGTCTTGAAAGACATGTTAAAAGAAGTCTTTAGAGACAAGGAAAATAATATAGGTCGGAGACTCAGATCTACATAAAGAAAGGAAGAGCACTCAAGAAGGAATAAGTGAGGGTAAAATGCAGGAAGTAGTTTGTTCAAAGAAATAATAGCAACAGTGTATTTGATTCTGTATGCTTATATGCATACCTTATGTACATACTTATGCATGCTTTTATGAGAGAGGTGGTTGACAGTAATGATACAAGGGAGAGAAGGAAGGAATTAGGATTTTTTTGTTATTATAAAGTACTCACACTATCCATGAAGTGGTAGGGTGTTATTTGAGAGTGGACGTAGATTCGCTGTAAATTTATATTAGAAACACTTGGACAGCCAAGAAAATAAGCTAAGAAGAAAAAATGGAATCACATAAAATTTCTGATTAATACCACCGAGACAGAAAAAGAGTGGAAGGCAGAAATAAGAACATAGAACAAAGGCAGTGAATAGGAAATAGTAACAAAATGTGAAATATTAATCCAAATATATTAGTGATCATTTTGAAGACCAATGGTCTAAATGTACCAATTAAATATCAGACATTGTCGGAGTGGATCAAAAAGACTGGACCCAACTCTATATATTGTGTACAAGAAACAGTGTAAAGATGTGAAAGTAAATGGATGGAGAAAAATATGCCATACTAATGCTAATCAGAAGAAAGCAGCAGTAGCTGTATTAATTTCAGATAGTAGACTTCAAAGCAAAGAAAGTTATCAGGGATAAAGAAGGACCTTACATAATGATAAAGGAGTCAGTTCTCCAAGAAGACATGACAGTCCTTAATGTGTATGCACCTAAAAAACACTGTTAAACTGCATGAGACAAAAACTGATAGAACTGCATAGAGAAATAAATGAGTCCATTCTTATAGTTGGATATTTCAACAACCCTTATCAGAAATGGACAGGTCCCATAGGCAGAAAATCAGTAAGGACAGAGTTGAGCTCAATGCACCCTTGATCAGCCAGATACAATTGATCTCTATTGGACAATTTCATCCAACAACAGCAGAATACACATGCTTCTTAACATAGAACATTCACCAAGATAGACCACATTCTGGCACATGAAACACACCTTAAAAGCTATGAAATAATAGAAGTAATACTGTATCTGCTATCAGACCACAATAGAATTAAGCTAGAAATCAGTAACAGAAAGATAACCTTAAAATCCCCAAATGTATGGAGATTAAAGAAGCACTTCTTTAAAATATTTTAAAATATTTTTAACTAATTGAAATAGAAAACCAACTGGGGCGCCTGGGTGGCTCAGTCCGTTGGGTGTCCCACTTCAGCTCAGGTCATGATCTCACCATTTGTGAGTTTGAGCCCTGTGTCGGGCTCTGTGCTGACAGCTCAGAGCCTGGAGCCGGCTTCAGATTCTATGTCTCCCTCTCTCTCTGCCCCTTCCCCACTCACATTCTGTCTCTGTCTCAAAAATAAAATAAATATTAAAATAATTAAAAAAAAAGAAATTGAAAACCAACTTATCAAAATTTGTGAAAAGAAACAAAAGCAGTGCTTACAAGGAAATTCTTAGCATTGAATGGATCTATTAAGAAAGAAGAAATCAATAATCTAAGTTCCCATCTCATGAAACTAGAAAAAGAATAGTAAATCAAAGCCAGAGTAAGCAGAAGAAAATAAATAATAGGACTTAGGGCAGAAATCAATGAAATTTAAAACAGATAATAAATTGAGAAAATCAATGAAACCATAATGATTACAATTACAATTCCACACACAATACAATTAGACAATAAGGTTTTTAAAAATTCTAACTATTTAAAATTGAAAAATAACTGCTGTCCAAAGAAGAAATGGAAGCTATAATTTTCACTATTTAGGAAATAATGTCAATGTAATTATTATACATTGAAACTCATCAAATATTGCTGAAGTTATTTATAGGGAAAAATTCACAATTATGTTTTATTACTTAAAATCAGAGAAAAGAAAACTAAGCATTCAGATGAAGAAATTAGAGAACCCCCAGCCAAACAAACCTAAATTTAGAAAGAAAAATTAATTAAAATATAAGAAGAAATTGACATACTAAAAATAAAACACAGGAAAAAAGTGGCATTGATCAAAAAATCTGAAAGCATTTAGTTGGGGAAGGGCAACATTGTAGCAGATCTAATTAAAAGAAAACAAATATCCTTGATTAGAATCATAAAAGGCATCTAGGGGTGCCTGGGTGGCTCAGTCAAGCATTTGACTTTGGCTCAGGTCATGATCTCACAGTTGGTGGGTTGGAGCCCTGTGTCAGTCTCTGTGCTGACACCTCAGAGCCTAGAGCCTGCCAATTGACTTCTGTGTCTCCCTCTCTCTACCCCTCCCCACTTGAGCTCTGTCTCTCTTTCTCTCTCAAAAATGAATAAACATTAAAAAATTAAAAAAGAAAAGGCATCTAAAATTACAGAAAGTTCAAAGAGATATATTAACATAAATTTTTATGTTTAAACTTATAATACTATATTTTAAAGTCTTGGACTGATTTTTTTAGAAAAGGAAAATTACCATACTTACAAAGTAGAAAATTTCAAAATACCAAAGCCATGAAAGAAATTATAAAACTTGCCAGGGAATTACCTATTAAAGTTTCCAGAACCACACCCTTTTAGAAACGGATGTTTATAAATTTTCAAGAAATACATAATTCCCATGATAACTGTAAGACATGAGTAGTAATTATCAGCAGTAACAATAATCAGAGAAGATAAAACACTTGTCCCTTTATTTTATGAGGCTCTCATAACCAGTGTCCAAACCTACAAGTACATCACAAAGTAAGAAAACTAGAGACTGACATCTTTCATAAATAAAGGTGCTAACATCCCTTTAGATCATTAGCAATGAAAATTACCAATCTAGATTTCATTTCTTTGTTTAAAAAGTATTTACTGAGTCTCTCGAATGTGCAAGCCATTCTGCTAAGCCTGCCAAATACAGCATCTCTGCTCTCAAGGAGCTTCCTTTCTAGTAGGGAAGACTGATATATACAAGTAACTACAGAATTAGTTACTTGTTTGAGATAAATACTAGGAGACCCACTGTGTGCTAGAACAGTGCACAATGAGGTGGCTCTTGCTCATGGGCTCAGTAGTTGAGAGATGTAGTTCAGAACCAGAGCATCAGAATTTGAATCAAAGGTCTGCTGCTTTATTAGCTATCAAACTTTTGACCTACTGGTTCTCAACAGGGAGTGATTTTGTCCCCCAGAAGATGTTTGTAATGTCTGGAGACACATTTGTTTGTTACAACTCTGGAGATGCTGCTGGCATCTAGTGGGTAGAGGTCAGGGATGCTGCTAAACAACATCCTGCGGTGCACAGGGCGCCCCCCACAACAAACAACTACCTGGCTCCAAATATCGATAGTGCTGAGGCTGAGAAACCCTAGTACATGATGATGATGAATCCCAAATGTTTCTCCAGTGGGGGACAAAGAGCCAGAGCCATGTATCTAACTGTTCACTAGGCCTCTCCACTTGATATCCCAGGAGCTTCAAACGTGAAATTTGTCATCTTCCCCTGGAAAACTGCTTCCTTTGAGTTCTTTTTTTTTAAGTAAATGACCCCACTATCTACCCATTTGCTCACACTAGAACTCTGAGTGCCATCCTTTCCCTCACCACGGAAATACTGCCTTTAATGAAATTTTGACAGTCTCCCTCTTAAATATCTCTTGAATCCATCTACCATGCTCCTCTGTGGGACTTCTACTTACTTCTTCAGTCTTCCTACCATTCCTGTTCCTGCCCCTCTTGTAACAAACATGCCAGGAACCTTCTACATTTTAGTTGCACTGGCCACAGAACCACAGAACCTCACATCTTCTCCTCTTTGAGGCTATAACAGTTTGCATTGCCTACAATCACGCACACTTCACTGATGAGCTCATTCAGGTCTTCGTGTGATGCCATTTCTTCCAGGAGGCTTTTTATGAAACTTCAGGCCTGCAGCCATCTACTACTCTCCCTTGGCACTTCTCTGACACAGTAACAAACTTTATTCTACAGTTTCATGAAATGAAAACTTGGAACGGATTTGGGTTGGGAAGGCAATTTCAGTATAGGAGTGAAGGAACTGGAGAGGGTATTTGGAGAGTTAAAGAAAGTAAATGAACAGGAAGGGCTAGTTCACCCATCTTTGGATAGACCAGGTCCAAGGAAAAACCAGCACATAGAACACTGAGGCGTTTCTAGAGCACCTGTAACTGCTGCCACAAGTCTGAAGTGTCTGATAACATACAACTGGTCTAATGAAGCCAGGAAAATAAAGCAGTGGTTCTCACTGGGGGAGAGGGGCCGTGCCCTAAGGGGACAATTGGCAATGTCTGGAGGCATGTTCTGGTTTTCACAGTTGAGTGGCTGCTTGTGGCATCTGACTTGTAGAAACCAAGAGCCCTGCAGTGCACGAGGCAGCCCCATAATAAAGAACTGTCCAGCTCAAAATATAAAGCAAGGTTGAGAAACACAGTAAACATACTGTGTGCCCGTTGGCACAGCATGGCAGCTGCCTTCCTACAGAACAGGTGAGCTAAGAGACCAAGGTAGAAGCTACAATGCCTTTATGACTTAGCCTGAGAAATAGCACAATCTGTCACTCTGCCATATTGTATTGGTCACTCAGGCCAGCTCTGACCCAGTGAGGAAGGGCACTTTGTAATGGTGTGAATACCAGGAGGTGAGGATCATTGGAAGCCATCTATGGGGCTCCCAATAAAATATTAGAAAACAAGTAAAAAGAAAATAAATTAGTATAACATTTAGAGATGTCCAATTGTCAAACTAAAAAAATACTGAAATATTATTAGAATTAAAAAGAGTTAAATAATGTGCCAGGAAACAAAATAAATACATGTCAATAGATTTCATCTCAACCAGTGATATACAGTTAGAAAATATGAGGGAAAGAAAATCCAGTTATAAAGTATCTAAAGCTAGCTGCAAAAAGAAGTCTACAGAAACTTTTTGAAGAAGAATATAAAATTTCACAAAGGGACATAAAAGATTTGAATATTATTGAGAGATACATCAAGTGGTTGGGATGGAAACACTGAACTTTATATAACTTCATGCTTCACAAATTGATATATAGGCTGGATGTAAATCTAAAATCCAAGGAGAGAGATTTATGTAAATCTAATTTCCTGTATGCCATATATAAATATATATATATATACATATATATATTTCATTAAACAATTCCAGAAATTATGTCAATGAATAAATAGAATGACATAACCAAGAAACTTTAGGGAAAGAAGTGTGGATGTTCAGTTTAACATTAATATATTATAATGTAATTTGAGTACAGTATTAGTACAGTAATATAAAGGAAGATCAGTGGAACTATATAAATATGCCAGAAATTGACCCTAATATAAATTTTGTAAGTAATAGTGATGGAATAAAAAAATTCTTTAAGTAAAAAATATATTACACAGTAAATGTTTGATACAATTAATTAACTACTTAGAAAAAAAACCCTAACATTTATTTCCCCCATTAGCCACACAATTGTCTCTAATACATTCGTATTAAATATACAATGTGAAATCATCAAAGGTCAAAAGAAAATATGGATAACTATTATGTTCAGTTGGAGAGAGAGACATCTCTTAAGTATAAGTTAACAGAATTGTAACAATGGAAAAGAAATCCAGATATTTGCCAATATAAAATGCTAGATTCTCTGTAAATTAAAAAAACCCACAAACAAAATTAAAGACAAGTAAATATCAGCAAATTTTGTCATGTTTATGGAAAAGTGTGAATATTCTAAATATATAAGAGAAGTAGTAAAATATCTTTTTATGATAAGTAAAGCAGTAATATCCTATGACAAAACAGAAAAGACACGAGTTGTCTCTCCATTGATTCTTCATTCCATATATATATATATACATATCGAATTCTTCATTTTTTTAAGTTTGTTTATTTTGAGAGAGAAAGAGGCAGCATGAGTGGGGGGAGAGGCAGAGAGAGAGAGGGAGAGAGAGAGAGAATCCCAAGCAGGCTCCATACTGCCAGCACAGAACCTGACAAGGTGCTCGAACTTGAAACCGTGAGATCATGACCTGAGCTGAAACCAAGAATCAGATGCTTAACCTACTGAGCCACCCAGGCACCCCCATTTAGTATATATTTATTGACCACCTATGGTGTACCAGACACTGTGATAGATGTTAGTCACACATGTAAAAATTTATTGAACCACTGAGAATATATTTAGCTGTCCTGAAACACAAAACAAAAAATAATAAAAAACACTCTGTCGTTTTGCCTATCAAACTAAAACTTTTTAAAATGACACTACTCATTGATGTGTGCTGGGACAGGCACTCAAAATATGCAGAAGCAAGTGTAAATGAGTTGATGTGAGTCATAGGTTTTGGCTAGCAGTTTGCATGCATCAGTACTATGAGTTATCAGGGTCCTCAGAGAATAACTTAACAAAATACTGAGATATTGGTACAAAGAATAAGCTATAAATAATTTATTTTGGGGTGCCTGGGTGGCTCAGTCGATTAAGCGTCCGACTTCGGCTGAGGTCATGATCTCACAGTTCGTGGGTTCGAGCCCCGCGTCGGGCTCTGTGCCGACAGCCCGGAGTCTGGAGTCTGCTTTGGATTCTGTGTCTCCTTCTCTCTCTGTTCCTCCCCTGCTCATGCTCTGTCTGTCTGTCTGTCTCTCTCTCAAAAATAAATAAAGATTAAAAAAAATTAAAAAAATAGTTTATTTGAAGCGTGCATTTACAATAATGAAAAATTAGAAATATATTACAGAATTCTAAAAAGGATTACTTAAGATACCTAAAGCAACACCATAATATGGAATAGTGTGTAACCTTTATAAAACAAATCTCCTAAGAATACTTAATAAGAATTGCCCATGGCATAATGTTATATAAGTACAATGTATAGAGCACAATATTTTTTGGCTGAAAAATGCATATGCATGCATTGAAAATAGTTGGGAAGGAAATCCCTGATAGATCAGCACTGAATATCTTGAGGTGATGGGGCTTGAGGTGGTTTTAGTTGTTCTCTGTATGTTTTTGTTTATTTTATAAGCTATTTATAATTAGGTGGCATTGTTTTTATCATAAAAACTGTGACGTAGAAAGAAATGGAATATATTAGTTCTGCAAAGGCAAGAGGAGGAAGTAATGTAGATGCAGGAAGCCTCTCTCCAAATTATGGAACTGCTTTGTAGCTTGATCATTAATTTATCCACGTAGTTCCCCTCCACTGCTTACTCTCTCTCTCTCTCTCTCTCTCTCTCTCTCTCTCTCACACACACACACACACACATACACACACACACACACACACACACACACACACCTGCAACAAATCTAATCACCATTCAAAAGAACAATGTGAAAACTGGATAGGTGGCTTTAGGTTTATTCAATCAAATGCTTTAAAGAGTTTTTGCCAATATATTGCTAATTGATCCATGGGGCCATTTCCTCCAGTGATTTATGGTATTTTATGGTGTCAGCTATAATTGAATTTCCTTACTAGATTTTGTTGTTGGAATTGTTTCATAAATTGAGATCTATTATAGGAAATGACATTCAATACTGGTGCTGGAAGGAGACAGAGGGAGGGGGAGAGTCATAAGATTTCAAGAATTGATTGTGCAGAAGGCCTCTTGTCAAAAGGCCAGTCTGGTTCCAGTTGATGGAGGCCCTGTGGCAAGAAGTGACCCTTTTATTTATTTTGCTGTCTGTGTAAAGGATACCAGAAACTGTGGGAAATCACATTACATAAAAACCATGCAACGGACAGTTTGTTTTGGATCAATCTAACAGACTGACTTACAGCCTGGCCTGTTCTTTAGAGTTATCTAAAGGCCAGCAACATTGATTTCCACGTCAAGACTCATAAACTCCCAGTATATGTGGCTCCTCTGAGAATTCCCCTTCTGTCCCAGCAATGACCAGAGACCTCCAGTGATGCTTCCCCCGGTTTGTCATTAATTTAAACACACACACACGCACACACACACACACACACACACACACACACACAAAGGTCTTACACAGTGGGTTTTAGAATTTAACTAGATGTTGAATTAAATCTTTTTAAAAACTTTTGTGTTATCAGATACTATTCAAAATAAAATGTAGGCAGAAATTCACATCATTATTATATTTTTAAGAGTTGTGATGAGTAGCCCTGTCTCTTCCTTCGTTCAGGAGAATTCCATCATCTTTATGTCATTATAAATTTTTTTTAATCCCAATGAAAAGTAAGTGTTGCATTTCTTAGATGGTACTATTTATTTTTGAGCAGCTAGATTAGGTCAAATGTAGTCTTCTGGAAACATGGCAGTAGTGCTTCTCGGAATATGCCTGTCCACTATCATAGAATACATATTTGAAAATAGACCACAAACTTAAAATGATTAATGTTTTATAGTATGTGCAAAATTAGTTCTACTTTGCTGTCTCCTGAGGAGTGCTTCCCTTTATGACGCATGGTCTAACTTTTCTTTTTTTCTATTTTGTTTTTCTACCTTGAAGTCAGCCACCTGAATCACAAGGAATGCACTGTAGCCCTCCTTTGCCTGAGGGATAGAAAGTACATTCAGCAGAAATGCAAATACCTCTTATTCCACGTACATTTGTCTCTCAGAAAATATCAGTTGGATACTCTCCATGTTGGCTGGAAGCTTCATTTGGGGTTTCTCTTGGGTCCTTGGGATGCTCAGGGCTTTTTTCTCTTCCTCCTTCTAGTCCTGCTCTTCTTTCTCCATATAAGACAAGATTTTATATTTCTGAAAGACAAATGAATTCATTTATTAATTAAAAAGTGGTGATGAACAGATCTTCATCATGTCCTTCTCATTATCTCATTCAGATGAGGGATATTCCTGCTTCACATTTTGCTGAGACTATTGCAAGGGTCAGAAATGGCCAGAGACACCTTCCTGCCTTTCAGGATAGGTGAACTGCCTACCTCCTCTCTAAACCCACTTGTGCACTAGCGCCTGCCCTCTGTCTCGTAGGAGGACATCAGTTCAGCACCCCCACACTCCCAGTCTCTGCTAGATCATTCCCTAAGTGTGCACCAGCAACTTCTCCCTCACCTTCTCATCTCCTGCCTCCTCCCACCCTGCTGTCAGGCAGGACTTCAAAGGTATCTGGACTGCCTCCCATTCCTTTCCTTCCATCCTGTAATCAAGCTTCACTAACTCCAGCTCTTGTTACACTCACCACTGGCCTCCACTTCGGAAAATCCACAGGTCAATTTTCAGTCCTCACCTCTCAGCACCTGAAACAGTGGACAGCGGCTTCCATGAAACACTGCTTTCTCCACTTCCAGGAAATCATCCTTTCCTGGTTTTCTTCCCTAATTGACTGACTGCTTCTTGGGCTCTTTCCCTGACTCCCCCAAACTGTAAACTGTGGGCTGCCCCAGAGCTCAGAACCTGGCCCTCTCCTTTCCCTTGGTGGTCTCATCCACTGCCATGACTTTACAAAACGTCCATAAGCCAGTGACTCCCACGTTTATATGTCCATTTGGACCTTTCCCCTGAACCATATGCTTGCACGTTCAGTTCCTGTTTGAGAGCTGCAGTTGGATACCCAGTAAACACCTCACATTTAAACTCTCCGACTGACGTCCTTGTCTGTTCACCAGCTTCCTCCATTCAGTCTCCCCACTTGATGACAATGCCATCTTTCCGGTTTCTTAGGCCAAAACTGCAGAGTCATCCCTGACTCATCCTTTCTCTGTACCCCGCATCCAAACCTCCATCCTCAAAAATAGATGGTTTCTCAGCACGTCCACACTTACCACCCTGGTTGGGGGATCGGCATGTCTTCCCTGATCACAGCAGCAGCTTCCTAACGGCTCTTCCTGTTTCCACACTCGGTACATATGGTGACGCTCCTGCCAGCAGGTCCCTTTTCATACCCAATCTGGAATATCCCACTTCTCTGTTTGAGCTTCCAATGGATGGCTCCAGAGACTGGTTCAGCAGCCTCTGAGGCTCCATGTGAACTGGTTCCCACTTTCCTCTCCTGCCTACTCTGGCCCAACCATATGGGCCTCCTTGCTGTACCTCTGGCACTCCCAGCACCCCTACTTGGGTATTTCATGCCCGGTCTCCCCTCTGCTCCCTGATGTCCAGACAGCCTGCCTCCTCTCCTCCTCAGACACCAGCCTCCTTCACCATCCTATTAAAATTGCAACCGCCTCACACTGGAACTCACTTTCCTGCCTCATTTTTCTCAATGGCCCTTATCCCTTCCTAATATAGTCTATAGTTGGTTCAGTTGACTTGTTTATGGCCTTTTTCCTTCATCAGAATTTAAGCTTCCTGATGGCAGAGATTTTTGTCTACTGTTTGCTGCTCAATCGAGAGTGCCTAGCACAGAGGCAGGAACACAATCAGTTGCATGTATGAATATATCCAAAGATTTTCAGTGATTAAGAACGAGGACACACAGATGTGGATGCATGTTTGTATTCCTTTGAGCTAATCCAGGTTACATTTTCTCCTCATTTATCTTAGATGCAACATTTAGGTGGGTTCAAGGAGAGGGGCATCAATTTGAATTACAAGTAAGGGCCCTTTCTTTCCAGCTGAGGGGACTCTGTGATCCTGAACTGAGTTACATTTGCATTTTCCTGAACTGATTTTGAACAAGCAGCAGATGCAGGGACAGCTTTGGGCTTTTGCAGTGGTGTCTTTTTCTTTCTTTCATTTTTTTTTCCTAGTTACTACTTAATAGACAAGGAGAAAAGTTCTAGAATGAACATTTTTATGAGTACTTTTGTGTGCGGGAGGGGTATCTCCCAGTTTCATTTAAGTGAAAAGAAGAAGCATTTTAAACAAAATGTGATTTGTTCATAACCGGAACCCCTGAACTTCCATTGGATCATGTCTGATGACCTCAAAGCCTTTCCCACTGTATTGAGAACAAAATGCGGGTCTTCCCATGGTTCTGTGTCACCTGTCCCTGCCACCTCTGTCCCGTGCCTCTCTTTTCCTTGTTCACTATGTGCAGACTCGTGTGTCTCCAAGTTCACTGTGTGCACTGTGTTCATGCAGTCTTCATGCGGTTCCTTGAATCATCAGCAATTCCCTTTTTTCTGTTTGCCTGCATAGTGCTTTTGCCTAGACAAGCAGAAGATCTGTAAGGTCATTACCAACTGTATAGTAATATTAAGACTTTATTTGCCTTTTTCACCTGATTTTCTCATGTGGTGCACTGGAGTTTTTCAGAAGCTCCATGATGATCAACAGACTAAAGTCAGGAGCAGGCATGAGAATGCAGCTGTCTTCTTTTCTACCAGACCTTTACTTGCGAAATGTAAAACAATGCTACAGTTCTCTTTTTTTGTTTTGAAAAACATAGTTATTTTGCATAAAATATGTTACCCATGTTAATATTCTATGAGTTTATTCTTGTTGTTTTTATTTTTTCTAATGTTTATTTATTTTTGAGAGAGAGCATGAGCGGGGGTGGGGCAGAGAGAGAGCGGGGCAGAGAATCCCAAGGAGGCCCCGTGCTGTCAGCAGAGCCTGACAAGAGACTCAAACTCAGGAACCAGGAGATCATGCCCTGAGCCAAAGTCAGACACTCAAGTAACTGAGCCACCCAGGCGCCCCTATTCCTGTTGCTTTTAAATGATATAGGACATAATATAAATTTTTCAGCTTTAATTGTGAATGTGATGAAAATTGATAGATAAAACCCACATAAATGAAAGTTCTTTGGGATTCTCAATGTTTAAGAGTGTAAAGTGATCTTGAAACCAAACGTTCAGAATCACAGATTGAGAGCTACAGCTATACTAATTTAAGGGTAATTGTATTGTACAATATTGCCAGTGTCCCTCAGCTTCCATCCTACTAGGTTGTGAGCACCTGTAGAACCCAGAATCGGAATGGGAAGAGAAGCAAGAGCTTGACCTGCTGGAAAAGGATACTTTGTTATGCAACAGTCTACTTCATTCAGCCTTTCTGAGAGAAACCATTGAAAGTTCATTAAATCGTCTTTCATCTCCTTTGGGCACTTACCTGCTCAAAAACTACTCAAATCACGAGCTGCCTCAGGTCAGCAGTGGAAGAGCCATGCCCCTTTCTGGTGCTCAGATACAAGGCTGCCCTTTGAGTCAAGGACCTGAGTAGAGAGGGGAGCATGTCTCCAGGGCCTGGGTGATGGTCATAAGGGGTCTCCAGCGGTAAAGGCTCACAGTGTTTGAGATATGTGACTTTAAAGCAAGTGGAGTCCCAGGACTGGGACTCTTCTCTTTTGTGTCTGTGGGCTTTATTAGTCACAGGCCATTTTACTGTAAGAAACGCGAGGCTTATCTTTCCCAGAATCTAAAATAATTTTCATTCTATTCTTAATAAAATAATAACTTTCGGGGCACCTGGGTGGCTCAAGCTTCCAACTCTTGGTTTCGGCTCAGGTCATGATCTCACGGTTCGTGGGTTCAAGCCCCGCATTGGGCTCTTTGCTGACAGTGCATGGGAATCTGATTGGGATTCTCTCTCTCCTCTCTCTCTCTCTCCCTCTCTCTGCCCCTATCCAAATGATGCTGTCTCTCTCTCAAAATAAATAAAGTTAAAAAAAAATAAAAAAATGAAATACTAACTTTATGAGATACATTCACAAGCACTTAGTCCACGTTCTTCCTACCTGTGAACTCATAGTATTTATATTTTGCTGTTACAAATGAGGACATTAAGGAACAAGAGGGTAGGAGACTTGCCAAAGTTTAACAGATCAAGCCAGAGGCATTGAGCCAGAACAGGGGCAGGATTTATAATTCAAAACCTCAAAGGGGTCTGATTTTATTCCCTTTGTGTTTTATTCACATATGTGAGCTTTCTATATGGATTTTTTACTTGCTTTAAGACTTAAATTTTTATTCGAATTTATTAAACTTAGTTGTATGAACTTAGTATATATAACTTTTGGTTACAAAATAAGTTGCCTGGCTTTTTAAAAGGGAAGATTTTACCAATAACTGGGAATTGCTGGGAGATTATTTAACATAGTGTGAGTCTTGGAGCCCTCACTCTAAAAAGCAGCTTAAAACAAAGGACCAGGAGGGGGTCTGTTGTCAGAGCCTCCCAGGATTAGATGTTGAAACAAATGGAATCAGGCTCTCACCTGGGGAGCTTTGTGTACCCAGGCATGACCAGGAGCCAATTAAGTCAGAATCCCTGGGGCTGGGGTCTAGGTATTTACATGTATTTGTTAAAGCTGCTTGGGCTAGTCCAAGCACTATTGACAACTAGTGGGCTAGAAAATCAAAATACAGCTCTGCAAAGGTCAGTGAGGCTCTCTGAATTTCATGAAGCATATGCCACTTGGATTCCAACTATTTATGAGGAGTACAGTCAGGAATGAACTTGCTCGGAGTCATAAAAAACAAAGGACCCAGACCAGTCTGAAAAAAAAAAAAGCAAATAACAAATAGCAAGCTTTAATCTCTGATCCCAGGAAAATGCCTAGACATGGAAGAATAAATCATAGTGAAAGCACCAGGAATCCAAGTTGGGCAGAGGCCAGTGGTCTAATGGCGAGAACCGGTCAGAGGTCTCTTAGTGTATGGTGTGTAAGTCTATACTTACACCTTGCCTATAAATGGGACACCGTAAAGAGAGATCACAAGAGACTTTGAAGCTGTGTCCAAGAGGGAAAGGACAGGCTGACAGCAAGTGCGTCCCTGCCCTGGTTGCAAAGGAGGAGCTCAAGAGCCTGGAGGGTGGGAGCTCAAGGAGGGCAGACAGAGAAATGAATTGAACAGAGATGAAATGAGAAATCAAAACAGTCCAAAGGAGCTTTCAGTGAGGGGCGCCTGAGTGGCCCAATTGGTTAAGCATTTGACTTCAGCTTAGGTCATGATCTCACTGTTCGTGGGTTTGAGCCCCTCATCAAGATCTTTGCTGTCAGCACAGAGCCCGCTTCAGATCCTCTGTCCCTCTCTCTCTCTGCCTCTCCCCCACTCTATCTCTTCCTCTCTCAAAAATAAATATTTTTTTTTAAAGTAGCTTTCAGTGAAGAAGAGACATAGCAGCAGGCTACAGAGACCCAACACCTGGGACTAAGCCAACCACAAATCATCAAGCCCAGTAATCATGCCAGCAAGACCAGCCTCTGCTAAAGCAGCAAGGAGCCCCGTGATGCCTTTCCTTTAGTTTGTGGCTCAGCTGGTCCTCAAGCCTTCATAGCTGCGGCGTTTCCTGCTCTCACTTCTGTTCTCCTGATGGTGCAGTTGATCTCTGCTCAGTTGATTCCTTATAAGAATGAATATAATGTCAGTTTCTTTTTAGAAAATATTTAAAATAATATTCAGCCAGTGCTGGTAAATTTTTCCCTCTCAAAAACGGTAGCTGTTATTTTTTTTCTTTTCTACTCCTATTGGCAAATGCAGAGTTTCTGTTTGCCACGTTTAAAATGGTTTTGTGTCCAACAGAAGTCTGAACTACCACCAACCTAATGGCCACCCAGAATCAAACCTTTAACTGCTGGAAAGTCATAGCCCCAGGCTACTTACAGTTTGAAGGTCACAGAATTCAGGAAGCTCCATGAGGCTACAGAAATGCTTGCCCTGAGTTACTGAAGCACCCTGAACTTCCTGGGGTGGTCCTTTAACTTCTTCATACTAATTAACGGGAAAGTCAATAGATTTGCAAGTGATTCACATACAATGACAGCAGTAACATTCATTTATTCACCCTTCCAAAGTAATCAAGGGGTTTGCTGTAGACACCAGGAGGACACAGCAGTGAGCAAACAGTTGTGGCACTCATGAAACATGCCCTTGTACTGGAAGAAGATAGACATACAAACAAATGGATCTATATTTGTTTGTCCACGTTAAGTGCTATCAAGACAGCACAAGGGAGTGGTGCCCAGGTGGCTCAGTTGTTTAAGTGTCTGACTTCGGCCCAGGTCATGATCTTGTGGCTCTCGAGTCGGCCTCTGTGCTGACAGCTCAGATCCTGGAACCTGCTTCAGATTGTGTGTGTCTCCCTCTCTCTCTGCCCCTCCCCCACTCATGCGCGCGCGCGCGCGCGCGCGCTCTCTCTCTCTCTCTCAAAAATAAATAAACATTGGGGGGGGGCGGGAAGACAGCACAAGGGAAAGGGGAAAACTATTAGCCACAGGGAAAAGATGCTACTTGGTGTGCGATGGTTGGGGATGAGTAGATGCGCTGAATTGGATCAGAGGTGTGAGAGGGAGAGTCAAGAATGTCTCCAAATGTTCAGCCTGAGCAGGGGAAGGAGTGGAGTTACTATCTACTGAGATGGGGAAAGGCAGATTTGGGGCTAGGTTGACCAAGAACTTGGTTTTTTTGGACATGTTGTGCTTGAGGCTCCTAGTAGATATCCTATCCAAAATAGATGTAGCTAGTTGGGGGGAAAACCCACCAGCAGTAATCATATGATTCTCTGCATGTTACAAATAGGGACATGTTCTCCACGCCTTTTCTCATTGATAGTATTATAGTAACATCTCCACTCTCTCCTGGGCTTGCACGATTGAACACACAGCTGAAACCACCAGGACTGAGCTGCCTCAGGACTCAGCTGGGGGAGGGGTTTGGCAGGACTTGCTGCAGTGAACGCTGATAAATAGCAGAGTCAAGGAGCTCTTGCAAATCAGATGCACCGCAATGACACTGTCAGAATTTGGGAGCAGAGGAGGGAGGAAGGAACAGGATGCCCATATGTATTTGGAAAAAATCCCCAGGTAATTCTGATAGTATTCCTCCCTCCTGACATTTTTGTGGGAATGTTGTGATAAAGCTTTCCAGATTTTTAAATTGAGAGGTTTTTTTTTAAAGGGAAAATGTGCATTGTATTTGGAGTAAATAAAATTATTGCGAGGAAAAGAAATATAAGCTAGAAGACCAGGAGTCACAAGCCAGAGGTTTGAAGCCCCACTTTATGGCTCGCTGGGACCCCAGGCAGGACCCCCCACCCCCCGAATGGACTGTAATCTGTCTTCCTGGGCCACTGCCACTGGGACGATTGTGTGACATGACAATTGAGGAAATTTCTTGGAAACTGGAAAATGCTGTGCAAAATCTCGTTATCATTCCCTCATTGTCTTCTGTCTGTCTTGCTTTTCCAACAGTTCATTTTCATCCTGTTACTCTCCATCCTTCCTGAAGAACTTGCAATGAATAGCATGTTCTTCCCCATCGGGGGCAATGAATCTCAAAGACAATTCCTAACACTCAAAACTCCCCAAACCTGATCCCAGCCTGCCTCTCCCACCTTACCCTCCCATTCCAATTAGGTTCATGTCCTTGCACAATCGAATGCAAGCTTCACGTGGGCGGGGACTTTTGCCTCTTTAATTCTCTGGTTTATCTTACTGCCCACAACAGCGCCTGGTTGGTAACAGGCACTCAACAATCTTTGTTCAACGAAGGAATGGAGTACAGTCTTTTAGTGCCTGCTGATGCCATTCAGCACTAAACCCCTTTGGAGGGTGGGTTCTAGCCCCTTTCTGAGACCTCCCTGGTCTTCTCACTTGCCAGAATGACAACTCAAGGGTTTAGGAGGTCATGGGTTAGAGTAGAGGAGAATGAGGATCCGGAGACAGTTATTCAAGCACTGTCAATGGACCAGGTGTGTGCGGGATTGACCTGGCCCACAGGTGGTATAAGGGAAGCAGGCAAGAATGTTGTAATGTCCAGAGCCAATAACCCTGGTCACAGGTCACAGCAGAATAGAAGCAAATTGAATTTCCTGCTGTGTCGCCCTACTTCCACATGATGGACTAGTCACAGGGTGGCCAGGTACCACCAGCAGCAAGTGGCATATTGTGAGGTGAGGAAGGGCTGGCAGAGCTGGGCAGGTCGCTCGTGGATGACCTTCTTCTCCATCCAGTACTTGTCACACCACCCTGGACTCCTCTGACTTTATCATGTGTGTGAGGCGGGTGCTCTGTATTGAGCTCAGGTTTTCTGATAGTTCAAGGCAAAACCTAGGTGTTTGTGTCAGATAATGCTCCATTGCTTTCACCAGCACTTTCCCAAGGCCCTGTCTCCAGTCTTCAGTATCGCATGCTCTAGGGCGCTGTCCAGATCTCAAGAGAGTCCTCTGGAGTAGAGGTGGGATTTTGTGTTTTTAAATTAGAAACAACTTAATTTTAGTGTATCACATAACCTTTAAACCTTTCCCTTGGGGAAAACTCTTAGACTCAATCAAGTGGCAACCTCCAAGTGCTGCCTGGCAGAGACCTTGCTGCATCCCCCGTGACCTCAGACACTCTGGTACCTTTAACATGGCATCACCTTTTCTCAAGAGCAACACGTGTGGCCATGCAGGTGACCACAACAGGGGAAATCTTCAAGACAATGGCGACAGTCCTACAACCAGCCTTTCTGGGGCCTGGGGCAGGTAGTGGGAGAAAGGGTGATTTTTTTAATGTTTATTTATTTTTGAGAAGAGAGAGACAGAGCATGAGTGGGGGAGGAGAGAAAGAGGGAGACACAGAATCTGAAACAGGCTCCAGGCTCTGAGATGTCAGCACGGAGCCCGACGCGAGGCTCGAACTCACGGACCGTGAGATCGTGACCTGAGCCGAAGTCAGATGCTTAACCGACTGAGCCACCCAGGCACCCCAAATGTTTATTTATTTTTGAGGTGTGTGGGGGGAACAGATGATCCAAAGTAGACATTGTGCTGACAGCAGAGAGCCTGAAGTGGGGCTCAAACTCACAAACCATGGGATCATGATCTGAGCCCAGGTCGGACACTTAACCGACTGAGCCACCCAAGCACCCCAGGAAGGGCATTTCTGAGAAAGCATCTCTTGGCAGAGAGAAGTAACTTGATTCAGAGAAGCCCCAGAGGGATTGGCTGCCACTGTCGCGGTGAAGCTAGCTCCTTCCAGTCCCACTGAAGCAGCAAAGGTGTGTTACTCAGCTCGCTAATACCTAGCTCCTCAGTCCTCATCCCTGTCGCCACTCTGGCTGTAGCAACCATTTCCTGAGGAGGTCAGGTCTCATTTTATTGAATCAACTGAAGCTTGGGGAGGTCAGGATCATGCAACAGTTAGAAATATATTTAAGGCCAGTCAGTCTGACTTCAAGGGCTTTTTACCAAGGGCAATTTTTGCCCCCATCCCTCACCTGTGTGTTACTGGGACACCTGTTCTCTTGTTCGGCCATCCTTGAGCTGCCAGCAAGATTGAGGACTGAGAACCATTCTGGTCAGGGGACCTGGATCAGCACACTCTTGGAGGGAGGTTTTCTACAGAATGAGAGGAAAGCCAGAGGACGAGGAGAGGGCAAGAGGCAAGGGGGGCAGGTGGCCATGAAAGAAGAGGACCTCCGTCTTGCATGAGTATTTTCCAGCCCATCTAAAGACTTTCAAATTGACCTTTGTTTATCCCCGATTATCCGTCATAGCTCCAAGTGGTAGCTCCCAGGACACTTTGGTTAGAGAGAGACAAGTGGTTGTAAGCCCGTTCCTACCAGACAAACACAGATCCACTAAATTGTTTTTAAGTTTTAATGGCATCGGTGACAAAAGCATATGGTTTTAAATTATTTTTAACATCTCAAATTATAGATTATTGTTTTTAAAATCTCAAAATGCCGTTTTTGGCTTGGACATTTTCACTAGTCCGTGGTCATGCCAGCTCAATTAGCATTACTTACAATGGAGAAAAATTCAAGCCATCTAAATTTCCAAAAATAAAATTAGTGTGATAATTACTATAAATATCCATGTGCTAATTATGGTTATTGAAATGACTTTTGTAGCATATTTTTAGTGACATGGAGAAATTCTTACACTCTGATAGTTATGCATAAAAACTGGATACAAAAATGTGTAGTCTCAACTACCTGACAAAATGAGCAAAGCAAAAAGGAAGAAAATATTGTAAATGACCATTTGGAGAGCCTCTGAGTAGTATGGTTATGGGGGCATGATAAATATTTTAAAAAAATTTTTTTTGGTAATTTTCCAGTTTTTAGCAAGTATTATTTTTATACACCAAAATCCCAACCCGGGACTTCCTTAGGTCCTGGGAATTTACATGATGTGGCTCGAGTTTTCTTCCTGCCCAGGAAAGGCTGTAGTGAGAGTGAGGCCCATGGTCGAGGCACACACCTGAATGTTTGGCTCTGAGGTCAGCAGCACAGCCATGGCCCCCCCATGGGATGATGAAGCTGAAAGAAGGGCCAAGGTGTGACATTGTCCCTGCTCGTCCTCCGCTGGGTCTCTCAGGTCCAGAGGAAACGCACCCATGCCATTTCGCTTATCTTGGTTCACCTTATGGTCCCTTTGCACCATTCTAGATTGAAAAGTGAGGGCAAAGGTGCACTGAGCCTGGTGAATCCATTCAGTAACCATTCCAAGGTTCTCCTTGGCACCTCTCAAGACGTTTGAACCTTCAGGAGGCACTTGGCTGCCTTGGTATCTCTGGTCCTGGCTGGTGTTAATAAAAATTCAGCTGAGTAAACTTGAAGATCAAATTGGTTTTATTCAGTGATTCATGAATTGTGTAGCATCCCATCTAGCAACAGAAAAGAGCTCCACCAAACTGTAGAAAAGGAGAGGTTTTGAAAGGCAGAAAAGGGAAATTATTACCAAAGAATGCATTGTTTCAGCAAGATCGCCTTCCTAAGGGGAATGGAAGGGGTCTCACTAGTGCTGACCAGGTAATTCCATGCTATCTCCTTAAAAATTACAGTCCTGGAGGGGTTGAAACTGCAATTAGATTCGGCATTAAGCCTGGGTTTGCCGGCATGGGATTTGGCACAGGCGAGTGACTCCATTTTGGGTATGCTGTCTCCTTTTTAGCAGTTCTCTCTTTTTGATCAGATTCAGCTTGAATGAAAAATGTGATTAAAATGTAAGGCATCAGCATCACCCAAGGACTCTGTAGTCCTTGCAGCTTTTGTCAATTCATTGTGTGGGGTCACAGGTCATGACATCCTTTACCTAATCTCTGTGATAGTCACAGGCCATGAATTCAGGTTCACAATTTTAAGTCAGCCATTTTCTTTGCTCCTTTTCAGACATTCCAGTCCTAGGGAGATCATATTCTTGGTGGTTAGCAGCTGAAAAAAGCATTTAAAAGCTTTTGAGAGACTATAATGCACCAGGGAGATCATTATGACTACTATAAACAGGATAATTCCCAATATCTGGAGTGCACTTTGGAGTCATCGTCCCCAAGACCCAAACGATCAAAATCAAAGAAGTCAAAGAAAGAGTCTGCTGAAGGAGTCACCTTCTAAAGCCAAGTAGCTTGCTCAGTGACCTTACATAACTGAGCTTCAGCTTCCTCAGAAGTATTAATCCAGGTGAAGTAATCCATGGATACCTCTCTGCTCAGATAAAGGATAATCAAGGGTTATCCTATTACCAAGAATGACTTTGGCCAGAGAGTCTAAGACTCTTTGTGGGCAGCTACTGTTTTAGCTATGGATTCTGCAATATCTTTAAGGAGAGGTTTCTGACCATATTCTCATTTACATTCACTCCTAACCAGAAAGTATGGCCCTGCCAAGGGAAGTGAATCTTGATTCTGAGTCACAAAGGCCTCCTGGTAGTTCCTTTCTAACTTGATGGTGTAAATCCAGGAAAGTCAACAAATGAGGTGTGTGTGTGTGTGTGTGTGTGTGTGTGTGTGTGTGTGTGTAAAGTTTTTTTGTGGAAAGTTAGATAATCTGAAAGACATTGCCTGGTTATGTCCAGCCATCTAGGCCTTCATAGGCTCAAGGAGCATGATGACCACCACAGCTAAAATTAATTCCTGTCAGGGCACAAATCACTCCCACTAAGGTGACACTATTAATGGACAGATAGGAGTTTTTGATGATAAAGCCAGTAGTCTGAAAGGCAAAGTTATGCCCCCATTCCTTAGCAATGTCCTGAGAGAAACAAATGGGGGCATTATCTTTTCAGGCCAATGCCAGAGTGAGGGAAAGAAAGAGGAGAAAAGAAGTTTAATGTTCAGTTAAAGTATGAAGTCTTGATCTGGCTTCTTGTGTGTAAGTGGTCTACCAAGATGTCAGCTTCTTCTCATCCTCGTTGGTTTGGTTTGGAGGTTTCTAGTGTTTTTATAGGACCAGGTGTCAGGTGGAGCCTTCTTCAGCTGTGAGATGTGTATCTAAGTTTCAGGTCCCTGAAGTTTGGCTACCATCTGGGGAGTAAAGAGGATCTGGTATCTCCTGCCAAGGAGATTCAAGGGCAGTCTTTGGTTTTAGTGATTCCAAATCAGAAGGATTGGAGAAAAGTGAGAACATTAGTTTAGTAAGTTGTTATCAGATATTTCAGGAAACTAGAAGGATTCAGGATCCAGTCCAGTTTATAGGTATATAACAAAATTTCAAATAAAATGAACAGGATCACAATCTAGTATAGACAAGTGTACGTATTTTTTTTTCTCTACAATTATCCCCATTTTTTCCAAGGATAATCACAGTAAAACTAATTTGCTTACTTTAGACTTGAACTGGTCATTTACATAAGTGCAGCAAGAATAGTGTTTGACCATATAAACTCTTTTTAGGATAGCTTTGTTGGAACCTTGTAAGCAAGGTACCAGGCCATTTTTTCCAAGGGGCTTCATTGGCTCCATAAAGCCAACTTGAGTTCCTTAAAACTATCTGGTCAAATCTGAGTCCATGCATAGCTATATAAAATATGACATTCTGGTCAAAGCCTGATAATATAACCAGTGTTTCCAATTGTGTCCTGTTACAAGGAGAACAGATTCTTTTTTTTTTTTAATTAATATAATTTATTGTCAAATTGGCTATACAACACCCAGTGCTCATCCAAGGAGAACAGATTCTTTTTTTTTTTTTTTAATTTTTTTTTTCAACGTTTATTTATTTTTGGGACAGAGAGAGACAGAGCATGAACGGGGGAGGGGCAGAGAGAGAGGGAGACACAGAATCGGAAACAGGCTCCAGGCTCTGAGCCATCAGCCCAGAGCCTGACGCAGGGCTCGAACTCCCGGACTGCGAGATCGTGACCTGGCTGAAGTCGGACGCTTAACCGACTGCGCCACCCAGGCGCCCCGAGAACAGATTCTTATTGAACTCATATAATAACTATTTTACCATGAAGAGAATACTCAAGAGTTTCCAAATTTTGGATGGATCTGGTAGGGAGAAGAAGTAAATGTTTCATCTTTGTTTACAAGGGTATGCTTTACCAAATTGTTGTAAGCCATAGATAGCTTAAGACAAAAGATTTCCTTAGATCTGGAAAAACAAAACATTAAAGGACCAGCACTGTTTCAAACAAAAAGTCATAAAAATTATAATCATCCTCCTCAGTTCGTTCAGTCCCATGTAATTAATTCTTATTTTTCTTGAATCCAGTTTTTCCATTAGCTCTAGAAATTCTTACCCAGTTCAGCTTTATGATCTTACAGGCTTCTTATGATCAGAAAGCTGTACTTACCATAATTCTTTCTTTGAATCTCCTTAAGATGAAGTACTTTTGCAGGAACACTTCAGCAAATCATCAGAGTAAAACAGTAACTGTCTGTAAATGACAAAAACTAAAAAAAATGTCTGTTTCTAGAGATCTGATGAGAGTTCATTAAATGAAATTGACAAAGAAATTTGGTTATTTTTGTAACATAAACATTTTGAGAAAATAACTAGAGTCATCACTGATAATATTATGCCAGGACCTAACAGATTTTAGAGATTTCATACAATTTCTAGGAAACTAATAACATATACAAACACAGCATAAAGAAGGCCTAGTATTATTTCTTATTTGACAGTGTTTCCCATGTAACTTAACATATCAAATATGCCTGGGGAGCCTGGGTGGCTCAGCCAGTTGAGCATTCGACTCTTGATTTCAGCTCAGGTCATGATCCCAGGGTCTTGGGATTGAGCCCCATTTCTGGCTCTGTGCTGAGCATGGAGCCTGCTTGAGATTCTCTCTCTCTCTTTCTCTCTCTCTCTCTCTCTTTTCCCCCTCTCCCCTTCTCCCTCTTTCCCTCCCCCATTTGCACATGCCCTTTCTCTAAAATAAAATTTTAAAAAACATATCAAATATGCCTCATTAGTTTATCTCTTATTTTATAAGGAGAGAGAATAAATCTTGTACATGTTCCAGGGATCCTCTAAAAAAAATTCCTAAACTTAGTTTGATTTCAAAAACACTTTATTTAGAATTTGATTTGGGGAAAGTTTGTCAAAAATTTCAAAAGGTTTGGGGTGCCTGGATGGCTCAGTCGGTTAAGTGTCCTACTCTTGATTTCAGCTCAGGTCATGATCTCACAATCATGGGACTGAGCTCCCGCATTGGGCTGCATGCTGAGTGTGGAGCCTGCTTGGGATTCTCTCTCTCTCTGCCCCTCCCCTGCTTGCAGGAGTGTTCTCTCTCTCTCTCTCTCTCTCTCTCTCTCAAAAATAAATAAATAAACTTTTAAAAAATTATCAAAAGGTTTTAAAACATTTGGAAAATGGGATTATAGGCCATTGTAAAACAGTACTTATCCATTTACTTATAGTGACAAATGAAGATTTCACAGGCAAATACAGAAAGCTGAATAGTTCCGTGGCTTGGCAAATTGTGAAAAACAACAAAACAAACGAAACTTAGGTTTTTAAATAGACTCACTTTTTTAAGTAATGAAAGAACTGATAAATACACAGGAACCCAGGAAAATATTTTGACAAGACATAAAATATATTTCTAGGCAGATTACTTAAAAGGTCAAGAAAAACTTTTTACAGTTTCCTAAGAACAAATCAAGAAAATTTTGTCCAAGAAAATGGTGTCCTTTTAAGAGAAAGAAAATCAAATTTAATTTTGTACCAGTTTATTTTGGGTATCAAGATTCATTTAACTTAATTAAGTTCATTCTAATCCTAGCTTGATCACACATTAAAATTCTTTTATAAAATACCTTTCCATAAGCCTTTCACAACGTTCTATCTTACATTAAGATTTTGTCCTATGTTTTTCTTCTTTCCCATTTTGAAATAATTAGCTTCTCTTTAGGATGAAATTACTTTCATTTCCCTCCACAAAGATACATTTCCATTCCTCACACCTTCTTTTCCTGGAAACACACATCCTACTTGACTTGCATTCACAGATGTTTCCCTGGTAGTTTAAATTTCTAACAGCTTTAATTATGTAAGAACTTTAAAATTCTTAAAAACCTTAATTTTTAGTGAAAATGAAGAAGTAAACAACTATGACTTGTCTTTTATATTAGCATTCTGTGGTTTGGCAAATTTAAAAATACTTTTTATAATTTCTAGAAACATGTTTTCTCATAGTAAATTCTTTTTTTGCATGGCACAAAACACACTGATTAATAACCCAAATATCTTTAGTTCCTCTGTAAAAGGAAACCTATCTTTAGTAACTAATGTTTTAGTATTTTATCTTATTTAGAAATGACCTAGGTATTTAATTTTTTATGTTTAATATTTAATGACTATTCATCATTTAACTCCCCAAAACTTTAAGATTGCAGGTTACCAAAAAGATTTGGGGGGAACTATTTAAAAAGTTTGGGAGCAACTGGGCAGCTTAGTTGGTTGAATGTCTGACTCTTGATTTCAGTTCATGTCATGATTCCAGGGTCATGGGATCAAGACCCACATCAAGTTCTGCACTGAGCGTGGAGCCTGCTTGGGATTCTCTCTCTCTCCCTCTGCCCCACTTCCATCTCACATACTCTCTCTCTCTCTGAAATTAAAAATAAGTAAATAAAAAAGATCACCTAAAACCTTTTCATTCTATTTACACCCATTTAATTTTCTTATTCTTAATAATTATGTCTAGATTACTCACAAAAACTTCATGAGACATCAAAGTCAGCCATCATCCCAAGCTATTTATTTTTCTTGCTGACAAGTTTTATAAGATAACAAGTTCATGTTATCTTATTTGACTAATAAAGTCAGGTAAAAGAGAAGTTGTATGTCTGCATTATATTTAATGCTGGCAACTCTGAAGACATGCCTATTTTAATTAAACCAAACCTAAACTACCTTTTATTTGCAAAGATTATCCCAGGTCACATGAACCTGAAAAGTAGTTGGGTTAGTTTCTATTATATTTTTGAGATTTTTTATGAATAATTAATTCACATAAGGGCTTATTTAAGTCAAATAAATAAATAAAGTTCTTTTACAAGTTAATTTTAGCAATGTCATCCGAAAGTAGAAAATACCACACATCTATGGGACGCCTGGGTGGCTCAGTCAGTTAAACATCCGACTTAGGTCCAGGTGATGATCCTGTGCTTCATGGGTTCAAGCCCTGCGTTGGGCTCTGTGCTGACAGCTCAGAGCCTGGAGCCTGCTTCAGATTCTGTGTCTCCCTCTCTCTCTGCCCCTCTCCCGCTCGTACTCTGTCTTTCTCTCTAAAAAATAAATAAATGTTAAAAAAAATTTTTTTTAAGAAAATGCCACACATCTAGAGCATATATATGTAGACACATGTAACAAACAGAAATATGTAAACAGAAACTTTATAGCTTCCTTTTTATGAAAATAAGCAGGATTGAAAAATAGAATCAAAAGAAATAGGATCTAAGTTGTTTTTCTGGTAGATGGAATAAGTGAAGGCTTCCTGCTCAGATGTCTAAAGCTAAGTTTTAAGTGACCTTTCCCTACTTTGGTTCTTCTTCTGATAAGGGTTACCTCTCTGAAATGTGTACTTTAACGTTTATGTCTCAAAGGCACAGGGAAAGAAGGCAAGTTACAAGCCTTTTAATATAAATAAGGGAGGCTTGGGGAATGGTTAAAAGGATTGGGTGATCTTTGAACTGCCCTTAGAGTTACATTTCTAGTTTTGCAAAGATTTGTAAGGTAAGAACAGTTGCTCACAATTTCTCAAAGAATTGGATTGCAACTTAAATGACACCGTAGGTTGATCCATATATCCATCTTTCTATAAAGGCTTTAGAAAATCCCACACACACACGCCCCTCAGCCCAAGAAAATTTTATTTAAGCCTAGGGGAGAAGGCCGAAAATAAAAAAATTTTCTTTTAGGCTTTGTGGTTTGGCCAATTTATAATCATGGAGCCACTTTGTAATTTTGTCTGGGACAAACAGCATACATTTTTGGCAATTTTGAGTAGCTCCTTGGACTCGACAGGTGACCTCAAAGAAGGTACAAGAGTTATTACTGTCCCAAGATCCAGAGTCACAGCCAGAAGAAAGAAGTGACAGTCTGCATGTCCCAGGCAGTGAGAAACCTAAGCCACGCCCTTAGACAAGCTAGAAGGCAGTAACTATCTCTGGCAAAAAAGACCAATAACCAATGGGTGTGGGTTTGGAAAGGAACGGACATTGTGAAATTTTATTTTCCTGTAAAGACTGGGGATTATAGACAGATGTTCATAAAGGCTTACCCTATAAGCATTCTCACCTTTACGCAGCTTTTGCCAATTTTTCCAGACTCCCATCTGAAGCTCTGATATTTCCCAGAATTCGGCAAGTGTTTTCATTATTTTTAGTTTTAGTTGTCCTTTGGCCATTTAAGATGATAACATAGAAGTTGACCAGAAAATCTCTCAGAGTCTCCTTAACTCTGGGAAGGCTTTGAAGGTAGATATGGGGATGTCTGTAAGGCCATTAACTTGGAGGACTTTTGTTAACAGTTGTATAAAGACAGTTCAGACAAAAGATAACTAGAACGAGTACTTAAATGAAGAAAGATGGAGGAGAGCAGTAGGAATTACATAAGTCTTATATTCCTTTGTTTTAGGTACCTCTTGTTTCTTCAATTTTTCATTAGCCTTTTATGAAAAATATTTCAATGCACCTATTTTGGAATTGTGAAACCTTTTGGATCTGGTGCATGCCAATTAAAATAAGTATTCCATTCTGTTTTTTTAATTTTAGAATTCTTATGTTTAAGTGCACTTCTTACATGATCTTATCTAATTGGAAAGTTCCAAATTCTGGATTGTTTTTAGGAAGATTTTGCCATTTTTATAGATATTTATAGTTTCTAAGGCCATAGATTTTAGACATAAAATAAGTAGGTGTGCCAGGAGGTGGCATGCCTGGCTCTTTAAGATTTAAGGATCCCATCGGCCAAGGCTTTGGGTTTCTCAAAGCCAATCTGTCACCTAAAAAGGATGTGTCACTGTGTTGTGCAGTGTTTTACAGTGTACCTTGTTGCATGGAAATTTTCTTGAGCCTAGTGGGGGAGCTAGTATCAATCCGAACCCATTCTGTGACCAACTTATCCAAACATTCAATGTCTTCTTGAGACGTTGAGCGCTCCAGCAACCTTTAAATGCTCAACCTGTGGGGTTTAAGATGGCAGCATAGAAGGATCTGAACTCATCTCTTCCCATGAACACAGCAAAGCTACAGTTACACATAGAACAGTTAAGGACCTGAAGGCTAGCCGAATAGCACCTCCACAAGGATAGAAGGGCCACATCAAGATAGGTAGGAGAGGCAAAGACATGGTCTCACAGAAACCCCATCCCAGGCATGCCCCCCCCCCCAGTCATGTAGGATCTCATAGTATGGAGCTTGTTTCTGAGGCGCAAGAGTTCTCTGCCACACATCAAACATCCCAAAGCATTTGTCCTTGAAAACCAATGAGGCTTAATTCCAGGAGAACCACAGGGCTGTAGGGAATGGAGAATATGCTCTGCGGAGGCTCATGCACAGATTCATTCTCAACAATTTGAAAAGTGCCTAGACCATATGTGAAGGAGTCTCTCTCATTTGTTAAACTTAAAGAATCTGCCAGAGGGCCAAGAACCTGTTAGGAGCTCTTTCTGGATAGAATGGTGGGCTCCATTTTTGCATTCTCCTTTTGCTTTGTTGGTGCTGTTGCCAGTAGGCAACATTTTGGCACCCCACTTTTAGCCTGCTAACTCTGATAGGAGTGCCCTGCTCCTGTGTACTGCAGCTGTGGCCAGCCCTACCACAGCTGGTGGGCATGCACAGCCCACACAGGGAACACTCCTTGAGCACCAGCCTCTGGTGGCGGGGGGCTGTGGGGGGGTGCTGTGCTTCTGGGCCTCATGGGTCTGAAACAGTCAGAGAGACAGTCCTCATCAGGCTACCACCCCCAAGACACTGTACTAACAGCAGAAACGCATCCCCAGTCTTCATGTAAAAAAAACCCTAGTTTCTTGTCTTGGAACCTCAGCTTGTGGGTCAGGCATCACGTTTATCACACAAGAGGCTATAGAGGTGCCCACAGGGAACATGGGCAGGGAGACACCCAAGTCCACATGGAACATTCTCCAGGATGGATCACATGTTTGGGCACAAAACAAGTTTCAATACATTCAACAAGACTGAAATCATATCAAGCATCTTTTTCAATCACAATGGTAAGAAACTAGAAATCAATTATAGGAAGAAACTGGAAAGATCACAGATATGTTAATATTTAACAATATGCTACTGAACAACCAATGGATCAATGAAGAAATCAAAGGAGAAATAAAAATACCTGGAGACAAATGCAAATGGACGTACAACAGTCCAAACTCTGTGGGATGCTGCAAAAGCAGTTTTAAGGGGGAAGTTTGCAGCTATACAGGCCTGCCTAAAAAAACAAGAAAAGTCTCAAATAAACAATCTATACTTAAAGGAGTCAGGAAAAAGAATGAATCCCAAGTAAGTAGAAAAAGGAAATAAGGGTCAGAGTAAAAATAAAGAAACAGAAACTAAAAGCACAAAAGAAAAGATCAATGAATGAATTCAAAGATCATTAAAATGTCCATACTACCCAAAGCAACCTACAGATATATTATATATAGAAAACCCTTGAAGACTCCACGAAAAAGCTGTTAGAACTAATATATAAATTCAGTAAAGTTACAGGACACAAGATCAATATACAGAAATTTGTTGAATTTCTACCCACTAATAATGAACTATAAAAAAGAAAAATTAATAAAACAATACCATATACAATTGCATCAAAAGAATAAAATTCCTCAGGAGTAAATTTAACTAAGGAGGTGAGAGATCTGTATGCTAAAAACTGTGAGACACTGATGAAAGTAATTGAAGAAGATACAAATAAATAAAAAGATGTTCTGTGCTTGTGGATTCAAAGCAATCCCTATCAAAACCCCAATGACATTTTTCATTGAACTAGAATAAATAATTCTAAAATTTGTATGGAATCACCCTCTTGTATAAGGGTGTCTTGTATAAGACCCCCTCAAAAAGGCAAAGCAAGTAACCTTGAGAAAGAAGAACACAGCTGGAGGCATTACACTCTCTGATTTCAAACTATAGTATAAAGCTATAGTAATCAAAACAGTATGGTGTTGGCATAGAAACACATAGATCAATGGAGCAGATAATAAACCCATTACACATATATGGTCACTTAATTTACTACAAAGAAGCCAAGAATATAGAATAAGGAAAGGAAAGTCTCTTCAATAAATTATGCTGGGGGGGGGGGGCGCCTGGGTGGCTCAGTCAGTTAAGCGGCCGACTTCGGCTCAGGTCATGATCTGGCGGTCCGTGAGCTCAAGCCCCGCGTCAGGATCTGTGCTGACAGCTCAGAGCCTGGAGCCTGTTTCAGATTCTGTGTCTCCCTCTCTCTGACCCTCCCCCGTTCATGCTTTGTCTCTGTCTCAAAAATAAATAAACATTAAAAAAAAATTTTTTTTTTAAATTATGCTGGGGAAACTTGAGAGCCACATGCAAAAGAATGAAACTAGACCACTGTCTTACACCATATACAAAATAATTCAACCTGGATTAAAGACTGGAATTTAAGACCTAAAGCCATAAAATTCCCAGAAGAAAACATAGGCTGTGGTCTTCTATCATGTCATCTTCAAATAGTGATTATTTTCATATTTTGGCTGTTGTAAATAAAGCTGTACTGAATACAGGGGTGCATGTATCTTTTCAAATTAGTGTTTTCATATTCTTTGGATAAATACCCAGAAGTGGATTAACTGGATCATAGGGTAGTTATATTTTAATTTTTTTAATTTATTTATTTTGAGATAGAGAGAAAGACAAAGAAAGAGAGAGAGAAAGACAGAGACAGAGAGAAAGCAGGGGAGGGGCAGAGGGAGAGGGAGAGAAAGAATCCCAAGCAGGCTCCATGCTATCAGCACAGAGACCGATGGATGCCAGGCTCAAACTCATGAACCGTGACATCATGACCTGAGCTGAAATCAAGAGTTGGACGCTTAACCAACTGAGCCACCCAGGAGCCCCAGTTATATTTTAATTTTTGGAGAAATTTCCATTCTGTTTTCCACAGTGGATTCACAGATTACATTACCACAAACAGTGTATGAGGGTTCCCTTTCTCACATCCTCTCCAACACTTGTTATTTCTGTCTTTTTTATAATAACCATCTAAGAGGTGTGAGGCGATATCTCGTTGTGGTTTTTAATTCATATTTCCTGATAATTAATGATGCTGACCATCTTTCATATGCCTCTTGCCCATCTGTATGTCTTCTTTGGAGGAATGTCTGTTCAGGTCCTCTGCCCATTTTTAAATCAGGTTTTTTGGGGTTTTGTTGTTCAACTACATGAACTCTTCATATAGTTTGGATATTCATTCCTTACTGGATATATATGACATTTTTCACAGCAATTTTTTGGCGGGGGGTGGGTGGGTGGGTGGGATCTGACTCCAACGGCATGGGAAACCAAAGCAAAAGTAAACAAATTGGGCTGCATCAAACTACAAAGTCTCTGCACACAAAGGAAACCATCAACAAAATGAAAAGGCACCTACTGAATGGAAGAAGATATTTGCCAACTTAAATTGGGTAGGGCTTCAAATATTTCCTGGTTCCTTTACATTCTGATTGGCTTGCACCATTCTCCCTTCAGGAACATCCACCCCACTCTCGCCCTGCATTTGTTTCTTCTGGTAACTCTCACCTTGTCAGTAGAGTATGACTCCACAGAGGACCTTGGGTTCACTGATTTTTCACTCAGGTGTGTTCTGGTTTTCCAGGGCAGATGCCATAGTTTCTACTCGTGTTCATTTTCCAGTGTTTGACACATGCATTTGTTGACCGAATGAATAAATACATGAAGATTGGCTGGGAAACCCGCCTTTAGCAGCTTAAAGCCATCCTGAAATGTGGCTCTAGCCACCTTCAAGTAATGTTAATAAAGCCAGAGTAAAATGCTGGCCTCTGACTGTGGGTCTTAGTTGAGGTTTTGACATGGAGCGCATGTTACAGAGGCGATAAGACCTGTCCTCTGCAAAGAACAAAGCTAATGTATTGGAAATGCATGCACTTAAGACTCATTAGCAGGTACCTATGACTCTTACTTCATGGGAACTAATGTTTCATCTTGAACAGCCTTTCAGAAACCCAGATTACTTCATTTTCTCATTTCCCTTTTAATACTGCTGTCTCTGGGGGTTTTGTGAAAAAGCCTAACGAGCAGTTTGAATGGCAACCCAGGCATCTCGTTGTGATGACACTGTCTCTGTTGCTGCCTCCCTATGAAGGAGGGCTGTGTCTGCTGCTCCTACATCCCGTGGCTTCTCCTACAGCTGTCACTCCCTGGAAGGATACAAGACTTTAATCTCTGATGTTTCCCACCTACGAGGTAGAAGGGAAAATTAGAGATGTTATCTGAATAATTAATTCAAGCCTCAGATGAAAAAAAAAAAGATTTTTTTCTAAAATATCCAGATCATTGAGACTCCTGTGTTCTATTTATCTGGGTAGGCGGCTTATCTTTTAACTAATTGAAATGGCAGCAAGTGCTCTTGAATATATTACCGTATCATTGAGACCCACGACTTCTAGGCATCAGCTTAAGAGTGGAAAATGTCTTAGCCAGACGATAATCATCTAGTTCGCCTTCTGGTGATTGCCACAGAGAATCAAATTAAATGGTCTTCTCACTGAATTTAATGTAAACCTATACCATACTATTGAGCAAAGATTCCCTGTGGCTGGGAATTGTTGGGAGAAGCACTGTGTCAGCTGCATCTTTTGTGTATCACAGAAAAACTCAGGTGATGGTCCCAGGCATCCAAACAAGAGACGGACTAGGAGAAAACCATTCTATTCCTTTAGTCTGGAAAACTGAAAATACTGTCTAAAATCCCCAGCAGACTATAGCTTTTGTCCATGATTCCAAGGTTCCTAGCAGCCTCAGTTGATTATCCCTTCTCCTTAGTTCTGAAAAGTCAAAAAAGGGTGGATTTGTATGACAAATGTCGGAAGGGATTCTCTGTGAAAGATATTCAAGAATTTCAGCAGTGTGTCATGTTTGAAAAAGGGATGGCTAAGTGTTTCTTTTCTCTTAATATTCTTTTAGAACTAAGCAAGACACACATGAGAAGTCAAGTAGGGAACCCAGTTATCTGGATAACCACAGCCTGAATGCTAGCTCCCAATCCACTCTGGCCATAATCTTAGTGATGCCTCCCCCAGTGCCATCAGAGCTGAATAACGAATCCTATTTTTTGTTTTCAAAATAGAATTCTTCCTTCCTTTTGACATTTCCATAAATAACCGGTAATAAAGTAATATGGTACTTATCTAGGTCACTTGATTTGCTGTTTTGACCATGGGGATATCCTGATGCTGTGGGAACTTTCAAGGGACTTTCGCAGATCTAGACACTTGTCCATTTAGTTGCGGTTCACTTAGAATGCAACGCTTTGTCTCTGCTCTTGTATTAACTCTCCTATAGATGTTCAAATCTTGATGGAGATGCTGGTGGGTTGATTTTTCTCCCTATCGTTCCAACTTTCCCAATCATATTATCTTAAATCACTGAAGGGGCTCCCAGGTGGTTCAGTCAGTTAGGCGTCTGACTCTTGGTTTCGGCTCAGGTCCTGATCTCACAGCTTCGTGGGTTCAAGCCCCGCATCGGGCTCTGTGCTGGCAGCATGGAGCCTGCTTGGGATTCTCTCTCTTTGTCATTCTCTGCTCATCCCCCACATGCACTGTCTCTGTCTCTCTCAAAATAAATAAATAAATAAACTTAAAACAATAAACTAAGTCACTGAAGATAGGCCTCATCCTTTTTAATAGCATCAGTTCTTAATTATTTCCTTCTTCTTCCAAAGGATATCTCTTGATTTAAACCATCTCCACCAGCTCTTGTATTATAGCCTGGGTGCTGAACTGGTACAACCTGGTGTGGCTAAGAGAATGAGTGACAGCTAGCATTGGATTTGAATAGCCTGGACTGGAAATTATCAGGAGTGGGCACAATGAGGGGAGGAGAGGGACTTGGGAAGGAATGTCTCACCCAGGACCCTATCTGGGATGTGAACTGGCCGTGCCACTTCTCAAGTTAAGGGAGAGGCATAAGTATGACACAGAAGGGAGAAACCAGATGCATTTATGTTGCCAGATGCGATCTGTGTTTGCCTCTTTATTACTGCTCTAAGTTGTCTTCCAAAAAAATGGTCTCACGTATGAATGCTGAATTAATACCAACTATGGATGTGTTCATCTGGGGCACTTTGATAGCAAAAGGAAATGCTGCTGTGGCTGGTTCAGCACCCCTGTATACTGATCATGGGCCATCCTGGGTCATGTTCCCAAGGACTGGCACTTCTGTTAGAGCTGCAGTCCAGGGTGGTGCCTTCCTCCGTCCTGACGGGTGATCTAAAAAAGCCATGTTGATGACCACCTATCCTCCTGAGGGGAGAGCTGTGCATGTCTATATACCTGGCCGGTAGTTCCTCTAGGACCTTGGCAGAAACTGTCTGCCGTGTTCCTTCTGCCCAAAGGACAGTGTTCAGAATCACAGTACTCATGAAAGCACAATGTAGGGGTGTCCCCCACTACTCCTTCCTGTCTTCGAAAGGGCTCAGTGTCCCCCAAAGAGCCTCTCTCCTTACCTGGGCTTTCTTGGCCTTAAAATTGGTCTTGATTCTGCTCCACCCTCACACCCCCCGCCCCTTCCCTGCTCCTGCTCTGCATACCCTCTGCTTCAGACACACTGGTCTTTCAGTCCCTGGACACACGTGGGCAGTCTTTGTAACTCTCTTCACGCCTTTCCATATGTTCTTTCTGCCTAAAACATTTCTATCCAAGTCTTATTTCCTTCCCTAACAAAATGAGTAATTACCTTCCTATCCTGCAAATCCCTCTAAACTTGTTTCTTTGTCACCCTATATTAAAATGATTAATTTATGTATCTTCTCACCACTAGATAGTATCCAGCTCATAACATATGCCTCATCTCCAGTGTGGTACAAGCCACACTGTATGTGCCCATATGTGTTCAAATTACATATTAGTTAGCCATAATATACCATTGGTGATGTTACTTTGCACTATAATGGTACAGAATAGCCTTTGTACTGTATTCTATGGCAAAATAAGATTTCAAATACAGTACGTTCCAGAAAACCAATCCAATTCAGTTTGTATTGACGTAAATGTTGGCAAAGCTGTGAAAATGAAGGATGCGAAAATCCTGACATTTATTTCTCCTGATTAGTTCTGAGGAGCAAAGTGTCCCAGGGCACATGTTATTAAGTGATGCAGTGTCCCCGACAATAAAATTAGGCACAAGTACCACTTGCCTTAGATGCACTGACACTGCCAGACTCCAGAGTGAATGCAAGGGCCACGAGATCCCAGTGGAAACAGGCCACACACGGTGATGTCCATGGTCTCCATGACTGTGCCTCCTTCATTTACACACTCCCCTGAAGGACCCCCTCAAGGACCCCCTCAAGGACCCCCTCAAGGACCCCCTCAAGAACCTTGTTCCTTTACCTCTCATCCTTCCATGAGACTTAGAGCCTCGGTTGCAGATGGCACTGTGGGTTTAACTTAATCATCTGATGAAAGTGCTCCCTACAGGTGGACTTGGCTTTCAGGATTGATGTAGTATGGGCTTCCCCAGACATAGCAGGCTCCTTGCCCCTAGCCCTCCTCTCACTGATGCAGGCTGATGTTTCTAAGGTGAACAGACTGTATCCTTCCCCAGATAAAAAATCTCCTGTGGCCCCTCCTCCAAGGGAGGAGGTCCTATGTCTTGGTGTGTTGTGGGACCTTCTCCCCTCTCACCCCCTGGCTTCCCCTCAATCCACTGGTATGCCATGCTTGTCAAGCTCTGCCTTTTTTTTTTTTTTAATTTTTTTTTTCAATGTTTATTTATTTTCGGGACAGAGAGAGACAGAGCATGAACGGGGGAGGGGCAGAGAGAGAGGGAGACACAGAATCGGAAACAGGCTCCAGGCTCCGAGCCATCAGCCCAGAGCCTGACGCGGGGCTCGAACTCACGGACCGCGAGATCGTGACCTGGCTGAAGTCGGACGCTTAACCGACTGCGCCACCCAGGCGCCCCTCTGCCTTTTTAAAAAAATATAATTTATTGTCAAATTGGTTTCCATACAACACCCAGTCTTTATATACAGAGCTCCTTCTGCTTGGATTGGATTTCCCTCTGCCCAGGTCCAGTTGGTGACCTTCCCACTTCTCCTTCCAAACACAGCGGCTCTGTTCTCCCATCTGGAAGGTTATTTCCAGCATCTCTCTCCCTCCCACAAGGACCTTGCCTACCTCTCCTGTTGTGGTCCTTGTTGTTGTGTCAGAGTTGACTGCTTAAATGCTCGCCTCCTGTGCAAAACTCTTTGAGGGTAGGAGCACTGTTTAATCCATCCCTCTGTGCATACTCAATACTTGGTGCAATGTTTTGTACACACTAATGATTCAATAAACATCTGCTCGTTGAATGGGCTAAAGGAAGGAAGAAAGCAAAAGACAATTTTTTACTTAAAAATCTGACCAACTCTGCTGGACCTAGCCTCCCAGGGGGTGCCACAACTTAAGAGAGCATCTCTATGGTGCCCTGAGCCTCCGCAACAAATAATAAGGTATTTGAGGATTAACTTCAATATGGATGCAAACTTAGCACCTCATTTGCAATCCTGCAGAAATGTCCTTTTTAGAACTATATTCATTGCCTGACCACACTGACCATTAGTCAGCAAATCTGAACAGGATTGTGAACAGAGGAGCAAAACACACCATGGCTTACATTCTTTGCAAGCTTGATGCTCCCTCCTGAGTAAGGCAGTGGGGTCCTAGCCATGGAGCCTGGGTTCCAGGCGTAGCTCCCCTGCTCACGTGCTGTGCCCAAGGCAGGCCACTGCCCTTCTAGAGCAGCAGGAGGGACTGGACACGATCCCACCACTCACTCTGGGGGTCTCTGTGACTTGGTTTTATGGGTCAGGTTTGTTAGGCAGGTGGCGGTGCCCTGGGTGTGGAAGAGACACAGTTACCTTGCTTGGCACAGCAGCCCTGTGTGGCTCCAGGAGTGTAGTTGTGGTGGTCGGGGGTGTGGTTTACGGCTGCCCAGTTCCACAGCCTCGTTGCTCCCTTGCACTCCCACCGGGGGGCTCCCAAGTGGTCAGCGGGGTCCCTGGGGCTTGGGCGCCATGACCTGCTGGGAGTGACACTGTGGTTCTGGGAAACGAGAGCATATTCTTTGCTTTGGCATATGTCAACACCGAAAGAAGGGACCTTTCCAACTTGCATCAAGATGAGACTCTCCTGAGGAAGACAAGGACATGTCTGAGATCGAAAAGGGAAAGGCATCTGTGCATTTCTATTCATTCTCTGTCTCTTGTCAGTCTGTCCATCTGTCTGCCAATCTTTCTCTCTCACAAAGACACACACACATACACACACACAGAGGAAGACCACTTTCGGCGATGTCTCTTTTCAAGTAGATCAGAAGGAGATGCTTCCCTTAAATAACATGGGACAGCCCCCCTTGCCTCCTACCTTCCTCTCTCTCCTTACCCTGTCCCCCTACCCCTGCCCAGACTTTGGCAGCTTTGTTCTTGAACACCTTCAAGCATAAATCTCCCAAGTGGCCCAGAGTTGCACCAAGAATTCCAGATTTGACCGAAATGGTGACAGGTACATATCCTCGAAGCACGGCCGGGCCTCCTGCTCACCTCTCTTACATACAAGCTGCAAGAATGGCATTAGAGCAACAAGAAACAAAGACGTCCCTCTGCCACCATCACTGGGGGCCCCAGAGAGAAGTGCGGGTGGGGGCTGTTCAACTCTCTTAAACCTATTGTTGGATTTTTTTTTCCGTTAGGGGTAAGGCTTTTTGTGTTCCTAAAATAATTCATTTGACTGTCATTTTAACAAGTCCCTTGTCTGTTAAATCATGACTTCCTATGTGGATATTCCTTGACTTAGTTTGATTTGCTTATTAAAATTTCTTCCGCCTAATGTTCCCTTCCAGCCGGCAATGTGTGGGATTCTATTTCTTCTTCAAAGAAAAGGAGCCCACACAATTTAGTTTATGTAATTCTGTGATATTCCTCTGCACAATGGCCACCACAAAACACAGCTTTTTCAACACATGGCTTCGAGGCTTAAAACACAGTTTTGAGGCACAGTCTCAGGGACAGGTGTCAGGAGCTAAAGAGTTGGATAGAGATGGTAATATTGCAGCTACCTCCTACTTTCCTCCTCGGAAGTGCTTGGCCATTTGATGATCTGTCAGATCAGCCACCTCTGTCCCGTGAGCAAACATGCGAATGTACAGGCTAGACTTGGATCTCAGGATGTGAGATGCGGAAGGGGACCCAGGGTTGGGACCTCATCCCCACCTCTCCCTTCTTACCAGTGTCATTCAGGAGCCTGTCATGGGGATTCTGGACAACAAGCCTTGTGCTTTAGGCAAAATAGGCACTGAGAAGGGTTCCTGAACTCAAACAGCAAAGCATCATGTCATGGCTCTGCAACACAGAGGCAGATACGCCCCATCCCGAACCATCCACTCACTCATTCATTCATCCGACAGAACATCTACTGAGCACTCACTACCTTCTCACCAGGCACCACTTTAGCTGGAAATGCAGATCCAGAAGAGCTGGGCAAGGCCCGTGTTCTTTTGGCACTTGCTTATTAATAGAAGGGAACTGATAAGAAATAAGTAAGACCGTTGCAGATAGAACAGGTCATTCAGGCTCTGGTTTATCTGCATCAAGGCCGGACAGAGAGATGTGGGATTGGGAATAGGAACTGAACTGAGAGCAGGAGGTTTGGAGCATAAAGGGTGGAATAAGCCCAAGGGGCTTTTGCATGTGGTCAGAAGGAAACACAGCGAAACACAGCCCCAAATAGACCTTTTCTATTATAACCTTGACTTTCATCAAAAACTTGTGCGAGAATCTGCCACTGTTTGTGATTTTACAGTTTTTTAAAAGATAATGTTCACCACATCCTGTGGTATTCCCCATGTAAAGTCTAAAGTGAAGCATTTTATTAAGAACCTGGAGGGAGCAAAAATTCTAATATTCTGATCATGAGAACTATGCTTTCTTTATGTCTTCTTGGTTGTCAAGAAGATCAGAGGAATATTTGAATCAGTTTCTGCAACTATATCTGCCCAGGTTATAATTTGGAGAGAGTGTTCAAGATTGATAAAAGCGCCCACTTCAGTCACACAGAGCAGGCTCACATCCCCATTTCCTACTGTAAGAGGACCTTGGGAATGTTTATTAACCACCTTTCTGAGCTGAGTTTTCACCGACAAGGAAGGGGTGATACTCAGGAGGTTTCTAATGTGATAATGCACCACGCTCCCAGCATAGAGTAAATGCTCATAATTATTACCCTTTTCCGTATTGCTACTTTGCAATTTCTGTCAGGTCTCTATTCCTCTATTTCCCTGTACGTTTCTTTTGTTGCAAATTTTCTCAAATCCATTGTAGAAAGAGACAAGTTACTGTAATTTTTTTTTAAGTTCCATTACCCCCTGATGGCAAAACCAGAGCTGAGAGTAGGATAAAAAAGCTTCAGGCATGTACTTGCTCAAAATAAAATCTGTTCCTGAACTCAAAAAACTGTTATGGTCCTTCTTCCAGCTAAATAATGCCAGTTTCTATAACCTCGTCTCATATACTTTAATGAGGTTTCCTTCAGGGCCTGTGTTTTCCACTCACTGTTTTTGATTTCTTAGTGTAGAGGCAATTTTTAAGAATCATTTTCTCTATTGTAGATATGGCTTTTGTCCACTTTCTTTTCATTTCTGAGATGGTACTCACTCACGGCTTTATATATTCCAAAACAGAAAAGCTATTAATGACTTTGTCAGTTAGAAATTGACAAAGCAGAATCTTTTGTCTCCCTGTGTTCTGAAAAAAAAAAAATCTATGATAACATGTCCCTTCCCTAGAAGTGACAATTTTTTCCTTTAAGATTCCATCTCTTTACAGAAGGTTTTGTTTTTGCTAATCTACTATAGTGCATAAGAATAACTTAAAACATTAAACATGCAAGGCCAGCCCAAGATTTTTTAAAAGTCCAAGAATATATCACTTAATTAAAAACATTTTAACAATTTTGAGTTATTTAAGTTGGAAAGCAAAACAAGTAAATAAAATATCATTGTTGGATCCTTGCTGCACATAGGAAAACAGCCAGCAAATGCAAGCTTACTCCCTATGAAGTAGGTCACAATGTGATAGATTGTTCTCAGCGGCTCACACATTGGATTCACTTTTTCCAGGGTCAGTTAAAATCTATGCTTAACATAGCCCACAACCAGAGAGCCTTGATTACAACCAATAATTGGAAAATTACAGTGTTGCTGAAACTGTGACTAATATTCTCTTGGTTTCTTATCAGTGTCTGTTACTCTTCACCCAGTCAAGAGAAAATAAAAGACACTTGAATTACTTAGTGGGATGGAGAAAAAACTGGAAGCAATTTAGTGATACTGTTAAAATCCTCCTCATACAGAGAATGGGAAAGCCACTCCTCTTTGCAGGGAGGGAGGAGAAGTCAGGTCTGTGTCCCATGAGATTTGCCTTAGCAATTAGGAAGAATTGAGAGATGGTAAAACAGTGGAATCACTGTCTGGGAAGAGAGTGGTCTTTTATCCACGGCCATTTAAAAACAGGACAGATCCACCTCTATCTCCCACGGTTCAGATGTGAAGGGAGAATGATTAAATTATTTCTTCCACCCGGAAGAGTCTATAGTGTGAGCTAGGAGCACTTGTGAATGCCCGGGAAAACATAGCCACAAAGGAATCGCACGTTGGGAATCAGCTATCCACCTGCTGCGTTCAAGAGGCAGCTGTCGTGAGTCTTTAACGATAACACCTGTTTAGGGACATGATGGCATTTAGTTTTATGTTAGCCTTTGTACATAACTTTTTGTCTCTATTTTCTTCTCTCTCTGCACTATCTACTAACTTGTCATGTCTTTCTGTATTTTATCTATTTTTAATGGCAAACTTAAACACTTTCTGCAAAAAGAAATGACATGATTGAAGAAAATCCATCATATTAATTAAAGTTTTGAAGTTCTGCGTGTGTGTGTGTGTGTGTGTGTGTGTGCACCAGGAATCATGCCAGTTCCAGGGGATATAAAGAGCAGGGAACACTGGCTTCAAGTCTTCACAGCATAGGGATGCACATGAACAGGTCAACTAGCAATAATACAGTAAGGATCTCTGCAGGGGAAGGGGATTCCTGTGGGATCAGGGAGCAGAGGCCCATGTTTTCAGGAATGGGAAAAGGCTGGAAGGAGAGGTTATAGCAGAGTTGCTGCTGGAGTGTAATCTTGAAGCAGGAATACCATTTCTGCTGCAAGTACAAACGGAGAGAATGTGGGCAAAGACAGGGGTGGGAGAGTGCAGCCTTCAAGGAACAGCTCCGAGGGCGCCCTTCTTATTCCAGGCAAATGCCATTATTCCAATCAAGTAAATTACTGACAAATGTCTTCCTTGACTAATGTTTCCTTCTATGCCTTAGTTCCCACCACGTGGACAGGGATCACTGGTGTAACTTGACAGTTTCAGGAGAGTTGCCTGGTTTCCAGGGAATTCTGATAAAAATACCACAGCACAAGTGTCTTCAACAAAAGAAAAGCTCTCTATAATCTCTTTTGAGGCCGTGACTGGTACTATGTCAATAAAAATCCCTCTGCCTCAACATTAATGCATAAATACCCTTTTTCAAACACAAACTTTTCAGATAAAGGGATGCTCCCCTCCAAAAAATTGGTATGATACCTTTACAAATACACTAGACTGTTTAATGTTTGGAATTTCAGTTTTGTGATTAAACCTGCAGGGCCATGACTAGAAACGATTTGTGGGTTTGTTGCAGGAGGATTTAAGTATGAGGGCTCTGGGGATGGTGTGAGGGGACCCTTGGCCAGTGAATGAGCCTGGCCAACTGCCCAAGACCTGTGTTTCAGTGAGGCTTTTTTAGTAAAGCAATATCAGTAGTATTTTAGTAGTAGATTTTCATTTGTTGAGTACTCACTATGCTAAGGGCTTGATTTGCACTATCTCATTAAGTTCTGACAACAGCCCATTTACAAATGGTTACTGAGGACCAGAAGGATTAATTAAGTAAATCGTCTCGGGATACACAGGTTGGAACTTGGTAGGTGCTGCACCAACTTTGGTTTAACTTGCAATTATATTCTTGAGTATTTAATTCCTAGTTGTTTTTAATCTCCATAATAATACTTTAAGATGTTATCAGTCCACATAAAGTCTATATAAACTGCAGAAATCTTATGCTCTAGCAGCAGCCTTTCTTTGTTGGAGATTTACAAAGGTCTCTGGACAAAGCCCCTGGAGGATGGTCAGGTAACCGAGGTCTCTGAACTGCCCAGAAAAGCCAGGGCACCTGGGAAGTGCACAGATAGCTCATGCTTCCTGGGCTTTGCCAGTCTTCCTGACAGGAAGACTGGTTTCCAGGTGACACTGTGGTCTGTCCATGTTCATACTGTCGTAATGACAAGCATTAAAAAAAAAAAAATGACCACATGGTACCAATAGTGTGATGAGATGCTTTCTGAAGTCTGGCTTTTCTGCCTATGGTAAATTCCATGGTTACCGCCAGTGGGGCCAGAAGAATGCCTAACAAGAGACTCAAATAATGAATGAATAGGCATGCCATATGGCCATTAAGGACCGAGACACAAAATGCCAACACTGTGCTTCATCAGGTTAATGGACTTTTTACAAGTGCCCTGTTCTTGGAAGATGGAAAAAGTGCAGGCCTAAATTGCTGCTAAATAGACTTATGTAATCCAAAGAGTAGACTGTCGCTGAGGCCTGGTCCTCATGATGTGTAAACAAAAAGTCAGGAACTTGCATTTGATTGATGTGTGTAATAAGTAACTGCCCCTGGGATCTAAACTGCATGACTCAACACATTTTTAGGCCTTAATCTTCTCTTGAAAACAAAAGTGTTATTAGTTGTAGAATAGCATGTACTTTTATAGCCAGGAACCCCAAAAATGTACGTTTAAATCCCAGTTTTAATATACTTTGATGGAGTCAGAACACTTGCTTGTTTCAAAAAAGAATCCCTTATGCAAGTTTGAAACGATGTTTTTTCCCCATATTTTAAAAGCTACAAACAACCCAGCTATTGCTGAGTATCGGCTCAGCTCACATGGAATGCTCAATGTTGCAAATGATAAAAAAAAAAAAAAAATGCATTTTTTTCTCATCAGATACAATGGTTTCTACAATAACATTGGCTCCAAGGGAGACATGGTTCTCTGAGATTGGATTTTGTTGGAAATTATGGTGTTTGAAGATTACTAAGGTATCAGAGGTCCTTAATAGAAATCTCAGATGACCGCGACATTCTGTAGGATAGAGAGTTGTAATGCAAGACTGATGACCTCACCCAGTAGGGACCGCCTCTAATTCTGGGTTGTGTATAGGGTGTCGAAGGCTGCAGGGATCACTAAGATGTTCAGTGATAATAACCATAATCAACCCTAAAGAAGGATAAAATTGGATCCAATTGAATTGATGCTGGATTTCTCAAAGGACGGCACTCTGGGGGCAGTCACACCGCCGGGGCCATTTGGTCCTCCTAATCCCTGTGGGCTAGAAGGAGCGGGGAGAGACAGACCCCAGCAGAGCATGGAAAAGCATGGCCCCTCGGGGAGCTTGCATTTTTGTTCTTGCCATCCCTGTGTGAACCCTGAGGAAGATGCTTTGTGTCGTATTTCAGATCTCCCTTGGAGAGCAGCTCTCTCACAGCCTATCTCTCCTAGCATATACTTCTTTCCCTGGGAAGACAGTGATTGTGGAGCTGGCATCTTCCACCCCTGCTCATTGTCTGTTTGCCCCCACAGAATCTGTACCAGAACAGGTTTTTAGGCCTGGCCGCCATGGCATCCCCATCTAGAAACTCCCAGAATCGCCGCCGGTGCAAGGAGCCACTCCGTCACAGCTACAACCCTGGCCAGTTCCACAGCATGGCCATCAGGACCGGCCCCCACGGCACCGTCACCATACCCCGCTCCACCAGCGACACCGACCTGGTCACCTCAGACAGCCGCTCCACACTTATGGTCAGCAGCTCCTACTACTCCATAGGACACTCTCAGGACCTGGTGATCCACTGGGACATCAAGGAGGAAGTGGATGCTGGAGACTGGATCGGCATGTATCTCATTGGTGAGTAGGACAGCGCTTAGCCAGACTCGCTGACAGAGTGCTGCAGACAGAATGGTCTCGGCCATGTGGGTCGGGTCGTCAACGAGCGTAGCATTCACAATGCACTTTTAGGTATGCTTTAATATTTCAACAGACTCCATACTTTATTTTTTTTTTTAATTTTTTTTTTCAATGTTTATTTATTTTTGGGACAGAGAGAGACAGAGCATGAACGGGGGAGGGGCAGAGAGAGAGGGAGACACAGAATCGGAAACAGGCTCCAGGCTCTGAGCCATCAGCCCAGAGCCTGACGCGGGGCTCGAACTCACGGACCGCGAGATTGTGACCTGGCTGAAGACGGACGCTTAACCGACTGCGCCACCCAGGCGCCCCTGGACTCCATACTTTAATTAAAGTGCACAATTTACAACCAAATGTGTTATACACCAAATTCTTTTTTTTTTTAAGTTTATTTATTTATTTTGAGAGAGAGAAAAACAGAGCACACAAGTGAGGGAGGGGCAGAGAGAGAAGGAGAGATAGAGAATCCCAATCAGGCTCCTCCCTGTCAGCGCAGAGCCTGATGCGGGGCTTGAACTCACCAACTGTGAGATCATGACCTGAGCCGAAGTCAAGAGCCAGAATCCTAACCGACTCTTAACCCAACCCAGGCGCCCCTGTACAGCAAATTCTAACACACTGGAGACCCATTCACTAAGGCTTCTCTTACCATCTCTATTCAGTAGAAGAAAACCATGAGTTAGAAGGGCCAGCTATGGTTGAACACAAATGTTATTACCATTTGCAAGTATAGACGCTCTTGTAATTATGAATAAGTTAATATCAAAAGCCTGTTTTCAAGTCTGTATGTTTATAAGACCAAAGCAACACCATATACACAAGCAAAGGACACATATCTCTACGGAGGGGGTTCTACTTTGTTTCCAACGTAATCATGTGCCTCTTTTACCTGTTCTTTGACCATTCTTACTGCTTTGTATTCAAAAGATGTAACAGGCTTCAGTGGACAGTGACAGCAAGCAGACCACAGGCTGGGAACAGAGTGATGGTTGAGAGGAAAATGGCCACACAAGTCTGTGTGCTGCAGAAAACAGATCTCACAAATTTGAAATCCCATGAAAAAATGTATTTGATCTATTTTACATGATAGAATTGAGTGTGTTAGAAATTGATGCATTTATGCTGGTTAACTGGCAAGCAGAGGTGTGGTTGCTGGGTAGGGGAGGGGAGTCGCTCAAGTCAGGCACCAAGTTCAAAGGAGACCAGGCCTTCTGCCATCAGTTTGTGCAAGGAGCAATTTACACATTCTGACACACAATGCTGATTTAACATGGAATATCACAGAAACCAGTGGATTGTTCTAAGTATTTTGCAACCTGGACTGTTTTTCTGATAAACTAAAGGGGATCTTATCTAACTAACTAGCTGTGAGGGAAATATTTTTAGATCTCTTAACGGCTTTGCAGTCAGCTTGGCTGATGTATTTACAATATATGCATTATCGTAAAGATGGAGAAACATAGTTTTTTAAATTTGTCCACAAGTAATAGGGGTGCCTGGGTGGCTCAGTCGGTTAAGCGGCCAACTTCAGCTCAGGTCATGATCTCTCGGTCTGTGAGTTCGAGCCCCGCGTCGGGCTCTGTGCTGACAGCTCAGAGCCTGGAGCCTGTTTCAGATTCTGTGTCTCCCTCTCTCTGACCCTACCCCGTTCATGCTCTGTCTCTCTCTGTCTCAAAAATAAATGAATGTTAAAAAAAAATTAAAAAAAAAAATTTGTCCACAAGTAATGTTACTAGCTAAGTTGGACTTAGGTAAAATTGAATTTGCTGAAAAAATAGTTCTTGCGTAAAATTGTTTGGATACCATCAATCTAACACAGAGCTTGCAAAATAACAGCCCACCAAGCATATTTTTAGTCCACATTGTTTTAAATTTGATAAGTTATCAACATTGAAAAATGTAGAGATTTCACATTGAAATCCAAATTTCTAGCTTCTTTCACAAAAGCCCTCAATTTGGCAGACTGAGCCTGTAATTCTACTTGGCTTTAGTTTGCTAAAGTTAAGCATTAACTGCCTCATTTAGCCTGGTCTGCACCCTTTAGTTTTGCCACAGTCTCCCTCCCACCCATCCCTACTTTCATTGTGAAATGTTACTTGTTTAGCACCTTAGGCAATTAGGGTTTTGGCCCCAGATCTAGTTTTGAACCAGCTCTTTGAAGCTGTACCTTCCTGCAGTGGTGAGTCCTGTTGTCATTCATTCATTCATTCATTCAGGGAACCATTGGAGGAGGAGAGTGTTTTGTGGGGAAGGTGAGAAATCCAAAGACATTCATCCAAGGTGAAGGAATGGGCAGATCTGGAGCTCAGCCCTAGATCCAGGCTGTGGGTGGAGGTTTGGGGTAACTGGCACCCCAAGAGTCAATTGAGTCATTGTGGATTGTGTAGAAAAGAGGACCGGAACACCTCTGTCAGAGGGACGGACAGGAGAGGTGCTCACAAAGGAGGTGGAGGAGGGATGGAGACTTAGACCACGTCACAGAAGTCAAGAGAAGGTGGCGGAGGAAGGAAGGGGCAGTCAGCAGCATCGAATGTCGTAAAACTCTAGGAATGAATAAGATCTGGTGTTAACATGACATTCTGACGGAGACAAAAGTAAACACAGCTCGTCATCTTAGGATCTTAACTTGACAGTTTGCTCTTCTCATAGTAGCTGCACATATATAACTGTGAAGTTATTTAATGCAGAACGCCAACACTTTCGGCAACATAGCATTTCAGAAATAATTTCCAAATCCAAAATTATCTGTGTGCCTTAAGAGTTCATAATTTGTAGGTCCTTAGTAACGTGTCTGTCAGATTTGCAGTGTCTTGCCAAAGATCGAATCACCATTCTAGGCCTAAAGATTTAGAGGTGATGATTTCATTTAATCTGTCATTTCACCACTGAAGAAATGCCGATGCAGTGGCTCCCAAGGCCACACAGCTGCCCTCGCCTGGCGGCAGACCCCATGCTGCCCATAGGAACATCTCGGTGGAACCTGGTATGGTATCATTCCACGCCAGTGGACCACCTGTCCACGTGAGGCCAGGTTTGTGATGCTTTTAGCTCTGGCCTCTAGAGCTCCAGGAATACACGACTTTTCTTCTGCCATAGAGAGTGAGACACCTGCATGTGGACGGGCATGTGTGGCCCTCTCACCAACACCAGTGCTGTCCTTAGCCAGGAGCCCAGTGATGGGACAGTGACAGTAGCATTACCGTTATTATCAGTGAAATCCAATTTGGTTGCCCTCCTTTATGAGTGGCCATGAGCTCGATACGGAGTAACGAAGGATTCTCTCTCTGGTGACACAGAATGGGGAAAGATCATGTGGTTTCAGTGACAGCTTGACCTCGTTTAGAATTCTACCCTGCCACTGGCCAGATGTATGGCCCCAGCCGGGTACTGTCATCTGAGCTCTAGGTTTCTTATCTCCAAAACAGAGGGGAAAACATAACTTTCTTCTCAGGATCATTGAGCAGAATTGATGAGACACTGCACATTTACTGCCCGTTGATCAATACTTCATGTCTTGATCTACCTTGTCAGGGAGCTCTATTCTCTGGATGTGTGATAGCAAATTACCTTAATTCCCAGGCTTCGTTCAGCCTAGCCTTCACCCTTAGATGGGTACTCAATCGTTGTAACTGTGCATTATAGACAAAAGCTTCTTACCAAACCAATAGGAACATGGAAAGAGATTTTAAAGTTCAGTAAGTGGGAAGAAGGTCATCACCTGGTCCAAAATAAGTACATAGAAGCGTGTTTATTAGAAATCGGCATTTCCAGAAAATAGTTCTGCCGTTATTCATTTGAAAATGCCTACTTGACTTTGACAAACAAAATCTAATTATTTATGAGTTCTATATTTAGGGTTAGAGAGTCAGCAATGCCCATGGCTTACTCACACTAAGGGAACAGTCTTGTATAATTGAGTTAGGATACATAAGTTGGAGGATACAACTAATACCTCTAGTCATTAGAATGCTAAGTCAATGAGAATGTATCTATTCAAGTATTTTTCACCTCTTCATCTCACATTCATGTTAAAATAATATAAAATAATCTGCTTACTAGTGATGTCTAATAATGTTCTCTGACCAGTACCTGTATTCACTCATTCAGTCCTCACAACAGACTTTTGAAGCTGGTATTGATATTATCCCCACACTGTAGTGAGGAAGCAAAGACACAGAGGGATTAAATAAGCTACCTAGGTTCACATAGGTGATAAGGTAGCCTAATGTTCCTGCTTCAAGGGGTTGTCAATATCCCTGTAATCACACAAACATTGCTCCCACAAAATGACTTCAACCATGACAAAAAAATATGGAAAAAAAGAACCTTGGGACAGACGGCCCAGGGCCTATCAATCCTCAGGGTGGCAGAGAGCATGGCTGGGCCCCCACCATCCATTCCAGGCCTCTTCTTTTCTCCAGTGCTTTCCTCTAGTGCAGAATCCTGTCCCTAAAATTTGTATATCTCAGATTCCTGTGCAACCATGTCCCAGATGCACACTGGTCCCTTCATTAGGCGCACCTGTGCAAGACAGGGAAGGAGGCAGCAAACTGTGGGGTTCCTCCTCCTACTGGTTAGCCTGTGGCTGCCTCAGTCATGGCTTTGGAAAGTTCAGCCATCCACCACAGTGCCTTGCTATCCACTCACTCACTTCCTGGGTGATGTGGTGGTGGCAGGTACCCATCTTGCTACAGGCTGGTTGCTCTCTGTGGGTGGAGAGGCAATCGCTGTGGCCTCGGAAGCAGCCTCTTGCTCTCCTGCCCACTGGCCACCGCTGCTCTATGAGGTTCTTGAGCTGAGCAGTTCCCATGAGGCCACTCTGAGTGAGGTGGAAGCAGGGCCTTGGAGAACCAGTTATTCTGGGGCTGTTCCCAGAGACCCAGCCTGGAGTCCATTTCTCTAGGAACCCAATCCTCTGCATTGAATCCCCTTCTGCATAAAATATCTGGAGTGATTCTGTTTCTCTGCATCTGACCCCCACAATACACTTGAATTCCCAAGCAAAGACCAATAACTTTTCCAACAATTGGCAATGAATGCCTTTGGGGAAGGAGTTGACCTCTCAGCACAGATGGTTCAGGCAGGAATATCGACTATTCTTTTTTCTTATGTGCTATGTGTTATGAAGTATTATAAATGTAAGAGAATGGGCTATTTATCAGGACCAATTGACAGTCTTTTAAAAGGTGTCATGTTTAATTTTTTTTTTTACGTTTATTTATTTTTGAGACAGAGAGAGAGCATGAACGGGGGAGGGTCAGAGAGAGAGGGAGACACAGAATCTGAAACAGGCTCCAGGCTCTGAGCTGTCAGCACAGAGCCCAATGCGGGGCTCGAACTCACGGACTGCGAGATCATGACCTGAGCCGAAGTCGGACGCCCAACCGACTGAGCCACCCAGGCGCCCCAAAAGGTGTCATGTTTAAATGTGTACAGTGAAATGTATCTTGTTTTCTTTAAAATGTGTGTTATTTTGCTATCCTCATTAGTCTTTGCAGATTCTTCCCACCTACTCATCCCATCCTTTTCTCCTTGAGGTTCTCCTTGTACTGCTGTGGTTCCTTAATAGTTAACCTATTCTTAAACTTACTATAGTCTAATGAAATTGCCTGTTTTCTTGAATAAGCCCCCAAATCTATTAGAAACTTCCCGAGAACATAGACCATATCTTGTTCACCAGTGTGTCCGCAGGGTTTAGCACAATGCCCAGAGTGGAGGAGACACTTACTGCACATTTACCTAATGCATGAATGAGCATCCCTTCTAGATATTATTTACAGGGATACCTGATCATAACTGTTAAAATGAATATTCTGGTGATCAGAGTGGAAGATTCAAGTAAATACCTCTCCTTAGAGAATTGCTATAATGAGGCAAATCTCTACACTGAAAACCCAGGGAGCTAGGAAAATATTATGCCTTTTTGGCAGAAATGAGGCAATTACGGTAAAAGACATATTATGCAATCATCTTAGTAACCCAACCAGGGCTGTGAGCACACACTGTGAATATTAAGACTGGCAAATTTTGCAACCAAGTGATTTTCCAGGGGATACAGTGCCTGCCATTAATGAAGCAGAGATAGTGTTGCTGTGCCCAATTATCTTTACCAAAGACGAGATAGCCAAAAATGTGCAGTCAACATAGGAGGGCACAAGCACGTTGACCAGTTGTCTCATTTACTCCTCCACTAGGAGGTCCCAGTGATTAGTACCCCACCCCCATTTTGCAGGGGAGGACCTGAAGATGTAGACTCGATGCTATTGGTATATGGCACAAAGAGCCTTGATAACTGAGTCCTTTGCTACAAATCCTGCCTTCCTTTCACCTCCTTCTTGCCTGTTTTCCCAGTCTAGGCAGATACAATCTTAGTTGCAAAAAGGACAACCATGACCTTGCTCCTCTTGGCAGAGCTGGAACTTGGAGCCTGCTCTCAGGAACCCCTGAGTTCTGTTTATTTGTCTTGTCACTGCAGTGGATCTGGATTCTCAAAGCCACAGACCCATCTAGCTCAAGTGTTTACTTTCTGCCAGGGCCCCATAGATAACCAAAGTAAAATTCATATCCCTGTCTTAGCCTCCACTGAAAACATGAGGTCCGGAACCAGAGAGGGGGCAGTCAGCTTCTCCTTCACAGATCAGTCCTCTCCAGGAACGCTGTTCCTGTCTGGACACCAACTTTAAGGAGGATATTGGCAACTGCAATGTGATGAGCAGAGAAAGAGCAGGAAAGGAAAAGTACACAGTCCCCCACAAGCTCCTCTTAGTGCCTCCATGCAGGAGGCTCTCCATCATCTTAGGTCCTGGACACCATATCGAGGCCTCTCTCTGCCCCCTCCACACCCACCCTCCATCTCCACCCTTGTGGCTTCTTATCCCTCAGTGCTTCCCTGAACTCCAGGTGGCCTCCCTCCTTCAAACTCCCTGTTAGAGCACCCTGTTCTTTTCCTTCCCATCCCCTATCACAAATTGTAATAATACCTTTATTTCTTCACTTAGTGTTTTAAGTCTGCATCCTCGGGGTGCCTGGGTGGCTCAGTCAGTTAAGCGTCCGACTTCAGCTCAGGTCATGATCTCAAGGTCCATGAGTTCGAGCCCCACGTCGGGCTCTGTGCTGACTGCTCAGAGCCTGGAGCCTGTTTCAGATTCTGTGTCTCCCTCTCTCTCTGACCCTCCCCCGTTCATGCTCTGTCTCTCTCTGTCTCAAAAATAAATAAATGTTAAAAAAAATAAAAAAAATAAAGTCTGCATCTTCAATTGTTTTAAAGCTTTAGCTCATAAAGGACCATATTGGGTTTGCCCAACACCATGGCTCTTGCATTTTTCCCAGCATGACAGACGGTTCAGTCTCGATAAGTATCTGTTGAATGAACAAATGAATGCATGAGTGCATGAAGGATGGATGGATAAATTCATGGATGAGTCCCAGGTATTAGATGATGACAGGTATCCGGGCTGGAGAAGAGATGCTATAAAGTGGGGTCTATGAGAGCTGGGCCCCAAACAGAAAGTGTGATTGAATGTTTTTTTTATGCCTCATTCACAAACCCAAAGCGAGACCAATTCCTGAAAGCTTTAAGAGGAAGATTTTTGCACTCAGATTTCACACACGTAAAGACTATTCAAAAGTGAAATGGCCTGCCATAGAAGCAATTATTTTCTGTTTGTGGAAGTGTTTGCAAACCAGCTAGATGATCGCAGGAGTATTGCAGAGCGGGGATTGGCTCTGTATTACAAAGAGTTGGTCGAGAGGGTACCTGAGGATACTTCTAGCTCGCTGATTTGGATTCCATGTGCTTTTTCGTCTGTTGAGTTAGAGATAGCATTAATATCCTTTGCTCTTTTTCTTTCTTTCTTTTCCCTAAATATACTGTTAGCTGATACATTTTTCTACTCTGCTTTCTTTCTTTCATGGGAGTATAGATGAGGTCTTGTCAGAAAACTTTTTGGACTATAAGAACCGTGGAGTCAATGGTTCTCATCGGGGCCAGATCATCTGGAAGATCGATGCCAGCTCTTACTTTGTGGAACGTGAGTACTTTTCCCATTCCTGTTGCTCGCGATGGGGTTCAACTGTTTCAAGTCCTTCGTTCTATTGCATTGCTTCCCTGAGAAATGTGCTGTGTAAGAGAGGCATATGTTTAATGAAATGCTTAAAAATAATGAAAGGTGAGATCTAGAGCATTTGGGCAACAGCCATACAAACCAGCCCAGACAGCCATTCCTTTTGTTTCAAAGAGATGTTTGGTTCATGGTCATTCATAGGCCTCTGGATTCAGAACCTTTTGGCTCAGATCTTTTTCACTCCGTGCTCCTCCACGTGCTCTCCAAATTTGTGATAGTTGCCCCTTCTGTATCCTGTAGTGCAGTGTTGGCTTTGCTTGAGCCAGTTCTTCAAGACTCCCTGATCATGGCCCCAGAATATTGGGGATATTCCACACTTCACCCTGATTTTCGGCTCTGGCCATAATTCCCCAGGATGGAGGTGATACGTTACTACTACTGACCTGTTTCTTTGATTCCTGATATCTCTGGGTGTATAAACTTGGCATCATGTATTTTACTGAGATATTTCCTAAAATTTTATGCTATCTTTGAAAATAAGTCATTTTTGTAGTTAAGGAAGGATTCTTTTCAAAAATCCCCATACAGGTGCATTTCCCATTGCACAAGGAAATATCTATGTGGGCCTCATGTTTACCAACTGAAGGAATGCACAGAATACCCTTATCTGCAAGTTCTTCCCTTCCCACTTGGGTATGGGAGAGTGCTAAATGTACAAATCCCTCCTGCATCTTCTGGTCCATAGCAGGGATTCAGTCAGTATGTCACTTTTGAAAGGTAATGATGGAATAGTCCCTTGTTCCAACTGTCCAGTTCTCAGAGGAAAGGATACATGGCCAGGAAACTAAAGTCTATTATCATTTGACTTGTTCAGGAAAAACTATAGGCTCTAGCATGTTTTGCTCCCATTTTTATTTACTCTCATTTCCATTTGTTCACTTAGTAAGCATTTTATAAGACCTACTATATTCCAAAAACAAGAGATTTGAAGATGAAAGGCCTGGTATCTTCCCTTTAGAAGCTTTTGGTGTCTTTGCTCCTAGAAATGACACAAATGCCCCCCTTTTTTATTGGCAAACATATGTAGATAGGAGATTGATACTATCAGATGTAGAGGGGACATGATTTTATGAGATGTGGTTGGGCCCTTGACTTTGGTTTAGTCATAATGAAGTTCCCACCAAGAGATTCCCTTTTCCTTAGTATTTATCTCCCTGTCTCTAGCTTTTCTCCTCCTAATCCATTCTGATTCTGCTACCAGACAAAATGCCTTTATATTCAACTCTGGTACCATCTGCTCAAAAGCCTCATGGTTCTGCTTTCTGACTACATCAGCTGAAACCTCTCTGCCTTGTTGCCAAGCCCCAACAAAACCCACCCTCATCCCTCAACCCTATTTCTCCACCCTCCCCAGCATGCCCCCTTTGCCCAAGTCATGCCAGTATCTTCCCCATCCCGAAAACAGCATCATTTATCATAAAGGACATAGGTGGGCTTGATTTGGGGACAAAGACAGGTTCCAGCTAGTAGTACTTAATATGACTTCCCAAATGCCAGAAAGAACAAAAAAGGTAAAAACTTGCATTAGCAATGAATATTAAACACAATAGCTGACTATATGCCCTGATCTGATCTACATTGGAAGTTTGGTAGGAAAGGACTTCTTTACTACGCACCTGTTTCCTTCTTTGGAGTTCCAACTAATTGGGAAATCGACACCATTTAGGGTCAAAATATAGTCTCAGCTCAAAATGGTGCAGGAATGAGCACAGCTTCCAAGTTTTTGTCTTTTTAGAGTCAAGGAAATAAGTACTAAGGATAATGTGAAATATTATGAGCTAACGTAAAAAAGATGAGTCTGTGTATAAAGTCATCTAGCAATAGTGCCATTCTTTCCAAAGAAGTTCTTTTCAAGATTTCCAAGATTTCTGTGACATATAGAATATTTTGTGTATATTCATCTCAAATAACAAGCCATATCATATAATTGTCTTCATGAAGAAACACTTTAAATACCACTAGAAGATATTATAATATGAAAGCAGTTCTGTAAATTATAAAAAATATTGCCATAACTGAGTGCAAGTGTATTCAAACTTGGTTAAGTAGCAATGTTCTATAGTAAACAAATGGCTTGCCACGTCATATTCAAAATAACTAAAAATCGAACACTTTAGAAAAATGGAATTTTATAAGTGTTCTGGTGCAAACCTGAGACAATTTCACTCTGCAGTATCCCTGTTGGACTAGCAATATCTCAGTGTTTTAGACAAATGGATGAAATTGAGAAGGCGGATATTTACATTTTGCAAATACATCAAAACAGTGCTCAATATAAAGAATGTAAGATTTTGTACAAATGTAATATAATTTGTCAAAAACTAAAAATGTATCCAGAAAAAGATTAATTGAGTTTAAAAATGATTAGAATATTAGCTCAGGGCACACATATAAATCAAATAAATTAAAATGCTGTGATGGACTATAGCTTTAGGAGTCTGAATGCATTAAAACTGTAAATATCCTGTATGAATTTATATTTTAATGTGAAATCACTTATATTTTCAAAAATGTATGATTGAAAAAGTGCCAAATTAACAAACAGGAAGAGATTGGATGTACAAAATGTTCTACTATCACTATCTTTCAATAATGCAGCAAAGCATCAAAGGTCCTCTTGCTATAATAAAAATGCAGAACACAGTCCATTAACCAGAAGTTTACAGAAGTTTTTGACGTTAATGGAAATAAGACTCTTGAAGTCTCTAAATAGTAATAAACACATTAATCTAATTGGTAAATTATACCTTCTTAAAATTAAAAATTATTTTACAAACTTTGCATATAGGCCAGATTTTAAATGTTGAAATACAACAGGAGGTCATTCTTTCTATCTGAGGGTTAAATTAAAGTAATAAAATAAATGGGGTTGTTATTTTATTTTTATTTTCCATTTTTGTCTTTATTTTTTCCTTTTATTATTTCCTTTTATAAGAGTAGAGATACATCACTGATTACTTGGAGTCTATAATGTTCTAACAGTACATTTCTTCAGGGTTATGATTCAATTTAGAATTAGGTAATTGCTGTTGATTTATACAATTTTTTTTAAGGTCTGGCTAAATCGGATTTTGAACGTACTTCCAAATTAGGAACATTCAAAACAGATTATTTTCTGCACTCTTTAAGGAATTACATGCATGATAAAACACAAAAGAAATAAAACCTGAATTGTTTCCTTTTCTCTGGCATAACTTTTCCCTAGTGGGCCCCTGGCTGTTTGACTATACTAATAATTGCTGTAATATGAGAACTGCAAAAAGATGCAAATTTTAACACTGACGAAAGAAAGAACTAGTGAAGTTTCAGCTTTACTCATCCTGATCAAATCTTAAAATGCCGTATCATTATAGTAACTCCATTACTATTTTTTAATATGTGCAGTCAGGCTTAGAGCAGGCTAGGCTTAATCCTCAGGAGTCACCACAGTCCTTGCTGATCGTGTGCTCCTATCAGAACACCTTCAAAATTGGGGCTTATGTTGCCCAGGAGCAATGACAAGGGTGATGATTCTACAGGGAAGGCATCTTTGTGTTGATCCTTGGCCCAAATCTGTTCCATGTAGCTCCCTGTTCATTGTTGCTCCTCATCGGTAGCAGGAAGAAAAATGTGCCTGCTGCCACCACTGATTACAGCCAAAAAGAGTTTCTCCTGAAGGGATCTCCTTTCTCCACCCACTTTTGTGTTGTGTCCTGTTATCACGGTCAGGAGCTCTGCCTTCTCACAGCTGTCTGGATGCCAACCAGAAATCCACAGTCCTCTAACTGCTCTGCCTTGCCTTGGTTTCCTGCCCCTGCTCAGGTCACTGGTCCTGCCCTGCTCCCACATTGGATCCTTCCCCACTGTGTCCTCGTTTCCAGAATCACTCCCTGCTACTGCCCGCTTTGATTCTATCATCCTGCGTTTGTCAGAATGTCCGTCAAACATTAGCACATTCCCAAGATCCTTTTCCATCCAGCCTCCCAAAGTTAAAAAGCACACAGTGGCCCCTGATTATACTTAACACCAAATCTAAGCACCTAGTTTTTAATGACACCCATTGAGCCTGGTGAGGTGAAATTTACACAGGTGGGAGGGGTCAGCATTTGCCTCTCAGTCCACACTTGGGCAAGGGGCTTCCCAGTGAGAGACAGGTGGGCTCAACATCAACCCCGGTGTGGCCCGCTCTGTCTCTTCATCTGTACAATGAAGTTAATGTGTACTGCCCCCAGTGCAGCCCCATAAGGATGGATGATTCATCCAGTGAAGGCCAGGTGTGTCTGGTGTAACCAGATCCGCTGTGTAAGAAGAAGGCTTTGAGTTAGGGAGGATTGCGGTGCCACTCGGAAAGGGAGTCAGATCAGCAGTGCACATTGCACTTGGCATTTCTCCTCAGGGAATGGACAAGGGCGTGTCATGGTGACAACTGTGTGAACTGAATGGCTTTATTCGGAGAGTTTTCTGTGAGAAATGCTTTGCAGCTAGAGTTGAAGACCGAAGGCACTGGAGGAAAAGCAGGGCTCCAGGAGAACCAGCTGGCTTCCCCTCATTAGCATTTCTGGCACATGCTTTCTCCTCTCCGGCAATGCAGCAAGAGCAAGGGCCAGTCCTCCTGGAGCCGGGAGGCCACCCAGATCCATGATTAGACACAGGGGTCTCATCAGGTGGACAATCAAGTTGGTTCAGGTGACACATTGTTACAGCCTTTTATTTGAACCTGAGCATATTTTCACCAGCACTGCTCTGCTGTTGGAGCCAGTATGGCTGAGAACTGCACTGCAGGCTGCCATTTTCAATCACTGTTTTGTGATTTCCAAGGAGGTGTCTCCATCTGTACTACAGTAAACATTTGAGCCATGGACTCCAAGCCCTCAGGAAGTCTCAAGTCTACTTGGGGAGACTAAACATAAGCCCGGTACTCATGCTGCTTCACAGGTTTTCTGTGAGGAACAAGAATGGCTCCATAGAAATATTTGCAAGATAGTGGACATCAATATTATTATGTCATCTTATTTTTATTCCATATTTCCTGGGACACCATGACTATCTCCATTGTTCATCCAGTTTAATACTGTCCCAAAGGGAAATCATGGTCAGCATTGTACTCTACAACATACTGCTTATGTTCTTACTTATATTTCTTCAAGATTGAGGAAAAAAATGGATAGTTCACAGCAATACTCCTAAAATTCATTTTTCTCTTTCACCACACAATTCCCCTGGTATTCCTTCCACCTAAACTTCTCCATAAACCTACTCCTGGTTGTAGCTCACACTCAGGGTGCTCTTCTTCCCTTCCTTTTTTCCTTCACATTTTGCTTTAGAAGCCTAAAAGTAATCGTTCTGGAGATAAATCTCTGGGAGTGGTGGAGAAAGGAATCCACGTCACCAAAGACACAATCACTCACTCTTCAATAGACCAGAGTGAAATGGTTGGAGATATTCACATAATAATACCATTTGGCTGCGAAGCCAATCTAAGTGTGCAGTGGTTCTGGCTGAACAGGGCCAATAAAACGATAGGACTGTGGCAGTGGAAGGGCAGGGGTCCAGGTGGGAAAACAGGACATACAAGTAAGGAGACACACACAGCCGGCTTGCCCCCAGTCTACCCAATGTGAGAAGCCAAAGTGTTGGGTGCAATCACTTCTTACCATGTCGAATATTCCATTACATCAGGGGCAGCAAAATTGATCTTCAGTCCACAGAAGTGTCAGTCTATCAGATTAAATAACAGACCATACAAAGAGTGACTCAGCATTATTACAGAAAACAGAAAGATATAACCAAACAGTCAATTCAGATTTGCAGCAATACAGATAGTGCTGACTTCTAGTTGGATATGTGTCAGATTCTCCCAATGACATGAAAGCTCTTCATCAACACAAATAAATGGTCAGGCCCTATTATCACAGACTGAGACCTTTCTGGATGAGTCACCATGTCAGCAAAAGAACATACAGATTCACCTGCCTCTCTTAACCCTATAGTGCTGGAGGTCTGTTGGACTGTACTAGTCTTCTCCGATCTAGAGGTAAAGGCTTGGTCCCTGCCAAAGCTCTTGCATTCTAGTACAGGAGACTAGCACATACCTCTTATAGTGTCCCATGTCAGTGAAGATGGAGGAGCACCCAACCCAGCTGTGGGCTACAGAGTTAATCATCCCCATACATAAGAGGAGCTCATAGGCAGACTGGGCCAGTGGGAAGGGCTGTGTTGGGGGTCAAGTGTAGAGAGGTCATTTCAGGAAAGGGACAGCACCTACAAAGGCATGAAGGCATGGGGAGTGGGCAGGCGGGGATAGGTGAGAGTTAAGACAGATTCCTGACAGAAGGAGGAGAGGAAGAGGAGGAGGGGGAGGAAGAGAGATCATCAAGTATGGAGGATTAAGTGTGGCCACAGATTCCTTGACAGTCCTCTTGAGAGGAGGGTCCATGTCTCCTCTCCCATGAGAGTTTCCGTGCTGAAGTGATGCTGTGCCAACTTCCAGGCCCAGGCTTTAAGAGACTGGTAGCTTCCACTTCCTACCCTTTAGAATACTCACTCTTAGAACCCTGAGACAGCGGTGCTGTAAGAAGCCCCGGTGGCCACGTGAAAGGTTGCATAGAGAGATGGTTCACCAGCTCAGCTGCTCCAGCTGTCCCCACCCAAGGGACGGTGGGGTGCAGCCCGGCTGTTATACATGGCAACAGCATGTGAGACCCCCAAGGGAGAGCTGTCCAGCTGGACCCAGTCACCTCACAGAACCATGAGAGATCACAATATAGTAGTGTTTTAAGTTGTTAAGTGTTTGATTCCTTCGTTATGTAGCAAGAGTTGCCGTAGCACCAGAGAAATGGAAAGAGTGGGGCCATGGGAGTCAGGGAGGAGAACCTATCAGAGAGGCATCGTCAACACAACCTGGTGAGTGCCAACGGAGAGGTCACGGGAGACACGGTCTGGAATGCATCTATGCACAGTTGCCATATGGGGGCCGTGGTGGTTATCGTAAAAAGAAAATTCAACAAGCTGATGAGAAAGAGTAGGGTGAACAGTTCATCCTGCCTTGCTCAGAGCGATCCTGGTTTTGGCTTTGAAAGTTTCCAGTCCCAGGAAACCTGTCCATCCTCTAGGCACACTGGAATGGTGGTGGCCCTCTGGTACATCTGCACTGACAGAGGAGAGCGAAGTGTCCTGGCGCTCCTCCAGCAAAGAGGCTGTGAGAGACTCTGAGGTGGCAGCATGGGGAATAGGACTGAGATGGGCTTGAACATGTGTACAGAATGAAGGGAAGGAGCCATAACATAAGAGCTCTCATTGATTTAGTACCCACTCGTGTCCACTTTTTTACACCCTGTTATGCTGATGACAGCACCATGAGGAGGGTGCCAGCACCATTGTTTCTGAGGAGAAAACAGACGTGGTAGTGTGTGTGGTACAGCTGGGGTATGAACCAGCCTCACCTGCTTGTGCTCATCAGCCCCAGGGAAGAGGTAGGGGATGTTGGATGTTCGATGGACCGGGGCCCATAAGCAGTCAGAAGGCACTGGATGCAGAGATCCAGCCTTTCCTGGAAGTCCTTGACCTGCTAGGGACCAGGAGACTGGAAGTGTGGTGGGGCAGGATAGGGACAGGACTTGGGGTCAAGACGTGTGTGCTGACCACCTTATAGCACCCCTTTCCTACCAAGAAGGGAAATAAGAAGAAACTGGAAAGACTCAGGAGTGATTTTCACCTGTATAGGTGTGGTGGAGTAAAATTACCACTCTACAAAAAAGACTCTCTCGGTCCCTCTCAAAGCCACTCTGTACACAAAATGAGTCTCTTTCTCTCCATGCCTTAGACACAGGGAGCTAGAAACAAGCAGGGCTGCTGAGATTCTCCATACCCCTGCCTCTGGACAGTGCTTTAACAAGAGAAGGAGGAAGTATTCTGCCCATTTTAATGTCCATGAGATGGGGCATGATAGCTTTCTCCTAAAGGCCGGTGTGGGACAAAGCAGAGAGACACCGCGTTTGGCAGGAGAATATGTAGGGCAGACAAGGGAACCTGACCTAACTAGGACGCTGTGTCTGGACTTGCAGCCAGGTGGGTGAGGCCGTGTCTGAAGGGCATGCCCAGCTGATTACCGTGATGTCCAATTAGACAGATATAGCAGATGGGAATGAGGGCGGCTGCAGCCATCCCACGGACGGTGGCCTGTGCTTGTCCCTGGGGACCTGAGCCTGGCTCATAAGATCTGATCCCTGAACTGCCATTTGGGGAAAGACTGATGTCCTGAATAGAGGAGTAATAATAGTAATAGCAGAACTGAAGATCTCTGAGCTCTCCTGATGTGCCAAGCACATGCTGAGCACCCTAACACGCATTGTCCCATTTAACCTTCATGAGAACCCTAGGTGGCAGATAATACTTTCCCTTTTTTGTTGATAAGGAATCTGAGGTGCAGGAAAAATGCAGCTGCTCCACTATTCACAGGGTGGGACCCGTCAGACCTTGGCAGTGTGACCTTGGAGCCTGCTCTTTTCACTCCCGTGATGTCCTGATAAGATCAAAGTAGGCCAGAAGGGCCACCACCAGGAGGATAGAGATTCAGTGCAGGGTTCTGGTCCCATGGGGGGTGGGGTATTACATCCAGGTATCATATCCAGGCAATACACTGGATGGAACTTTGAAGTTGGAGTCAGTGCTGGGGGCTTACCTCCCAGAGTGACTGGCAGGGGATTATTTGGGCATCAAAATGGGGACCCAGATGTCACTGGGATAGTAAGTCCTTGACCAGAGGAAGGAAAGTAGAAGTGATTAACATATGGCCTTCCTCCCATCCATATGATTCTGAGTGAGGGGTTCAGTAAGCTCCACCATAAAAAGCTACAGAGAAAGTTCAAATTAGAAGACAGATGCTATCCAAGATGTCAGTTACTTCCCCACACATAAACCCAGAATCTTCTCCATTTCAATGTAGTTGTTATGTGTGTATGAATCTCATTTGTATATGCATTTTTTAAAGTTTACTGATTCCCTACAGAAAATTTGAAGAAAAGATCAAAGTAAAAATCACCCATAAGTTCAACACGAGATAATATTTTTAGAGATGTTTTTTATCGCTAGTAGCATCTCCCTAAGAGAGGCCTAATAAATATTTATTCAATTAATTAATGAATTACTTAAGCTAGTGCTCAGAACTCCTGTGGAGAAAGCAAGAGACTCATGCTCAAGGACAACAACTGTTATGTCTTATCTTTCCCACAAGTGGCCTCTGAGCCATCTAGAGGAAGAAACAGGGAAATATGGGTGAGGGAGGGAACCAAGTGGTCCCTGGTCAGACACATATGGCAAGTGGGCACCACAAAAACGGAATACAGCATACAGATATGTCCAACTTCTTGGAATAAGGAGGGGGCAGAGAGGTACAGCCTTTCATTTTTTAATTTAAAAAATTTTTTAAAAATATTTATTTTGAGAGAGAGAGAAAGGGAGAGGGTGAGAGTGGGGGAGGGGCAGAGAGAGAGAGAGAGAGGAAGAGAGAGAATCTCAAGCGGGCTCCACACTGTCAGCACAGAGCCATACTCAATCCCATGAACTGTAAAATCATAACCTAAGCCAAAATCAAGAGCCAGAGGCTTAACCAACTGAGCCACTCAGGTGCCCCCCACCTTTTAAAGAAGAGTTATTCTGCTCTCCAATAAACATGGCTCAGTCCACACTGGGAATCTGACCAACCAGTTTAGTGATTAGCAGTTCCTCCTTTGATTAGTTAGAAGCTGATGCTAGACAAGCAATAGGAAGGGAGAATTTTCCCTTTTCCACCTCATCCCCAACTTACACTTCTTCCTTTTGACCCATTGAGACTTTCAGCTGAGTCTATGGTCAGGCGCAATTGTAGGTAGTGTTCTCGGTGAGGACAGAGACCCACAGAAGTAAGGGAAGCCTGTCTGAACACCATGTGTGCCTCCCTAGACACTTGTCACTGCTCCCTTGCACCTACCCGGGGCCAGTTCAGAGGTCACCCCCAGAAGTTGCTGTCATCAGCCAAGACAGGTCTCTTCCAAGTCAACTCCAAGGCCATTTTCGAATGATGCCAGCGATGTCCGCATGGGCTTTGTACAGCCAAAAAAGAGTTCAGAGTTCATATACTATATAAATAGCACTAACTCCTCACAATTTCTCATTAATCCAGACCTCAGTATCTCATGCATCCCACCTTCCCAAAATTCCAGAGTTGATATGATACCCAAGAATACTGCAAAACCCACCAACACCCACAAAGTCTAGAAAATGCAAACACCTTGTCCATTGTGGCAGCTGCTAATTCAGCCTTGTTTCCCTCTTTCCAAGCAAAACCAGAGTTTGCAGGTACTGGGCCACATTCAGACCCACGTTGCTACTGCCGGCTGTTACCTGAGAGAAGATGGCAGACAAAAAGCAGAAAGGAGGAAGGAGCTAATTGTGTTTCTTTCAACTTCACCAGAATGAGCTCCAATCTCTCCTTAAAAATCCTTAAAATCCAAACCAGAGAACTCGTCTTCTAAGAGATGATCTGTGTCATTATGCTTTTCATATCTTGGAGAAAATACAGTTATAAATATCACACTGTCTACTAGAGGATGGCATCTATGAAACACTGCTATTTTTGTACAAAATCTAGAAATTTGAACCTATATATTCAAAGCCTTTCATGAGACTTCTATTCCTTATATTTAAAACCTCTCTCTCTCTCTCTCTCTCTCTCTCTCTCTCCATTAATAGTTACCCTAGAATAAAAGAGGCTTATTTTACAGTGTGGGTTTTCCATAACAGAGGACATGAGTTTCTAGTGAACACTAAACCTTTAAGGCCCAGCTGACCCTTTAACAAAGGAATAGATGAAATAATAACAATATAAATAATACAAAGTATTTTTTCGAAGGGGAAGAGTAGATTACGTAAAAAAAAAAAAAAACAGTAATAGAAGGGCAAAAAGGCAAAAAGGCAAAAAGGGTAATGGAACATGGAAAATAAACAATAGTCAAAATAATTTATCACGAGACTGCACCCTTTGTACTACTAGCCTAATCACAGGTAGTTCTCAAATTGAATAAAATACATTTTGGGCAAACTCAATACAAAAAATGAACATTAAAACATCACAACCAGTTAAATGGAAGCTCTGGATACTTGACACAAACTAAGTGACCTCATAAGCAACTGCACAAAGCAAATTTTTACAAGAGATGGACTCTGATAGAGGATTCGGCTCCTGGGGTCTCATGAGGGTCCCCAGTTGTCTCCATCACTGGCTCAGCCCAGGGGGCCCTTGGGGTCCCTGCGCTCAGCCCCTGCAGCGCCCTCTGTCGGTGACCGAGTGAAGAGGCGCAGGAAGAAGGTCCTTTGCGCGTGAGGCTGCTTCTGTCCCCATCCCACCAAGGCTGGAAAGGAGCCAGAGAATCCGGAACTCAACTAAAGGATCAGAGTGTCCTAAAACTCTTTGTATGAGACGCAAGAGAATGATGCGAAGCTTATAGGCAGCTCCAAGCTGGCAGCGGGCAAGAAGCTAAACCAGATGCAAGATAGTAAGAATTTCATAAAGCCTGTGTTTCCCGCCACTGGAGAAAGTGTAGAAGTGACGGGATAGTTATTGGGATGTTTATGTCCAATTAGGACTGTTTGTAAGACGCATGCCCCTCTTGCTTGACCACCTCTGACACAAGCAAGAGTCTGACCTTGGTGTGTTCGAGAATCTTCTGTCACCCCTCCCACCTCCACACACTTTCCTCTAGGACAGTTCTTGGTCATCTGGTATAGACTCATCTCTGAGCCTACCCTGAAAAAGATGCTGAAATTTCCAGTTCAGCCAAGTGCCTTGCACATGCCGGTCTGGTGGAACGCAAGGCTCTGCCATCCCAGTAAAGGCTTGTGCTATTAGCCAGGTTAATATTTCTGTGTTTTATGGGATGGCATGTGTGCCTCATTCATCACTTTTTTTCTCTAATGGCTGTGACTCTAACCTGCACCATCATACCACACAGTGTCTGTAGACTTTCTTCCTGGATGGCCTCCCCAACTCAGCTGTATAGTGAAGATAAAAGCTTCCAACTCAGAAATGAGTTTTTCCTCATGTGGCAACAATTCCAGTAAATTCCAAAGCTGAAAATATATTTTTCTTTCATGAAATCCTACACCAGTGGAGTGCATTGTTCCTTTCTCAGGAATTTGCTTGCTGTAAGGCTGCTTTTTTTTTTTTTTTATGTCAGAGGTCCCTAAAAGGGACCCAGCATTCATTTGCTGTATCCTAGGTTTCAGAATCAACTGCACCTGGGAAAAGCAGAAAATTCAATATGCAGCATGCCAGATGGCCTGGCATGTCTATATGTGCTTTGAGCTACCACGTCCTGTGTGCCAGGGAGCCAGACTGGTGGGTGGGCTTTCCTGGGCCGGAACTGCAGGTCTGAGTATTCCTGGCCTACAAAAGTCTCCCCACGGAAAACTGTGGTCCCATCTGCAGCCGACCACGTTAGTCCTGACTGAGCATCAAATTGTGAGAAAGCTTAATGTCTCCTAGAACCCAAGGGGAAATTGGGGAAAGGGAGAAGAGAGGCACCCTGAGGGGAAACATTTTCTACTAGGGACAGAGCAACATTTTCTACTAGGGTGGATTCCTGTACTTCTTACCAGAGAAGCCCACCTCTGAGGGGTCTACCTTGTCGTGCAGCCTATTCACAAGATTAAAACGTGATTGTCTGTGTTATATGATTCCAAGAGAGCCATTTTGGTAGGTTTCCGTGAGCTGTGTCTCTGGAGCTGGTAATGCATCAGTCCTGTTAAATATAGCCACAGGAATGTCTGGTGACCATGTATCAGAAATTACACTGCCTCATACTACCATCCCTAAGATCTGTGCATGGTCAAAGATATACCCTGTTAGCCTAAAGGATTAGGCTACCCTCCTAACCTCCTGAATAGCCATAGGTATGAAGCTCTGACCTGCTTTACTGTGGTAGTGCATTACTCACACTCCAATGTCATAAAAGCTATTTGTCACTCAGGTCTTCTGAAATAGGCCCCTGACACTTGTTCGTGGTTCTTACCTTGATCCAGTTTCATAAGTCAACATTCAAAATTCTCTTACTGACCAGAGCAGTTTATTTTAAATGTCAGGCTGAGATTGCTTCCCTCCTGCACCCACACACTCTCAACACTGCCCTTCACACATTTAAACCTCTTCCTAATATATCCTTGTACTTCGTGGCACCACCAATCTGGAAAAAGTTGGTTAATACCTGAGAAAAGTACATGCTGCCCTGAAAGACCTCTAGAACACACTCCAGCAGGTCAAGACCTGGCTTAAGACATTTTTAATCAGCATAGAATATAGGGAAGGGTCTCCATCTGACTCTTTCCCTTTATGCCAGGAGCTGTACTTTCTACTTTCTGGAACTTTCAGTCTGTCAGTCCTTCTGATTTACGTGTCCTACCTCAATCCTAGGGAACTCAGTTCTCCAGCATCTGACCAGTCAAGAGCCTTCCCACTACTTGGACTAACATGCAGAGACCTACCCCAGTAATCCAGATTTAGGGATAAAAACATGTGGCACAGAAGGTACTGGAATCTGTGGTGTCATGGCCAATCATGTACACTTGGCCTCTGAGGATCTGTTGGGATCCCTGCTTCCAACTTGAATGCCCCCTGGGAGGCTTAGAGACAGCTCATCCAACTCCACCCAGGAGAGATAACACGAAGAAGGTCAGCAGCTAAGTGTTGCTTTTTCATTTTCAGATTCTCTATTTTTCTAACTATCTCTCTCTCACCAGGGATTTTTTAATTTTATTAATCTTTACAAACCAAAGGGCCAGCTTTTGGTTTTCTTGATCTTCTGTGTATGTTTTCTGCTTAATTCGTTTCTGCTCTTATTTGTAATTTTTATGATCTCCTTCCATCTACTTTCGTTGGGTTTAATTTGTTGTTGTTCTTCTAATTTCTTGAGATGGCTGCTTAGCTCATTGGTTTTTAGCTATTCTTCTAGATGTATGCGCTTAAGGCTGTAAATTTTCCACTAAGCAGTTTTGTTTTGCTTTGTTTTGGTAAAATTCTAAGTGAAGCATAACACACACATAGAAAAATGCACAAATTTAAATGAAGAGCTTATGAATTTTCAGAAAGTGAACACATCCATGTACATAGCACCCAAATCAAGAAGCAGAGCTTTACTCACATTTTAGCCCATTCTGTTTCTCTTCCCTCCTTCCTATACATTGACGGGTGTATGTGTTTTTTATCTTGCTTGCTTTTTTTTTTTTTTTTTTAGTTTTTATTTAAATTCTAGTTAGTTAACATACAGTGTAACATTAGATTCAGGTATACAATTCAGTGATTCAACACATCCACACGATAGCCATTGTTCACAAGTGCCCTCCTTAATCCCCTTCACCTATTTAACCTGTCCCCCCGCCCTGCCCCACCACCTACCCTCTGGTAACCATCAGTTTTTCTCTATAGTTAAGAGTCTGTTTCTTGGTTTTCCTCTTTTAGTCTCCTATGATCATTTGTTTTATTTCTTAAATTCCACATGAGTGAAATTATATGGTATTTGTCTTTCTCTAACCAACTTATTTCACTTAGCATAATATTCTCTAGCTCCATCCACATCCTGGCAAATAGAAATATTTCATTCTTTTTTATGGCTGAGCAATATTCCATTCCATTCCATGTCTCTGGTATGTGCTGTGTGCTCTCTGCTGTTGTATTTTGGCTGCTCTATCCTTCAGACTGGTCATCTGCAGAGGCTCTCTTTGCTTGCAGTAGGCAGTGTTTTGTCCTTGGCCAGGATGTGACAAGTTTTAACTAGGTGTGCTTGGTCTGCTTATGAAATGAGACCTGTCATCACCTCTACTGGAACTGAGACCCTACAGAACTGTCTGGTCAGGAGACATGGTGTGGGCAGGAGTTTCTGCTGGCCTTCAGGGGAAGGGACCCACCATGCTGGGACTGAGGTACACTTACAGGAGAAGGGCAATCTTGCCAGAGCACAGAGGTGTAGGACTTAGTGGAAGCCAGTGAAGCAGTCAGTTTAGAGGCTGTGCTTCCTCCCATGGGTGGCTCGGTGTTTATGCTGAGGAATGGGGGATAGAAATGGTGCCAGTCAGTTCTTTAGTCCTTGAAGACGAGTCTCAATGCATGTGGCATCTCAGGGAAGCACTTCAAGAAGAGTGAATAATCTCCCCTTGTGTGTCCCAGGCATTTTTCATTTCATTGTTTCCACACTGCCCCCAAGTTCTTTACCTGCCTTTTCTCTAGGAGCAGTGCAGTGCCCTCTGGGCAGCCAGAGGGCACTATCCCAGCCAAGCCTGCCGACTTAAAACTCAAGGCTTCAGGAATGTAGTGTGGGCAGGGACCTGTGCTCGTCTTCTGGAGGAGCCTCTAGCTGCACTGGGACTGAGGGAGGTTTGACTGAGAATGGTAGTCGCACCAGAGCACCGGGGCGTAGGACTTGGAGCAAGCAGGCTAGGCAGCCAGTGTCAGGGCCAAGCTGCCCTCCTCAGGTGGCTCTGCACCTATGCTGAGGGGTAGGGGGAGGAAATGGTGCCAACCATCTCCTTTGTCCCTGAGAGGTGCCTCCATAAATACTACCTCTCAGGCATATGCTCCAAGAAGAGTGAACAATCTCTCCACTGTGTCCCAGGTGCTCCTCAGATTGCTGTTTCCATGCCATGCCCCATATGCCCCCAGATTGCTTGCCTGCCTTCTCTGTAGGAGAGGGGCAGCACCTTCAGGGCTCTCCCAGCCAAGCCAGATCTTTAAAACTCCAGTCTTCAAGCCCCACTGATTACTAGAACTCACATAAATCAGCCCCTCTCACTTTCCCAGACAATGGCTTTGGGGAAATATTCTCCTGTATGTTCCCCTCTGTACCCCACTCTCTCTCGCCTTTCTCCTCAACCATGGCTCTCCCTCCTCTGTGGCAGCCACTGTCTGTTTCAGTCCCAAACTGTGACTCCACACCTCCTACCTTCCTCCATGTTGGCTCTTCACTCCCTCTGGTTGTGGAGTTTGTTCTGTTAATTCTCAGGTTGATTTGATAGTTATCCAGCTGTGTCAGAGGGACTAGACCAGCCTAGGGTCCTACTGCTCCACTGTCTTAGCTTGAGCCCCACACATCTGTATTTCTGTCTGGGATCATTTTCCTTCTAAAAGGAAAGAGCTGTTGCCTGGATGGCTCAGTCGTTAAGCATCTGACTTTGGCGAAAGTCATGATCTCATGGTTCATGAGCTCGTGCCTGGCTTTGGGTGAGCTCGAGCCCTGCTTCAGGTGAGCCCTGCTCCTCTCTCTCTCTCTCTCTCTCTTTCTCTCTCTTTCTCTTTCTCTCCCTCTTTCTCTGCCCCTCATAAGATTCTTTCTCTCTGCCCCTTACTCTCTTGCACACTCTCTCCCCCCACAAAAAAAAAAAAAAAAAAAAAAAAAAAAAAAAAGGAAAGAGCCTCTTTTGTGTACTTCTTTTAGTGCAGGCCTACTGGTGATAAATCCCTCAGTTTTTGCTTGTCTGAAAACATCACTATTTGACTTTGACTTTTGAAGAATAATTTCATAGTTGTATGAAATTCTAGGTTAGCTGTTATTTTCTGTAGCACGTAAGAATGTCATTTCTCTGTCTTCCAAAAAGTCATCTGTTAGTCTCTGTCATTCCTTTGAAAATAACATGGGGTTTTCTTTCCTTCTGATGCTTTTAAGACTTTCCCCTTTTTCTTTCATTTTTAGCAGTTGAACTATGATGTTCTTATGAGTGATTCTCATTTTGATACTGAGGCTGGATGGCAAACTATTATCATCTCCTTAAAAGCCTCTTCCCCATTCTCTGGAACCCAGCTATTCCATTGTCCCATATGTCCCTTATTCTCTCCTCTGTATTTATCATTCTTTTTTCTCTTCCTTCACTCTAGATGTATTCTATGAATGCATTGTACTGACCCTTTTCCTGCTGTATTTGCTATGCTGCTAAGCCAATACATTGAATTCTTAATTGCAGGGTTTCTATTTTTCAATAATAAAGTCACTATTTGATTCATTTCTATTGGTTCTAATTTTCTGACAAAGGTTGCACTTTATCTGTTTTCAGCAAATATAAGTCATGGTTTCTTTAAAGTCTTTGCTTAATGACTTCAGTATCAGGATCCTCTTTCCATTTTCCTTCTTGCTTTTGGTCGGTTGCTTCTGTCTCTTACCATCCTTGACAGCTTTCTATCCATCATCATAAGTTGTGTGTGAAATGTAGGAACTTTGGCAGTAGCATCTTCCCCTGCAGAAGGTTTGCCCTTTTCTCAACGAGGCAGTGCAGATGCTGATGGGTGGTGGTCCAATTAAAGGATGAGCAGAATGAAGTGCAGTAGAGTCATGGTAAAGCCTCAGTCTCCCTCTAGCTCACCCTGGTCCTAGGGACCCCTCTGCAAGGCTTTCACAAAGAACCAAGAGTTTTCATCAGGGACCCTTCCCTGACCCTGTCCCTGCCAGGTGTCCTCAGTACCAAGAGAGGGCTCTACTTTTCAGATGTTTTCATGATTGGATTTTTAGACTTTTGCCCTAAAAGCATAGGATTTGGCAAAGGTCTGAGGGGAAACCAGCTGGGTCTTGAGGTCTTCAGTCCTGCCCCTTTGGGCCCACATGGCCAACAGCAGCTCTGCTGGTTTTCTGCCACCAAGGGTAGAGGCTGTAGGTTATCAATTCACCTGACTAGCTCTCCTGTCCAGAATTTGTAGTTGTTGTTTCCATTGTTATGCAGTGCCTTAAACATTTCGTTTCAAAATCAGTTTGCCAAGTTAGCAGTAGAAGCCTTAATCTGCTACAATTATTCAAGCAGGAAGAGGAAGTCTAATTTCCTTTTAGCAAATACCCCACATGTACTGATCCTAGAGACCAGAAACACTTGCCTAATAACCAGCACTGAAGCAGGAACAAAATACATTTATGGGATTGTTTTTGGGTTTAGAATTGGCCCTCCGGCACCTGAAATAAATATTGCCCATAAATTGAACTTGTAACATTATTTTACGTAATGGTTCATTTTGATCAATCTCTCACTTTTTCTGCAGTACCATATTTGAAAGCATTAACATAAGATTTATGCTGCTATTCTAAATAGGAAATTAGTTAAATAATGTTCAGTTCTTTATGTAAAAAAAGATATATCCATTATTAAAATTACTTCAGAAAGAGATTGCAGTTAACTATTTTTCATCATAATTTAGCTATTAGAGAAACATGACCTTAGCACATAGCAATTTTTACAAGTTAGGCAAATCTGAAACTCTAAAGGATGTGAACATCTCCTCTGTTTATTCAAAATTTATGACTGTATTTTTTTCAATTATTTTCAAATTACAAAGCTAATATAATTAGTCCATAATATAGCATTCTAAACCACCTCTGGAAGATATTAATTGAGATAATATCTTTTTTTTTTTTTTCAACGTTTATTTATTTTTGGGACAGAGAGAGACAGAGCATGAACGGGGGAGGGGCAGAGAGAGAGAGGGAGACACAGAACCGGAAACAGGCTCCAGGCTCTGAGCCATCAGCCCAGAGCCCGACGCGGGGCTCGAACTCACGGGCGGCGAGATCGTGACCTGGCTGAAGTCGGACGCTTAACCGACTGCGCCACCCAGGCGCCCCAATTGAGATAATATCTTTACCAAATGACAACGTTTTGACAAATCAATATGATATCCTGTAATACAATAAGATTTTTTTCTATTAGAGTCATATATTACTTTAATGAGAATTTTACTGCAAAAAATATCATTTGAGCCAAGTTAAAACACCATATTTCTCAGAAATATTTATAATAGAACAAAGTTGGGGTTTTTTTTGGTACAACCTCTTATGTTTACACTTACATAATTTTCTTTTTTGAATGAGTTCTTGAATGCACGCTGCTAAAATGAAATGTTACAGGACAAGTGTATATAAAAGGTGACTCCTTCAATCTGGTGTAAGTCCAAAACAAGAGCCTGATGCATGAAAAGCTTTAAAACTCTACCTTCAAGATATCCAACAAACAATATCAGCTTTAAAATAAAATTACTTTTCCAGTGTTAACTCTTTACATATGTCATGGAATCTTCAATGTTAGAGGCTTTTTCAATGAACACTAATCCCATTTATTCCCTTTTACTGGAAAACCCTTCCTTTTGTTTTGGTCAAAAATCACAGCTGTTCTCTAAGCTACTCATTTCTTAAGCTCTATTAATTTTAAAATGAAAAAGCATACAAATAAACATATTGCTATATAGGATATACTGGAAGGACCTAAGAAGGTTTATATCATTAGTGTTGATTATTTTTGTAAATACTGCTCTTGGTATTTCCTCTTACTGAAGCTAAATGTTCTTCAGATTCAAATTTTAATTTGAAATCCATTGCTTCTTTTTTTTAATTCAAGTATAATTAATATACAGTGTTATATTAGTTTCAGGTGTACAATATAGCGATTCAACAATTCTATACTTTTCTCAGTGCTCATCAAGATAAGTGTACTCTTAATCCCCTTCATGCATTTCACTTCACCCACCTCCTCTCTGGCAATGACCAGTTTGCTGTCTATATTTAAGAGATTCTGTGTTTTTGTCTGTCTTTTTTTTATTTGGTTGTTTCTTACATTCCACATATGAGTGAAATCATATGGTATTTGCCTTTCTCTGATTTATTTCACTTAGCATTATAACCTCTACATCCATCCATGTTGTTGCAGATGGCAAGATTTCATTTTTTATGGCTAAGTAATATTCCATTGTGTATGTATACCACATCTTCTTTATCCATTCATCTATTGATGGACACTTGGGTTCCTTCCATATATTTGCTATTGTAAATAATGCTGCAACAAACATAGGGGTGCATATATCTTTTCAAATTAGTGTTTTCATTTCTTTGGGTAAATACCCAGTAGTAGAACTATCAAATCATATGGTCATTCTATTTTTAATTTTTTGAAGCACCTCCATACTGTTTGCCACAGTGGCTGAACCAGTTTGCATTCCCACCAACAGTACATGAGGATTACTTTTTCTCCACATCCTCTCCATTGCTTCTAGATCTTTTTGAGCATGTGAAGATATTGTACTCTCTATTACCCTTTCTAAATAACTGTCAGGACTGACTCTCTCACTGTGATTATAACTTCTTGAGTTAAAAGTGCTTTACCTAGATGTTGAGGTTATGGTTTACCTTGGCTCACATCTATTTTAGTAGATTTAAGCTCACTGGAATATTAGTAGATTTATAAATCTACTAATGCAATATTAGTAGATTTAAGCTATAAATCTACTAATGGAATATTAGTAGATTTCAGCTCACTGTTCTTGCCACAGAATGTTATTGCATAGATAATTTGGCTCTTTCTGCACAAATAAGTGGTTCACAAAGGAAGGCATTTGTGCTGATCCAAATGTCTAAGTCATCAATTCTGATCACACTTTGATTCATAAGATTTGGGCATTTCTGCATTGCATGCATTGTAACATATGGATAGCTAAAAACTTGCCATGAAGTTCAAAATTCATGGTGTTGGCAGCCTGTGCAATGTTCAGACAGCAATAGGAATGATCACCTTATTCTTATAGAATAAGACTTCTTATTTTTTCTGGGTTGAAGAATTCTATGTAACAAGGTGTTTTGGTTTTCTTTTTTTAGCACATTGAAGCTGTCATTCCTTTGTCTTCTATAGTTTCTGTTGATGTTGACTAGCTATCTGTCAAATTATTGCTCCTATGAAGATAATCCAGCTCCTTCCCTCACTGGTTGATGATGTGATTTTTCTTGTCTTTTTCAAAGTTCTACAATGATGTCTGTGTTCTCTGTTCTTTTTGGATTCATAGGGGTTTTTCTTGACCCTGTAGCTTGATGTTTTTTTTATAACTTTTGGAACTTTTTGATGAATTTTTAAGTTTTGAAGAATTTTTGGCTTTAGCACCACTGTCTCTCTCCTTTACTTTTGGATTCTAATTTATACATATTTTAGACCACCCCCTAGTATCACATATATTTCTTACTTCTCTTTTATATTTTATACCTTTTTTCTCTGCATGCTTCATTCTGAACTTTTTCCTGACCTATATTCCAGTTCCCTAAATATTCTCCTGTATTTTGTTTAATCTGTTTTAAACCCATCTAATGAGTACACTATTTCAAAAGTGTAGTTTTTCAGATCCAGAATTTCTGTTTGGTTCATTTTTGTAGACTTTATTCTTTGCTGATATTTTCAATCCTGTCTTTTATTTCCTTGAATGTTTTCAGTATAAGTTCAGTTAAAGCTTGTGTCTGATAACTCCAATATCTAGAAGTCAAATGAGTCAGCTTATAATGCCTACTTGTTCTTTCGGTATTTTGTACATTGCATTGTATCTGCAAGTGCCTGGGCAATTTTGATTGAGGACTGGCCATTGTAAATGAAAACTTGTAGAAATAATTTGAGGCTTAGAATGATGTTGTTTCCCTCCAGAGAGAAGTTACATTTCCTTCTGGATGATATCTAGCAATCCAGAATACACTCAGTTGAATTTCAAGGCTTGAAATGATTTGAAAGGTAAGGGCAAGTGTATAGTCAACAGCATATCTGTTCTGCTATTCAGTGTGCTGATTTGAATCGTGAAGGATTACCAGAGTCTTCATCTTTGGCAAGCCCTGAACTCTTAAGTTTGATCCCCTTAGCCTTGAAAGTCTGAAAGAAGTTCTTTTCACTTTTCTAGCCTCTCAGCTGCATTTATCAGAATCAACACAGCTATCCCCAGCCCAACTAAAGAAACAGCAACCCCAAATACTAGGTTTATCTCTGAGTTTTCTTTTTATGGATCTTGTCTTCATATTCCCATTGTCTCACTGGATCTCTGATGCCTTCAGGCTAGGATTTCCAATTATAGGGGGGAAAACTTCCAAGACTCTTGAACTAAATTTGAGAGATTAACAATGAATATCTTTTTTAGTACAAGTCTGTTCTATGTAATAATTGGAACAGACTTATACTAAAAACGTATTCCCTGTTTTGTTGAAACTCAAATTTAACTGGGTATCCTTTATTTTATCTGGCAGCCCTACTTTAGGCAGATTTATTTTCATATTTTTCCAGCTTTTCTAGATGTTTTCTGAATTTACCCAGTACGTCATTACTGGAAGTGGAAGTTTGCTATTGCTAGCTAGTCAATAATCTTGACTTTCTAAAAATTTTAAAAGACAATCACCAGATGGAAAGTCAATGTTAATTAAATCCTAGCTGCTGTGAGCTACATCTGTGAACTTGTATAAGTGGCCTCACATTTTGGCCTCTTTGTTTTTAGATGTAAAAAAGGAATGATAGATGACATTTGTTGAGGTCTTATTATATGCTAAGCATTGTGGTAAGCACTTTATTTTTTTCTTTTAATTTTTTTTTAATGTCTGTTCATTTTTGAGCGAGATAGAGTACAAGTAGGGGAGGAGCAGAGAGAGAGGGAGACAGAATCTGAAGCAGACTCCAGGCTCTGATCTGAGCTGTCAGCACCAGAGCCTGACGCAAGGCTCAAACTCACAAAACATGAGATCAAGACCTGAGCTGAAGTCAGACACTTAACTGACTGAGCCACACAGGTGCCCCTGTGCTAAGCACTTTAAAAAAAGATTAATAATAATCACCTATACTTCATAAGGATTTTATGAAGATCAAATTAGAAAATAGTATGAATGGCCTCTAATGTTTTCAGTGCTAATTAACTGTTAAGGTCAACTTGTCATAACTTTTATGTTTTTTTATTTTTGCTTTTTTTTACTTGTATTTTTATTCAGTTGTAGTAAGCGCATTTAACATGAGATGTACCCTCTTAACAAACCCCTAAGTGTACGATACAGTTATTTATAACTGTAGGAATAATTTCATACAACAAATCTGTAGAACTTACCTTGTGTAACTGAAACGTTACACCCATTGATTAACAACTCCCTATTTCCCTTTCTGTCCCTTCCCCTGGAAACCACAATTCTGCTCTTTTCTTCCATGATTTGACTATTTTAGATACCACATATAAGTGGAATCACACGGTATTTGTCCTGTGACTGGCTTATTTCACTTAGCATAGTGTCCTCAGGTTTCATCCATGTTGTTGCATATTGCAGATTTCCTTCTTTTTGAAGACTGAATACTATTCTGTTGTTGTATATACTATGTTTACCATGTTTTCTTTATCCATTCATTGATTGATACACCTTTAGGTGCTTTCCACATCCTGGCTATTGTGAATAGTGCTGCAGTGAACACAGAAGTGCTGACATCTCTTCAAGAGCTTGATTTCAGTTCTTTTGGATAAATAACCAGTAGAATTATACGGCAGTTTCACATTTCTTTAAGTTTTTATTTTAATCCCACATAGTTAATATGCATTCAGGCGTACAGCATAGCAGTTCAACAATTCCATACATCAGCCGGTGATCAGCAGATAAGTGTATTCCTTAATCCCCATCCACCCACCTCCCCTTTGGTAACAGTTTATTCTCTATAATTAAAAATCCATTTTTTAATTTGTCTCCCTCTCATATTTCCTTTTGCTTATTTGTTTTATTTCTTAAATTCCATATTTGAGTAGAATCATATGGTATTTGTCTTTCTCTGACTGACTTATAGATAGATAGGTAGATAGAGATAGAGATACACCACATCTTCTTTATCCATTCATTAGTTGATGGACACTTGAACTTCTTCCATAATTTGGCTATTATAAATAATACTGTTATAACATAGGAGTGCATTTATTTCTTTGGATTAATGTTTTTGTATTCTTCGGGTAAATACCCATGAGTAAAATTGCTGGACGAAAGGGTAGTTCTATTTTTCGCTTTTTAAAAAAACTTTTAATGTTTATTTTTGAGAGAGAGGGAGACAGAGCACAAGTGAGGGAGGGGCAGAGAGAGAGGGAGATACAGAATCTGAAGCAGGCTCCAGGCTCTGAGCTGTCAGCACAGAGCCTGACACAGGGCTTGAACCCAAGAACTGTGAGATAATGACCTGAGCCAAAGTTGGTTGCTTAACCAACTGAGCCACCAGGTGCCCCACAATTTTTTTACTTTTTAAGGAACCTCCTTACTGTTTTCTACAATGGCTTTACCTATTTGCATCCCCACCAACAGTGCACAAGGGTTCCTTTTTCTCCACATCCTCGCCAACACCTAATGCTTCTTGTATTGTTGATTTTAGCCATTCTGACTGGTGTGAGATGATATCTCATTGTAGTTTTGATTTGCATTTCCCTGATGGTAAGTGATGATGAACATCTTTTCAAGTGTCTGTTGACCATCTGTATGTCTTTGGAGAAATGTCTGTTCATGTTTTCTGTCCATTTTTTAGTTGGATTATTTGTTCCTTGGTGTTGACTTGTACAAGTTTATACAAGTTCATATATTTTGGAGACTAACCTTTTATTGGGTATGTCATTTGCAAATATATTTTCCCATTCTGTGCATTGCCTATTAGTTTTGTTGATTGTTTCCTTTGCTGTGCAGAAGCTCTTTATTTTGATGTAGTCCCAATAGTTTACTTTTGCCTTTATTTCTCTTGCCTCAGGAGACATATCTAGAAAAAAAGTTGCTATGCCCAGTGTCAGAGAAATTACTGTCTGTGTTCTCTTCTAGGCTTTATTTGTTTGTTTGTTTCAGGCCTCAAATTTAGGTGTTCAGTCCATTTTGAATTTATTTTTGTGTTTGGTGTAAGAAAGTGGTCCAGTTTCATTCTTTTGCATGTTGCTGTCCAGTTTTCCCAACGCTATTTGTTAGAGAGACTATCTTTTTCGCATTGACTATTCTCTCTGGCTTTGTCAAAGATTAAGTTGTGGGTTTACTTCTGGGTGTCCTATTCTCTCCCACTGATCTATGTGTCTGTTTTTGCACCAGTACCATACTGGTTTGATTACTATAGTTTTTAATCTGACTTGAAGTCTGGAATTGTGATGCCTCCAGTTTTGCCTTTCTTTTTCAAGATTTCTCTGGCTATTTGGGGTCTTTTGTAGCTCCACATAAATTTTAGGATTGCTTGTACTAGCTCTGTGAAAAATGCTGGTAGTATTTTGATAAGGATTACATTAAATGTGTAGATTGTGCTTTGGGTAGTATAGACATTTTAACGATATTTGTTCTTCCAGTCCATGAGCATGGAATGTCTTTCTATTTCTCTGTGTTGTCTTCAGTTTCTTTTATCAGTGTTTTCAGAGTACAGATTGTTTACCTCTTTGGTTAGGTTTATTTGTAGGTATTTTATTATTTTAGGGCAATTGTAAATAGGGTTGTTTTCTTAATTTCTCTTTTGGTTGCTTCATTATTGGTGTATAGAAATGCAACAGATTCCTGTATGTTGATTATATATCCTGCAACTTTACTGAATTTGTTTCTCAGTTCTAGCAGTGTTTTGGTGGAGTATTTCAAGTTTTCTATACAGAGCATCATGTCATCTGCAAATAGTGAAAGTTTTACTTATTCTTACTGATTTGGATGCCTTTGATTTCTTTTTGTTGTCTGATTGCTGTGGCTGGGACTGCCAGTACTATTTTGAATAAAAGTGAGAGTGGACATCTTTGTCTTGATCCTGAACTTACTGGAAAAGTTCTAAGTTTTCCCCATTAAGGATGATGTTAGCTGTGGGCTTTTAATATATGGCTTTATTATGTTGAGGTATGTTCCTTCTTTTTTTAATGTTTTTTTAAATTTATTTTTGAAAGAGAGGAAGCATTAGCGGGAGAGGAGCGAATAGTGGGGGACAGGATATGATGCATACTCTGTGTTGACAGCAGCGAGCCCTATATGGAGCTTGAACTCACAAACCTTGAGACCATGACCTGAGTTGAAGTCAGAGGCTCAACTGACTGAGCCACCCAGGTGCCCTGAGGTATGTTCCTTCTAAACCTACTTTGTTGAAGGATTTTATCATAAATGGATGTTATTCTTTGTCAAATGTTTTTTCTGAATTTATTGAAATGTACATATAGTTCTTATACTATCTCTTACTGATCTGATGTATTATGTTGATTGATTTGTGAATATTGAACTACCCTTGCAACCCATGAATAAATGCCACTTGATTATGGTGACTTATTTTTTTAGATGTATTATTGGATTGGGTTTGCTAGTATTTTGTTTAGGATTGCTGCATCCATGTTCACCAGGAATATTGGTCTGTAGTTCTCTTTTTCAGTTAGTCTTTATTTGGTTTTGGCATCAGGGTAATGCTGGCCTCATAGAATGAGTTTGGAAGTTTCCATCCATTTATGTTTTTTGGGAGTTTGAGAAGAAAAGGTATTAACTCTCTAAATGTTTGATATAATTCCCTCTGAAGCCATCTGGTCCTGGACTTTTGTTTGTTGGGAGGTTTTTGATTACTGATTCAATTTCATTGCTGCTTATCACTCTGTTATAATTTTTTATTTCTTCCTTTTCATTTTTGGTAGGTTATGTGGTTCTAGGAATTCATCAATTTCTTTCAAGTTGTCCAATTTGTTAGCATATAGTTTTTCATAATATTGTCTTATAATTGTTTGTATTTCTGTGGTATTGGTTGTTATTTCTCCTGTCTCATTTGTTATTTTATTTATTTGAGTTCTTTCTCTTTTTTCTTGATTTAAATCTGGCTAGAGGTGTAATTTTATTTTATTTTATTTCCCAAAGAATCAGCTCCTAGTTTCATTAATCTGTTTGATTGTTTTTTAGTTTCTGCATCATTTCTTTCTGCTCTAATTTTTATTATTTATTTCCTTCTGGTGGTTTAAGGTTTTATTTTGTTTTTCTTTTCCTAGCTCCTATATGTGTAAGATTAGGTTGTTTATTTGAAATATTTCCTGCTTCTTGAGGCAGACCTGTATTGCTATAAACTTCCCTCTTAGAACCACTTTTGCTGCATCCCAAAGGTTTTGGCTCAGTGTGTTTTCATTTTCATTTCTTTCCATGGATTTTTATGTCTTCTTTGATTTCCTGGTTGACCCAGTCATTGTTTAGTAGCATATTGTTTATCATCCATGTATTTGTGGTATTTCCAGATATTTTTCTTGTGATTGACTTCTAGTTTCATAGCATTGTGGTCAGAAGAAATGCATGCTTTTACTTAGATCTTCTTGAATTTGTTGAGGCTGGCTTTGTAGGTTAATATGTGATCCATTCTGGATGATGTCCCATGTGTACTTGAAAAGAATGTTTTAGGATAGAATGTTCTGAATATGTCTGTTAAACCCATCTGTTCCAGTGTGTCACTCAAAGCCATTATTTCCTTGTTCATTTTCTATTTAGATGATCTGTCCATTGATGTAAGTGGGGTATTAAAGTCCCCTATTATTATTGTATTATTATCAATAGCTGTGTTAACTGTTTTATGTATTTGGCTGCTTCTATGTTGGGTGTATAAATATTTGCAATTGTTATATATTGTTTTTGGATTATTCCATTTATCATTATATCATGTCCTTATGTGTCTCTTGTTACAGTCTTTGTTTTAAAGTCAATTTTGGCTGATATAAGTATTACTACTTCAGCTTTCTTTTGACATCCATTCACAAGAAAGATGCTTCTCCATTCTCTCACTATCAATATGAAGTTGTCTTTAGGTCTAAAATGAGTATCTTGTAAGGCAGCATATAGATAGACCTTGTTTTTTTTATCCATTCTGTCACCCTGTGTCTTTTGATTGGAGCATTTAAGATATTTAATTTCAGCATAATTGTTGATAGATATGTACTTATTTTCATTATATTATTTGTTTTGTGGTTGTTTCTGAAGATTTTCTCTGATCCTTCCTTGCCTTTCATGGTTTGCCGATTTTCTTTAGTGATATATTTTGATTTCTTTCTCCTTATTCTTTGTATATTCGTTAGTGGTTTTTACTTTGTGGTTCCCATTAGGTTTATACATAACATATTCTGCATATAGCAGTCTATATTAAATTGATGGTTGCTTAAGTTTGAACCCATTCGTTACTCTCTCCATGTTTTAGTTATATCTTGCCATTTTTTTGCATCATTTGATCTTGTGACTTCCTTGACCTACTTTTTACAGAAAAACTCATTTTTTACTGCTTTTTTGTTACCTACCTTTATACTTTCACTTTTGGTCTTTCCTCTCCACTCAAAGAGTCCCTTTTAATATTTCTTGCAGGGCTGGTTTAGTGGTCATAAACACCTTTAGTTTGTGTTTGGGAAGCTCTTTATCTCTCCTATTCTTGATGGTAGCCTTGCTGTATAGAGTATTTTTGGCTACATATTTTTCCCATTCGGCACTTTGAATATATCATGCCACTCCCTTCTAGGTTGGAAAGTTTATGCTGAAAAATCCCACACTAGCTTTATGGGGTTTCTCTTGTATGTTACTGTGTTCTTTTGTTTTGCTGCTTTAAAATTTTTTTCTTCATCACTATATTTTGCCAGTTTAATTACAATATGTCTTGGTGTAGATCTGCTTTTGTGGACTTTGGTGGGGGTTCTCTGTGCCCTTTTTAAATATTTATTTATTTGTTTGTTTATTTATTTATTTATTTATTTATTTATTTATTTATTTTGAGAGAGACAGAGAGACTGCATGGGGGAGGAGCAGAGAGAGAAGGAGAGAGAGGATCCCAAGCAGGCATGTGCTCAGCATGGAGCCCAAACTGGGGCTTGATCTCATGACTGTGAGATCCTGACCTGAGCTGAAATCAAGAGTCAGGCTTTTAACCAACTGAGCCACTCAGGTTCCCCTCTCTGTGCCTTTTAGATCTGGATATCTGTTTCCTTCCCCAAATTAGAGAAGTTTTCAACTATTATTTCTTCAAAAAAAATGTACTTCTCCCTTTTCTCTCTCTTCTTCTTCTGGAACACCTATAATATGAATGTTATTATGTTTGATGAAATCACTGAATGCCCTAAGTCTATTATTTTGCATAATTCTTTTTTTTCTCTTTTGCTCATGTTGATTACTTTTCATTACTCTGTCTTCTAGGTTATAATACATTCTTCTGCTTCTTCTAGCCTGCTGTTCATTACATCAAGTGTGTTTCTCATTTTGTTTATTGAGCCCTTTGTCTCTGCTTTGTTATTCCTTATCTCTGTGTTAAGTATCTCACTCATGTCTTCCACTCTTTTCTCAAATCCAGTGAGTATCCTTATTACTATTACTTTAAATTCTCTATCAGGCATGTTACTTATCTTTTTTGCTTAGATCTCTGGCCAACGTCCTGTTCTTTCATTTTGGATAAATTTGTCTGTCTCTTCATTTTTGTCTGCCTCTCTGTGTCTGTTTCTGTGTGTTAGGAAATTCATCTGTCTTCTGCTCTTGAAAGTAGTTACTTTATGAAGAGGAGATCCTGGAGTGCCTGCAGTTCAGTGTCCCCTCTGCACCCAAACTTGGCACTTCGGGAAAGTATCCTATGCGTGTTGCTTATGCCCTGCTGTTGTGTCTGAGTCACCTTTCCTTTCAGTGCAGTTGTCCGCACTGACTTTGCCTGTTGTGGTCTGTGCTTGTTCTCTTTCCTGTTAGTGACACCCAGGTAAGCCAGCTCTGAGTGGGCATGCCTATCTGGAAACTTGGGAGCAAGGTGGCAGTGTCAGCAAAATTTGCACTGGGCTGCTGGCCTTATGCCAAATCCCCTGGGTTGGCTTGGGTTGTGAGGCTGGACAGGGCACATGGCAATGGCTGGGCATGGCTAGGCACTTTGGGGTGGCTGGATGAGGTGGACAGAAGCAGCTGTGCACCCAGCGACTGGACAGGTCATATACCTGGCTTTAACAAAATTTGCCATGTTCCCGGGGCCAAAGCTAGCAAGCTTTGAGTGAGCGAGTCCTCAGGATAACTCTTGGGTGTGGTGCACTGCTAGCAGGTTACATAGCAAGTACAGCACCACTCCTTACCCCCACAGATGGCCTGTGTTTATGCTGGGGGGCAGGGGAGGAAAATGACACCTGCCAACTTCTTCATTTTCAAAAAAATCCCCCAACATACTCCAAAATCAGTATGAACAGGGCTGTCTCCCATTTGCCTCCGGTGCTGCATAAACTGCCATTTTTATGTTGCCTCTCTGTGTGCAGGCTGTTGTCTCTTTAAGGGCAGCAACCCAGCTGTCACTCACCCTCCTGGCTTGCCCAGTGCTGAGTCAGCTGACTTTTAACAGTCCAGGTTCCAAGTCCCACTGATTATACAAAGCCATGGAATTCAGCCCCTCTGGTTTTCCAAGCCAAATGTTATGGGGATTAGTCTTCCCCAGTGAGCTCCCTGGTGCAAGAATCCATGTCTCTGCCCTCTCTAAGTGTGCAGCTCCCTCCCTCCTGTGGGCGGCTTCCCTTCACCTTCCTGATCTTCCTAACCTTTCAAATGCAGCTTCTTCTCTATATTTAGTTGTGGAGTTTGTTGTGCCAGCCTTTGGGTCACTCTCTAGTTATTTACTTGTATGTGGATTATATCTAGTTGTAAACGTTGGATGGGGAGAGTTCAGGGTCCTGCTCCACCATCTTCCCAAGCTCTTTGAGTAGTTCTCTATCATAACTTTTAAACTTAACTGAATATTATACTCCTGCCAGGTCTACTACCATCATGGCATACTGATGTCTCAGATACTACAGAAGCCTTGCCAATCCCTCAAGAGTGGAGGCGGAAAAAGCCAACAATTTTCTTGTTTGCTTAAGTGATACTATGACTGAAGTAAAATAACCTGTACTTTCTGGATACATTCCCCCAAAATAAAAATTACATTTGCAAACATACGTATTTATACAGGCAGAAACATCAGTTTTACTCCACTTTGTGAAAGAGCTGGTACCCCTGCCCACATTGGAAAACAAATCATGTGCCAGGCAAAAGCAACCAAAATAGGGAGACTTACTTCAGGGCCACCATGGGCCTACGAGAGTTTAGGATGTAAACTTCATCTACTGGAATGGCAAGAACACTGAGTGGAGCCTGGGTTGGATTTTGACCCCCTACTTAACCCATAGTTGGACACCCTATTGTAGGATATATCTGAACAACTATACAAGATAGTTCTGTGGATCATAAATGCTGATCTGGCTGGCACATTTGAGAAGAGTAACTTATATGTGCTGACCACCTCATGTATAGTAGGCCTCACACATTATTCCATTTTCTCTGTACAACAACCATATGTGAAACAACATATGCAACGTTGGCAATGACATCACTATTCTACATAAAGATTAAGGCTTGGAGAGTCTATGTAACTCGCTCTATTAATGACAGGTAAGTCAAGAATTGGACTTCTATCTATTTGATCCCACATTCCTTCTTTTTCTTTAGATTGCTTTCTTAAAGTTCTGTTACTACACACATAATTACTACAAATAAGCAATACAACTATTATAGCAGGGATTTCTGGTGTTAAAACTTTGAGATTTTTGAATGATTATTATTTTATCTAAAAAGAGTAGAGAAAGATGGAGCCACTGTTGGCTTCCTTAGATGAAGTATCTGACATAATAACCAACAGCTCTTTCATGTTACTTGGCCTTTGAACCTTGATACTTTTCTCAAAAAAGAGCAATAAAAGTTAAAAATGTGCCCATTTCTTAGTCTATATTTGAGTCTATTTTAAAAGTCATGTGATATCAGGCCATGGAAAATTTGTGTTCTATATGAAGAATTAGGACCCATCAGGACACTATACCTGATCCTGTGTTAATAATAAGGCAGTGGAGTCAATTAAATGAAACTAACAGCTCATTAGTCATTTTTCAACAGGTCTTTTTGGAGGATCCCTACATTATATTGCACTGTAGATATAAAGATAAATAGTACGCAGTCTCCTTCTCCTGGAAAAACTTAGTGTGGGGTTAATCAAACAGATCAATTTAATATAACGGTCACCAAAATCAGAGCGATGTAGCATAGAATTTGTAAGATGAAGTGATTTTTAAAAATCCATACAACAGGGGTGCCTGGTGGCTCAGTCAGTTAAATGTTTGACTCTTGATTACAGCTCAGGTCATGATCTCATGATTAATGAAACCGAGCCCTGCTTCAGACTCTGAACTGACAGTGCAGAGGCTGCTTGGGATTCTCTCTCTATCTCTCTCTGCCCCTCCCCCACTCATACTTTCTCTGTCTCTTAAAAATAAACAAATGAACCTTTTAAAAATCCATACAACACATCATTTATATATTATTGTGTGTGTTTTAACATTTGTGAGTGACTTCTCTTCACACTACATACCTAAAGAAGAAGAAATTTTACATAATTCAATTTCTTTCAACTTTGAGTAGAAAATCATTTTAAGCTATAGGATATATTTAGTTAGGTTAAATAAAAGGAAGATTCATTATTAATCAAGTTGCTAAATACTGGAACAGACAAAACACTTGCTTTAAAACAAGTTGTTTGGAAAAAAAAAAAAAAAGCCTTTGCCAGCAGTTTAAGAAGATTAACATGCTTTGAAATTTTCCATGAATTCTTGACACAAAATATGCACTAGTCTGTTCACCTAGCAATAGGATTCAATACAAGATTGTACATAATTTTACCAATCTTTTTTACTTAAGGGCATTGGGCTAATTTTGTTTGAAAAGGAAAGCTAGTGGTGCCTTTTCTGAATACCTGTTATCTAAAATTTCATTGCGCCCAACTGTGCTTGAGGTGAGGCCAGTCACCCCTCCATGCTGATCTCACTGGCACCTACAAGCAGAGTACCTCACATTCTGAACTGCACTGGCCCAGTGGGGTTGTGTTGCTATATAGGCTCACTGCTTTATTCAGTGTTCCTCCATGATCCCTAACCTGCCTGTCAGGCTGAAGCAATAGTAGATCTGGGTGAGTATATCTAACAATGTGGGGACAACTGTGAGGTGCCTTGGAGAATATGGAACTAGGTTATAAGATTGTCCACCAAGAGCTTAAAAGGCAATTAGCAATAATGCAAAATGACTGCAGGGAAAGAATGACTCAGGAGGGAAATGGAAAGTATTGACATACCTAAAGTATGGACATATCCACTAAAAGGTGAGCACCCAGGTTTTATCCAGGCAACGGGAGGTCTTAGCAACTACAGTTCAATGAATAAAAAAGAGTCAATACGTTGGCTAATCAAAATTTGATGAGGGGCACCCGGGTGGCTCAGTCGGTTAAGTATCTGACTTTGGCCCAGGTCGTGATCTCGCTGTCCATGAGTTTGAGCCCCGCGTTGGGCTCTGTGCTGACAGCTCAGAACCTGGAGCCTGCTTCAGATTTTATGTCTCCCTCTCCCTCTGCCCCTCTTTGCTCACACTCTGTCTCTGTCTCTCTCTCTATCTCAAAAAATAAACATTAAAAAACTTTTTTTTAATTTGGTGAAAAATGTTTAATCTCACTACTAATCAAATACATGAAGTAAAAATGGACACTGTCTTAAACTCATATTTAATTGATAATGCTCAATATTGACAAGGTTCCCATGAAATAGTCAGAGCTACATTTTCTGGTGGAAGTGTAAAGTGCTTTTTGGAAAGCAGTTGGGCCACAAGAAGGGAGAATCCTTAAAATATTTACATCTTCTTGGGCACCTGTGTGGCTCAGTTGGGCTTCCAACTCTTAACTTAGGCTCAGGTCATGATCTCATGGTTCATGAGATCAAGCCCTGGGCTCCATGCTCAGTGTGGAGATTCTCTTTTTCTCTGCCCCTCTCCCACTTGTGTGCACACTTGTTCTCTCTCTCTCTAAAAAAAATTCACATCTTCTAAGGAAGAGTATTGTAGTATTCATCTTCTATGTCAAGAAGCCTTTCTATCTATCTATCTATCTATCTATCTATCTAGTTAGGTTTACAGATAACAGAAACCCCAAAATAACAATGGAAAACAACATAAATGTTATCTGCGAGGGAGGCTCCAAAACATGATACTTCAGCTGGACATTACTATCTAAAATAAAATTGAAATTCTGTCATTCAGGAGGAAAGGGAGAATGGGTGTTTGGGTAGGTAACCAGCAGGTTTTGCTCCCTTATCCTAGGGAGCAAAATTGAACTTCAACATAATTTTCAAAAAGTCGTTCATTTTTAGGGAAAAGCCCAAATTTCAAAAATTACAGGAATATTTACAAATTACAAATCGATTCAATGATTCTATAAAACAAAGAATGTTATCAACAAAGGTTTGATCATTGAACCTGTTTGTTTAATGTCAATTTTTAAAAATCAGTTTTATTGCATTATGATTTTATGACATTACATATACTATTAAAATTTATACCCTCAATTTGCATAAAAACACTCAGAGAAGAAATTTTATACTTTTCTTCATTGAGTTTAAAACTAATAACTTCTGTAGTACCTGAGTGGCTCAGTCCATTAAGCGTCGGACTCTTGATCTCAGTTCAGGTCTTGATCTCAAGATTGTGAGTTCATACCCTGTATTGGACTCTGCAATGGGTGTGAAACCTACCTAAAATGAAATAAAACAAAACCAATCATCCATAATCAGATAGGATGGATGCTGAGAAGTTGAATATTGAATTTCACTTACAAAGAATAATTTTTGCTGATACATTTTTAGAAAGACATCAGACCTGTCCATGGGGTCACATGTTGAACAAGTGTCATCAAGTGTGGCCTGCCTGGCTCATGGGAGGAGTTCAGTGGCAGTGTCCGGGGGTGTTCCTCTGGAGATGATTATCTCTTCCTGGGTTATACCTGGCTTCTCAGTACCATTTAATTTTTGTCTTTCAGCCGAAACTAAGATCTGCTTCAAATACTACCATGGCGTGAGTGGAGCCCTGCGAGCCACCACCCCCAGTGTCACGGTCAAAAACTCTGCAGCTCCTGTAAGTCCCATCTCTTCCTCTTTGTCAGAGCTAACCCTGGTGCTTTTTCACTCCCATTTCACTCGTGTGTGTGTGTGTGTGTGTGTGTGTGTGAGTGTGTGTGTGTGTGTGTGATTATAGTGATAGATTATGATAGGTAGTTCGATAGAAATTATCCAAAGGTAAACTTATTAAAATCACACCACTTTTTGTTTGAGGAATGTTAAGCTTAGATAGTGAGATGTTTCTAGTAGACTCATGCATAATGTCTGTGAGAAACAAGTGTTTCTTTGGAATACATTGTTTTTAATTCCTTGCGTTTAAGGATTTATATTTTCATATGTCTCGATTTCTTCTTAGGCCTATAAGTAAATTTCTGGAATAACATTTATAATCCCAGATTGATTTTGAGCATAGAACGAGAAAATGGTAAGCCTAGAAAAGACTGGAATCTCTGGTCCTTTTTCCCTTTATATGAACGAGGAAAGTGCCTGAAGTGCCCAAGCAATGTACCTAAGCTCACACAGTTAGCTAGTTGCAGACCAGGGACTTAGGTCAAATCTTTTGTTTCTTACTCTCTGGTTTTTCTTAGTATTCTGAGAATAGCTGCCATTTTCTCCTAAATTACAGTCTAGTTTGTATCTCTGTGGTGCTTCTTTCCTTGGTTCTCAATACATCTACTTACAAGTGGCATTCCCTTTCCTTTTCACATGAATTAAAGATTACTCAGTGGAGGAGGCTAACCAAAAGCCAGTAAGGACTTTGTTGGGGTGGTATAAGTAAAAAAAAAAGTTTGTTTCTTCTATGTGAAAAAAGAGAGACCGAGAAAACTTGAAATGAAATATGAATTACCCAGAAAGAACTTTGCCTCCAAAGGACAACATTTCACTGTTTCACAAGTCAGTTCTTCAGTGTGCAGAAGATGAGTGAGTCGAGTGTGCCTCTGTTCAGGGAGGTGGTGCAGAGCTGGACACTGGCCAGGGAGGGGGGTCCCAGGACTCCTTGTCAGGGGATACACAGCAAGAGGGACGGTAGAAGGGGAGGGACCATCCGCACCTCTGACCCATTGTACCATTTTCCCCTACACTAACCAGGCAGATTGGAGGATGATATTGCCATATTACTGGGTAGAACAGGAAGGTAAGTATGGCAATTTGGGAAAGTATCCCCAGGTGCCACACCCTCCTCTCTGGGCCCATTGTGTGTGGGAAATCCTCAAAAGAAGGTGCCTGGGGAAGTGAAAGAGGCCCTGACACAGGCCTCCAGTTGTCAAGGCAGTAGAGTCAGCTACATCGAGGCAGTGAAACTAGAGCTGGGGTTGCACTGACCCAGAGGCGAGATGGGCAAAGCAGGGAGGCACAGAACACACAGCAGACCGAGAAGAAAAAAGAGGCTGGAAGTGGAGTCTGCTGACTCTGGAAAAACCTTTCAGATGCAGGCTTGGCTGCCTTTTGCCACAGCACAGCATGTCATGCAATTAGGCAGCTTCTTTCCAGATACACTGATTTCTCAGCCAGGATGGACTGTGCCCAGTGATGGACAAGCCTTTTTGGCTCAAGGCTGGAATGGGAGAAGAGCTCCTAATCTGCCTCTGCTCGGAGTACTACTGTGAGTGAGCTTGGCCAGCCCTTTAATCTTTAGGTAAGCCCTTTTTGGAGAAGGCTCTCTGGAGCATTTGGCTTCTCTGAATTCAGCCTACTGGAGACTCCAGCTGTAATCTGTTTCTCAGACCAATGCAAACTGCAATCACATCATCACAGAGATATGCAGTATAAGCCTAAAAGAAAACAAGGTCCCAACTACCTGGAATACTGCCTGGATTGCACAGTAGACAAGTTTTACAAAATGGGATAAACCATCAACAAACAAGTCTTTCCAGGGGCTGCCGACAAGAAACAAGGATGATGTCTGAGAAGAGGAAACATCATGTGAGCTGCTTCAACCTGCTATTTGACAGAAAAGTTCAGGAGATTGCATTGATTCTGAGTCAGCCCTGACCTCATCTTTGTCATTTAACCTGTGCTACCATTGCCTGTACTTAAATATCAGACACCTTGGAATACTTGGACACGTTGCTGTCGTCCTGATGGCCATCTCCATAATGATTTTCTCACATAAATCAGTAGACACTTGAGTTGCCACTTTTATATATATTCCACAGACAACTTTCGTTTCTCTTCTTAATCCCCACACATGTGAGCGCCCGATCATAAGGCCAAGTGATGCCAAGGACAGAGAGAAGTCCTCCCGCTGCTGTGCTGGACGTCCTTTGCGTTGAGAGCATGCATCTTCCTGCAGACAGTATTTTAACATGCAGATGGGTTTTATAATAGTTAACCTCATGGCTCTTACAGCACAGTGCACTCTTTAGAGGAGTTTCACTTGCCTTATTTTAGGTGATTCACAGCACATCTGTGAGACAGGTGGGAAGTGCCATTTTGGTTATATGACCCTTTGGCTATCTGATGATCGAGTTGGAATGAATCTCGGTTTAGTTACTCATACAATCTAGCAGCCTTCTGGATTAAATAAGTATTTACAGTCTGGTCTAAGGCCTTGTGCACACTGTTACTAAGGGGAAACGCTATTCAAGTTTTCCAGAATCATTTTGCCGATGAACTTTGAGTATCCATTTTTAAGTGAGATCTCTGGTGCTGCACTAATCTCTTATGAAAAGTTGGCTGTCAATGGCCGTTGTGTCATGCCCCAAGGGTCACTGAGTTAGTTGGTGACAAAACAGTATGCTGAAAGTAAAGTTTTTTGTAAAGGAAGAAAAGATGTCAAATGCCCATCTAGTATATAATCAGTGCTTTGATGTTTTGAGCACAGAAGATTCTCAATATGTTTTCATTCTTTTTCTCATTTCCTCATTCCCCCTTATCCTTTGTCTTTGTCTCACTGAAAATTGTTGAAGTCCCAGTTATGTTTTTTAAAGTTTATTTATTTATTTATTTTGAGAGAGAGAGAGAGAGAGAGAACAGGGGAGGGGCAGGGAGAGAGGAAGAAAGAATCCCAAGCAGGCTCCACACTGTCAGCACAGAGCCCCATGTGGGGCTCGAACTCACGAACTGTGAGATCATGACCTGAGCCAAAACCAAGAGTCGGATGCTTAACCAACTGAGCCACCGAGGTGCCCCAAGGTCCCAGTTATGAAAAGAGGTTGTCACCTGTCTTTATCTTTCCAAGGCTCTTATTTATGTATTAGTCCTAACTGTTTATCAGAAACTATGATGAGTGAAGGGGTATAGAAATAATGAAATATAAGTCCTGACATCGAGAACTCATGGCTATTCCATGATGATTTATAAATACTGTTTGAAATGCCTGGTGCTGGGGTATAAAAACCCACTGGGCTGGTGTATAGAGAAGGCAGTGAGAAGATGCCTGCAGCAGCTGGGAGAGCTTCCAGAGGAAGTGGCATGCGGGCAGCATGAATGGGATTTGCCAGGCCTGGGAGGGAGTAAGGCACTGGCAGAAGGAACGGCATGTGCAGAGGCATGTGGGGGTATGAGGTGCCGCAGGCCTAGCAGGGAACAAGACCTACTGTGTGTTAGGTCTGAAGAACATACACCTTACTTAATTTTCACCATACAGCACCCTGCACTTTGTTTCTCATACTGTTTGTATGTCATTGGGAGCACCTCGCATATGTTTTCTGTTTTATTCTATTTTCTGTAAAAAATTGTGCTCACAATAAGCTCTTTCTCTCAGCACTTTTGCTACTTTTCCCTTGTGCATTACAGTCTCTTTTATAAGCCTCATGATATTGTTTTTTCTCTCCCTCTTTATACATCGAAGGACAGAAATCTCTCCATACCTACAAACTGCCAAAAGACAGGGAAGATAAATTGTCCTTAGCTCAGCACACTGGGAGTTTTGCAGCTTTTCCCTTCAGGTCTGTGCCTCCACAGTAGCTTTTCAATCTGCCTTTCCCTCTTTGTGGACCAAGTGGGCATCCTCTAATGGGGACTGCTGGAGGGGAGAGAGCTCTCCCTCCGCCTGCTGGGTTCTCTATGGGAGTGAGATTCCGATGCAGCTTGTAGCTCTTCTCGATGTATGTTCAGAGTCCTGAGCACACTGCTTGCCACGCCTACTTTCCAGGACTTTCCCTGAAGAGTGTTTGTGTTTCCTTGCACCCAGCAGTGTGGAGGCCTAGGGATTGTAGCCTCTGGATGCAGAAAATAAGTAGCTGTTGGAAGAATAACTGTGGCAGGATCAGGAGGCAGGGTACAGGGAGCTGGGGAAGGGCCACCAGAATGAGGGGCAGGCAGAGGACGTTATGCCCCCTTAACTGGGGCCTGCTGTAGATGGTTCCCAGGTTTACATTTAGACCAAAAATGTATTTTTTAAATGTTTATTCATTTATTTGGAAAGAGAGCATGTGCGGGCAGGAGAGGGGCAGAGAGAGGGAGGGAGAGAATCCCAAGCAGGCTCTGCACTGTTAGCACAGAGCCTGACATGGGGTTCAATCCCAGGACTGTGAGTTTATGACCTGAGCCTAAATCAAGAGTTGGACACTCAACCAACCGAGCCACCCAGGCACCCCGACCAAGAATGTATTTCTTACTCGGTCTTAATCAAAATTTTAATTTGTGGAAATTCCATCAGAATTTTGTTATTCTGGATTGTTCATATCCTTAATTCGCATTGCTATTGTCTAGCTACCTATTAGTGTTTTCAATGAGAGATTGGAAGTGAATATATCCATTTCTGCTCCTTCTTCTATCACTGTTTTTAAAATTTTTATTTAATTTATTTTTTAAATTTATATCCCAGTTAGTTAGCATATAGTGCAACAATGATTTCAGAAGTAGATTCCTTAATGCCCCTTAACCCATTTAGTCCATTCCCCCTCTCACAACCCCTCCAGTAACTCTCCATATTTAAGAGTCTTTTATGTTTTTTCCCCTTCCCTGTTTTTATATTATTTTTGCTTCCCTTCCCTTATGTTCATCTCTTTAGTATCTTAAAGTCCTCATATGAGTGAAGTCATATGATATTTGTATTTCTCTGACTGACCAATTTCACTTAGCATAATACCCTCTAGTTCCATCCACATAGTTACAAATGGCAAGATTTCATCCTTTTACATTGCTGAGTAATACTCCATTGTGCATATATACCACTTCTTCTTTATCCACTCATCAATCGATGGACCTTTGGGCTCTTTCCATACTTTGGCTATTGTTGATAGTGCTTCTGTAAACATTGGGGTGCATGTGCCCCTTCAAAACAGCATACCTGTATCCCTTGGATAAATACCTAGTAGTGAAATTTCTGGGCCATAGAGTAGTTCTATTTTTAATTTTTTGAGGCACCTCCATACTATTTTCCAGAGTGACTGCACCAGTTTGCATTCCCAACAGCAGTGCAAAAGAGATCCTCTTTCTTGCATCCTCACCAACATCTGTTGTCGCCTGAGTTGTTAATGTTAGCCATTGTGACAGGTGTGAGGTGGTATCTCATGATGGTTTTGATTTGTATTTCCCTGATGATGAGTGAAGTTGAGCATTTTTTCATGTGTTGGTTGGCCATCTGTATGTCTTCTTTGGAGAAGTGTCTATTCATGTCTTTTGCCCATTTCTTCACTGGATTATTTGTGTTTTGGGTGTTGAGTTTAATAAGTTCTTTGTAGATTTTGGATACTAACCCTTTATCTGATATGTCGTTTGCAAATATCTTCTCCCATTCCGTTGGTTGTCTTTTAGTTTTGCTGATTGTTTCCTTCACTGTGCAGAAGCTTTTTATTTTGATGATGTCCCAATAGTTCATTTTTGCTTTGGTTTCCCTTGCTTCTGGAGACATGTTAAGAAGTTGCTGCGGCCAAGGTCAAAGAGGTTTTTGCCTGCTTTCTCCTCAAGGATTTTGATGGCTTCCTGTCTTACGTTTAGGTCTTTCATCCATTTTGAGTTTATTTTTGTGTATGGTGTAAGAAAGTGGCCCAGGTTCATTTTTTCCATGTCGCTGTAGAGGTTTCCCAGAACTACTTGCTGAAGAGACTCTTTCTTCCATTGGATATTCTTTCCTGCTTTATCAATGATTAGTTGGCCATACGTTTGTGGGTCCATTTCTCTCTTCTGTTCAATTGATCTGAGTGTCTATTCTTGTGCCAGTACCATACTGTCTTGATGATTACAGCTTTGTAATACAGCTTGAAGTCCGGGATTGTGATGCCTCCTGCTTTGGTTTTCTTTTTCAAGATTGCTTTGGCTATTCAAGGTCTTTTCTAGTTCCATACAAATTTTAGGATTGTTTTTTCTAGCTCTGTGAAGAATGCTGGTGTTATTTTGATAGAGATTGCATTGAATATGTGCATTGCTATGGGTAGTACCGACATTTTAACAATATTTGTTCTTCCTATCCAGGAGCATGGAATCTTTTTCCATTTTTTTTGTGTCTTCTTCAATTTCTTTCATAAGCTTTCTATAGTTTTCAGTGTATAGATTTTTCACCTCTTTGGTTAGATTTATTCCTAGGTATTTTATGGTTTTTTGTGCAACTGTAAATGGGATCAATTCCTTGATTTCTCTTTCTGTCACTTTATTGTTGGTGTATAGGAATGCAACCGATTTCTGTGCATTGGTTTTATGTCCTGCAACTTTGCTGAATTCATGAATCAATTCTAGCAGTTTTTTGGTGGAATCTTTTGGGTTTTCCATATAGAGTATCATGTCATCTGCGAAGAGTGAAAGTTTGACCTCCTCTTGGCCGATTTGGATGCCTCTTATTTCTTTGTGTTGTCTGATTGCAGAGGCTAAGACTTCCAATAGTATGTTGAATAACAGCCCATTCATTCTTTAGTAGGATGATCTTTAGTCTCCAAGTATTTATTTTCTTTCCACATTTTTTCTTGTGGTTGATTTCAAGTTTTATAGTTTTGTGATCTGAAAATATGCACGGTATGATCTCGATCTTTCTGTGCTTGTTGAAGGCTGATTTGTGTCCCAGTATGTGACCTATTCTGGACAACGTTCCATGTGGACTGGATAATAACATATATTCTGCTGCTTTAGGATGAAATGTTCTGAATATATCTGTTAAGTCCATCTGGTCCAGGGTCCAGTGTGTCATTCAAAGCCATTGTTTCCTTGTTGATTTTCTGTTTAGATGATCTGTCCATTGCTGTAAGTGGGGTGTGGAAGTCCTCTACTATTATGGTATTATTATCAGTGAGTTTCTTTATGTTTGTGATTAATTGATTTATATATTAGGGTATGCCACATTCAGAGCATAAATGTTTACAATTGTTAGGTCTTCTTGGTGGATAGACCCCTTAATTATGGTATAATGCCCTCCTTCATCTCTTGCTACAGTCTTTACTTTAAAGTCTAGATAGTCTGATATAAGTATGGCTACTCCAGCTTTCTTTTGTTGACCATTAGCATGATAGATGGTTCCATCCCTTTACTTTCAATCTGAAGGTGTCTTTAGGTCTAAAGTGGGTCTCTCATAAAGAACATATAGATGGATCTTACTTTCTTATCCATTCTGTTACCCTATGTCTTTTGATTGGAGCATTTAGTCCATTGATGTTTAGAGTGAATACTGAAAGATATGAGTTTATTGCCATTATGTTTCTTGTAGCGTTGGAGTTTCTGGTGGTGTTCTCTGGTCTTTCTAGTCTTTGTTGCTTTTGGTCGTCTTCTTCTTCTTCTTCTTCTTCTTCTTCTTCTTCTTCTTTTTCATCCGTTCTCCCCTCAGAGAGTCCCCCTTAAAATTTCCTGAAGGGCTGGTTTAGTGGTCACGAACTCCTTTAATTTTATTTGTCTGGGAAACTTTTGATCTCTCCTTCTATTTTGAATGAGAGCCTTGCTGGATGAAGAATTCTTGGCTGCATATTTTTCTGATTCAGCACATTGAACATATCCTGCCACTCCTTTCTGGCCTGTCAAGTTTCTGTGGATAGGTCTGCTGCAAACCTGATCTGTCTTCCCTTGTAGATTAAGGACTTTTTTCCCCCTTGCTGCTTTCATGATTCTTTCCTTGCATGAGTATTTTGTGGATTTGACTATGATATGCCTTGTTGATTGTCCATTTTTGTTGAATCTTATTGGAGTCCTCTGTGCTTCCTGGATTTTTATGTCTGTGTCTTTCCCCAGGTTAGGAAAGTTTTTCACTATGATTTGCTCACATAACACTTCTACCCCTTTTTCTCTTTTTTCATCTTCTGGGACCCTATGATTCTGATGTTGTTCCTTTTTAATGAGTCACTGATTTCTCTAATTCTTAAATTGTGCTGTTTTGCCTTAGTCTCCCTTTTTTTTCTGCTTCATTATTCTCCATAAGTTTGTCTTCTGTATAACTGACTCACTGCTCTGCCTCATCCATCCTTGCCACTGTGGCATCCATTCGAGATTGCCCCTATTATAACATTTTTTATTTCATTCTGAGTAGTTTTTACTTCTTTATCCCCACAGAGAGGGATTCTAATCTATTTTCAACCCCAGCTAGTTCTCTTATTATCGTGATTCTAAATTCTGGTTCAGACATCTTGCTTGTATCTGTGTTGATTAAGTCCCTGACTGTCATTTCTTCCTGCTCTTTCTTTTGGGGTGAATTCCTTCATTTCATCAGTTTGAAGGAAGAAAAGGAATTAATAAGGTAAAAAAATTAAAATTAAAAAATTAAAAACAACACATACAAAAAAAATCAAATAAATGATGCTAGATCCTAGGTGTGTTTTGGTCTGGTTATTGAAAGGAGCTTGATAGATTAGAGAAAAAAGGGGAGGGGGAGGAAAAAAAAGAAAAACAAGAAAAAACTTTAAAAAAGGAAAACACTTGAAAATTTCAGAAAATGAATACAGTGAAATAGAATAAAATGAAATGATGGAAACAAAATAGACTTTGAAAAATTTACAAAAAAGTAAAAAATATAGTACAAAAAATAAAGAAAAATATTGTTAATAAAAATTGAAAATACAAATAAATTTTTCTCTTTCTGTATTCAAGAAAAAGAAAAGAAATAAAAAGAAAAAAAGAAAATTGAATAGATGGATCAATGAACAGACTGAAATACGATTGGATTTACATCATTTTGCCCTAGAAGTCAAACTATGAAGCACTTTATAGTCCATAAACTAAGCAGGCCAAGAGATTTTTGGTGTTCCTGAAGAGCAAGATTGGCACAGTTGGGCGAGGCTTAGTGTAATGGCTCCGTTCTCCACTAGATGGTGTTGTTTAGCTTACTGGGGTGGACTGTTGTATATGCACATGTGTAGGAGGGGTGAAAACGGCATCACCCAGCTACCCAGTCTCTAGTATCAGAACTCTGTGCTCTCCCCAACCAGCAATCCTGCACCTGTTCTTTGTCTCTGGCTTCCGTCCACTCCCCACTTTTACACTGTCTGTGACCAAGCTGTCAGGTTGCCAGGTGGCACCTCCCTCCTGAGTTTTATCTCAGATGTGGCTGTATTTCCCAACCCCTCACTTCTGAGGGACTATAGCTTTGACCCACTCAGATCCTCTGGGGGATGGTCTCACCAAACAATGGCCAGGTGCCAGCTGCACCCAGGAATGTTTGCAGGACTGTGCTGCCACCAATGCCCAGAGACTGTGGCTGGGTGCCAGCTCACCCCAGAAAATGTTCACGCAATCGTATAGCAGCAGCATTTCAGGAAATGGAAAATCACAACACACATCTGGCACCAGCCTTCACCCTTAACAACCTTGTTCCAACACCAGCAAATGTAGTTGTTCTTTGGAGTCTGCTGGGACTGGGTGGCCACACAGCTTCTACCAAATGTCCTTCCAGCAGTGGAACTGCTTCTCCTTGTGTGGCCTGTGGACCACCTGGACCCCACTCTGCTCCAGGGGATTCACCCTTCCCACCAGAGCACCACCAGATACTGAGCTGCAGAGTTTAAGACTCTGTGCTCCCCCTGTTTTCAGGGTCTTAATAGAATTTAAGCCTTCTCCTTTCTCCTTTCTCTCTTCCTCATTCAGTCTCTGTGGCTGTTTCCATTTTTCCACTTTCTTTCCAGCTGCTTTGGGGGGGGGGTGCTTTTCCCACACTCTCCCCCCATCTCTGTCCTCTCTCTGCAAACAAAAACTGCTCCCTGCCCTCCACGGCTTCTCTCTCCCCCACTTCACTTCTCTGCACCACGTACCTGCTGAGTTCTATGGTTCAGGTTGTGCAGATTGTTGTATTAATCCTCAGATAAGTTTTCTAGGTGTGCAGGATGGTTTAGTGTTGGTCTGGCTGTATTTCATGGACACAAGATGCAAAAAAACTTCCATGCTATTCCGCCATCTTGGCTCCTCCCCTTCTTCTATCACTTTGATCCAGTGTCTCTGCAACCAAGATTTTGATAACAATTGAACAGCAGAAAGTCCAAAGCAAAGTTCTCTGCCACAACATTGAAATGTATTTCCTTAAGTTCATGTTCACAGATTTATTTGCTTTGTCAGATTCCTAAAGAGTTCACATTCTCCTATTTGAAAAAAAAATCAACTCAGTAGGCCATTTCCCTGGGAATGTAGGGTAAGTTAGTACTCTAAAAATAAGATCAGGTTGAGATTTTCCTTCATAGACAGTCTGGGTCTTCTGCAATGAACAAACAGGTCAAAAGCACCCAAAGCCTAAGTCATTAAACTTGGTTCTAGTAATATTTGTCTTGGGAATTTTAAAAGCAGATTTTTCAGAAAAATATTTTAAATCATTAAAAATAACTATAGAACAATTCCTTTCAAGTTACCAAACCTCCTGGCCAAATAGTTGCAAAATTAACTCATAGGCAACTGACTGGTGAGACCAACTGTCAAGAACTGTTAGACATAAACTGATAATCTGGAAGGCATGTTGGTCTTATAGTAAATGATCTTGTGGTTTATGTGTGGCAGAGATTAAGTGGCAAGCCTAGGTGCTGATTGAAATCATTGTGATAAGCATCAATTGCAATGTATCACCAGTTCAGGGTGAAGGTCTCCCAGCTTACCAAAGGGCCCCCTTCATCCTGTGTGTCCACTTGGATTCTCAGCTTCACCTTTAAAGTACCAAAAAAATTAATGGAGGAGCACATAGTTTATCCTCCCTTGTTAACTGGGATGGACGGCACTGCTCTACTGGAGAGGTCTTGGCATTGGATCTGGGAGAGACTGGGCAGAGGATCTCACAGTGCCCAGGCACAGGCAGCCTTGAGCAAATCTTAGGATGGAAAGAAACAGGGCCTTCTGAGGATTTAGTCAGAATTGAGCCTTTTATGATCTCACTAGACTTGTGCCCTGCAATCATATTCTTAAATCTGCCCTCTTTTCCAGTTCTGGTTCTGGAAACCTGGCCCCATGGCATTTTGAGAAGATGACATGATGTTTATTTTATGACTTGTATTTTAATAATAGCCATAGGATCCTTTGAAAATTAATTGTTTTGTTTGTTTTCTCACTAACACATCCATAATTTATTTTTGTAGCATTTCACCAGTAGCTATCCAACCAGGCACTAAAAGAGAACTTCATCAATAATCCTATGATGAAATGCAATTCCAAGACTTAGTTCCTAATAGTCTGAAAATCAGTTTCTAAATGAAAGAATCTCAGTTATGCTAGAAGGGCAAGAAGCCTGAAGTAATTAGACTTACAGTATTCTAATTTTTCATTTCTTTCTTTCATATATATATGCCTGTTAGCCTTTGTTTAGGAGACAGCTTAAGAAAACATTTTGATTTGTATAGTCTATAAATTAAATGCTACTGATAAAAGAGAATAAATGTAAACTTGAGGGCTCCAGCTAAAACCACACACATGATTTATTCAAATGCAAAGGATCAGTGTTACCCAAGACATTTACTAGTGAGCTATAGAATGATTTTATAAGGGGGTATTTTACAGGATTTCCTGACTATTTTAACTTTAAAGTCCATCTGTATTCCACAAAGTCTAGGGTGCACTGGGAAAGGAGTTTCTCAGGGGAATAGGGAGAAGTTGATGGTCAGATGTTTTTTAAACTTTTGACTCACTGAGCCCATTTGATGGTTAGATATTGGCATAACATATCGTTTGTTTTCTATTTTTTCTTTTATAAAAATTTTTTTAATGTTTATTTTTGAGAGAGAGAGAGAGTCAGAGCGTGAGCAAGGGAAGGGAAGAGAGAGAGGAAGACACAGAATCTGAAGCAGGATCCAGGCTCTGAGCTGTCAGAGCAGAGCCCGACATGGGGCTCGAACTCATGAACTGTGAGATGACTTGAGCTGAAGTCATATGCTTAACCGACTGAGCCACCCAAGCACCAAATGCAGCAGAACATTTAGACATTTGTGTTTTGGGTAACACATTAGATGGACTCCTTCTTTTAGAAGAGAAATATCAGGAAGAGAGGTCACAGCCACATGAAGCATCTTCTTTCAGAGAATTTGCCTACACCCTGCCCACCTTTGTACCTCTGTAAAAGGTACCCTGGGAGCACCTGGGTGGCTCAGTCGGTTGAGCATCTGACTTTGCCTCAGGTCGTGATCTCACAGTTTGTGGGTTCGAGCCCCACATCAGGCTCTGTGCTGACAGCTCAGAGCCTGAAACCTGCTTCAGATTCTGTGTCTCCCTCTTATTCTGCTCCCTCCCTGCTCACACACTGTCTCTCTCTCTCTCAAAAATAAATAAACATTAAAAAAATTAAAAGGCACCCTGAAAGTTTAGATTCCATTTTGGCCCAATATTAAGAAATTTGTTCTGTTTCAGGGGGAAAGGCTCAGAGCTTATTGTAAAGTGGAACTTTGGGGTCTTGAGTCTGGAGGTGGTGTTTCCTGATAATGTTCCTCTACCAGCTTTGTTTCAGCTACATTTGCATAGGGTTCGTTTTCATCCTTCTTTCCTGGGATGTAGAAAGCAAAATGCCAAATAATATTCTGTGATTACCAATAGTTAATTCCAAATCATCTCTTCAATTTTCATTTTCCATAGAAACCACATTTTAAAATACCTAGACACATATCATTAGTGCAAAGTGGAGATCCTCTCTATGTTTGTAAGAGCCATGTACTTACACTGGGATCGGGATATCTGTGAAGCCCTGATGTTATATGAATGTGTTCATGCATGTCCTAGGGAGTGGATCCAAGGCAGATTCTGAACAGGGTTCATGGTCCCAGAAAGCTTATGTGTCACTGGTGGAGAAAACACCAATATCATTCTTTGCTGATATACAGACCTAATTTGTCAGGCTTTGTGCTATTAAAAGTCTACTTTTGCCTTTATTGGAGTAAACACCATAGTCTATGGCAACCCTACATAAAAGCAAGGAGTGTTCTTAATGAAAGGGACCAGATAGTAAGTATCTAGATAAGAGACCCAGACCTAGAAAAGAGATGACTCTAGACATGAATATATCCAGTGAGCCTGATACAGGAGGACATGAAAATTAAATGAAGCCTTCTTAATCAGAAAGCTTTTTATTCTTATTTTGCAACAGGATACAAATGCTGACTTCCCAAGGATTAGAGACCAGGAGCTTGGCACAGAGTCAACAAATTAAAAAGTATTGTTCTTTCCAAAACAAGCAAAATGGATGAATTCATAGGTGAAGTCTTTCAAATGACGGAGGCATAAATAAATCTGGTACAATTTAAACGTTCTAGAGTAAAAAGAAAGAAAAATCTTCTAAATTATTTTCTTTATCCACCGTAGATATCATTGGAACTAGAACAGCCAAAGTTAGCACTAAAATAGAAAATGATAGGTCAATCTTGTTGGTGAATGTAAATATAAAAACCTAAAGTTAAATATTGGCAAATAGATTTCAAAAGTACAAGACAATAGAACATTACACCCAGGTTGTAAGGTTGCCTCAATATTCAGGAAGTTATTACAATAAACTATATTAATAGACAACCATATCATCCTCTCCATAGATCCAAAAAACAACATCTATCTGACAATTCTTTCTATTAGTAATCCCACTGGCTTCTACTTTCATAACAATGCTAAGTATTAGTGGTATTACTAGTGATATTACTAACTATCTCTTTGTCTTGTTCCCAATTTTAGTGAAACCATTTCTAGTAGTTCCCCAGTAAACATGGGTAAGAAATGAAGATTCAATATTGGGAAGAAAAATGAAATTATCACCACTTATAAATAACCTTATTATATGACCCAAACTAATTGATTGAAACTCTTAGAAACAATAAATTATTTCTAATATGTAAGCATTGATAACTCTACTATAAGCAAAAAAAAAAAAACACCCAATTAGAAAACATAATGGCAAAAATGTTTCATTTTTAGATTAACCAAGAAAAATAAAATATCTTTTTTTTTTTAATTTTTTTTTTAACGTTTATTTATTTTTGGGACAGAGAGAGACAGAGCATGAACGGGGGAGGGGCAGAGAGAGAGGGAGACACAGAATCGGAAACAGGCTCCAGGCTCTGAGCCGTCAGCCCAGAGCCTGACGCGGGGCTCGAACTCCCGGACCGCGAGATCGTGACCTGGCTGAAGTCGGACGCTTAACTGACTGCGCCACCCAGGCGCCCCAAAAAAATAAAATATCTTAATAAGAAATGTGCAGGACCATGATCTCAAAGTAATGTCTGCACTCACATGTTCATTGCATCATTATTCACAATAGCCAAGATATGGGAGCAACCTAAGTGTCTGTCAATGGATGAATGGATGAAGACAATGTGATACAGACACACACACACACACACACACACACACACACACACGGGTCTTATTCAGCCATGAGAAAAAAGGAAATCCTGCCATTTGTGACAGCATAGATGGACCTTGAAGGCATCATGCTAGTAAAATTAGTCAGATAGAGAAAGACAAATACTGTATGACCTCATATGTGGAATCTAAAAAAGTTGAACTCACACAATGTTATTTGTCTATTATACTCAATAAGGGTAGAAAAATTGCGCAGGACCAATTTAATGAAAAATTTACAACTATCGAAAGATGTAGAAGATTTGAATATATGCCAAGATCAACTGTAAATTAATCTATAAATTCAAAACAACTTCAATTAAAATATAAATAGGATGCTTTTGACAGCAGAGTAACCCTGGTCTTGTCAGAACCAGTATGTGAGAAAAGTTATAATGGTTTTAGAAAATGAAAGTAATGAGGAAAGATTAGCTTGCCAGGAATTGAAATGTGCAATGAAGCTATAATAATTAAAATAGTTGATGAAGAAAGAGACTAGTAGAACAATGGAAAAGAAGAGAGTAAGGAAATAGGCCCCAGGTTATTGGCAACTTTAACAGTTAAGATAGTATTTAAAATCAGTGTTAAAGACATTTTAAGAGACACTTAAGGAGACATTTAAAGATAGAAAGCAAACTGAGGGTTGATGGAGGGAAGTGGGTGGGGGGTGGGCCAGATGGGTGATGGGTATTAAGGAGGGCACTTGTTGTGATGAGCACTGGGTGTTGTATATAAGTGATGAATCACTGAATTCTACTCCTGAAACCAATATTGCACTGTATGTTAACTAAATAAAATTTAAACAAAAATAAAATAAAATCAGTGTGCGAAAGAGAGATTTTACCATATACAGTATTATGGCAACAAAGCAAACGATTGAAAAATATATATATACACTAATCCCTCTTATTATTCCTAATTCCTTATGTAAAAATGGATAGAAGTTTTCAATATTAAAAAAAACATAAAACTTCTGGTAAGAAAGCATGGATAATTTAAAATCCTGGAGAGGAATAGTTCTTTCTAATCAGAACACAAAACCCAAAGCCATAAAGGGAAAGTACCAATAAATTTCATTAGATACAATTTAAAAAAATTGAATGGAGAAAAACTCTAACAAGTAAAAAGTAGAAAATAAAAAGAAGAAAGGAAACTGATGAAAAAAATCAGGCAAAAAGCCAACTTCCTTAATTTACATAGAACTTATATTGTTTATTTACATTTATATTATTAATTATATATTTATATTGTTAGAGAAAATACAATGAAATCAAACCATTTTAGAAGCAAGCAAAGAACCTGAAGTCAGTTTTTAGGAGGAAAAAGTATCATTGCCAATAAACACATGAAAAGACGCTCCATCAAAAGAATGTAAAAACAGCCACACTGGGAGAAAATATTTGGAAAAGATATATCTGATAAAGAACTGTTATCCAAAATATTCTAATAACTCTTAAAATCAGCAATAAGAAAATGAACAACCCAATTTAAAAATGGGCTAAAGATCTGAATAGACATCTGACCAAAGAAGATATACAGATGGCAAATATACACATGAAAAAATGCTCCACATCATATGTCCACAGGGAAATGCAAATTAAACCAAGGAGATACCACTGCACACCTATCAGAATGGCTAAAATCTAGATCCTGACAACACAGAATGCTGACAAGGATGTAGAGTAATAAAAATTCTCATTCATTGCTGGTGGGAGGGCCAACTGGAAGTTTGGAAGACAGTTTGGTAGTCTCTTACAAAACCAAATATACTCTTACCATATGATCCAGTGATCACCCTCCTAGTGTTTACCCAAAAAGTTGAAAACTTAAGTCCATACAAAAACCTACACACAGATGTTTATTGTATATTTATTCATAATTGCCAAAACTTGGAAGCAACCATGTTGTCTTTCATTAGGTGGGTGGATAAATAAACTATGGTACATCCAGACTATAGAATATTATTATGAGTTATCATGCTATGGAAAAACATGGAGGAATCTTAAATACATATTACTAAGTGAAAAAAGCCAATCTGTAAATGTCAAATACTGTATGACTCCAAATATACAGTATTCTGGAAAAGACAAAAACATAGAGACAGTAAAAAGATGAATGGTTGCCAAGGCTGGTGGGGAAGGAGGGATGAACAGAAGGGACACAGAGGATTTTGAGGGCAATGAAAGTAATCTATACAATATTATAATGGTGGGTACATACATGTTATTATACATTTGTTCAAAACCATAAAATATACACCACCAAGAGGAGCCCCAATGTAAACCAGGGACTTTGGGTAATAATGACTTAAGCGTGTAGGTTCATACATTGTAACAAAGTTGGAAGATGTTGGTAATGGGGGAGGATGCATGTGAGTAGGGGCACACTGTACTTCCTTCTCAGGTTTTCTATGAACCTAAAACTGCTCTTAAAAAAACGTCAATTAAAAAAAGAGATGTTCTAATAAGAAAGCAAAAATTAAAAAGGTTAATGGTACTCAGAAATGATGAGGGTATGGAAAAAGCATGTGTACGCTACTCCGTCCATTTTCCTCATTAGACATGTTGCAAAATACCTTTGAGATACACATACAATAACATTCATTGCTGCATTGAAGGAAAAGCAACAATAGGAAAAACCAAGAGTCCATAGTTGGGAGACAGGATGATACATCCCAAGGGGAAAAGATTGGGAGGATCTGATTGTGATTATGGGGAAAGTTTTATTAAGTGAAAAACCAAGGCATGGAACAGTGTTTTTAATATTACCCTATTTGTGTAATTTTTTATTAATAGTTAAAAAGATAAATACAAAATTATTTTCAGGAAAAGATAATAAGAAATGAATAACAGTGGTGACCTTTGAGGATTTTACCTGTTTATATTTTCCAACAATGGATTCCTTCCCTTTTTTCCTGTTTATATTCCCTAACAATAGATTACTTTTTTAAAAAGCAGCAGGAGTCATCAAAATAGGGAGATTGTGAAATTTTGTGTTTTCATCATAGTTGTTTTGCCATTTTAAAATCAATATTTTTTTTTTAACAAAAAAGCCAATTGCATCAAAGAAAAAAAATGTTCCCTTTCCTCCCTTCCCATTTTCTTTCCAGGACTAGGCTGGCTAAATCTGGATACTGAAACATTTGTAGTGTCACAATTTAATCCATGATGTGAAGGGAAGGAATATCTCCCAGCAGATGTTAACATAAGAGCACTAAAACCACCTGCCAAGTCCGCCTTTTCCACAGCTGGAAGCAGATGTCCACTGCCCACTTTAGTTTGCCCTACTCCCCCCACCTCCATTCCTACAGGAATGATAGATAAACAGAAAAAAGGCAAAAAAAACTTGTCAATATTAAAAAGCGTGATCAATTATTAAAACCATAGGTGAAGAAAGTGCTCAGGCCAGATATAAAAAGAAATTTCTGGTGATGACGGTGTCACTGGATGTCCCAGGCTTGAAGGGGGAAAAGCTAGAGGCAAAGCAGGTTGGCAGCACTGGGGACTCCATGGTCACCACCTGCCCCCCTGCCCACAGTAAGTGATGTGCGTGCTGCTGATGCAGTTTGGTGTCATTTCCCCCTTGAAGCATGTTAATTTTAATTTGCCTATATATAAAAATACAAATTTGTGTAAAATATCCCATTTCACAGAGAACAGCTGGTGTACTTCATTTAAATTTAGAAAAGTTTTTATTGTGCTAAAATATATGTAATATAAAATTTACCACTTTAACCATTTTAAGCATACATTTAACCACTTTTAAGCATGTAATTCAGTATCATTAATTACATTCACATTATTGTGCATCCATCACCACCATCCATCGCCAGAACTTTAACATCATCCCAAACTGAAACTCTGTCTCCATTAAATAACAACTCCCCTTTCCTCCTCCCTAGCCCAGTCCCTGGCAACCACCACTGACTTATTGTCTTTATGAATTGACTTTATGAATTGAGGTATCTCATATAGGTGGAATCATTCAGTACTTGTCCATTTATGAATGGCTTATTTCACTTAGTATAATGTCTTCAATGTCCATTTTGTAGCATGTATCAGAATTTCCTCCCTTTTTAGGCTGAGCAATATTCCATTGTAGTTATATACCACATTTTGTTTATCCCTTCATCATCCATTGATGGACACTTGGGCTATTTGGCATAGATATTTTTAGAGGGAATCAATATTGGTATTTGGGGCAGGAAAATTAAGTTGTAGGATTTCTTGCACTGAAGGATGTAACTCATTATCTTGAAAAAGTTTTCTGTAGTTCAGGGATGTTTGGGTGGCTCAGTCGGTTAAGCGTCCAGCTTCAGCTCAGGTCATGATCTCATGGTTCGTTGGTTTGAGCCTTGTGTCGAGCTCTGTGCTGACAGCTCAGAGCCTGGATCCTGCTTCAGATTCTGTGTCTCCATCTCTCTCTGCCCCTCCCCTGCTCATGCTCTGTCTCTGTCTCTCAAAACTGAATAAATGTTATGAAAAATAAAAAAATAAAAAACCACTGGTTTAAAAAAGTTTTCTGCAGTTCAAGTGAGAACTCACAGGAAACTCACAGTGTTTGGCTCCTTCTGAAGTAAATTCAATGTAATCAACAGAATAAAATTTTAGAAAATTTCACTTATGTTCTCAATGTGATCCACAATAACATTGTATCTTTGAAACTTGGTAAGAGAATGATGAAAAGGACAGCTAGGAGATAATGGGGGCACCTTTGAAAGGCTGGTTCAGATGCCTGACATAGAGGCTACCCAAAAGGCACTCACTGAGTTAGAAAACAAACTAAGAAAATTCACCTGAAACCCAGTGGAAATAAGAGATGAAAATAGACAATAAAAAAGATCTAGAGATCAAATCTAACAACAATAGGATATTCCAAAAAAAAAATTACCAATGAAATAAAAGGTAAAAACATTTTCTGATCTTAAAAAAATACACTTTAGACTTAACATTGAAAGTCCAGTCATACATCAGAGATCTGGAATTTATATACTAAAATACATATGTATGTTCATGGAAGAAAATTTAGTAAGCACATAAATAAGAAGAAAACTGATAACCCAACACACAGCAAGCCTCTGTAACTACATCCAGAAGAATTTTCAAACTGATGAATCCTATAAACAATCAGGAGAAACTTTCAGGATCCTTGGGAAAAAAACAATAGCCAAGAAACTTTTGAGTGTTCCCTGTCAAGCACTAATGATTATTTAAATGATTAAAGGAAACATTTTATTTTCTACTGTTCAACTGTCAAAGGTGCGTGAGGACAAGGAAAGACAGATATCCTCAAGACGATAAGAAGACAGAAATTGACCACACATCAGAGATACAATCCCAGGTTTGAGGAAATTGTGCATGGAAATGAATAAGGAAACTAGTTAGCTATAAAGAGATAGGGAAAATAATTGTGAGGGTACATTATTGTTTTATTATTCAAATATACATTGTATGACTTATTGCATGAATGGGTTAAATAAAAAATACTTTAACCTTAATCAAAAAGCCACCCTGAAAAACTCTACAAAGAAAAACACAACTCAGTAACAAGACTAACCATGGTAAAGAATACTTGTTTAAACCAAAAAGTCATATGGTATCTGTCTTTCTCTGTATGGCTTATTTCACTTAGCATAACACTCTCCAGTTCCATCCACGTTGCTACAAAAGGCCATATTTCATTCTTTCGCATTGCCACGTGGTACTCCATTGTGTATATAAACCTCAATTTCTTTATCCATTCATCAGTTGATGGACATTTAGGCTCTTTCCATAATTTGGCTATTGTTGAGAGTGCTGCTATAAACATTGGGGTACAAGTGCCCCTATGCATCAGTACTCCTGTATCCCTTGGGTAAATTCCTAGCAGTGCTACTGCTGGGTCATAGGGTAGGTCTATTTTTAATTTTTTGAGGAACCTCCACACTGTTTTCCAGAGTGGCTGCACCAATATGTTTTCACTCTTATGTGGATCCTGAGAAACTTAACAGAAACCCATGGGGGAGGGGAAGGAAAAAAAAAAAGGAGGTTAGAGTGGGAGAGAGCCAAAGCATAAGAGACTCTTAAAAACTGAGAACAAACTGAAGGCTGATGGGGGGTGGGAGGGAGGGGAGGGTGGGTGATGGGTATTGAGGAGGGCACCTTTTGGGATGAGCACTGGGTGTTGTATGGAAACCAATTTGACAATAAATTTCAGATATTGAAAAAAAATAAAAATAAAAAATATGAAAAAATAAAACAAAAAGTCAGTGTCATACTTGTTGAGGCGCAGAGGGACTTTGATGGGGCTTTTACCCACCACTAACCTCACAGGGGCAGGTGTCCACAGGAGTAGATTGTACACATAGGTCTGATCTATTCATGTTGGAAATGTAAATTATTATTTTGAATGCATTGAAATATACCTTTATGTGTTCATGAACTTCACTTCTAGTTCATGACTAGTTTAATGTATTTTTTTTTCAACGTTTTTATTTATTTTTGGGACAGAGAGAGACAGAGCATGAACGGGGGAGGGGCAGAGAGAGAGGGAGACACAGAATCGGAAACAGGCTCCAGGCTCTGAGCCATCAGCCCAGAGCCCGACGCGGGGCTCGAACTCACGGACCGCGAGATTGTGACCTGGCTGAAGTCGGATGCTCAACCGACTGCGCCACCCAGGCGCTCCAAGTTCATGACTAGTTTATAAAGGGCTCTTGAGCAGCCATGAGGACTAACATGGTGACTATATTAGTGGGCAGGATCACAAAATTCCACAGATAGCATGGCTTAAGCAACAGACATTAACTTTCTCACAGTGCTGAAGGTTAGAAATCCTAGAGCAAGGTTTTGGCAAATCTGGTTTCTCCTGAGGGCTTTCTCTTTGGCTTGCAGATGGCCTTCTCCTCACGGTGGCCTTACCTGCCCTTTTCTCTGCGCACATGCATCTCTGGTGGCTCTCCCACTTCTTATAGACACGCCAGTCTGATTGGATTAGGGCCCCGCCCTAAAGACCTCATTTAACCTTAAAACTTCTTTAATAAAGGCTCTATATTCAAATATGTTAGTTACATGGGGAGTTAGGGCTTCACCATGTGAATTTGGGGGAACATAAGTCAGTTCATAACAGAGGCCTACTGTCTTCTTCAGATGACTTGATGAAATCTACCCTAGCCATCTGGTCAAGTCTCTGTGCTCCTAGAGCTAGCTTGCTATTAACCATTATTATAAATAATATATATTATATATTTATGTAAATACGTATTATCACATAAGTATATAATTACATATTTAATATATTCTTATATACTTAATGTGTATATTTAATCTATATATATTAAAACGTAAGGATTTGATTCTAATTTTCTGGGACTCTTTAATGATACAACACTGGAGAAGAAGGTTGACCTGAAAGTACCAGTCTTGTCTCCCTGGTCCTATAAATATAGATACAGATGTAGATGTACATATAGTTGTAGCTGTAGATATAGATATAAATAGAGGTATACAGATATATGCATATATACAATTATATATGAATTTTTCTTTTCTTATTTATGTGAGCTTGATCATCTCTCCACAGTCCAACAAACCAAAAATATACTCATGCATTGCAGTGCTTAGCCTTGACACAGTAAAGGTTTTTACAATCAAAATTCAACCAAAATAAGTATATAGGGTATCATCCTTTTTAACACTTTAAAAGAGTATAAATAGTGTATACTCTTTGGAAATATATATAAAGAGAAAAGTTATCACCTGTAATCGTACCACTTAAGAGACTGAGGAACTCATAGAAATGAAAGGCTTTTGATTCTCTCAGCTCTGGAGCCAGCGTTTGGAGAAAATTTAACAAGTCTCCCAGTGAGGGGGTCCCAGCCAGCATCTGGGTTATGTGGACTCTCATGGCCATCTGGCACTGTGTCTTTTGCACAGTAAGTGTCCAATAAAGGGTCATCAGATTGGCAAAAATCTAGCTGAAAACTTTCCAGTTTTTAAAACCCAAATGAGCTATCTATAAAAACTCTTTTTATTAACACTTCATTGAAGGATAAAAAATTTCGAATATAAAGATCTTGATTCCAGATTTGCAACGTTCAGTTCCAGTGTTCAACCCAATGGTCACGCTCTGGAAAAACTTGCCTTCAAGGAAAAAGTCTTGAGAAAAAGTAGATTCTTACTTCCCAAAGATCTCACAGAGCCTATTAAGTAAATTAAATCTGAGCTATACACAGACTGAATGAATGTAGGGTATAAGGCATTCTGGTTTGACAGAGATACACCTGGGACTTGGAAGGGTGGGCTCAGTTCCTACTGACCTCAAGCAGAAAATTGGCCAGTTGGCCACCCATGGGAGGTGCAGAGAGATAGCCATTACCAGCCGGCCTGGTCCCCACCCCCAGGAGGGCCACACTTCCCTTCTGCCGACCACATTTTCAAGCTTAATTAAAAGTTCATGGTTGTGATATACAGCAAACTGCCATCAACATTTTTGCCATCCTTGGTCTATGAGGAAAGTGAAGGTTGATTAGCAAGTGATTTGATACCCATCTCTCATTTCTTTGCTTCAAAATACACCAGACTGACCAAGGAGCCAAGCTCTCAAAATGCACCTATTCAAGAGTTTGCTGTTTACCCTGTCCCCTCACAATAATTAATCTCAGGTTGTGGTGTATAGTTAAGTCCCACCTCCTCCGACCACCTGCAGGGTCCTGGATTTAAGGTGCTAACATCTGACCTGGAAGCCAGGACCAGCACTTTTAGATCAGACATCTTCCCAGGTGCAATTTCATTACAGTTTCAAAAAGTCAGGATCAGATCCTTCCATTTTAATGCACAGAGATAATTTCTTTTCCCTTTTGGAGTTTTCCTGGGTTACTTTTGACAAAGATGGCAGAAGCCCTAAAATTAATGAAGTCCCCAGGCATGTTACCAGGGTGTAAATGCCCTAATCTGTGTCCCCACCAAAGAAAAGTCATAATTATCAGGTAGCCCTAGGATCTAAAGTGGAAGCCCGATCCTCTGGATTTTCTTATATTGCTCCCAGGGCTGTGGATAATTTCTCCTCCCGTATGCTTAACTATAACCATCTTTTATGAAAAATGTCTACTTTGCCGGCATTTCAGAAGAGGTCAGTAGAAACTTAGCACCAAAACTTAATGCTTTGGTATGTGGGTATAAATGTTTATTTATACATCCAAATAGATGCATTTCTATATAGTCATTAACAGGTTGCTTTGAAGAATTCCTTGAGTTTTACTGGAGCCTATTTAATTTTATTGGCTAAGTATATAATATGTGTGTGTCACACTTTCAGATGAAAAAAAAATCTTGCTTGCTTAAAATTGCCAGCATTAACCTAAGGTTGCTTTTTTTTTTTTAATCTATTTGAAATTACTGTTATTTTTCTTTCTAGACTCTAGCAATGTCTAAGTCTGTTTAGTTTGCTAAGTCTCTTTAGTTTGCCTTTTCTTAAGGACTTAAGGAGCTCATATGAGGTAATTTTGCTCTCCTATGTGCACAGGAACTATCAGGTGAGAAGAGAGGGGACTTGTCAGGAGATTTATTTCAGAATATTTATTCAAGAGCAGGGGAATCTAACTTTTCAAATGATTTGCCCAAAGTCATATGGGCTTTTTTTTTTAAGTTTATTTATTTTTGAGACAAAGAGAGAGCATGAACGGGGGAGGGGCAGAGAGAGAGGGAGACACAGAATCAGAAGCAGGCTCCAGGCTCTGAGCCATCAGCCCAGAGCCCCGTCGGGGCTCGAACTCACGGACCGCGAGATCGTGATCTGAGCTGAAGTCGGAGGCTTAACCGACTGAGCCACCCAGGCGCCCTGGGAATCTAACTTTTCAAAGAGCTATTTATAACCTGAAACAATCATGTGATTTACGGGTGGAGTGCTCCCAAATAACCTGCCTTTGAAGATTCTGCATTGTTCTCTCCAATGTTCCAGATGTGCATGATGAAGCACTTTGAACTGAGAAGAAAATATGGACAATGTACATTTCAGGTGTAGGGTGTGGGGGCTAATTATTGCTTGTGTGTATGTGTGTGTGTGTGTGTGTGTGTGTGTGTGTGTGTTTGTGCACATGCACAGGGACACACCTTGTTAGGCTAATATAAGTAGGAAGTTAAAAGCACACTGAAGGCAAACAGAACCAGATTCAAACCCTTGCTCTCTGACCTACTGACTAGCTGTATCCATTTGAAGCTGAGAATACCCAACCCCAACAGTTGTGTGGGGATTTTTTGCCTTACTCCTTCATACACTTAGTTCCCACTCTTAAAATCTTTTTAAAAATAATTTAAGGGGTGGGGAGAAATGGAATAAAGAAATGGATAATACCATTTTGTCATAATTTTTCTTCTTACTTGGATTATGCAAATTAAAATTTTAAATGATGCTTTACTCATTTGTTGCCAAATATTAAAGAAAATATCCCCTTGCCCTATATTTCCCCAAATAATATACAAGGATGTCAAAAAACTGGGATGGGTTTATATTCCTGGCTATCAGGGTTATTCATGTAGAGTTAGGGTCCAGAAGCAGGCATTATGGGTTAAGGGTTTGGTCCCCTACAAGTCTAAGCCCATGTATCAGCATGGACAAAAGTCAATGACCACTGTTCTTATCACCTAGAACTGTACTATAATATGGGGCTGAAAGACGATTCTGTTGTGATTCTTGATGATTCGATGGCTTCCATGTCATCTAAAAGAGACGCTCTGTCCCACACTCTGGCTTCTCAGTTCCTAATGCCGATCTATTCCAGCAGGGACTCCCAAAGTTCTAATCCACATCTTCACACCTCCAGTGACAGCATCACTTTCAGATTCAGTTTTGGGTACACGACTCTTGGGTCATCCTCCCTGCACTTTGCAGCCCGCTTCCCTGCCCTGCCTTAACTATATGATTGCACCCATGTGTTCACCTTCCTCCCTGGCTAAGATTCTGCCATACCTCACTCTAATCTATCACTTGCTCCTGTTATCCTTGTGTCATTGTCACCTGGAAAAACCTAGCCCTGATTAAACGCAATTCCTTCTGCTCTTTACTTGCTTCTAAGCAGCAGAAGAGTCTTCCATTAGTCTTATGACCACAGATCTCAGGGTCCCTATAGCATTCCCCAGAAGTACTCCACCTTTACCACATTTAGAGAAGGCTGTTTCACATTTTCTTCTTTTTCCTCAAACCTCAGCAACCCCTCCACTGTCAGTTGATGACCTGCCTTTCTCACTGAGAAAATGGAGGCAATCACAACACAGCCAACCTGTGCTCCCACCACTGGGTCTACTAGCTTGCCTGCATGTGGGCAATGCCTCCTTCCTGTCACCACTGTGACATCCTATTCCATCTTGCCTTCTAAGAAACCCTGATCATGAAATTGGTAACTGTCTCCTGCATCAATTATCTCCTTTACTGGACCTTTCCCAAGCCATCACATGATATTTCTGCTCAAAACTGACTTTTTTCCAAACAACATTCTTTCCATAGCCCTCAGTCCTAGATGGTCAGCTTCCTGCTGCCTCCTCTTTTTCCATGATTCTAGCCTCACTGGTTGTCTTTCTGACCCTTGAATACAGCAAGCTTGTCTGTCCTCAGTGCCTGTCATGTAGTGTGGATACGGTGAGAATTAATTCATATTATGAGGAGCATGAGCCAATCCTATAACTGTTTCTCTGTGGGACTGCTCCAGCTCTCTGGTTGCAAAATACATAGACTTTAGTGTCCGTAGAATACAGGGTAGCTAAATGCATGTTTGGATAGTATACAGAAAGTTTGAAAGTGTTGCGGGTGCCTGGGTGACTCAGTCAGTTAAGCGTCCGACTTCAGCTCAGGTCATGATGTCACAGTTTGTGGGTTCGAGCCCCACATTGGGCTCTGTGCTGACAGCTGGGAGTCTGGAGCCTGCTTCAGATTCTGTGTCTGCTTCTCCCTCTGCCCGTCCCCTGCTCGTGCTCTGTCTCTCTCTCTCAAAAATAAATAAACACTAAAAAAATTTTAAAAAGAAAGATTGAAAGCACCAAAAATAATGAGTTAGTATCTATAAGATAGGGTTTAATTCCTTTATTTAAGATGTTTTCCTTAAAGGAATTCACTAGCCCAAGAATAGTACCTGTAAAATGGATGGATGGATGGATGGATGGGTGAGTGGATGGATGGGAATAATTCAAAATGATGGCCAAATGTATGGGTTTGATTTTAACAAGTATTTGTTTGTTTTAAATGTTTATTTATTTTTGGGAGAGAGAGAGAGAGAGAGTGAGTATGGTAGAGGAATAGAGAGGGAGACACAGAATCCAAAGCAGGCTCCAGGCTCCAAGCTGTCAGCACAGAGCCCAATGCGGGCCTCAAACCCACGAAGTATAAGATCACGACCTGAGCCGAAGTTGAACGCTTAACCAACTGAGCCACCCAGGCACCCCTGATTTTAACAAATATTTGTAAGAAAGAACTAGATCAGAAGTATATGGATAACTTCTAGTGCACAAGTGAGTCTTGTTATTCAGAAAATCACAGTTTAGGCAATTAGAAGGAGGGCCATGGCTTTCCACAAAACCCCTAGAAATGCAGAGGTGTGAGGTAGGTGTGAGGTTCTTGGATGTTGAGCGATACTTAATGAAAGAGCAAGAACTCTCCTGCCATATGTGAAAGAAGGAAAAGTACCACTCATCTCATGATCCAGCAAACTGTAGGCAGCACGAGCCCTGTCCCCCCCCCCCAACCAACCAGATGCATCTGGAGGGAAGGCAGCTGCTGCTCAAGGGCCCTGAGGTGGCAGAGTGCCTGGGGGCCAACAGCAAGCCCACCCTAGGACTTAGGAGAGCTCTTCCTAGTTTCTCTTGCAAAATGAGTACCCTTCAGGCACTTCATGGGACAAAAGACACTGCACTAGAGAGAGACAGACACACATTTTTGCCTGCACATAAATATATTTTTTACATGGGAACACATCCTAGAAATTTTAAAGCAAGTGAGGGGACAATGGTTTGTGTGGAAGCAAAATCATTTTATAGGCATCTTTTCAGGAACACGTTTCATTTAGTGAGGTGGAGATATTGCCGTGATGTCACCCAGCGCTGGACTGGAAGAACCATGCACATCCCTCCCTGGGTGATCCCTCACATGGCTGGACCATTCAGTCAGAGGAAGTGGGTGGCGGCAAAGAGCTCTGTGCAGAATGTAGTCCTTTTGTTTCACTCAGCGGACCTCTGACCCACAACAAACAGCAGCTGATATACTCCCCCACAATTTAATTTACCCAAAGGTTTTCAGTAAATTAATTTAATAGCTGTTTTTAAGAAACAGAACTAAAGCTGTTTTCCCTCCATCCTCATCGGTTTAGAGGCACAGACCTAACTCTTGGTGCTTTTATCCCCTTAGCTGCAGGGCCTGGTGGCAGAGGACAAAACCCAGGGATTCAAGGAATTTCATAGTCTGTCAGAACGAGATTCTAAATTCAAAGAAAATACAAAGACAGAGGTTCCCGGACTGCCCTTATTTACCACCTAATGGAGCGAGGCCTCCTTCTCTCTGTTCTCTGTCCATGTTGTCAGGACCCTCCTTGTTATGCTTCACCTGGGCCCTTGCAAGTGCCTTGGTCTTGTGCCTTCTGTTTTCATGGTTCTCAGCCTGCAGTGTAGCCTGGACTCACCTGAGGAGCTTTCAGGACAGATGCCTGCCCTCCCCCCGCCAACCCGAGGGTCCACTTCCTCAGGTCTGGAAATCTCTTGCACTACACCCTCTAAGCTATGGCCAAGCGAGCCTTCAGGACACAATCTAAGTATGGCATCCTCATCCAGAGTGACACCAACTTTCTGCAATGAGTATATCTTCCTTTTTAAGGCAAATTTGATCATTTAAATACCAACTTATTTGCCAAAAAATAAAACCAAACATTCATTGGCTCTCCCTTGCCTATAGGTAAAGGTCAAGTGCCTAAACATATACAACAATAAAAAAGAAATAAAAAAATAAAACATAAATAAATTTAAATGTTCCAAACATGGCAACACTGGCCTCCATTTCCTGACCCCTGCAGAGCCTCAGGGCCGCTAATCATTCTAGCCCAGAGATGTGGCAGTGCTTGTGGCTCCCAGAACACCAGGCTGGTTTGCATGGCCCTGCCTTTGCTGCTGCAATTCTGTCTGCTGCCTCCTTCCTCCCCTTCCTCTTCTGGCTCATTCCACCTCATCCAGAGATACCCAGTTCAGGAGTGTCCAGCCTCCAGAGCAAACCTAGGCCATACCTCCAATTGTGGAGTATTGAAGCAATCGGTTGCCTGTCTATCAAAGATTAGTTCCATAACGGAAGATGACAAGCCCCCCGTGGCACTCCAAGGTGGCAGGAGAGATGACTGAGGGCAGGCCACCAGCAAAAACCCAGGTCTGGAAGGACAGCGGATTTGAGGAATTTCATAGTCTGTCAGGATGAGATTCTGACTAGCCCCCTGGCCCCGCCTCTCCAACTTCCATTCTCCCCCTTATACACTCTTATGGCACCTTCCCCTGACTTCTGCCCCTGGCTTTCAGAGCGTACTCTGGCATGGCTTGACTTTAGTAAAATTATGATCTATCGGTGTGTAGAACACACAAAATGGTGGCAGATATGGGAGGAACACAGGGTCATGAAAGCATTGCTACTTAAGGGGAGGTTATCATTCAAGAATGTACATACCTATACAAGTTTATAGTATACAACAAATTATTCTATATGGTATATGATGCTTTATACACACACATATTTTCACAAAGTTGGAAAACAGAATACATTCATTTTTAGATAGGAGGTTAGTTATAGAGTAAAACCTTGGTGTGCAAGCATAATTCATTCTGGAAACAGACTTGTAATCCAAAGCACTTGTATATCAAAGCAAATTTCCCCATAAGAAATGATGGAAACTCAGATGATTCATTCCACAACCCAAAAATATTTATATAAAAATTATTTTAATACTGTAATATAATACAAAATAATAAAGAAAATACAGAATATAAATAAAAATATACAAATTAACCTGCACTTACCTTTGAAAACCTTCATGGCTGCTGTAAGGGACACAAGAGAGAGGAGGGTTATCATGTAGAACGACTTTCACTATCACTAATGGAATCACTGCTATCTGTTGGCTCAATGGAATCTTTTTCTTTTCACGCAACTTTAACAAGGAACCTATCCAAATGACACTTGCTTTTGCCTCATTTTGGGGATTTTGTGGAAGTGTGACATTGCATTGACAATCACCCGCAATCCTGCAGAGAGAGAGAGAGAGAGAGAAGAGCCATTGGCTCAGTTGTGATCATGTGACATTCAGAATCACATACTCCCCGTTTTGCAAGACATCGCTCACTTATCAAGTTAAAATTTAGTAGAAATGTTTGCTTGTCTTGTGGAACACTCACAGACCATTACTCACAACCTAAGGTTTCACTGTATTTCCAAATAATATAGTTAATATATTTTTCTTTACCCTCCAAACACCTTTCCAGGTGTTTTTCTGTTTGTTTGTTTGTTTTGAGAGAGACAGAGCATGAGTTGGGAGGGGAAGAGAGAGAAGGAGGGAAAAAAATCCCAAGCAAGCTCAGCACTGTCACAGGGCTTCATCTCCCAAACTGTGAGATCCTGACCTGAGCTGAAATCAAGAGTCAGAGCTTAACTGACTGAGCCACCCAGGGGTCCCCAGGTGTTCTAAATTTAAAGCAATGGATCCAGTTTTCAATTTTTGTGTCCCTACAAAGTGTCTTAAGAGTCTGGAATCACAGGGAGAAGTGTGTGTGTGTGTGTGTGTGTGTGTGTGTGTGTACGCACAAGCCCTGCCTTGCTCCAGAGAAGATTTCGGGCTATTTACAGAATACATGAGCATGTACTTTTAGCCAATGAAGAGTGGGGCTCCCAGTTCAGGTGCTCCTAACAATGGTGGGCACACATTTTACAGGGGCTGTGGTGGGGGCTGAAGTCTATGTGCTCAAGTGGTCCTTGCTAACAGAAGAACAAGTCCAGTTATACAGTTCATGGTTTACCGGGGGATGAAAACTGGCCACAGTTGCTCAGGAGAAGTACATCTGTTGGTTCTAGGATACGGCAGAAATTTCTCACAAGGCAAAAAAATGTGTTGAAAATGAGCTCTGGCTCCTAAAGGAAATAGAGTGAAGAAGGCTGTAGTAGTCTCCTATTGTTTAACAAATTACTACAAAGCTAGCAGCTTAAAAAAGCACACATTAGCTCCCAGTTCTATAAGTCAGAAGTCCAGCACATGATGGCTGCATTTTCTGCTCTGATCCTGAAATCAAGGTGTCAGCCGGGCTGAGTTCTCATCTGGGAGTTCTAGGGGAAAGTCTGCTTTCAAGCTCAGTCTTGTGGGGAGAATTCAGTTCCTTATGGTTATAGTTCCCATTTCCTTCATGGCTCTTGAAGGTAGCAATAGTGCATTGAATCTTTCTCACTCTGAATCTCTGACTCTCTCTCTCTCTCTCTCTCTCTGTCCTCTAGACCCAAATTTAAAGGGCTTGTGTGGTTAGATTAGACTTACCATATAATCTCCCTCTCTCAAAGTCAACTATAACATATGACATGACCTAATCATGGGACTAGCTCACAGTCCCTGGGATTATGCAGCACTGGTATGCCATGGCTAGGAAACCTTGGGACTCCTCTTAGAATTCTGCCTGGCACACGGCTTAAAAGACCTCCCAGTATTTGACGGTTGAAGATGAAGGAGGAAAGAGAGGAGCCAAGACAGCCCAGAATTCCCAACTACCCACGTTATGTAGACGTTCACCCCCAGGGATGCACATGGACCCTGAAAAAGCAGTGCTGCCCTGGATCAAACACCGTTCCTTCCCCATGAGCTGCCAAGTACTTGCCCTAAGTCCAGCCTTATCCCAAAGTCATCAGGGAGATGCTGAAAACTCCCTACATGTTTCCCCTGTCTTCTGATGGAACTCTTCCAGAAGTTCTGCCCACCCATAACTCCTGCCTGATGTTACTCTGTGACCCCTAATCTCAACCTGTGACCCTTCATCCAGGCCCCTGGTGCCTCAGATCAGCTCCAAGATGAGGGAGATGTGCTCATCGTCTTTCTGGGCCAACTGAAGGGTGTAGAAGCTAACATATGCTTACTGCACAATTGCTTCTATCTTCTATTTCATAAAGGCCAGGTGTTATTTACAACATGATTAAAATAGCAGCTTGACATGGATTTGTTGGAAGACTGAGGATAGAAAAATATAGACAAGATTCCAAGTATATTAAATTAATCCAGATGAACATGGCATAGCAGACAATGCATTTGTTGTCCTGGGGCGTGAATTTATAAGAGAGTCTGGCTGAGCAGAAAAATGACCCAGACATACAAAGCCATGGAGGCAGCTTCCAGAATACTTTTTGGTCATGTCTCTTTTTCACAATCAGCCAAACAGGTCCCTCAATTGATCTTTTTATGCTTCACGTTTCTCATTGTAAAGAATCAAATATTAGATAATCTGCTAACATAATTCTTAACAGTAAAAGGTCAGAGGCTCGAAAACAAGTAACAGTATAACAACATTGGCCTAACTGAGGGCGCTTACTGTGTACCAGTCTTTGTACTAAATGCTTTGTATGCACCACCTCATTCAGTTCTCAGAACTCAGAGAGATAGGTTCTATTCTGACCTCCATTTGATAGAAAGGGAAACTGAGAGTTGGAGGAGTTGATTGCCTTGCCCTGGGCCACATGGTGAGGAGGAGCTGGCAGAGAAAGGGGTGTGCAGACTCTGGCTTGAGCTGTCAACACCCAGTAATACACCTACCTATCACAACCTCCAGAAATTTTTGGTTAAATACCAGAGCAAGAAACAAACTGTGGTTGTGATGTCATCAAGGTGGGGGTATAGGAGACCCCTGCTTCTGTGCCCCCACGAAGATCAACAATTAGCTATCCATGAGAAGAAACAGTTCTGGGAAAGTTGTTCCTTAAGTTTCCACTTAAGAAACTTCAGCAACACAGTGAACAAAAATCCTAATAATTACTCCAGAAATGAGGGAAGAGAGCTTCGTTTTGGTTGCATCATCCCATTCCCCAGGCTGGCACTGCTCAGCACCAAGATGGAACGCCCAAGTGACCCCAGTCTTTTAGGGCACCACACGAAGGCCCCACTTGGATTTCACTGCACCCAGACCAGCAAAACTGAGCTGTATAGAGATAGCTAGGAACCAGAAAGAAAAGTAGTGTCTACCAATAACAGCCATGCAGCAGGAGCAATTGTGGTTCGCAGTGAAATGCTCTATAGACACACCCAGCAGCTTTCACCACTGTGGAGGGAACTAATGACTAGCTCAGGTGTGGCAGAACCCCTCCTGATTCTACCAGCTTTTGCCCCCAGGTATTTGTGTTTGCATATACAAACTACCAGAGTCCCTCCTAGCTCCCTTTCTGCGCCCTCCCACCAGAGCCTGAGAACCACACCAGCAGCCAGCCTAGGCCTCTGCAGCTGTACAAGTACAAGATGCCATTTTCGAACCCCCATGGCTGACCTTCATCACTGTGTATGCCAAAAGGTCATTATATAATTACAAAGGGGACCATTTATCAAGAGCATATAAGCAACTATATATTTATATATTAAATGGCACATTCCTGAACAATCAATGGGCCAGAGAAGAAATAAAAAGGAAATTAAAAAATACTTTGAGACACATGAAATGGAAATACAACATACCAAAACCTACAGGATGCTGCAAAAGCAGCTTTAAGAGGGAATTTTATAGTGACAAATGCCTACATTAAGAAAAAATAAAGGGGTGCTTGGGTGGCTCAGTTGGTTAAGTGTCTGACTGTTTGATTTTGGCTCAGGTCATGATCTCATGGAGTGAGTTCAAACCTCACACTGGACTCCTCACTGAGGGTGGAGCCTGCTTAAGATTCTCTCTCTTTCCCTCTCTGCCTCTACTGCTCTCCCACTTGCTCGCTCTCGCTCTCAAAAAAATTTTTTTTAAGAAAAAAGAAAGATCTCAAATAAACAACCTAAATTTATACTGTAAAGGAACTAGAAAAAAAGAACTAAGCCTAAAGTTAGCAGAAAGAAAAAAATAACAAAAATCCAAGCCGAAATAAATGAAATAAAGACCAGAGAAATAATAGAAAAGACTAAAAAAACTAAGAACTATTTTTAAAAGATAAAAATGGAAAGAACTTTACTTAGACTAAGAAAAAAAAAAGAAAGAAGATTGAAATAAATAAAATCAAAAATGAAAGAGGAGACCTTCTGATACCACAAAAATGCAAAGGATAATAGTGATTACTGTGAATATTTATACCCCAACAAATTTGATAACCTAGAAGAAATGGATAAATTCCTGAAAACATACAACCTACCAAAACTGAATCATGAAGAAGTATAAATATAAACAGATCAATAACAAGATCAAAAACTTTCTCCAAAAAAGCTCAGGACTACATGGTTTCGTTGGTTTTTCCAATCAAACATTTAACACCAGTGCTTTTCAAACTTAAAAAAAAAATGAAGAGGAAAGAACACCCCAAACTCATTTTAAAAGACCAGTATTACCCTGATACCAAAACCAGATAAGGACACTATAAGAAAGAAAACTACAGACAAATATCCTTGATGAATATAGATGCAAAAATTCTCAACAAAATATTAGCAAACAGAATTTAACAGTGTAATAAAAAGATCATACAATATGATTAAGTGGGATTTATCCTTGGGATGTAAGAATGGTTCAACATATGCAAATCAATCAGTAAGTAAACTAAACATTAATAGAATGAAAGATAAAAGTCATATCACGTCAATAGATGTAGAAAAAGCGTTTGATAAAATACAACATCCTTTCATGATAAAAAAAAAAACACAAGTTGAGTATAGAAGGTATGTACCTCCATACAATAAAGGCTACGTATAACAAACCCAGAGCTACCATTATACTCAACAGTGAAAATTTGAAAGCTTTTCCTCTAATACCAAGAATAAGACAAGGGTTCCCATTCTGACCTCTCCTATTCAGCATAGTATTAGAAGTCCTAGCCAGAAACAGGCAAGAAAAAGAAATAAATCCATCTTAATTGGAAAAGAAGTAAAATTGCCCTTGTTTGCAATGATATAATCTTATATATAAAAATCCTAAAGACCACACCAAAAAACTTAACAGTTTCTTAGTTCCAACGAACTAATCAATGAATTCAGTAAGTTGCAGGATACGAAATCAACATACAGTTGCTTCTGTATACTAGCAGAAAATATCAAAGAAATAAAGAAAAAAATCCCACTTACAATAGCATTAAAAACAATGAAATACTTAGAAATACATTTAACCAAGGAAGTGAAAGATCTGTACACCGAAAAATACTAAATGTTGATGAAGGGAATTAAAGAAGACACACACAAAAATAGATATTCCATATTTATCGAGGAGAAGAATTAATACTGTTAAATATCCATGCTACCCAAAGCAATCTACACATTCAGTGGAATCTTTATCAAAATTTCAATGGCACTTTACACAGAAATAGAAAAAAAACAATCCTAACAGTTGTATGGAGCCACAAAAGAACCTATATAATCAAAGAAATACTGAGAAAAAACAAAGCTAGAGATATCACACTCCCTGATTTTAAACTATATTACAAAGTTATAGTAATCAAAGCAGTATGCTACAGGCATACATTTAGAAACATAGACCAAATGAAAAGAAACACGAGCCCAGATATAAATCCTTGTATATACAGTCAACTGATATTTGACAAGGAAGTCAAGAACACTTAATGTGGAAAGGATAGTGTTTTCAATAAATGGTATTGGGAAAACTGGATAGCCACATAAATCAACTCAAATGGATTAAAGACTTAAGTGAAAGATCTAAAACAATACAACTCCTCAAAGAAAACAGAGAAAAATCTCCTTGACGTTGGTCTTGGCATTGATATGTTGGATGTGGCACCAAAACCACAAGCAACCAAGTAAAATAAGTGGGACTACATCAAACTAAAAAACTTTTGTGCCCAGCAATACAAACAATCAACAAGATGAAAAGGCAACCTACAGAGTGGGGGAAAGTGTTTGAAAATCATACACCTGATAAGGTATCAGTATCTAAAATATATAAAGAAATAATGGAACTCAATAGCCCAAATGCAAACAATCCAATTTAAAAATGGGCAGAGGACTTGAATAAACATTTTCTAAAGACAGGCAAATAGCAAATAAGGACATGAAAAGGTGCTTCATCACCAATCATTAGGTAAATGCAAATCAAAACCACAATGAACTATTATCTCACACCGATTAAAATGGCCATCACCAAAAAGAGAAAAGATAAATGCTGGTGAGGATGTGTAGAAACAGGAACCCTTGTGCACTGTTGGTGGGAATATAAATTGATGCAGACACTATGGAAAACAGTATGTAGGTTCCTCAAAAACTTAAAAGTAGAATTTCCATATAATCCACTTATGGTGTATATATATATATGTGTGTATATATATATATATATATGTGTATATATATATATACACATATATACACACACACATATATATATGTGTGTATATATATATGTGTATATATATATATATATATACACACATATATATATGTGTGTATATATGTGTATAGTGTATATATAACATAAATATTATAAACATGTTTTATATATTATATGTATATTATGTATTTACTTCTAGTATATATCCAAAAATTTGAAAGCAGGATCTTGAAGAGATATCTGCACTGCCATGTTCATTGCAGCATTATTCACAGTAGTCAAGCTATGGAAACAACCTAAGTTGTCCATCAGTGCATGAATAGATAAAGCAAATGTGACATAGATACACACACGCACACACACACACACACACACACTATTGGATATTATTAAGCTGTGAGAAAGAAGGAAATCCTGCTATTTGCAACTACATGGAAGGACCTTGACAGCATTGTGCTAAGTGAGATAAGTCAGAGAAAGACAGACACTATATGGTGTCACTTATATGTGGAATCTAAAAGAGCAGAATTCAAAGAAACAGAGAGTAGTAGAGTAGTGGTTCCCATGGGTGGGAGGTGGGGGATGATGGGGAGATTTTGCTCAAAAGGCACAAACTTTTAATTATAAGATGAGTAAGTTCTGGGGATCTAATGTATAGCATGGTGATTATAGTTAATAATTCTGTATTATGAACTTGAACGTTGGTAGATTGTATATGTTCTCACCACAAAAATGAAATGGTAGTTATATGACATGGTGGAGGTGTTACCTAACACTATGACGATGATAATTTTGCAGTATATAAATGTATCAAATCAACACGTTGTACAATGTTGTATGTCAATTATATCCCAAAACTGGAGAAAAAAATAACTTGACAGGATTTCAACAGCAAAAAGAACATACTGTGGTGTATATATACAATGGATTATTAGATATAAAGAGGATTAACATGCTACCTCATGGGGGAACCCTTGACAGGGACACAGGGTACACTGATATTTGGTCAAACGATATTCTGGGTTTTTCAGTGAAGGTACTGTTAGATGAGCTTAACATTTATATTAATAGGCTGAGTAAAGCAGATTGGCCTCCCTGATGTTGGTGGGCCTCATCCTATGAACTGAAGATCTGAATGGGGCAATAATCCTAGCCGTCTGTTGAATAAAAGGGGGTTCCTCCCGCCTGACTGCCTTCTAGCTGGGACATGAGTTTTTCCTGGCCTGTAAACTCAGACTGGAATATCAACTGTCCTTGGGTCTTAAGACTGCTGTCTTTCAGGCTCCAACTTACACCCTCAACTCTCTTGAGTCTCCAACTTGCTGACTGCAGATGTTAGGACTTGCAAGCCTCCATAAGTGTGTGAACCAATTCCTTATCACATATGTGCATACACACACCCTATTAGTTCTGCTTTTCTGGAGAACGCTGATACATGCAAACCTCAAAAACATTACTAAGTGAAAGAATTCAGTCGCCAAAGGCCATAGATTGTATGATTCCACTTATATGAAATATGTAAAATACATAAATCCAAAGAGACAGAAAGCAAATTGGAGGCTTTCTGGGGCTGGGGAGGAGAGGTGAATGGGAAGAAACCGCTTACTGAGCATAGGGTATAAGGTTTTACTTTAAGTCGTTAAAATGTTTAGGAACTAGATAGAAGGGGTGGTCGCACAACATTGTGAATGTGCTAAATGCCACTGAATTGTTCCATTTAAAATGGTCAATTTTATGTTATGTGAATTTCGCCTCATAAATTATTTTAAATGAAACAGAAAAAGTAGAGGATGCATACATATGTATGCACACACACATACATACATATGTACACACATATATACACGTACGTGCAAATGTGCATGCATACATACATACATACATACACATGTACATACGTACGTACACACCAGAGGAAGGATTCAAAAGCTTCCAAGGAGCCAAGCTGGTATCACATTCATAGAATCTACAATGCTGTGGATTTTAAGATCCATCATTGATTTTCATACCACCATTCTGGAAAAAGCTTTCCCGTTACAGTTATAAGGCACATTGATGATTAGCCACACCCTGATTTCACAGCATTAACATGGAAAGCAATGGGCATCTTTTTTTTTTTTAATGTTTATTTATTTTTGAGATAGGGAGAGTGAGTGCCCATACGTGCACATGGAGGAGGGGCAGAGAGAGGGGGGGATAGAGGATCTGAAGTGGGCTCTGTGCTGGTAGCAGAGAGCCTGATGTGGGACTCAAACCACAAACCGTGAGATCATGACCTGAGGCAAAGTCAGATGCTTAACCAACTGAACCACCCAGGGGCCCCTGGAAACCAATGGGCATCTTAGGATTGATGAAAGTGGCTCCAGAGAGGAGGCCTGGGAAGGTGCCCAGCTTCAGTTGCTTACTGTTGGACATTCCAAAAGACTCTAAAACCCACAAGTTAAACAAATTGCTTGATTTTGAAAAATACGTTGGAAACTAATTTTTTAAAAATTCACTTGTTGCATGGGCCAAAGAAAACCTGTCATTGGGGCGTACAGCCTGCAGCCTCATTTGTGCCCAGTGAGTGCAAAAGGCTGCCTTTTGTAGGTTTCAACGAGGCAACAATGATCAGCTCAAAGAGCAGAGTGAAGGATGATCCTTCACAGACTAAGGGAGCAGCTGGCTAGGTGACAGTCATCCAGACAAGGAAGTGAGATCTGCAGAGAATTGAATTGTTTGTCCCTAATGGGTACAGGCTTGAACACTGGGCATGGGGCCTCCGTGGGTCAAGGCATCACAGAACCTGCTTCTGGTGCTTGAACTAGGATCAAGACAGTTGGAGATAAGAGTTACAAAACTAACACATCTTTCTATTACCATTTGAAAGAAGTAGACACTTGAGACCGATGCTTCTCCAAGCATCGTCTTGCTGGCCGGCAGCATCTCCCTCATATGACGAAACTTGGTAGAAATGCAGACTCTCGGGCCCTTCCCAAACCTACAAAATCAGACCTTCTGGGATGGAGCCTGGAAATCTCTAGTTTATCAAGCCCTGCAGGAGATTTTGATGCGTGCTGAAGTCAGAGGACGTCAGACCTAGGGCAAACAGAATGGTTCAGCTATTCCTTAGAATTTGGTAGTTCGTCATAAGCTTACTTTCAGAGCAGTCTGCACTACACAAGAAACTATGTTAAAAAGAATAGTTAGAAAAACTAAAAATCATCAGGGAACATCCAGGATTTGATTACTTCCAGCTAACATTCTCAATGGCACAGTGCTTCTTACAGTCTCCTCACTTTCTTCTTAGTGAACCAAATGCTTAGCCTCTCACACACAGCAGCCCCTTGCCCCACACAGATTTGCCCCTGGTGCTAATATCTGCAATCCCATGTTGCCTAAAGCAGTCAGAGCATCCCTACGTAACTAACATGTTTTGCCCAATTCACACAATGGAAAGTAGGAGGAATTCTTCATTTTTCCAGCGCCTCTCTTTTGCCCACAGCGATTAGCGGAAGAGCCCTGCAATTGGGAAGTTTGCGTCTTGCCTTCAAGGGAAGAGTAGAAGCACTGAGGGCTCTGGAAGTTGACTTGGTGACAGCAGCATCAGAAAGCAGAGAGGAACAGGCAGAATAGGACCAAAATATGAATAGAATATGAGCACACGACAGCTGAGCAGCCAGGCTGGGTCTGAAGAAACAACCTCACGGGTGGACAGACTCTATGTCAGGTTCTGTCATTCATTCTATTTAAGTTGGAGGGACCAGAGTTGGATTCATCCCAGGTGAATTTGGGGAAGTCAACAAATTGGTCTTAGCTCAACTTTCACATTTGTGAACTGGTGGGGAGTGAATGATGCTTAATTCGCAAACTGTTAAGAGTGTGTCTAAAAGAACTGGCTCTGTACTTGGCACATAATCCGGTCCCATCCCTGTTACTCGTCTCTTGTCCCTTTGATGGGCCTTGTGAGTCTTCCATTGCGTGTGTCCCTGAGATGGGGAAATTGCCTGGGATGCGGTTGACTGTTAGTTTTATGTTTTATTCTTTTAATGCCCCTAAAGATGACTTTGCCCTTGAGGTGTATAGGCCTTGGTGCTGGAGAACTTGGAATGAGTTGCCTAACTACCCAATAGTCATATTATGAGGATTCAGTGAGGCAAATGTACCCAAAAGTGCTCTATACACATTTGTAGTGTGTGTGTTCGCTGTTTTCTGTTTGCGCGTTTGAACATTTCAGAGATTTGGAGGTAGAAATGGAATTTGAGACCTGGATTTGTTTGAAATTTGTGGGTTTTTTTTAAGGTGGCTTGGAGGCATATCAGATTATTCACTAGACTTTATCTTGGAGGCAAAAGATATTGAAGTGTACGGGAACCACTGATCTCTGATCTAAAATGGAAGCTGTGACCTGTATCTTGGCTGCTGATATGCCATGGCTTGGATATTCTATTATTTGTAATGCACTGTTAGTTGGCACCTGATTTTTAGATTCACATTATCAGTCATGGAGCCCTGCATTTTTCATTCATAGGAAAATCAGAGTTATCTGGGTAAGGTGAATGAATAAAGGTCGAATGAAGGCATGGATTTGGATTTCTGGCATCATTGTAGATTTAATTATTCTGTAACTAAACACAAACCTTATCAGCATTTTTAGGGGGCAGAGTCATTCTACAATTATTTAAGAATAATTGTGGGCATATAAATGGAGTTAATGCATCAGAATTGAGCACGATGTGGCCACACCCCTGTTGGAAATGCCAGGGATGCTACGTGGAGTTTTTCCAACTCTTACCTGAGGAAGAAAAGCCAGGTCTGGGACATTCAGAGGAGCAACTCGGAGTCGCCTTTCACCTGCGAGGAAGTTCTTTGAAAACTCCTGTGTTACGTCCAAAATGCACGCATGTTTTGCATTCGACCTTAAATCTCTTCATGTTAGTTTCTAAATTAGTTTTTACCCCAATCTTTGAGTACAGTGGATGCTCCAAGACAGGCACTCTTGCCCCCTGGGCACACCTGCCTACCTCTGGGAATGAGCACGCACCTGAGAAGCCTCCCTGGCCTCGGAGACTGGAAAGCAGAGGATATAGGTCGGCATGCTTACATGATCGTGTGTGTGAGACACAGGTATGTTTCCAGCAAACAGTCTCATCTTCGTGTGGTGGTACCAGGAAAGGAAAAGATGGAATTTGAAGAACGTGTAGAGTTAAGGCGGAGGGCAGCAAGTCGTGGGAGCTACACGGCTTTGTACTGCGGAGGCAGAAGTTCCCTTGCCAGGGTAAAAAAGCCTGATCTTCACTCCATTTTTTGGCGAACTGCATTTTGGGAGTGTGCAACAGTGGTGTAGATTCATACTTAGAGCCTTTCAAACATCAGACATGAAGAGAAAACCGAGAATGGGAGTAGGAGAGATACATCAGAATTAACCCTAGAGCCCTTAATTCAACTCCGAGGGCCTTCTCAGTACCTACGGGGTCTCCTGCACACCACCAGCAGATGTGGCTTTGAATCTGCGAAACCACCTGCCAGAGAGGCTTTGCCGTGGAAACGTTTGTGTGCAAAACAGTGAAGCTGCCAGGGCTGCATCTGAGAGGGGGCGTCAGGACCCAGCACCCAGTGGCTAGACTAGCAGCGAGGAAGAGCAAAGGGGACTCGTGGAACGTGCAGATCTGAGAAGATGAGCAATTCCTTCATGCGCCTCTGTCACCCCAGGTTGTTCCAGAGTGAGCGATTTGGCCGCGTCATCACACCTCTTTCATAGTCAATAAATGGTAGTCTGTAAGGGCAACAGATTTGTTAACCTCGGACATGCCCCCGGAACTCATCTGGAGCAAGAAGTCAGGATGTAGAACCTTCCTGAGACAGGCAAACATTTTTACTTCCTGGAAAATGTTTATCATGGCTACTGTTGTCTCCGCGTTCATGTCATCAATCTGGCGATGACTGTAAATGATGTTAGCAAAAGGCCACGAGTTAAGTAGACTTCTGTGGAGTTTTAAATGTGTGTCTCCCCTTTGAGCTTAGTAGCTTCTGAAAAATGGACATTTTTTTTTTGTCTCAGACCTGATTTTTGATGCCATAAAGATGAAGAACTTGCTTGTAAATATCCTGAATAGCCAGCAGGGGAATATTTAAATATGAAGAACCAAAGTGTGTATGCTTTAAACAGGAAGGAAAAAATACACTATCTTTTGCTATCATAGTGCATGTTTAAGTTCGTGTTAGCCTCCTATGAAATGTGTAGTTTTACCCCACACTTTTTAAAATGGGAATGCACATGCTTTAGACTTAATTCTACAAGGCTATATCGAAAGGAGTTTTTGTTGTGTCTTCAAGGAACTTATAGTCTGAGGAGACAAGCTAGATGTTGACATCTTAATTTTTTTTAAAAAAAAATTTAATGTTTATTTATTTTCAAGAGACAGAGAGACAGAGTGTGAGTGGGGAAGGGGCAGAGAGACACAGAATCTGAAGCAGGCTCCAGGCTCTGAGCTGTCAGCACAGAGACCAACATGGGGCTGAAACTCAAGAACTGTGAGATCGTGACCTGAGCTGAAGTCGGACGCTTAACTGACTGAGCCACCCAGGAGCCCCAGATGTTGACATTTTTAAACTAGAATTAAGAGGTTGATTGTCATTGTCCTACTTAGGCAGGTACAGCAACTTAAGGGTTGTGGCCAGCCGGCCGAGAGCTGCTCTGGCCTTCATCTGGGCATAGGTTTGACAAAGAAGAAAACTTTACAACATTAAGGAATTTTGATTTATGCCTATATATATATTGGCCACTTTGACAGTTAGGAGTGTGGTCCAGCCTGAGGATGCAGGTTCTGAGCTGTTTTTTTGGCTTCGATTACTGTGTGTTAACCATGCAAAGTGAAGAACAAACCCAGAGTAGGAAGGATAAGTGTCTCCAAATTGAAGGGAGATCATTCCTTGGGACCAGCTCACATTCCCAATGCATGAATCCCAGCTGTGCCTTCCTCTGATTCTCTACTATCAAATGAGACTCTTAGAGACACAGACCTGTCTCTTATCTCACTTCATGCCAAGATCCATTCCATCTGCCACTCACATTGGTTCTCTCTGCTGAACAGCCCAGCATCCCTGAGAGGCACCTTGCACTTGGGTCTAAAAGCAAGCATACTGAGGAGATTTGTACACAAGCTGTAGCCAAGCACATAGGCACACCAGGGGCAGCAGCTTCAAAGTGGGGAGGAATTCTAATAATCCCTTTGTACTCTCCTGGGCCAAAGCTGTGAGCCCAGCTTTGAGATGCCCAATCATTATGCTCAAGTTTCATAAAGGCAAGCTGATGGTAACATCCAATCACACTCTTACAGCATCAAGGATACTGAGAGGCAGTAGAAAGAGTGAGAGAATAGCCCACACGACCTACAACAAAGAGACTTTGAGCTAGAGGTCATCGAGTTTTCCATTTTTTCCTTCTTTGGTACAGATTATCTTCTAAAAAGTGGATACTCTATGGATTTGCTTGATACTCAGATTTTAAAAATTATTTCCTGCAAGTGCAGTGTATTCAGCAGTAACTCTGCCTTTGAATAAATATTCAGAATTATTTCTGAGTAAAACTTTCCTAGGAGAAAATGGAAGCAAGGACTCTAGCTGTTCTGATTAATATGTTAGCAGATATATATTGAGCAAGGATGGGATAGAAAACATTTTAACAACCTGGTTTGCAAATACCTACTAGACTACAGATAAGCCATTTAACAATTATGTTCTGAAATTTCCCAGGGTAGCAATTAAAGAGGAGAGATCTCAGAGTAGTTTCTTAATGCTATGCTCAGGCTCCTCCCTAATAAACAGAATTTCCTGGAAATCCCTAGATAATAATACAGATCAGAAGAAATGAAGGTACGGCAGTTTAACACTATACTTTGCTAAATGGAAACATTGTAATTACAACAGTAAACATCTATTGACCTATCATTCTATTGCCTTAGGGTTGGCTTTAATAAATACATTTTGCAAATTTGAATGTGAAAAGACGTTGTTTACATAAATAGTTACAAAGAGCCTCTAATATTACAGTAATTGTGTTTGTTGATTTCCATTACCCTGAAAAATACCCCTCATCCCCACTAGCAGATCCTCTATTACTGGGAAAGACATTAGATTGTGAGAAGCTTTTTTTAATCAATAGTAGCCTAATAAAATCACAACGCTGCTGTCTTTGTAGACTGTAGCTGGAGAAATAACTGTGATTAAATGTGTTTGTATTACAATGTGAGTAGCTGTTTCAATGCTTGTTTTGCTTGTCTCCCATTTTCCTTCTTACAGATTTTTAAAAGCATTGGCTCTGATGAGACCGTCCAAGGGCAAGGAAGTCGGAGGCTGATCAGCTTTTCTCTCTCAGGTATGTTTTGCTCACCTGAAAGCCTTGTGGAGAAAATAAGAAGGTCAACCAGCAGTCAGCACACCTACTTCAATTTGACCCTTACCTACAAGTTACTTCACCTCTATGTGCCTCAGTTTTTCCATCTGTAAAAGAAAAATTTTAAATGTCTGCTCCATTTTCCTTGACCACATGAGGATATTGGAGGAGTCAATAAATAATAGATGCTAAGCACTTTGTGATGATGAGAAGAGAAGCCACAATTCCACTTTGCCTCCATCATCAATAGCATTAATTGAAAGTTTATAAAGTGGAGGTAGGGGAAAGCCTGGGGAAAGAAGCAGCCAGCAGACCCTTTGTCTAAATAAAATCTCACATGAAGCTCAATTGATAAAACCGATAAAAGCCAAACTGCTCAAGCAAGTACATTTGTGGAAAAGTCAGTGAAATCCAAATAAAGTATGTAATTTAGCTAATAGTGGTTTTTTTTTTTGAGTAATCTAATTTTTCAGTGCTCACAAGGTACCCATAGTTCTATAATATGCTAACAATGGGACAAACTGGGTAAAAGTTATGTGGGAAATCTTTGTACTACCTCTGCAATTCTTCTGTAAATCTAGAATAATTTCAAAATTAAAAGTATAAAGAAAAACTGAGTTACCCTGCCTAAAATAATATACGAATTTCAGAGCCCTACACACTGAATTCCACCCTAACTGAGCTTTGAGGAGACACAATGGCATGAAGTTCTAGGACTCTACTGAACACAGTTTGGAAAGTACTGCCTTAGCTTGTCAAACCAACAAGTGTTACAGACCATGAATGTCGGAGATCTAAGACCACAGAAATGATGAGTGTTCCTGGGAGATAGACAGTCAACTGCCATTTTTATGTCTATGTGAACCCCAGTAAAGAAAATGCATTTCTAAAGATTCATTGATAAACAATTATAGCAAGGTTGCGGGATGCAAGTCAATTGCTTTCCTACATACCAGCAATAACAAGTGGAATTTAAAATTAAATACACAATACCTTTTTATATTTGCACCTCCCCCAATGAAATATTTAGGTATAAACCTAAGAAAATATGTACAAGGTCTATGTAAGGAAAACTACAAAAACTTTGATGAATGAAATTTAAAAAGAACTAACTGAGTGGAAGATACTCCATGTTGATAGATTAAAAAACTCAGTGTTGTCAGAGTTTCAGTTTTTCTATAGAATCAATGCAATCCCAATTAAAACCTGAGCAAATCATTTTGTGGATATTGATAAAATGACTCTCAAACTAATAGAGAGAGGCAAAAGACCCAGAATAGCCAACACAATATGAAGGAGCAGATCAAAGTTGGAGAACTGACTTATTCAACTTTAAGACTCACCACAGCTATGGTAACCAAGATAGCATGGTATTGGTGAAAGAACAACAACAACAAAACAATAAATCAATGGAACAGAATAGAATACTCAGAAATAGATGCACATAAATTTGGTCAACTGAACATTGACAAAGGAGCAATAGCAATACATTGGAGCAAAGACAGTCTTTTCAACAAATGATGCTAAAACTACTGGGCATCCACATGCGGAAAAAAAAAATCTATATCCAGAACTTACACTCTTCACAAAAATTGACTCAACCCACTGAAAAACTGTTAAAACTAATAAATTCAGTAAAGTTGCAGGATACAAAATCAAAATACAAGAATCTGCTATGTTTTAATACTAATAATGAACTGTCACAAAGAGAAATTAAGTAAAAAATCCTATTTACAATTGCATCAAAAAAAGACCAAAATACTTAGGAATAAATGTAACTAAAGAGGTAAAAGACCTGTACACTGAAAACAAGAAAACATTGATGAAAGAAATGGAAGAAGACACAAATAAATGGGAAGATAGCCCATGCTCATGGATGAGAAGAATAATGTAGTTAAAATTCCCATACTATCCAAAGCAATCTACACATTTGATGCAACCTCTATCAATATTCCAATGGCATTTTTTCACAGAAATAGAATAAAGAATTCTAAAATTTGTATGGGACCACAAAAGACCCAAATAACTAAGGCAATCTTAAGAAAGAACAAAGTTGGAGAAATCATGATTCCTGATTTCAAACTATATTACAAAACTATAGCAATCCAAACAGTATGGTATTTATATAAAAACAAGACACACAGATCAAAGAAACAGAATAGAGAGCCCAGAAAGAAACACACATATTATGGTCAATTAATTTACAACAAAGTAACCAAGAATGGGGAAAAGGACAATCTATTCAATAAATGGTGCTGAGAAAACTGGACAGCCACATGCAAAAGAATGAAACTAGGCCACTATCTTACACCATCCACAAAAATAACTCAAAATGTATTAAAGACTTGAACAAAAGACCTGAAATCATAACATTCCTGGAAGAAAATATAAGCAGTAAGGTCCTTGACATCAGTCTTGGTGATGATATTTTTTGGATTTAACACCAAAAGCAAAGGCAACAAAAGCAAAAATAAACAAATGGGACTACATAAAACTAGAAAGCTTCTGCGCGGCAAAGAAAAATGTCAACAAAATTGAAAGAAGTGAGAGAGAATAATTGCAAATTGTATCTCTGAAAAGAGGCTAATGTCCAAAATATATAAAGAACTCATGCAATTTATCAAAAAAAACAATCTGACTAAAGAATGTGCAGAAGATCTGAATAGACATTTCACCAAAGAAGACATACAGATGGCCAACAAGTACATAAAAAGATGTTCAACACCATTCATCATCCGTGAAATGCAAAATATCAAAACCACAGTGAGATATCACTTCACACCTGTTAGAATGGCTAGTATCAAAAATGCAAGAGGAAACAAGTGTTAGTGAGGATATAGAAAAAGGAAAACCCTCATGCACTATTGGGGGAGATGTAAACAGTACAGCTATTATGGAAAACACTATGGAGTTTCCTCAAAAAATTAAAAGTAGAACTATCATAAGATTTAGGAATTCCACTTCTGGGTATTTATCCAAAGAAAATGAAAACATGAGCTCAAAAAAATACATGCACCCTCATGAGTGATACTCAGCCATAAAAAAAGAATGCAATTTTGCTATTTGTGACAATATGGATGGAGCTAAAGAGTACTATGCTAAGTGAAAGAAGACAGACAAAGACAAATACCTTATGATCTCACTTATATGTGGAATCTGAAAAACAAAACAAAACAAACAAAACAAAACAAAACCACGCTCATAGATAGAACAGATTGGGGATTGCCAGAGGTGGGAGGTGGGAAAAATGGGTGAAGGTGGTCAAAAGATTCAAACTTCCAATGTAAAACAAATAAGTAAAGTGGATGTAATGTACAGCATGGTGATTATAGTTAATACTGTATTGTATATTTGAAAATTGCTAAGAGAGTAGATCTTAAAAGTTTTCATCAGAAGTTATAACAATGTGTGGTGATGACTATTAACTAGACTTATTTGGTAATCATTTTGCATTATATCCAAATATAATACAAGTACATGAATCATTATGTTGTATACCTGAAACTAAATATAATATGTCAATTATATCTCAATTTTAAAGAATCACTCAAAATGGATCAGACCTATGTGTAAAATGCAGAGCCATAAAACTCCTAGAAGGTAACAGGAGAAAACCTAGATGACTCTGGGTATGGCAATGGCTTTTTAGATACAATATCAAAGATGTGGTGCATGAAAGAAATGACTGATAAACGATGGACTTTATTAGAATTAAAAATTTTTGTACTGTAAAAAGACAACGTCAAGAGAGTGAGAAAAATTACACTACACTGAGAAAAATTATTTGCAAAACACCCATCTGTTAAAGGAACACTATTGTAAATATTAAAAAGAACTCTTAAAATTCAGTATGGAAACAAACAAAAAAAACAATTAAAAAGAATGAGCCAAATATCTTAGCAGACACCTCACCAAAAAAGATATACAAATGACAAATAATCATATGAAAAGATGCTTCACATCATATATCATATATCATCAGGGAAATGCAAATGAAATGCAAATGAAAACAAGACGCCACTACACACCTATTAGAATGGCCCAAATCCAGAACACTGACCACATCAAATGCTGACAAGGATGTAGAACAATAAGAACTCTCGTTGGTTACTGGTGGGAATGCAAAAGGGTACAGCCACTTTGAAAAGCAGTGTGGTGATCTGTTACAAAGCTAAACACACTCTTACCATAGGATTCAGTGATTGCACCCCTTGGTATTTACCCAAACGAATTAAAAACTTAAATCTGTACAAAGCTTGTACACAGATGCTTAAAGCAGCATTATTCATAATTGCCAAAACTTGGAAGCAACCAAGATGTCCTTCAGTAGGAGAAAGGATAAATAAACTGTAGTACAGGCAGATAATGGATTGGTGTTCATTGCTAAAAGGAAATGAGCTGTCAAACCAGACTAAGACATGGAGGAATCTTAAATGCATATTACTAAGTTAAAAAAAGCCAATCTGAAAGGGCTATATACTATATTATGGAAAGGTCAAAACTGTGAAGTCAGTAAGGAGATCAGTGGTTTCCAAGGTCTGAGAGAGGATGGAGGAGATGGAGCACAGAGGATTTTTAGGACAGTGGAAATATTCTGTATGATGTTCTAATAATGGATACATTTGTCAAAACCCATAGAATGTACACCACCAAAAGTGAATGCTGATGTGAACTATGAACCTTGGGTGATAATGATGTGCCAGTGTAGGTTCATCAGCTATAACAAATGTACCCCTCTGCTAGAAGATGTTGATAATGGGGAGGCTCTGCATGTGTAAGGCAAGGGGTATATGGAAAAATCTGTTCTTCTGCTTAATTTTGCTGTGAACCTATAACTCCCCCCTCAAAATAAAGTCTTTCATTAAAAAAAAATCAAAATGTTGACAACATTAGCATATGTCTCTCTAAGTTAAAAGAAAAAGGAAGAAGAAACTCAATACTTTTGTATTACTAGGGCAGAAAACCAACAACTCCTGATTTTCCGTTCTTACCTTCCTGTTGAAATGCTTGAGAAATAACAATTATTTGTACAAAACCTGTAGGAAATTCACTAACCAGAGCTCAGTGAAATCCTGAAGCCCAAGAGGGATGCCATGCAGGATGGGCAGCATGGGCCTGGGGAAGGAGAGAAATTCTCTGTTAATTGGTTTCCATTTTGGTTCTACCATACAGACAAGGGCTGATAGAACAATTATATTCATTGTGAGACTATAGCCCTTGGTTTTCTTCCACCTCCACTTTGCAGAGGAATTTTCACCTGGACCCATAGAATTTTCAAAGTTGGATTTCCTCCCTCAGTGTACAACCCAAGTTTCCTGAGGTGATTTCAGATCCTCACCCCAGCTTGCCTGAGGAATGCCAGTAGTCAAGTCCAGTAAAAGCCAATGGTCCTCTCTTGAAACACATCATGACCACAATGCCAGTTGAATTGATTTATTTTAAGGAATGGTTTTATACATGCCAGTAAGTGTTCCATATAATGGGTTCTGTAGACATACCAGTACATATTCATAATGAGGTGAAAACTAGACTGAAGACTGAGAAGATTTTTCCATGTTTTGGTTGGGCTTTACTCCTTGTGTAAGCCGATATGCTCTTTAACCTCACCAAAACACATTTAACTTAAAATATTCCTTGTTTTATAGATTTCCAGGCCATGGGGCTGAAGAAAGGGATGTTTTTCAACCCAGACCCTTACCTGAAGATTTCCATTCAGCCTGGAAAGCACAGCATCTTCCCTGCCCTCCCACACCATGGACAGGAGAGGAGATCCAAGATCATAGGCAACACGGTGAACCCCATCTGGCAGGCCGAGGTGAGTGCTGTGGCCCTGAGAAGAAACTTCAGTGACCAACTGACCATAAAGCAGCCTACATGCTATGCCCTCCTTTCTTAGAGCCCTAAACTGCTCTGTTTGTGGCTCTCCAGTCTTGGAAGGAGGCTGTGTTTTCTGTGGGTTATAACTCAGGGATCTTGACAGAGCCCCTCAAGGCAGTACCAGGAAACTGTTTGTTGCTCCTACACTCAGTAGCCCTGTTATAGCTCCTTCTTCTGATTCAGGACCTGCATCTGAAAGCAAGACAGCCTCTCTCTGCCTCTGTGTGGGAGAAGGAAGAGAAGAATTTTGATTTGAGCATTCTCACACCCCTCCTACATGTGTGGTCCTTAGGCAAGAGTGCCAAATTTTAAATGAGTCCCTCTAGACCAGTTCCAGAGATTCTAAAATTGCCAGGTTCCTGGGACAGGTAAATAGATAAGCCCCAAAATATCCTTGGGAATTACATATTGTTTGATCTAAATAGACATGAAACCTAATTGTGCATCCCATCTTCCTGCTAGGCAATTTAAAGGAGTATTGACAGTTTGTTTTGTCTCATGAAGGCCTGTCTCCACTCTCAAATGGGTCCTCTGCTAGCCAGGAGTGAGGAGGCTCCTGAGCAAAGCCACATGTGTGTCAGGCTGGGCTTCACAGTGGCTCAGTCTTCTCCTAGAGAACTAGCAGAAAGTTGTCACAACCCATTGGCAGCCTAGCTCACATGCTTTAGCTTGAGGGTATGACCTGCTAACTGTGTAGCTTGGGGAGCAAAGAGGCTTAGGTCATGGGAAAGGCTACAGTATAATGTAGGGGTTAAAAGCACAGCTTTGCAGCCACACAAACCTTTGTTCAAATCCCAGTGTGGCCACTTGCTAGTTGTGTAGATTTAAGAAATCCGTCATCCTCATTCTGAGCCTCAGGTACCTTCATCCGTCTGTTACTGAAGGAAATATGCGACTCCTACCCAAGCCACTTGCTTTAGACAGGGCTCCTTCCTTTATTCTTCTGAGTATATCATCTATGATGTAGACCTTTCAAACATTCTTGAGCAAGAAAGTGTAATTAGATGTTTTGGGGCAAAGCTTTTTCATTGTCTCTTAAATTCTACCACCTACCTCCTAGGTTTAATTAACCCTGACCCAGGCCTTACAGAAGAGCAATGTTACAGCTTTGAAGTTAGAGCAACATAAAGGAAATGGAATTATGTTTAATCTTCTATGACTTTGGTTATCAACAGATTCTAAAGCACTGAGAGTACCAGTAGCATGGAATAATGAATCTTAAATTATTTGTTCCTTTAGTCCAGGCTATTCTTGCCAATTATTTCTGGTCTCTTCATTGCATTCCTGGGGATAATACAAGATGCCACAGGAATTTATAGTACAAGAAAAAAAAAAAGAAGAAGAAAAAGCCTTCTCTCTTCTGAAGGACTTCAGAGCAACTTGTTCTAAAACATTTAGTCATAAAGGTATTATAAGTCTCAAAGAACATTTCAAAAATCCAGCACCATCAGAATGTTTTTTTGTTTTAAAATGTCAACTAGAATCTGCTTTAAGTTCTGCAATTATTTCTGAGTCTTTAGTTAAGATTTACTTCTCTCTGGAAGGATCCTGGCAAACTCTTGCTCATCCTCTGCTCTTGACCTCCTGCATTCTATCCAACGTGCTGTGGTTAAAGTTGGTGTTCTAAAATAGGTTTTGCCACGTGTTTCCCTGATGAGGCTCAGATTGAGGATAACTGATTTCTCAAGTTAAACATCAAGTAACTAACTTGACTGCAAATCTGTACTTTCTTTTTTTTGTAATTTTATTTATTTATTATTTATTTATCTTTCAATTTACATCCAAGTTAGTTAGCATAGTGCAACAATAATTTCAGGAGTAGATTCCAGTGATTCATCCTCTATGTATAACACCCAGTGCTCATCCCAGCAAGTGTCTTCCTTAATGCCCCTTACCCATTTAACCCATCCCCCTCCCCACAACCCCTCCAGCAACCTCCCGTTTGTTCCCAATATTTAAGAGTCTCTTATGTTTTGTCCCCCTCCCTGTTTTTATATAATTTTTGCTTGCCTTCCCTTATGTTCATCAGTTTTGTATCTTAAATTCCTTACATGAGTGAAGTCATATAATATTTGTCTTTCTCTGACTGACTAATTTCGCTTAGCATAATACCCTCTAGTTCCATCCACATAGGTGCAAATGACAAGATGTCATCTTTTTTGATTGCCGAGTAATACTCCATTGTGTGTATATATGTGTATACATGTGTATATATATATATATATATATATAATCTTCTTTATCCATTCATCCGTCAATGGACATTCAGGCTCTTTCCATACTTTGGCTATTGTCAATAGCACTGCTGTAAACATTGGGGTGTATGTGTCCCTTCAAAACAGCCTATCTGTATCCCTTGGATAAATACCTAGTAGTGCAATTGCTGGGTTGTAGGGTAGTTCTAGTTTTTTTTGTTTTTTTTTTTAATTTTTTTTTCAACGTTTATTTATTTTTGGGACAGAGAGAGTGTGAATGGGGGAGGGGCAGAGAGAGGGAGACACAGAATCGGAAACAGGCTCCAGGCTCTGAGCCATCAGCCCAGAGCCTGACGCGGGGCTCGAACTCACGGACCGCGAGATCGTGACCTGGCTGAAGTCGGACGCTTAACCGACTGCGCCACCCAGGTGCCCCAAGTTTTAATTTTTTGACAAACCTACATACTGTTTTCCAGAGTGGCTGCACCAGTTTCATTCCCATCAGTAGTGCAAAAGATGCAAATCTGCACTTTCAACCCCTAAAGTATACTATAGTGCCCAGTGCCCTGATGGAGAAACCAGTGCCCTGATGGAGGTACTTTGCATACCTCCTATGCAAAGTATTCCAGGACTTTGGTGAACCAGCATCACTTGCCACTTGTGTCAGGTATGGATGCATTTGGCTCTAAGCTAGAGGAACTGGGGCCAGCTCTGATATTTCTCACAAACAAGAAGTCCAGACAGAGGTGGTCCTGGCAGTGCAGCTACTGATAGAGCCATCAAGGACTCGGATCTGGGTCTTCTCACTGCACTGTTAGCAGATGGCTTTCATCCTCCTGTCTTAAAGCCTCAAACTCAAGTACCAGGCAGAAAGAAAGCCAAAATGCAAAGAGTCTTCTCCTTTTAAGACTTTGCATCTTTATTCTTTAAGGGAAGCACTTCCCAGAAAAAGCCCTATTACCTGTCACAGGACCTCTGTTTGGGAAAACTTAGTGCTCTGATTCCCCGACTCTATAGATAGGGAGGGCAGGGGAGAAGGAGGTTGGACATGGGTGTTGAATAAAACAATTTGTAGTGTGTGCAGTGTACTTGAGCTCTATTCCTCAGTACCTTGCTCCTCAGACATTATGTGAAGGCCACTCTTGAGAGCTACAGTACCCTAATGCCTCTCATGCTTTCACATGGCTGCATAGATGTCTTTGCTTATCTGCCTAGAGTGTGCATTCCCAACTAACCCAACTAGCAATGCCTGCTCATCCATCAAGGCTCAACTAAAATATCACCTCCTGTGTGGGCTACTCCTTGACCCCGCCCACTCCAGGCCTCAGGAGGAAAGAACTCCTTTCTCTCTGCCCCTTTGTCCAGACCTCTACCATACTGCCTTTTATTTGCACGTCTGTCTTCCCTGTGAGAGTTTGAGTTCCTCAAGGGAAGGAATCACACCCAATTTTTCTTAGCACCTCCAGTTCCTGGAACCTACTAGCAATAGGTTATATAAGACTTATCTAGGGCTTACTATTGCAAGTGTAAACATTTTATATAATTAACTCAATCCTTACAACAACTCTATGAGATATATACTATTTTTATCCCCATTTAAAGAAGGGGAAACAAAGCATGGCAAAGTTAAGTAATTTTCCCAAGGTCTCAGAGCTGGTAAATGGCAGAACGAGAATTTGAAGCAGGTCATCTGCCTAAGAGCCTGATACTGATCAGTTTTGTGTTCAGATGGGTGTGAATAAATTCTGGAGAAAGTATCCATAGCTTATATCAGGTACTCAAAGTGATCAGTATAATCCCTCCCCTTCAGAGGAAAACTAAAGTTTAAATCTATAGCATTGGGTGATAAGGCCAAAAACAGTTATCAAAGAGCTTTATTTGGTCTTTCCAGCTAATCGTGAACTTCTGGAGGATAAGTCTGAAGGATTGATGAAAACTTTTTTAATGGGGAAATCCAGCTGAAATTCTTATGACTGATTATTCATTTAAGAAATGTTACTAAGTATATACACTGTAGTATAAATAGAAGCCTCTGGAAGGACAGAGAATAATTGATAGGTAAGACCTCTCAGGCTGGTGGAAGGAGACAATACAATGAAATATATGTTCTAATCAAGGTGTGGACAGAATGCTGCAGCATACTGAGGGAAGACTTCCCACATGGTGAACTGTGGACTGAGGTCTTGATGGGTGAGGAGACATTTTTGGGGAGTGAGATGGGGGTCATCCAGGTAGAAGGAACAGCATGTGCAAAAGCACCAAGGCATCTCACAAACTCTTAGGGAACTGTTTAGAAATGCCATGTGGTTGGAGCTCATGGTACACACAGATAAGTGATGGTGATTGGGCTGGGCTTACTCCAGTTGCACACATCCAGCATGGCTCTCTTATTTCTTAAAAACAAAAGCTAATGTTGGCTTCTGGGTCTCACATTGTACCTTGGTGAATGAAATGAAGATTCCCTGCTCCTACAGAATTCATGCACGTCTTTAAATCTCTCTGCCAGCAGGTAAGTGAGAACCAAACTGTCTTATTTTCTATGTACTGACTAATATACAAAAGATGTTCATGAGAAATAATTGAAGTTGCCTGCACTTAAAAGCAAGAATATCCTTTAATGTGTAGTTCAAATGCTAAATTTATTTCTGTGATTAATGCTGCATTAAAGTCTTATGTGATTTTTTTTAATTTATGCAAGTTCAAACTTGAAACATGTTTTTACTGATTAAAACTTGCTAAATCTTAGAAAAATTATAGTTACTATCTGAATTTTAAAATAAGGAGGGAAAATGGAGAGAAATACATATTAAATGTAATATCAACTGAGAAAAATTTTAAAAGAGACTACCACGTTGATTGATTTATCTCTTTTTTTTATTATTATTACTGTAATTAGAAACTATTTTTACCCAGGGAACACTCTCCTTGATTTTCAGGTCTGTTTACTTTCCTGAATGGATATAATGAGCACTTAGATTATAGCTACACAGAGAAGTTAAATAGAAAATGGCAGCAACTGAAGAGTCTTGGGTTATTTATTCAGAGTGCCTATGTGGCACTATACCTCTAAATCAAACAAGAAACTCCTAAAAGCAGATTCTCAGAAATATCCAGTGGATTGAGCAAATATTAAAATCAAGCCTGGGACATTGGTGTTTGTGAGCCTCCACTCCATTCCCTCTGTCTCAGCCCTCAAAGCTGGGTGGATTAATCCCATACATGTACACTATCAGCCTGATCCAGTATGGTCACAAGATTAGAAGACAAGGCTTTGCCTCCCAGAGCTTATATTCTAATGTAAGAAAATAAATAAATAAATAAATAAATAAATAAATAAATAAATAAAATAACTAACAAGACAATTGCAATGGAAAATAAGCAACACAAAAGAAATATTACATCGTCATATGATGTACATAATGGAGAAGAGCTAACTTAGGTGGCCACAGCCCAGGAAGGACTTTCTGAATTACTGTCACATGAACTGAGAAGACAGATACACAAAGACCTGGTTAGATGTATGCTGCAGATGGAAGAAGTAGTTAGTATGAAGGGTCTGGGTGTACCAAACTTGCCATGCTTAAACAACAGCAAGAAGGTCATTGTGGCTGGAGAATAGCCATATGTGAAGGATGGGGGTGGAGTATAAGATGAGGTCAGGGAGAGAGTCAAGGTCCAGCTTCTTGTAAATCGTGGGAAGATTTTATGCTAAATGTGGTAAGAAGCCATTGAAGTAGGGAAGCATCATGTTCTGATCGAAATTTATACAAACATTCCTGCTGCTCTGTGTAGAATGCATTAAAAAGAGGCAAGAATGGAAGCAGTTGATCTGGCTGTCATGGAGCAGCATGTGGCACGCTAACACAAAACACCTAGAAAAGCCAGATAAAATTTTTTTTTAAACATTTGTGATAACGTGAGAGAATGGTCAGGACAACAGACCTCATGTGGTCACGAATCTTGAGAGAAAGGAATTTCAAGTGAGCCAACTTTCTGCACCTGCTTTTATAAGAGAGCTAAGAAAGTAGGCCAAAAGCTGCTGAAGAGCAAAGAGGAGTTTTGTATAATTTGACTGCTGAAGAGCCAAAACTTGAAGTTCTGGATCCTCCAAGGGTAGATGTCCCAGCAAAACCCTAGATTCTCGGTTGGACCCCTGGCTGGCTGCAGTGAAGGATCAGGACAAACCAGTGGTAGAAAACTTCAAGACAGCTCAAACAGCTCAGTCAGTCTCTGATTAGTTAAAATAGTATCTCACCTCAGTAACAAGACAGACGGACCATGGGTGACTATTTTTGGAGTTATTAGAGGTAGATTTTAAACACTATTTTATATATATATATATTTTTTTTTTTTTAATTTTTTTTTTCAACGTTTATTTATTTTTGGGACAGAGAGAGACAGAGCATGAACGGGGGAGGGGCAGAGAGAGAGGGAGACACAGAATCGGAAATAGGCTCCAGGCTCCGAGCCATCAGCCCAGAGCCTGACGCGGGGCTCGAACTCACGGACCGCGAGATCGTGACCTGGCTGAAGTCGGACGCTTAACCGACTGCGCCACCCAGGCGCCCCCTATTTTATATTTTTAAACTTAAGAAGCTCAACATAAATTTCAAAAATATATAAGTAGAAAATGCCCATTCATCTTGAAAATTAAGCAAAAAACTCCTAAAAAATACATGGGTCAAGGGATGCCTGAATGGCTCAGTTGGTTGAATGCCTGACTTGGGCTCAGGTCATGATCTCACAGTTCCTGAGTTCGAGCCCCGCGGCGGGCTCTGTACTGACAGCTCAGAGCCTGGATGGAGCCTGCTGCAGATTCCTTGTCTCCCTCTCTCTCTGCTCCTCCCCTGCTCACGCTCTGTCTCTCTCTCTCTCTCACTCTCAAAAATAAATAAACATTTAAAAAAAATTATATGGGTCAAAGAAGAGATCACAATAAAAGAAAATACTTTGAACTGAATAATAATGAATATATGACATATCTAAGCTTGTGGAATGCAGATAAATTAGAAAAGAAGACAAGCTTTGGGGCCCCTGGGTGGCTCAGTCAATTAAGCATCCAACTTTGGCTCAGGTCATGATCTCATGGTTCCTGAGTTCGAGGTTCCTGGAGCCTTCTTCGGATTCTGTGTCTCTCTCTCTCTCTGCCCTCCCCCACTCGTGCTCTGTCTCTCTCTCTCTCTTTCTGTCAATAAATAAACATTAAAAAAAAAAAAGAATGGGGTGCCTGCGTGGCTCAATCGGTTGAGCATCTGACTTTGGCTCAGGTCATGATCTCGCGGTTGGTGAATTCAAGCCCCACATGGGGTTCTGTGCTGACAGCTCAGAGCCTGGAACCTGCTTTGGATTCTATGTCTCCCTCTCTCTGCCCCTCCCCCCCCAAAATAAATAAACATTAAAAAGAATTTTTTAATGAAAAAAAGAAAAGAAGACAAGCTGATCCCAGTGAACCGAGTTTTCATGTGATCAAGCTACTGTACCAGTCCAATGAAGAGGATAAATGCAGAAATCACTGAATTAGAAAACAACTAAATGTGATAGAGAAAATTAACAAAAATTATAATGTAGTGATTATACATATATTAAAAAGATGAGTATTATGAAAATACTTACACTAATAAATTTGAAAATTTCAATGAAATGGAAAACACTCTTTACATGATTATTTTTGTCATCATCTTTAAGGGATAACTTACATACATAGATACAATTTATTACATACAACAAGGGGAAAAACTGCATTAATTTAAAGCAAACGATTTGATTGTAGCAAAATTTCAGGATACAAGGTTAATATACAAAACGCCCATTGCTGTACAATGGTATATACAACAATAAACAAATGGAATTTGAAATTAAAAGCATAATGCATTTATATTACCATCCAATGAAACATTTAGCTATATATCTAATAAAATATATACAAGATCTATAAAAGAATAACCACAAACTATATTGAATGCATCTTCAGGAATAGAAAGATACTATTGTCAGGACACTAGTTCTTTCTAACATCGCTTATAAATTCAGCACAATCTTAAAACCCCAGCAAGTTATTTTATGTATATTGTCAAACTGATCTAAAGCTTGCATGGAGAGGCAAAAGACCCAGAATATCTAACACATGAAGGAGAAGAACAAAATTGGAAGACCAATGCTACCCAACTTCAGAGCTGCAGTATCAAGAAAATGTGGTATTCGCAAAAAAACAAACAAGCAAATAAACAACAACAACAAAACAAAACAAAAAACCTAGACCAATGGAACAGAGTAGAGAGCCCAAAATTAGACCCCCACATAGTCAACTGATCTTTGGTGATCTTTGACAAAGTAATAAAAACAATACAATGGAGGAAAAACAGTCTTTTCAACAAATGGTGCTGGAACAACTGGAAATCCACATGCAAATAAAAGAATCTAGAGACAGACCTTATACCCTTCACAAAGATTAATTCAAAAAGGATCATAGACCGGGGCGCCTGGGTGGCGCAGTCGGTTAAGCGTCCGACTTCAGCCAGGTCACGATCTCGCGGTCCGTGAGTTCGAGCCCCGCGTCAGGCTCTGGGCTGATGGCTCGGAGCCTGGAGCCTGTTTCTGATTCTGTGTCTCCCTCTCTCTCTGCCCCTCCCCCGTTCATGCTCTGTCTCTCTCTGTCCCAAAAATAAATAAGCGTTGAAAAAAAAAAAATTAAAATTAAAAAAAAAAAAAAAGGATCATAGACCTAAATATAACATCCAAAATTATAAAACCTCTAGAAATTAACATAGAAGAAAACCTAAATGGCCTTGGATTTGGTGGTACCTTTTTAGATATAAGATCAGAAACATGATCTGTGAATGAAATAACTGACAAGCTGGACTTCATTAAAATTAAAACTTCTCTGTGAAAGATTATATCAAGAGAATTAGAAGGTAAGCCACAGACTGGGAGAAAATATTTGAAAAATACATATCTGATAGGGGCGCCTGGGTGGCGCAGTCGGTTAAGCGTCCGACTTCAGCCAGGTCACGATCTCACGATCTCGCGGTCCGGGAGTTCGAGCCCCGCGTCAGGCTCTGGGCTGATGGCTCAGAGCCTGGAGCTTGTTTCCGATTCTGTGTCTCCCTCTCTCTCTGCCCCTCCCCCGTTCATGCTCTGTCTCTCTCTGTCTTAAAAAAATAAATAACCGTTGGAAAATACATATCTGATAAATGACTGTTATCCAGAATATACAAAGAACTCTTAAAGCTCAACAAAATGAAAACAAATACTCGATTTAAAAATGGGCCAAAGGTCTTGACAGGCACCTCACCAAAGAAGATATACTGATGGAAAATAAACATATGAAAAGATGCTCCACGTCTTATGTCATCAGGAAAATGTAAATTAAAATACAGTGAGATACCACAGCACACCTATTAGGATGGCTTAAATCCAGAGTACTGACAACACCAAAGATGGAGAGGATGTAGATCAACAGTAATTCTCATACATTGCTGGTGCGCTTGCAAAACGGTACATTCACTTTGGAAGAGAGTTTGGCAGTTTCTTAAAAACTAAATGTACTCTCACAATATGATCTAGCAGTCAAAGTCCTCAGTATGTATCCAAGGGATTTAAAAACATGTTCACACCAAAACCTGCACAAGAATGTTAATAGCACCTTTACACATAATTACCAATACTTGGAAGCAACCATGATGTCTTTTGATTTTCTTCTAAATTTTAGAAAGCCCTTTGAATCTGCAAAAAAATATTCTGGAATTTTGTTTGGAAATTTGTTGAATTGTATTAATGATTCCATTCTATGAAATGATATATCTCTCCATTTATTTAGGTCTTTAGTGTTATGTAGTTTTCAGTATACAGGTTTTGCATACTTTTTATTTTTTGGTCTATTGTAAGTGGAATCTTTTTCTCATTTCATTTCTAATTATTGCTGCTAATATATAAAATTTTCTATATTAGCCTTGAATCCTGCATTCATGCTAATTTCTCTTATTCAGTAGTTATTTTGTGTGAGGATATTTAGGTAAACAATCATGCTACAGCAAATAAAAGTAATTTTACTCAATTCTTTCAAAACTTGTGTCTCTTGTTTGTTTGTTTGTTTATTTTTGGTATTTGCCTTATTACAATGTCTAGGGCCCTGAGTACAATGTTGAAGGGGTGACAGAAGTCATCTTTGCTTTTTTACTGATATTAGGGGGAAAGCATTCAATATCTCACTACAAAGTGTAACAATACTGGATTTTTTTTTACAGATGCTTTTCATCAGCTTAGGAATGTTTCCTTCTATCTCTAGTTTGCTGAGAATTCTTTTTTTTAATCATAGATGATATTGAATCTTATTAAACACTTTTCTACACCTGTTGAAATTATTATATAATTTTTTACTTAATTAATATGGTAAATTACCATGATTGATTTTCTGATGTTAGATCAACCATGCATTCCTAAGATGAATTCTACTTGGTAAGCTGTATCATTATTTTTATGTATTTATATTTTATGTTGGGTTCCTTTTACTAATTTTATTAAGAATTTTTGCCTGTACATTCATGAAGAATATTTATCTGCAGTTTTCTTTTATTAGCCTGGTATGATTGTCCATTTCATAAGACTGTCATCATGGAGCCCAACGTGGGGCTCGATCTCACAACTGTGAGATCATGACCTGAGCTGAAATCAAGAGTTGGACGCTTAACCAGCTGAACCACCCAGGCACCCCATTTTTCTTAGCCAATTTAGCTATGGGTTGATTGGTTAATTTGTTGATTTATTTCAAAATAACCAGCACTTGACATTGATAATTTTCTCTATATTTCTTTGTTTCCTAATTCTATTTTTACTCTTAATTTTATTTTTTGCCTTTATTGCTTTCTTTCTACTTACTTTAGGCTTATTTTGCTCTTCTGTTTCTAGCCTCTTATGGTGACATTTTAGGTTTTGATTTTACACTTATTTTTCTTCTCTAGTATGATCATCTAAAAGCTAGTAATTTTCTTCTAAACAGTGGTTTAGCTGCATTCCATGAATTTGACATTTTTTTTATTTTCATCATCATTCAGTTCAACACATTTTCTAATATTCCTTCTTTGACCCATGGATGATTTTGAACTGGATTGTTTATAGTCCAAATTTTAGGTTTTTCCTAAATAGCCTCTTGCTACTAATTTCTATTTCAATTTTATTGTGATCAGAAAATAGACCTGATATGATCTCAAACTACTTAAATACATTGAGCTTTGTCTTACAGTCCAGCATATGGTATATTTTGGTGGATTTATTACGTGCACTTGGAAAGAATGTGTATTCTATTATTTTATGTAGTGGTCTGTAAAAATCAAATTCCAGGTACTGTTCTTTTTGTCTAGCTTTTTATCAATTTCTGAGAAAAAGATGCTTAAATCTCCTGCTATGATCAGGGAATTATCTATTTCTCCAGTTCTGTCAATTTTTGCTTCATGTATTGTAAGTCTCTTTTGTTAGGTACATGCATTCTAATGTTTTCCTGATGAATTGGCCCTTTTAACATTGTGAAATATCTTATCTTTGGTAATACCCTTTGCCTTGAAGGCTAATTTATCTCACATTAATGTAGCAACTCCAGCTTTCTTATATTTGATATTTGAATGGTGTATCTATTTTCATCTATTTACTTTCAAGTATCTGTGATCTTACATTAAAGGTGCGTATTCTGTAGACAGTATATACTTGGGTCTTGCTTTTCACCTATTATGATAATCTCTGCCTTTAAATAAGAGTATTTAGTTCATTGCCATTTAATGTAATTATTCATATGGTTGTATTTAGGTCTGTTATTTTTTCATTTGTTTTCTGTCTGTCCATAATTTTTTCAGTTTTTTCTTCTTTTCTTTCCTTTTGGATTATTTGAGTACTTTTTAAAATTCCATTTTAATTCATCTATTGGATTTTTAGCTACACGTTTTTACATTACTTTTTTTGTAGTTGCTTTAGGGACTACAAAGACCTTACTATATTTTCATTATCTACATTGACTTAATTTATACCACTTCACAAACGTGTGGTAACATTTCAACAATATTTACCTTCATTTACCTGTGCCTGTGATCCTTTACATTGTATTTGCCATATGTAGTGCATTTTACAGTATGTTATAAACCCCACATGACTATTTATAATTTTTTTCTTTAAACAGACATATATATTTTAAATAAGTTAAGAAAAAGTATAGTCCCTCATGCTTCCCCCAGTTATTTCCTGTTTCTAATATTTTCCATTCATTTCTGAAGATCCAGGTTTCCTTCAGGTATCATTTCCCTTCGGTGTGGAGCCCTTCCTGTGGCATTTCTTGTAGAGTGACAACTAATTCTCCTAATTTTTGGTTTATCTGAACGTTCTAATTTCATCTTGGAAGATATTTTCATTCAATATGAAGTTCTGGGTGACTGGTATTTCCACCCCCCAAAACTTTAAAAATGTTGTCCCACTGTATTATGGCCCCACTGTGTTATGGTCTCTGTAGTCTCTAGTAAGAAATCTGCAATAATTTAAATCATTGCTCCCCTGTATGGAAGGTGTCGTTTTTCTTTGTTGGTTCAAGTTTGTCTCTTTATCTTTGATTTTCAAGTTTGATTATGAAATTTCTAGGTATAGTTTTTTTTTGCATTAGTTTCCTAAGGCTACCATATACATTGTTCTGCCATATACAGAAATGTATTGTTTCATAGTTCTGGAGACAAGAAGTCCATAATCAAGGAGTAGGCAGGGTTGGTTCCTTCCGATTGCCCTAAGAGCGAATCCCATGCCTCTGCCCTAGCTTCTGGTGATGCTGGCAGTCTTGGGCACTTCTTGGCTTGTAGATGTGTCACTCCAATCCCTGACTGCTTCTTTACATGGCATTCTAACCATATGTCTCTGTCCATATTACACCAGTAATACACCTTATACATAAATATACCAGTCACATTGGATTAGGGCCCACTTTAATCACCTCATCTTAACTTGATTACATCACAAAGACTATTTCTAAATATGATTACATTTACATGTTTAGGGCTTCAGCATATTTTGGAGGGACAACACAAGTCAACCCATAACAGTTTTCTTATAATTTATCCTATTGGTTCACTGAACTTATGTTTTCACCAAATTGGTGAAGTTTGGCCATCATTTCTTCAAATATTTTTATGTTGAATGCTCACTTTCCTTTTTTTCTTGGACTCCACATACTATATGTTAGACCTTTAGATATTGTCCTACAGGTCCTACAGGTACAACTGTAAGGCAGTTCTCTTTCTTCCTGTAATTGGATCATTTCTATTGATCTGTCCTCAATTTCACTGACCCTTCTCTATCACCTCCATTCTATTATTATCTCCATTCAATGAATTTTTTCATGTATTAGATTTTCTTATTCTAAAATTGCAATTTGGTTTTGTTTATGTTATTTGTACTTTGCTGATGATGGTTTTAATCTATTTAATCATGACAAGTATATTTTCCTTTACCTCACTGAGTATACTTGCAAGAGCTTCTTTAAAGTCCCTTTCTGATAATTCTAACATATGGGTCATTTTTTGTTATTTGTTATTTTGTTGTTTTTGCCATAACAGGCAGTTAGCTTGGTTTAGGCTTACACTGCTTTGTGTGTGGTGAGAAACAGCTCAGATCTCAGTTCAGTTCTTTAAGCCCTAACTGCAAGCTGATTTCATTTCCCCTGTGCATATATGATTCTGTGATCAGCCAGAAACTAGGGCTGAGTTTACAAACAGAATGTGGGTGCTTTCCTTCTTTGCCTCTCTTCTTTCTGGCATTCTTCTTTCACTCTTTGTTGATGCTGGTTACACCAGGCTCCTCTGCCTGGTTCTACCAGCCAAAAATATGTTAGGGTTTTTATTGAAATTTTAGCTGCTGTGCACTTCTGTTGGAATAACTGTAGCTGCATTCAGGTCAAAGACCCCCAGTCCCTTATTTCACCGAACAAGTTTTCACAATTCAACGGTATCATAAGTATAAACAATCCTTTTACACTTTTCTGGACATTGCCAGAATTTGGATTTTTTTAAACAAGCAACAATGGCTGGCTTTCTTCTGTGCTATTCTTTTTAAGGTGCTGTTAAAATTTATTAAACTTAAAAAATAAATCAATATAAGCTACCATATTGACAACATGAAGGAAAAAAATCATGTTTATCTCAGTAGACCCAGAAAATGTAGTTGACAAAATTTAATATTCATTCTTGATTTTTAACAACTTTCAGAAAACTGAGAATAGAAGAGAACCTCTTCAATCTGATAGAGGATTTAAAATATTAAGAATAATAATGATAAAATCTACATCATATTGAAATACTTTTAAACATCATATTAAAATACTTTTACTTGAAATTGAGAACAAGATAACAACAAGATAACATGCTTTAGCCACTTCATTTAATATTTTATTAAAGATCCATCCAATGGAATACAGCAAAAATAAAGAAAATATATCACGATTGGAAAGGAAGACTGTACTTATTCTCAAATAACATTGTTTAAGTAAATAGTGTAAAATAATTAATAAACCATTAGAATTTAACCAGGTCACTAAATAATAAAAGGTTAATATATAAACATGAATTGTATTTCTGTGTGCAAATAGAAAATAAAATTTTTAAAAAGATGCCATTTACAATAGTACCACAAAACATAAAGTACCTAGGAATAAATCGAACAAAAAGACCTCTATATGAGTATGCAACATTTCTAAGAGAAATTAAAAACAGCTTAAATAAAGAGAGATGTTATATGTTTAAGACTTAGAAAATTCAATATTGTTAAGGTATCAATTCACTCTCAAATTGATTTGTGGATTCAGCAAATCCCAATCAAATCCTAAGAGGTATTTCTAATGTTACTTGACAAGTGAATTTTAAATCTATGTAGAAATGCAAAAGGTCAAAAATAGGCAAGAACATCTTGAAGAAGAAAAGCAGAAGGACTTATGCTTCCAGATGCCATGGTAAATATAAAGCTATAGGAATTAAGATAGTATGCATTGGCATAGACAAATAACTATTATATTTAAGTAAATAGATTAGAATAACAAATTAGATACATACACATTGTTTCATGACAATGGTGATATATTGCAATATAGTAAGGGAAGAAGAGCCTATCCAAAATTTGGTGCTGGGTTAATGTGCTATCCATATAAAAAACAAATGAATCTTGGGGTGCCTGGGTGGCTCAGTCAGTTAGGCATCCGACTTCGGCTCATGTCATGATCTCAGTTTGTGAGTTCAAGCCCCACGTTCGGCTCTGTGCTGATAGCTCAGAGCCTGGAGCCTGCTTCAGATTCTGTGTCTCCCTCTCTCTCTGCCCCTCCCCTGCTCATGCTCTGTCTCTCTCTCTCTCTCAAAAATAAATAAACATTAAAAATTTTTTTAAAAATGAATCTTTAATGCAGTCTCATAGCATGTATAAAAATCAATTCCCAATAGATTATAAATCTAGATACGAAAGTTTAACTTTAAGCTTCTACATACAAGAATTCTTTCATGACCTTGTGGGAGCCAAAAAAAAGGTCTTAAATAGAACATGGAAAACATTAACCATAAAGCAAAAGCTTGGTTAATTGGATGACATTGAAATTATGAGTGTCTGTTCATCAAAACTCTACATTAAGAGCAAGCCTACCTAGAGAGCAAAGAACTAGTATCTAGAATACACACAGTGCCCCTATGAATCAAGAAGAAAAGGACACATACTAACAGAAAAATGAACCAAAGACTTGAACAGGCGCCTCACAAAGGAGGTTGTCCAAATGCCAATATACACATAAAAAGGTTCTCAGCTTCATTAGTCATCCAGGACTGAAAATTAAAAGTACAGTGTGATACCACTGCACACCCACCAGAATGGCTAAAATGAAGGAGATCAACAATAACTATTGCTGGCGAGGTATGGAACAAATAAGATTCTCACATTCTGCCGATGCTGGGGTGGTGTGAGAGGGAGGAGGGGGAGAAAGGACATCAGTTAACAAGCAGTTGCAGAAGCTAGGTGGGAGATGATGAAGCTTGGACCAGAATGGTGGCAGTGAATATAGAGAAGTGTAGGTGTAGCCATAATTAGCCATTATGCCTCACTTTTGTCTACTGGGTCCCTTCAATATCCTCAGCTATTATACACTTAAAACAGGGCTCTGGCATGTGAGAGGGACTTCAAGCAGTGCAGGTAGCTCAGGGAAGCTCCTACTTGTAAGGCTGGCTATGAGTCTATGGTAGTTACCAATAACCAAAACATTATCTTACGGTTAAGCCACAAACCACTGCCCTGACAACTGGAAGTGTCAGATGTGGGCATGAACTCACAAGAGTCAGGTGTGGATTGACCACTTAGAGTACTCTTCTAGATACCAAGTAGGAATAGGTTGTTACCACACTTAATCACTCCAACAACATCTCGAGGAGGTAAGAATGTTTACTCAACTCCCTGCTAGTAATTAGCAGGGAAATGGCCAAAACCTGACTGACCAAGCAGAGCAAGGGGATCAGGTTAGGCTACAAGCCTCATCCTCCAGAGATAAATATAGGAGCCTGGCCAAGGCTCATGATCTCTAGAAAGTAAGGACAATTGCTAAATGATTACTGTAATCAGCCAGCCCTAACAGGTTTTAACCAAACTCTGATTGGTTTCAAATAGATTGTTAACCTCAGTCCTGATGGATTAGAAATTGAGAGATAATTTACTCAGAAATTAAATTGTACTTTTGACCTGGACTAAGTGAACAGTTTCATAAACACAAAAATCACATTTATGAAAGAAAAGCATTCTTCAAAATGCAAAGCGGACTCTGGTGGTGAGTGAGAAGCCCTAACCCAACAGCCCTGTCCCAGGGCAGTAGTTTTTGAGAAAGATTTTTTGAAGTTCTCTGATACAATGATCATCTAAGCACCAAATCGGTTATTTTAGTTCGTTAAACCAGGGATTTAAAATCATCTGAAAGGAACTCATGAATGAACACCCATGTAAAAACACAAGAGGTTCGACTCCATAATACTGCCTCTGGTTCCCAGGTGACGCCTGAGCCTCATCCACTGAACTCAGAGGCACATTTTTTTTTTAATATGAAATTTATTGTCAAATTGGTTTCCATACAACACCCAGGGCTCATCCCAAGCTTTTTCCCACTTTCCCCTCCCTCCCACCCCCCATCAACCCTCAGTTTATTCTCAGTTTTTAAGAGTCTCTTATGGTTTGCCTCCCTCCCTCTCTTTTTCCCCCTTCCCCTCCCCCATGGTCTTCTGTTAAGTTTCTCAGGATCCACATAAGAGTGAAAACATATGGTATCTGTCTTTCTCTGTATGACTTATTTCACTTAGCATAACACTCTCCAGTTCCATCCACGTTGCTACAAAAGGCCATATTTCATTCTTTCTCATTGCCATGTAGTATTCCATTGTATATATAAACCACAACTTCTTTATCCATTCATCAGTTGATGGACACCTAGGCTCTTTCCATAATTTGGCATTGTTGAAAGTGCTGCTATAAACATTGGGGTACAAGGGCCCCTACGCACCAGCACTCCTGTATCCCTTGGGTAAATTCCTAGCAGTGCTATTGCTGGGTCATAGGGTAGATCTATTTTTAATTTTTTGAGGAACCTCCACACTGTTTTCCAGAGTGGCTGCACCAGTTTGCATTCCCACCAACAGTGCAAGAGGGTTCCCATTTCCCCACATCCTCGCCACCATCTATAGTCTCCTGATTTGTTCATTTTAGCCACTCTGACTGGCGTGAGGTGGTATATGAGTGTGGTTTTGATTTGTATTTCCCTGATGAGGAGTGACGTTGAGCATCTTTTCATGTGCCTGTTGGCCATCTGGATGTCTTCTTTAGAGAAGTGTCTATTCATGTCTTCTGCCCATTTCTTCACTGGATTATTTGTTTTTTGGGTGTGGAGTTTGGTGAGTTCTTTATAGATTTTGGATACTAGCCCTTTGTCCGATATGTCATTTGCAAATATCTTTCCCCATTCCGTTGGTTGCCTTTTAGTTTTGTTGATTGTTTCCTTTGCAGGAGGCACACGGTTGGATTATCAACTGGCTGAAGTGCTCCTTATACTTGTCTGTTAGCATCATTTTACAGCCTCTGAGGAAATAAGAAGTGGAGGTTTTGAGAGTGCAATAAAACCCAATGCCTCCTAATGTCTCATGAATAGAGCGAGCTGAGTGAGGGCTGGCTCAGCACATCCATCCATGGGGTCAGAGTGTGCTGGAGTTGACTTTTGTGGGCTCACAGCGTCCACTACGCACATCTCTCCCCAGCCTATTTAGTGAAGTCTGCTGTGGGAGTATTTATACCAAGAAAACTTGCAAACACTACAAATCAAAGATGGGATGGGGTGGTGCCTCTTTCACTGATCAAAATTTGTTAAGCTAATGACATCCTCTAGGGCTGATACCAAAAATCAAAAGTGAGGCTAGAGTCATAGGTACCCGATCTAGGTGGATTTCTAAGCATAAAGGCTTGAGAGGTAAAGAAATCAAGTACAGATGAGCCAAAGGGGAGGATCTAGAAACCAAGGAAGACAAGGGTCGGGGATGATGGAGCAGGCAGGTGGGAGATGCCCTGGGGAATTTCAGAGGTGGTATGCAGTTGTGCTTAGCACACCCATACAAGCTGATCACATTTATTTGAAAGAATGAAAAAAACAAAGCCAATGGGAACTAACTCATAGAAACTGCCAAATCCTGTGGTTTGCTTTCCTTACTCATTTAATAGAAATGCTGTTTCAGCAAGGCCCATCTCTGACAGTGATCCTGTCCTTTTGGGAGGCCTACAGCAGATCCCCATCTTTGCCTCCTTCGTTCTTGTCTTGCAGGAAGTAATGGCTGTGCCCCAGGGATAAATCCCAACTCATGTCAGGCTTTAATCTGTTTAGCTTTCTCAGCTTTTTCAGTGCTTTGGGTAATTTACCTAGAAAAAATAAAGATATATGAACAAAAGCAAATATAGACAACGGTATTTTTAATGTTAAAAATACCAGGGAAAATCAATAGAGTTCTTGTCATATTATCAATGACTTTAATTTGCAATTTTGTTACAACTGAATTACTGTGTTAGGCTATTGATTTCATGTATTATGAAATTATTATTATGGTACCAGCATGATTAATTAGCTAATCTCACATTTTTGGGGTTTTGTTTGTTTTAAAGACAATATATGTATCTGGAAAAATCTTCTGGTAAACATTTAGGTCACTAACTATATCCATCTTTGTCTAAGAAAACATTACATTTAAGGGAGGCATTAGTGGATTTGGGTGTAACTTAGTGCATTTGTAAGAAAGACATACAGACAGAAGTAATACAGCACAATTCCAGTGATTAACAGAGCAATTGAAAGGGAATATTATGCAGCCCACACATAACATTAAAGAGCAGATGGTAAATCCACCTGATGGTACAGGGAAGAGAAGGGAGTCTGGCCCTAGATGTTGGACCAGCTCTTTACACATGGATCCCTCAGTGACCTGACTTTTCCTCTGAGCATACAAATACCAAATCTGAGACCACACAGCATATAAACCCTTTCAAATATTCACCTTTAAATATACCATTTTATATCTTTTGTTTATTTATTTACTTAGAAAGAGAGAGTGTGTGTACCTGTGTGCATGAGTGAGGGAAGGGCATAGAGAAAGAGGGAGAGAGAGAATCCCAAGCAGGCTCAGCACTGTCAGCTGAGAGCCCCATGCAGGGCTTGATCTAATGACCATGAGTGGGATATTTAGCCAACTGAGCCACCCAGGTGCCCTATAACATACCATTTTAAACATTCAATTCTCTTCTTATTCCTGGACACCCACAAAATGCATACCATACAGCATGATAAAATATATTTAATATAAGCGAGAAAAATGAAATCAGAAAAATATTTTACTACAAAGATAAAGTTAGCACATAATGTAAATGTTCAAAGCCTTGTGCACCCTCTAGAAGAACATTAGTAATGACCAAGGAGAAAATGGCTTCTGACCTCAGAGGAAGGGTCACACAGGTAGTGTTCAGCCTGGAAGCCATACTTTGGTATTTGTCATATAAATACTGCTTTTGATTTGCAGCCAATTTTATTTAGGATTTTTGCAACTATCTATGTTAATAAATGTCCTTAATTTTCTTTTCTTGAATCATTGTGCAGTTTGTATCAAAGATGATCCTCAGCAGACCATTTGGGTAGCTGTCTCTTTTTTTTATTTTTAATTTGAATAGTTTATATAAGATAGAGATTATCTATTCCAAGGAGTTTTGGTAAAATTTACTTATAAAATGACCTGGTGACAATTTTTTAATGTTGTAATTTATTCAGGTTTCCCATTTCCTCTTGAATTTACTTTACAATTTTTCTAGAAAGTACCTGTTATATATTTGTTTTCTGTTTATTCTTATAAAGTTGTTCATAAAAATATATACAAAATATACACAAATGTGGAGGCTATGTTAGTGTATATATATGTATGATTTTTATATCTCTAGCATATCTCTTTTTATTAATCTGATGCCTTGATTTGCAATTTATAAATTATAAGTCTGAAAAAAGGCCCTGAAAATTTGTAGATGGTAAACTCTCTAAGTCTTTATTATTTGAAAATGTTTTTATTTTTCTTCACTCTTGAATGAGAGTTTAGTAGGTATAAAACTCTAAGTTGACAATTACTTTTCCCTCAGCACTTTGAACTATAATTGGACACAAAAACACCAATTTCCCAAACTATGATTTACCTAATAACAGTCTACACAGAACAACACACACATATACACACGTGCACGCACATGCCCAGGAAGGTGCCACAGTCAAATATGGAAGCACTGCATTCTATCTTGCAGACTTATGATGCACGTTTGTATAATTAAAGCCTTTGTGTTCCAGCCAGTAAAGAACGGTTTCCCCTGTTTAGCCCAATGCTTCTCATCAGAGCTCTCTCTCTCTTTTCTTTTTTTGGGGGGAAGTCTCATCATCATGTGGAAACCAGTTCAGGAGATACTACAGTACACAGATTTAAATACTAAATATCAAAAAATAACTCCACATACATATTCAGAAAGTCTCCTCATCCTGCTGTTACTTACCCTATTTTAGATTATAGTGTTAGGTTTCTATTATTGTGTAACGAATTACCACAAATTTAGCAACATAAAACCACAGCTATTTAGTATCTCATAGTCCTGTAAGTCAGAAATCTGGGCCCACCTAACAGGTTCTCTGCTCAGGGGTCCAAGAGACTTAAATCAAGGTGTTAGCTGACCTGTGTCTTCATCTAACCTTGTTTAGAGAAAAGATTATTTTCAAGACCATGCAGGTTGTTGGTTGGAGACCACTCTCAGCTACTAGGGGCTGTTCTCTGGTCCTTGCCATGTGGCTCTGTCCATCGTCAAAACCAGTAAGGAAGACTCTCCCTTGCATCAAATCCCTCTCATGCTTTCCATCTCTCTGACTTCAAAAAATGCCCAGTCTTTTTTAAAGGGCTCACCTGATTATATCAGGCCCACCAAGATTATCTTCTTTTGTATTAATTCAAATTAATTAATTAATTAACCTAATTGTGGATATGGCATCTATGATGTTAACAAGCTCCACCTACTCTGTGGAGGGGATTATATGGGATGGGTGGGGAGGGAGAATCTTGAGGGTTCATCTCAGAATTCTCCCTACCATATTTATTAATTCTTCATTGACAGCCTGTGGGTATCCATATCACACACTCAAATAGAATTTCACTTTCCTTTTATTTCGGCAAAGTCCACTATAGCATAATCCTTATATTTGATTAACTATATATATATATGTGTATATATATATATATATAGCATAATCCTTATATTTGATTAACTACATATATATATGTATATATATATATTTCTTCATATATACATATGTGTATATGTATATGTATATATATGTATATGTGTGTATATATATGTATATATATATATATAATAGTTCATGTAATAGTTCACTGTAATATAATCCTTAGATTTTCTGCCAGAACAATAACTAGTATGGCTTGGACACTGATGTTTCAGTCTAGTGTTCATAGAATATTTTGGCTCACCCACAAGCTTGGATTGTATTTCACTTTTGCAGCATTGGTGTCTCATATGGAGTGGAATTACCTCAGAAGTCATTCATTACCTCATTTATTGATGTGCTCAATACGAAGGTAATGTGTGGCTTCTGTGCACAAAGAGGTTTACTAAAAGCAGATACTACATGTGTATCCTTATTAACCACAAGAATATAAATAAACTATAGAGAAGATATTGAAGCAGAAGAGTATCTGCCTCTTTTGACGGTTCCCAAAGTCAGAAAAGGCTTCACAGAATAAATTTTATGTGAATGGTATTTTAAAGGATACATAGAAGTAGCATGGCCAGGAAGCTGGGAAAGAACACCTCCCAGGCAAATAGTAAGTCTGAAAATATGTGAAAGAAAATAAGGTCTTCAGGGAACGAGTATGTTAAATGGACCTGGAAAGTTTGGCAGGAGCTGGACATGTCATTAGGACATTTAGATTTCATCCTGAAAATGAGAAGAAAAATGAAGTTATTACCAGAAGAATTAAATGATCAGATCTGTGTTTCAGAGACATAGGTTTACTGGCAACCATAATGAAGACAGGGAGATCAGTTAGGAATGGTGAGGGCAGCCAAAGTGAAGAGGAGATAATGGAAAGTTAGTAAACTGAGAATTTAGACTCTGACTGACTGGATGGGCTCCTGCAGGTGAGAGAACATTCAGGTTGGCCCAAGACCCACAGTTGAGGAATTACATCAGTGATGATGGCAATTTACCAACAAAACATGTGCAGATGGTAAAACTGTCAGAGTTACCATAAAGTAGAGACAGAAAAGTTAGTTAAGTTGCTTATGACCACATGGCAAACTTTGGTCTTTGTTCCCAATCTAGTAATTTAATCCCATTCCTTCTTAATAGGTGTTTTTAAGGAATCATCTTCAGAAGCCAAAGTATAGAGATGTAGTTGTAGATGTGGACAAGGACCTGGATATAGATATGGTTGAAGATAGATTGCATGTATGTATAATATGCACTTTTGCATTGATATATTTTATGTGTAATATATAATCATATACACATTACATATTTACATGCACACACACACAGATCTTGCTTCCCACCGACCAAACCATGAGTAAATCTTGGCCTAACTTTGCCATAGCAGTGCCTGCAAATAAAATTAATAATATTCTATTATGAAACTTAAGATTCTTAGAGCCTCATATAGAGATGGTTGAAGCCCTGCCAAGATCCGGTTCATTTGCTCTTATAAGAAATAGAAACTTCCTGGGGCGCCTGGGTGGCGCAGTCGGTTAAGCGTCCGACTTCAGCCAGGTCACGATCTCGCGGTCCACGAGTTCGAGCCCCGCGTCAGGCTCTGGGCTGATGGCTCAGAGCCTGGAGCCTGTTTCCGATTCTGTGTCTCCCTCTCTCTCTGCCCCTCCCCCGTTCATGCTCTGTCTCTCTCTGTCCCAAAAATAAATAAATGTTGAAAAAAAAAAAAATTTAAAAAAAAAAAAAAAAAGAAATAGAAACTTCCTGTATATCACAAATTTGTAAGAGCAGCCCTTATTATTCAAAACAGCTAGATTCCCTGCAATTACAAGGCTCATGTCCCAGCAGGATTGTCTCTGGCACTCCCTTCCTAGCACAGAGTCAAGCCACACATCGCTTAGAGGGGCAGGTCTTCTCCTACACCCAGACTCCAAGGGCACCACTTTTTAGTATAAAACAGTGTGGTTGCTAATGAGAGAAAAAAAAAGTTTCTCTTGATTCAATTATTGCTCTACTAATGAATTTGTTTTTCTATCCTTGACTTTAGGCAGCCTTGTTTTTGAAAGCCATTTTTAAACTCAATGAACAGTGCCACCTGGATTGAAAGCCATGTACTATGCAAGGCTCCAAGGAAGAGTAGCTGCCCAGTTTGCATGCTCCATTTACTTCTTTCCTGCTTTCCTTCTCCTTGGAGAACTTTTGCATGGGAAGCAGCAGGCCTAGTCCATTTAACTTTCATTAGCAATGAACAATGGTGTTGGCTGGATGGTACCAGGCAGCCTCTTGTGAACAGAACTGGTGTCTTATTTCCCCTTTATGCCCCACTGCAATAGAGGAGAAGCAAAACTGGGTGCCCTTGTAACTGACCTATTTCACATAACAGTTAGGACCACTCTTACTCCCACATCACCAGTTATATAATCTTGGCTTCTAGTTGGTTTTCCTGCCTTACTCCTGAATATCTTCCTACCTCTTCAAAAGCAACATCACCTGAATTAACCATCCCTACTAATTTTCAGTTCTCAACCTTTCCTGACTTGTATAAGTTTATGAATGAGTCACTATACTTCTGCTGTCTCAGACTGGGGTCATCTTTTCTCATACCCCTCCCTAAGCATCCAAGTGAAAATACTTTCCAGATCATGTTGAACATATCTCTTAAATTTCCCACAACTGTTTACTCATTTTTTATTATAGTTCCACCCTCACATTGGTATCTGTATCATCTTAGCTACATTGAGGCAATAATAAGTCCCATTACTTACTCAGCCATGGCCAATAGAGACATTTCTACCTGTGGTACTATCTTCCCTTTCTACCCAAGACCTGCTATTAGTATGGTTGATCATGGTCCATGAATGACCTATTAGAGATACTATTTTCCTCAATCTCCTTGGTCTTTTTGACCTTCACTTCCATTCATCAGCAACCATCAACTCCGATGCTTATACCCTAGATCTTGTTAAAATGTCACAAGCTCTTACAGTCAACTGTCCTTGCATATGCAACCCTCTATTTCCATCATTCTGTTCCCTGATTACTTTGGGACATTCAGTCACTCATCCCCTTTCTTCATTCCTAGCTATTAGCCCTCCCACATGTCCTCAATCTTGGGAATCCAATCTTAGGAATTTGTGGCTTCTTTCTCTCTTACATGCCACAGCTCTCACTGGCCACCCTCTCCTCCTTCCCTGCCAGGCTTCCTCCCCATATCTTACTTGTCTCACCTGATCTGCCCGCCTACAGGTCTGACCTATGTATAGGCCACCTCCTCAGCCCTACCTCATTTTTCAAATGCAGACCTCAGTGTGTCTCATTTGCATGATTCAGATCCTTCAGTTGCTCCCTGATGCCTTTGGGATAAATCCCAGCTCTAGACAGGAAGCTGTTCATGATTTGGATCCTACTTCTCTATCCAGTTTTACCTTACAACAAGATCCCCCCTAGGGCCTAGATGCAGTGAACCACCCTCAGTCCCCAGAGGGACCTGTGAATTCTGTGAATTTCAATCCCTTGCCCATGGCACTCTCTCTCCCTGGAATGTTCTTCCCACATCTTCTTCAACTGGCAGTTGTCTGTCTGCTTATCTGTTAAGTCTCAGTTAAGACATTGCATCCTCTGAGAAGTCATCTCTACCTGTCTATCAGGCTCCTCCCCACCATTATGGATCCTCTCTGTATTCCTCCATCTGGATGAGCCTTTGCAGACCTTCACTAAAAGTACTTCCTGTCTTACGGTTGTCTACTTACAGCATAAATACTGTGACTGTTAAGGTAAAAGATCTATGGCCCCAAACACTTAAGGGTAGTGGCTGTGCCACCAGTACCCAGCTCAGAGCCAGTGCTCAACAAGTGTTTGTGAGTGTATAATGTTCCCCTTCTTCTGAGTCATTGGTTCCTTTATTAGCGACATTTAACTTCTGCCTCAATTGCCCATTATGGAACTGCTGCCAGTTTATATCATTGCCAACTAAATATTCCCTTTAGTTAGCTACTCTTTTTTTTTCAATAAGTTCAATTCATGGAGGTTCTTTTTATAAAAAAAAATTTGCCTCTTTTTTTATGAAGCAAGATGGAACATAATAAATAATGTTATTTCTATAAATGGCCTATTGAGTAACGGTGCAACCAAAATAAATAAATTCCCTCACATATTGCAACACCAGTCTTAACATCTCTCTGGAAAACTGAATATGGCCTACATCAGTGGTTCTCAACAATGGTGATTTTGTCCCTCAGGGGACGTTGGGCAATTTCTGGACACATTTTTGTTGTCACAACTTGGGAAGTATTACTGACATCTACTGAGTAGAGACGCACTACCATCCACTGCTATTGTTAAGAATGCCAAGACAAAATATATATATATATATATATATATATATATATATATATATATATATTAAACTGGGGATTGAAGAATAGGTTATAAATCATTGGGCTAAATATTTAAGTCACAGAAAAAGATCTAGATTAGATCGAAGGAGAAGTTCCCAACAATGAGATTATTGGAAGTTAAAATGGATCATTATTGAGAGAACTATGGCTCTTCATCCTGGGTGCACAGCAAAATAACCTGGGAAGCTAGAAACACTACCAGGACCCAGCTCCATTCCCAAGGGAATCTAATTTAATTAGTCACGAATGGGATCCAGTCATGGGTATTTTTGTGAAAGCTCCCCTGATTATGCTGAGGAGAACCAGGGTTGAGTACCAATGGCTCAAAACAGAAATAAGAGTCCCAACAACCTGTGCTCAAGCAAAAAGTAAACTTTTTGTTTGAAAGTTTACTTTTATGTGAAGTTTCCTTTTAACCAAAAGGAAACTTGATGCTCTAGGAATACTGCATGTATCACTCCAGCTCATGCCCAGGCATTGGGCCTTGGACAGCTTTATTTCTGCCCTTGTTGACCAAGTGTAAGAGATCTGACCCTTGGTGCCTAAAGTACAGCCAAGAAAGAGAATCCGCTGCTCTAATGGAAAGGTAACCTATGGAACTTTACTATCTGACCCTGGAGACACCTTTGTTTAGGATAGTCTCATGTTTATGCAGGCATAAGGAGCCATTTATGTATTGGTTGGTCCATGCATGTGCTCACAACTCTCTAGGAAGCTTCCCAGGTATAATCTGAAACTGGCCCCCATAGGCAGAGGGCAGAGAGAGAGGAGGAAAGAGGCTTGTCAGGCCAGGTTAGTAGTTGGCAGTTTTAAAAATAGCAAAGGGAACTTACATATGAGGCGTGCTTTGGGCAGCAGCAAGACAAGTAGATCCCCACGCCACCCTCCAAATCTTAAAAGCTCATAAAGAGGTTTTAACTGGGTTCAGTCACATGTGCCAGGAAGATATTTTCAACATCACATCACCATCTCAAGCCTATGTCCTTGGAGCAGGCTCTGGGAGTGAGAAAGACAAGCCGAACCCACATTTCAAGGACAGGGTGGGGGTGAGGAGCCTCTGAACATCTGGGTCCAGCTCACAGGTCATTTGTGGTCTTTTTGATCACATTCCCCAACACTGTTACAGTTGTTCTTAGACGCTCATGAACGAAAAGATGAAGTGGCCAGAATTTATACCCTAAGAATGTTCAGGATTGGCTCCTTCATTTGCCACATTGGTTATCTTTCACAGGTGAACTGGGATTAAAAAAAAAAAAAAAAAAGATAAAATTCCCCAAACAGGGCTTGGATCAATAGTGCATCTTTTCCAAAGATCTTTTGCAGATACATTTCATAGATTTCTCTTTTGTCCCAGAACCATGCCATTTCTCTGAATAGAATGACAGAGGGGACATTAGTTATAGGAAAATTGTAGCTTTTGTCTGTACTGTAGGCATGTGAACCAGGCCATATAGATTACTACAAACAGCTGTAGAATTAGTGGTTGTTAAGCAACAGCTGAAATGAGGTAGTTAATTTGAAAAAAGTACAATAATTAGAAAGTCAAAAAGAGAAGGAAGTAGCACAGATAGTTCCTGACTTAGGATGGCTGGACTTAATTTTTTGACTTCATGATGGTGTGAAAAGTGATATCCATTCAGTAGAGACCATACTACAAATTTTTTATTTTGATCTCTTCTTGGGCTAGCAATACATGTGTGATACTCTCTTGTGATGCTTGCCTTATCTAGTGATGCTCCCAGTCAGCCACACGATCGTGAGGGTCAACAACCAGAATACTTTACAACCATTCTGTTTTCACTTTCAGTACAGCATCCAATATTATATGAGGCATTCAACATTTCATTATAAAAAAGGTTTGTGTTAGATGATTTTGCCCAACTGTAGGCTGAGGTAAGTGTTTTGAACGTGTGTAAGGCAGGCTAGGCTAAGCTACTGATGTTCAGTAGGCTAGATATACTGAATGTATTTTTGACTTATGATATCTTTAACTTACAATGGGTTTATTGGGATGTAACTCCATCATAAGTAGAATCTGTAGTGGATGTGGCAGGTGTAATCTGGATAGAGCAGAAATGGAAGGAAAGAAGACAGTTTGGGGTGCCTGGGTGGCTCAGTTGGTTAGGCATCTGACTTTGGCTCAGGTCACGATCTCATGGCTTGTGAGTTCGAGCCTCACATCGAGCTCTCTGCTGTCAGCGCAGACCCTGCTTCAGATCCTTTGTATCCCTCTCTCTCTGTCCCTCCCCTACTCACGCTCGCTCTCTCTCTCAAAACTAAACATTAAAAAAAAGAATACAGTTTATTCTAACATGGCGTGGGTCTTTTTTTCCCATTCATTCTACAATTGAAGATGCTGAGCTTCAGAGAGGTTATGAATGAGACTCAAGAAGCTGGATGTGCAGAGCTAGAAATATAAGCCAAGTCCATCTCACTCCAAAGGTTCTTCAGGGTCTTCGCATAAAGGCCAGGTCAGAAGAAGCAGCCAGGCTAAACAGCCCATCCACACTGTCAGTGCAGAACCCAACGTGGGGCTCAAACTCATGAACCATGAGGTCACGAACTGAGCCGAAACCAAGAGTTGGATACTTAACCGACTGAGGCACCCAGGCACCCCTGCTCACTGGTTCTTAAAAGAACCTCACATAGCTGGGGGTTTACATGGACTCCAATAACCATGGCATAGAAGTAAAGGCCTAGTGGGGAGAGCTTGATGCCTGGGTGGAGGGATGGATATATGGAGAGGCTGAGAAGGAAGTCCCTATGGAGGGAGGAGAGAACACAGTCATTGCCCCCAAATTTCAGAGTGAGTTTTGCTAAGCTGACTTCAGTGTCCTGTGCAGACTGCTATAATCAGAAATACTCATTTTAATAAAGGTGATTACATTTTCCATCATGAAAATAACACATGCTCATTATACAAGATGTGGAAAATAAAGAGGGGGAAACAATCCTTCTTGGTAAGACAATTGCTATTAAAATTGATTGATTGTAATTCTTTCCAGTTTTTTTATTCATATAATTCATATTCTTGTGATCATGAATTAAATGTTTCCTGCTCTTATCACTTAGAATTGTAAAACAAGCATTTTCTATCTTTCATTTAACATGTTATAATATTATTATAAATTACTGTACTTTAGAAAATTATAAACTATTCTATCATATGCATTTACTACAATGTACCTAACCTATTGTTGAGCATTTAGGTAAGGATATTTATTACCGTACACTTTAGAATGGAGTTACTGGATCAAAGATACAGAAGTTTTGAGGACCTGAGACAGTTAGGGGGGCTGGATTCTTGCTTAGATAGGCCTTTTTAAAGGAGTGCCTATTCCTAGATTGATCCTCAAGCTTAGCCTGTCCATAAATTCTGTTCTGTTAGTATCAGGAATGATTGGTTCTTAGGAATTGTATAGAAGTGAACTAAACGAATGTATAATGGAAATTAGAAGCACAGCATGGAGGTATGGAAGTCATTAGTGCTGTTTGCCAAATAATTCTCCACCTCCAGACACACTATAGGATTGTCTCCTGCTGAGACATGAGTCTAGTCCTGATGAGGAGTGGGGTTTGCAAGAGAATGCTTATTTGCTGGAGGAAGACACACCAGAGTTCTCTTTTCTCCACTGTGGCTGGCAACTTTTGAGGGGATGTCTGCTCCATCACCCTGGCTTCTTGAATAACTAATGAGCAGAGGCCTCTGCCAGCCCTCAGTGGCAGAGTGAGCTAGGAACAAAACTTTACCATCAAAAGTCACTGAAACTCGGAATTTGGTTGTTAATGCAGCACACCGTAACCCATCATCACCGTACAAAGGAGATTTTAACATTAGCACGCTTAACATATTTAATCTCTGTAATTAGAAATCAACTAAAGTTAAAAGATTCCTATTAGAAATGAATCACAATAAAAAGAAATAATTATATATTTCAGCTGTTACACAGCCCTTGCTTAAGAGTACTGTGATGTTCAGTATCGTTAACACTCTCTTCCCCAGATAGTCTGAGCTGGGCAATGCCAACATGTACCTCCCTCTCCTTTCCTACGCTTTATTTTTATTTTTATGTTTTTACTTATCAAGTTTTATTTTAATTCCAGTGTGATTAATATACCGTATTATATTAGTTTCCAGTGTACAAGATAGTGATTCAACAATTCCATAGATTACCCTGTACTCATCAGGACAAGTGCACTCCTTATCTCCATCACCTATTTCACCCATCCCCCCACCCACCTCCCTTCTGGTAACCATCAGTTTGTTCTCTACAGTGCAGAGTCTGTTTCATGGTTTGTCTCTCTCTTTCTCTCTCTTTTTTCCCCTTTGCTCATTTGTTTCTTAAATGCCACATATGAGTGAAATCACATGGTATTTGTCTTTCTAGGACTTACTTCATGTAACATTACTTTCTCTAGCTCCATCCACATTGTTGTAAATGGCAAGGATTTCATTCATTTTTATGGCTGAATAATATCCCATTATTCCATGAATGAATATATATATATATATATATATATATATATATATATATATGCCACATCTTCTTTATCGATTCATCTAGCAATGGACACATGGACTGCTTCCATAATTTGGCTATTGTAAATGATGAAGCAATAAACAAAGGGGTCATATATCCTTTTGAATTAGTTTTTTTTTTAATTTTTTGAGTAAATACACGGTAGTGCCATTACTGGATTGTAGGGAAGTTCTATTTTTAATTTTTTGAGGAACATCCATGCTGTTTTCTACAGTGGCTTCACCAGTTTACATTCCCACCAGTAGTATACAAGGGTTCCTTTTTCTCCAAATCCTCATCAACATTTGTTGTTTCTTGTGTTGTTAATTTTAGAAATTCTGATAGGTGTGAGGTGATATCTCATTAAGTTTTGATTTGCATTTCCCTGATGATGAGTAGTGTTGAGCATCTTTTCATGTGTCTGGATGTCTTCTTTGGAGAAATGCCTGCTCATATTTTCTGCCCATTTTTAAACTGGATAATTTGTTTTTGGGGTGTTGAATTTTAAAAGTTCTTTATATATTTTGGATACTAATCCTTTATCGGATGTGTCATTGGCAAATATCTTCTTCCATTCCATAGGCTTCCTTTTAGTTTTACTGACTATTTCCTTTACTGTACAGCAGCTTTTTATTTTGATGTAGTCTCAATAGTTTATTTTTGCTTTTATTTCCCTTGCCTCAGGAGATATATTTAGAAAAATTTTGCTATACCTGATGTCAGAGAAATTACTGCCTATGCTCTATTCTAGGATTTTTGTGGTTTTAGTTCTCACATTTAGGTCTTTTATCCATTTGTGAATTTATTTTTGTGTATGGTGTAAGAAAATGGTCCAGTTTGATTCTTTTGCATGTTTCTGTCCAGTTTTCACAATATCATTTGTTGAAGAGACTATCTTTTTCCCATTGCATATTCTTTCCTCCTTTGTCAAGATTAATTGACCATATAATTGTGGGTTTATTTCTGGGTTTTCTATTCTGCTCCATTGATCTATATGTCTATTTTTGTGCCAGTACCATGTTGTTTTGATTAAAGCTTTGTAGTGTGACATGAAGTCTGGAGGTAGTTTTTCTCCAGTTTTGCTTTCCTAAGATTGCTTTCACTATTCAAGGTCTTTTGTGATTCAATACAAATTTTCGGATTGTTTGTTCCAGTTCTGTGAAAAATGCTAGTATTTTGATAGGCATCGCATTAACTCTGTAGCTTGCTTTGGGTAATAGAGACATTTTAACAATATTTGCTCTTCTAACCCATGAGCATGGAATGTCTTTCCATTTCTTTGTGCCTTCTTCAATTTCTTTCATCAGTGTTTTACAGTTTTTAGGCTTTCACCTCTTTGGTTAAGTCTTTTCCTAGGTATTTTATTATTTTTGTTATAATTGTAAATGGGATTGTTTTCTTAACTTCTCTTTCTACTGCTTCATTATTAGTGTATAGAAATGTAACAGATTTATGTACATTGATTTTGTATCCTGTGACTTTACTGAATTCATTTATCAGTTCTAGCAGTGTTTTGATGGAATCTTTCAGTTTTTCTATATAGAATGCCATGTCATCTGGAGATAGTGAAAATTTTACCTCTTCCTTACCAACATGGATGCCTTTTATTTCTTTTTGTTGTGTGATTGCTGTGGCTAGAACTGACAGTACTATGTTAAATAATGGTGGTAAGAGTAGACATCCTTGTCTTGATCCTGACCTTAAGGGGAAAGCTGTCAGTTGTTCTCCACTGAGTATGATGTTCACTGTGGGTTTTCATATAAAGCCTTTATTACGTTGAGGTATGTTCCCTGTAAACCTACTCTGTTGAGGGCTTGTATCATGAATGGATGTACTTTGTCAAATGTTTTTTCTGCATCTATTGAAATGATCATATGGTTTTTTATCCTTTCTCTTATTGATGTGAAGTATCATGCTGATTGCTTTGTGAATATTGAACCACCTTTGCATCCCATGAATAAATCCCACTTGATTGTCCTGAATGATTTTTTTAATGTATTGTGGAATTCAGTTTGCTAGTATATTCTTGAGGATTTTTGCTCTATGTTCATCAGGAATATTGGCCTGTACTTCTGTTTATTTGTTGTATCTTTATCTGGTTTTGGTATTAGGGTAATGCTGACCTCATAGAATAAATTTGGAAGTTTTCCTTCCTCTTCTATTTTTTAGAATAGTTTGAGAATAATTGATATCAACTCTTCTTTAAATGTTTGATAGAATTCCCTTATGAAGCCATCTGGTCCTGGACTTTTCTTTGTCGGGAGTTTTTGATTAGTGATTCAATTTCCTTGAATTGGTCTGTTTAAATTTTCTGTTTCTTCCTGCTCCAGTTTTGGTAGGTTATATGTTTCTAGGAATTTATCCATTTCTTCTAGGTTGTCCAATTTGTTGGCATAAACTTTTCATAATATTCTCTTATAATTGTTTATATGATGTTAGGTGTTATTTCTCCTCTCTCATTTGTGATTTTGTTTATTTGAGTTCTCTCTGTCTCTCTCTATCTCTCTGTCTCTGTCTCTCTCTCTCTTTCTCTCTCTCTCATGAGTTTAGCTAGAGGTTTATCAATTTTATTGGGTTTTTTTCCAAAAAAACAACTCCTGGTTTCATTGGTCTGTTCTATTGGGTTTTTTTTAGTATCTATATCATTTCTTTCTGCTCTAGTCTTTATTGTTTCCTTCCTTCTGCTGGGTTTGGGTTTTGTTTGTTCTTTTTCTGGCTCCTTTAGGTATAAGGTTAGGTTGTTTATTCCTTTTCTATACTCTCATTGCTGGCCATGCCAACTCCTGATAGTCACAATCTTCTTTAATTGTTGTTGCCTTTATTTTAAAAGTCATAAGGTATGCTACTTTAAAAATGAACAATTTAGAATCAACTGAAAAAGGTCTGCTTTCTGTCCTCCCTACTAGCCTACCTCCTTGGGTTGAGTTTGGAGTAAACCCATCCAGGCATTTTCTTTGCAGTTCCAAGTACAAATGAAATCCCACTCTTCATATTCTTAACATCTTGCTTTTTTACTTTGTTTTTCAATTATCTATTCATGTTGGTGCATATTTACATGTTTCTTTTGAATGAGAGCAGAGTTATCAATTTCAAAGATTTAGTATCCTTAATTTAACTGGTTTCCTGTTGATAGACATTTTTGGCCTTTCCAGTCTTTTGCTACTATTAATGCTCCAGTGAACATCCTTATAAAATGTATAATTTGCACACTTGTGCAAATTAATTCAGAGGGAAAATTCCAGAATTAGAATTCTGAGTTGCAGGGAATTTGCAGCTTAAACGTCGATAAATATTGTCGATTCCCGTCCCAAAGGTTGAATCAATTGAATGGGATTGTACATCAATACAGTGTGAGAGTTCTCTTTCCACTCTCAAGAATGCAAGGTACTATCAAATATTTTAAATCTCTGCCATTATAATCATTAAAAAAGGGTATTGTGTTACGGTTTAAAGTGCATTTCCTTAATAATAGGTGAGTTTGTGCTTGTTCTTTCTTTAAATATGTTAATACCTTTAGTATAGTGAGCCTTAAGTGGACTCTTTCTCCTTAAGGTGAGTTGTTTTTATTATTTGAATCTCAGAGAATAGCCTTATTTTTAAGCATTGAAGTACCTCATTATTACTGTTATTCATTTACTGAATAAATAGGGCTCACAGCATTTCTAAGACCTTGATATATATATTGCCACTGGGATGTTTTATAATGACTTCATCCAAGGCAGATGGGCTGGGAATTGGCCAGCCCTTGCACCTCTCAGTTAATTGATGTGACATATAATTTCATTGCAGCAATTCAGCTTTGTGTCCTTGCCCACTGATGTACTGGAAATTGAGGTGAAAGACAAGTTTGCTAAGAGCCGCCCCATCATCAAGCGCTTCTTGGGAAAGCTGTCGATGCCCGTTCAAAGACTCCTGGAGAGACACGCCATAGGGTAAACCTGTGACTGAGACCTCACTATCACTAAGGCTTCAGTGAGCAGACGAAGGGAGGCCTGCAAGCTGCAATAATATAGCCTCATGGTGGTATTGAATCTCTGGCTTCTCCCATTAATTCTGTTGCTTGAGCCACAACATTCAATTAAACAAACCCTTACCTTTCCCCTTTTCTGTACCACTGGTTACTTACACAAGAGAGCAGAAAATCCTAAGACAATAAGCCCTTAATGAGGCATTTTTCTAGACAGGTAGAAATTAAAAATTTGTTTTACCATGAAGAATATTATTTCTGCTTGTGGGATTTAATCATTTGAGATGTTTGTATTACAAGATCAAATGCTAGGTTACTAGAGTAGAGAGACTTAGAAAATGCTGGATAGTATGTATGAAATTTTAAAAGCACGAATTGTCATGGGCAACTGCAATTATGTTACTCGCAGAATTCAGTTGTATATGAGAATGTTTCTGTATCTTTTACATTCATCTCCACTCATGATTCTCACTAAAGTGAACTCTTACCAGGTAAAATATTTATATATAATATGTGTTTCCTTAGTTAACAGCTACTCTATTTGAAAACACTGGGTATGGCTCTCTGGCCATAAATGTATGCTATGCTATACAATGTAATCCTTAGAAGGATATCAAAGGAATGAGGAGAATTTACAGAATTTCCAAGTGTCTTCAATTAAAGCTTTTTGGATTTTCAGGACTTTGGAATCACTAATGATTATCATGGAGACACTTAATTAGAACCACGTGTACAGCTGTATGCATATAGACATGCCATTAACTCTCAAGCCAAAGGTAGAGACATTTATGGAGCTACAACCATGTGTCAAACACAGGGTTTGCACTTTCCATTTATGGAAATCCTCACAGGATTAAACAAGCAAACAAATGTACATAAAGAATGCAAAGCAGTCCCTGGTACATAGAGACTAAACTGCTCTAAACTGTTCATTTTTTTTAAATAGAATATTACATGATTTTTAAAATAAAGGCAACTCAGAAGGCTCCCTCAATTCCTTTGCCTGTAGCACCCCAGCCCTTCAATGGCTCTCTGCTTGCCCTGAAGTCCTATAAACAGACCAGGGTGGAGTTTCAAGGTCTATATATGGGGCCGTGATGTTGGTGTAGTTGGACACCAGCCTACAAGTCTTGCTTCGGTCCATCCTGCAGCAGGCCACCTTCTGAAGCACTCCACAGCTCCTCACATGGAGGAGGTTACTCCAGTAACCATGATGGCATATTTTGTTAGACATTACATATATGTACCGCAAGATATGTATCTGTTGCTGGCGATGTCCATTATTAAGGGCGTATTTGGGAAATATCAGCCTGCACAGAAAAAGCAGGCAAAGATGCCCATCTTTTTTGTTGTTATTGTTGTCTTTTGGGGGGCTTCTTTTGGCTTAGAACACAGGTTGGCAGGTAACTTTCTGTTAAGGGCCAGGTAGTAAATATTTTAGGTTTTGTAGACCATATAGTCTCTGATTACTCAACTCTGCCATTGTAGCATGAAAGCAGCCCCAGATGATAAGTAAACTAATAAGCATAGCTGCATTCCAATAAAGCTTTTATTTGGGGAACTGAAATTGGAATTTCATACAATTTTCATGTGTCACAAAATATTATTCTTCTTTTGCTTTTTTTCCCAACCATTTTAAAATGAAAAAACTCATGGCTTTATAAAAATAGATGGTGGGCCAAATTTGGCCCCTGGGCTGTAGTTTGCTGACTTCTGCTTTACAATATCCGAGAGGGACTTCCTTGAAGTTTTACATTGTTGTTGAGCAGATGTAATTTCCCATCTTTACCTTAAGACCATTTCCTATGTACCTGAGTGGATCATCACCTCCTATTAGCAGGGCCTCCCTGGGCTTGCCTACTTCACCCACTGGCATAGAAACCATGCTGTAGAATCTTTAAGGAGAGGTATTGACCAGATCTGTAATGGTGCTTATTTCCTTCTAGGGATAGGGTGGTCAGCTATACACTTGGCCGCAGGCTTCCAACAGATCATGTGAGTGGACAGCTGCAATTCCGATTTGAGATCACTTCTTCCATCCACCCAGGTATTTTTGGCATGAATTCATGTCTTGTCCTAGCAGAGGGTCAGTGTGTTCCTTTCTCTAAAATACAATAACCGTGGTTCTCTCCAGACATGTCCTAGGTTTTGTGGTTCTCTCTCTTCTCCATTTGAGGCCCAGAAGCCAGTGATCTGTTCTGGAAACCAGATTGCTGTCCCCTTGATTGAGAGGCTCCTCTTCATTCTGGTGACCCAAAGGTAGAGGGTTAGACAGTGGAGTGGGAATTGACAATGAGGCCAACATGGGTATGGAGCCATGTCTGATTTATCATTTTACTTCCAGCACCCACATAGGAGGTGCTCAATAGATACTTAATCATTACATACATGAATGAATGAATGGATGAGAAAATGAATGAATGTGATACATGTCATATTATTGAAAAACTATTATTATCCAATGGATTTATCACAATGAAAAACATAAGTTGGACAGAAAATTTCAGAATCATCCAGTGTCCAGTTTTTCAAGCCAAAACACATTTCCAAATAAGAATGATGAGATGCCTCCTAATTCCACTTTAGCTCTTCTCCTGAACTCCCATACTAAGTGTAGATCATGCTGAGAATTAGCCAGTCCTTCTGGGCCACATTTACGAGTTGCTGTTAAAGCTAATGAGGCTTTGAAAACTCAGGGTCTGGAGTTTATCACTGCCCACTCATTAAAGTCCTGTTGTACTTGTCTATGCCCAATATATAATGCAGATTGGAAGAAAACATGCTGACTGTTTGGTCCTTTCACTCAGCCTTTTCTTCATCCTGAGAATAAAATTGACTCTTCCCTCACTGTAGCAAAAAAGAGGGCCTATGGCTCACCAAGAGAGATCATTCCTCTTGAATGAGTCAATTGCACTAGTGCTTTTGAAATGGGAAGTTCACACTGGGCTGGGGATCCAATAGATAAAGCACCTGGGAGGAAGGAGAACTAAACAGTGATTGCTGCTCCTTAAACGGTTGCTTGATGTGGAGACTTGTTTATTTTCCATTGCAATAACCTGCAAATATTGGAGGCCTCCGGGTCTGAGCTACCGAAGGACTGTGGTTGCTCCCATCAACTAGCCATTTTCTTCTCTGTAGTTGCTAAAAACCCAGCTTTCCCATTCTGCCACCTGGCGGACCCAGCCAGAGGAAACACTCTGAGCAAGTATTAACCTTATTGCCATGCGCAAGACCCTCTAACCCCCGACGGCTTCACCGCAGTCTTCCGCCAAGCCAACATTGTTGAGCACCCGCTATGTGCCGGGAACTGGGTAGTTCTAGGCTTTGGATATTTTAACCAAAACTATGAATTCCCTGGAAACAGAATTCTGAAATATATCATGACAGCAAATTGTCATTAACAGAAGAAGTCCTTACAGATTTTTTTAGCAGAGCTTTGGCCTATGAGAAACCTTCATCCACCCTACATCCAATATCCTCACGCAGAAATCCCTTAGGATGGCTTACATGGCCGGCAGAGTACACTAATACACTAAACCCACAATGCGCTCTTCTGGAAGAAATGACATTTTCTTCTCGCCCGCAGATGATGAGGAGATGTCTCTCAGCGCCGAGCCTGAGTCCGCGGACATTCAGGACAGCCCCATGAACAGCCTGTTGGCCAGCAGCCGCGGGGAGCCTCCCGGCGAGGCACCGGAGCTCCCCAGGGGCTCCAAGCCCGAGCCGCCGAGCCAGGGCAGCGCCGGGGACGCTGCCGGGAACGGGAGCCTGGAGCTGGCCGAGCCGGTTGAGGAAGCGGCAGGTACCAACGAGGCAGGAGACGACGGCGCGGGCTCTGTGGGACCTGACGGGGCTGGGGAGCTTCTGGGCCCGGGGCGTGAGGACGCCGAGCCCGCCCTGAGTGCGGAAGAACTGGCGGAGCGGCTGGAGCTGGGTGGGGAGGTGCCCCCACCGGGGCTGCTGGAGGACAGCGAAGGCCCGGGCGGCACCGGGGAGCCCGAGGCAGAGGAAGAGGCCACAGAGAGCCGGGCGGGGGGAGAGGAGGAGAAGGAGCAGGCCGAGGAGGAGGAGGGCGACGTGTCCGCCCTGGGGCAGGGGGAGGACAGGCTGCAGCTGCGGGCCTCGGTGAAGAGGAAAAGCAGGCCGTGCTCCTTGCCGGTGTCCGAGCTGGAGACGGTGATCGCGTCCGCCTGCGGAGACCCCGAGACCCCGCGGACACACTACATCCGCATCCACACCCTGCTGCACAGCATGCCCTCCGCCCAGGGCGGCGGTGCCGCGAGCGACGACGGCGCCGAGGAGGAGGCCACCCTCCAGGACGCCTCGGAGAAGGACGGGCTCAGCGAGGTGGACACGCTAGCTGCCGGGCCGCCTCCCCTCGAAGAGGATGGGGAGGAACTCGAGGGGGCTACTCCAGGCACGGCGACCCCCGGCCACTCCGGCCTGACCAACGGCCTGGGCCCGGACGGCGACACGCTCCCCAGCACAGGGAGTGAGAGCGACTCGAGTCCCCGGCAGGGCGGGGACCACAGCTGCGAGGGCTGTGACACGTCCTGCTGCAGCCCCTCCTGCTACAGCTCCTCGTGCTACAGCACGTCCTGCTACAGCAGCTCCTGCTACAGCGCCTCCTGCTATAGCCCCTCCTGTTACAACGGCAGTAGGTTCGCCAGCCACACCCGCTTCTCCTCCGTGGACAGCGCCAAGATCTCTGAGAGCACCGTCTTCTCGTCGCAAGACGATGAGGAGGAGGAGAACAGTGCGTTCGAATCTGTGCCCGACTCGGTACAGAGCCCGGAGCTGGACCCGGAGTCGGCAAATGGCGCCGGGCCGTGGCACGACGAGCTGGCCGCCCCCGCCGCCAGCGTGGCAAGAACCGTGGAAGGTCTGGAATCCCCCGTGGCAGGGCCAAGCAATCGGAGAGAAGGTTAGACCTCAAACCTGATCAGAGTGAGAATAGGACCAGCAGGGGGACACAGGTCTCACCAACATGGTTTAAAAACAAGTGAGAGGATCAGTCTCCAGTGGGGTTGCTGGGGCAATGTACGCCTGTCCTGTACATGTATGTGTGCATGCGTATATGTGTATGTAAGTATTCGTGACTGTGAAGAGCAGACATCCACCACCTCTCAGGTAGACACCAAGAATCACAACTAGCACACTCATGTGAGTGTGCACTTGTATGTGTGCATCTCTGTTTTAACTAATCGTTAGAACTGGTTAGTGTACATGTTACCTTTCTAGTTTTGACAGTGACCAGAGCACCAACAGGAGTATCTCATGATATAAGCAGAAAATATTCATCAACATTCAGTGGATAATGTATAAATACCTGCTCACTTCCCAAAACATACTGAAGATTAGCAATAAATGTTAATATAAATTGAAAGAACATTGATTTTACCTCTGCTTTAGAATTTAACTTAGCCTGTGTACATATGGATATGTATAGCTTACATATATTTGTCATTATTTCTGTCTGCTCAGTTCTCGTTATTGTTGGTTTTGTTTTTTTGTTTTGTTTTTGTTTTGTTTTTTTACTATTATTCAATCCAAAAACAAAAACAGTTCACCCATTTCTCTCACCCCCACTCCCCCCGGCAACCATCAATCTGTTCCCTGTTCTCTTGAAAAACTACAAGACAGTAATGAAAGAAATTGAAGACACAAATAAATGGAAAGGTATTCCATACTGATGGATTGGATGAATCGATATTGTTAAAATGTCCATGCTACCCAAAGCAGTATTATTGCAAGATTGCAAGGTTCCATGCAATCCCTATCAAAATTCTGATGGCATTTTTCACGAAAATAGAACAAACAACCCTATAATTTATATGGAACCATGAAAGACCCCAAATAGCCAAAGCAATCTTGAGAAAGAAGAACAAAGCTGGAGGCATCATGTTCTCTGATTTCAAACTACATTACAAAGCTATCGTAATTAATTACGGTTTTGTTTTTTGTTGTTTTTTGTTAGTTTTGTTTTGTTTTGGCTATTTTGGCTAATGGAAGGAAAAATAACAGGAATTCGTAAATTGCTTTGTTTCAAGTGGGATTCTAACCTAAAAGCTGCCACCTTCAGGTTAAAATGTATTCAGTATTTTAACTCAAGATGTTTCTTTTTAGTCATGCCTGTGGAATCGTATGTAAAATTAACTCACATTTCTTTATCCAGAATTGGGAACCATTTTCCAGTCGAGTGACAGTGACATGGGGGAAATAATTCAAAGGGCACAAAATAATATGAAATAATTCAGTTGTTTTAAGAGCAAAAAATATAGATTCTGCTATTTTTCTGTTCTACTGCTTATATTAGCTTCCAAACAAAGGTGGTGGTATTGTCTCTAGATTGTAAGCTCATCAAGGGCCAGAACTGTATTTTCTTTATGTTTCATTCTTAGCACCTACACAAATTCTTGACACCTATAAATTTTTATAGGAACCAAAGTGAGCACAAAAATTCATCCTGAGTATTTAGCAATGCCCAATTCTACATTTCAGAAAGTGGTACATGGGCTAAGGAGAAGTGCGAGGAGACTGGAAAAGAAAGAGAAACACAGAGAGGAAACCATAGTGGCATAGAATAGGAAAAGGCACAATTGAAAACGGGACAGACAATTCCTTTCTTTAATGTGGATGTTTTGAGCCCCTTTGTTCTGGGCCAGATGCTATGTGCTGAGCACAGGGAGATGGATCAGTGTCAGAACGTGTGAAAGGTGCTCAGTAATTATTAACAATTAAAAATAAGTATAGTATAAGGAGATTTGGTGATACACACATAAAGGGGGCAACTAGGAGCTGGCAGGGATATTTTAGTCCAGAGGTCGGCAAACTTTTTTTTATAAAGGGCCAGACAATAAATATTTCAGGCTTTGTAGATCAAGAGATAAAATTAAGCAACTCTTCTCACCAAAGGCTACTCTTTTTTTTTTTTTTTTAACAGTTTTACCTAGCTCAGAGCCATATAAAAACAAGGCCAGATTCGTAGTTTGTCAACCTGCTGCAGCCTATGGTATATATTTTGACTGTTGCGTTGGGAGACAACCCACATATGATTAGTTGAAAATTGGCTCAGTAAACAATTGCCTTCATATATAAAGGCATTATGAAAACCAAAACAAAACAAAACGCTGCCCATGCCTTTGAGGGACTAACGGCCCAATGGGGGAAAACTCCTCTTTAACAGAAAGGACAGGAAAGCATTTCAGAGACCTAGTGGAAGTCTTTGCAGGGAAGTTTTCTAAAGACATTTCTGAATTCCTGAATTCTGCAGACTATAAACTCAGAAGAGGTTAAGAAGCACCTACAGGCTTCACTCAGGTGTTTGCAAGGGGCAATCCGAAGATTCCTGAGACTGTCAATCTCACGAAGGCTGGGCATATGTTGGCGCGTGACTTCTTCACAGCCCATCTTCTCCCCTGTCAGCAGTGAGCCCCTGAGCTACCTGTGTCAGTCATGTGGCTCTGTCCCTCACTGGCACATGCTCTGAGAAAGCAGGGCTTCACCACAACCCACCCGATATTTGCACAAGAATCTTCTTCCACAAGAATCACTGGTGCCCCCTTACTGTGACTTCTAAGATTGCAAATTCTTTCAGTTAACTTAGCAAAGGTAGACTTACCATACCCATGCCCACAAAACTGCATCTGCAGCAATTTTGGGAAGATGTGTTCTGTATCTATTTTTTGCTTTTTTCCCCCCTCCGTGAAAACCTCCTTTTTAACCTCAACATAAAATACTTTTTTAAAAAGCTGTCCGCAGATCGAATGAAAAGAGCAATATAAAGTTGTGATTTGAGCTCGGGCCCTGGAGTCAGGCCTCCTGGGTTTAATTCAGCCCCGCCACTTTCTGGCTGTGATACCCAAGCCGAGTTACCTGAGTGCTCTATGCCCTTGTCTGAAATGGGTGCAGAGGTAGAATCTATTTCAAAAGGTTGTGGGAAGGATTAAATGAGATAATACATATGAAGCGCTTGACTCTCGTTGAGTGAGGGTTCTTCCAAGCAGATAAGCAGTGAGGCTAACTTTTTAAGTGGAGTATGTTTCCTTCTCAGGGATTGATTCTAGCAGCTCTGAACACTTGCTTTGTGTTTGAGGCAAGGGTGAGTGCGTGGAGCCGTGGCCTCTGCAGAACAGAATCGCTTGCTTCTTTCGTGCGCTCCATCCATTCAGTAGGCTGAGCTGCGCCCGTCACATCATTGCATTTGCTTGGGTTTCACGAGCAGGCGGGGTCAGCTCCATTAACCCCAGCGAGCAGCAATATTATGTTTCCACTAGCTTGGAGGAGTAATTAACCTGATTGGTTGAATTAATTACAAGAGGTAAGTTTGTTGTTCTTTTTAAGAAACCAAATTGAAAATGCAGCAGCTGGTGACATAACAACTGTGCCATTGCTTTTTAGTTTCTGACACGAAACACCTACAACGACAAACATGAGTGTGAGATCCACTAAAAACAGAACCCCTGTCTGAAGCAGGAGTCAGTTCATAGGAGCTGTGCACTGAGACTCCACCCCAGGATTTGAGTCACATACCAAAGTTTGCACAAGAAACCATGCTATATACTTAACATTTAAAAGGATCCGTTGTTCCTGAATACATCTCTGTTTTTGCTTTACAGTTAGCTCTAGGAATCGAACTGCTAAATTCAACCTGTCTAACTTCCTTCCTAATTAATTTCATCAGTTTTATGGATCCAGAATGAGAAGAAATTACCGTCCTTTCCATGTATGGACATTCTAGGAAGTTTTTGAAATGTGAGATCCCATAAAGATCTTAACCACCAGTTTTCAGTTTCTACCCTTTTTGACTCAAGGGATAATGGAACACGTGATATTTCCATCAGCCATGGAGGGCAGAGGAAGGAGAAGGCCTGACCTTTGTCCTCTGGCTAATAGGGGCTATTTTGAGAGAGCCATGAGCGTGTGAGCTGGAGGGATACCAGTCTGAATGGGGGCTGTCTCGTGGCCCTTCTAGCTCTCCAAAGGTCAAGAGCAATTGCCTCTGATAATATGCCCCAAACAGCTGGTGATTTGGCCTGCCTTCCACATAGCCACTCTTATGCAGTATTACCGGGACCTGAGGACGTCATGAGATAGGAACATTGTTTTAGGACATTGTTCAGTCTATTACAAGTGTGAATGACAATAATATCAGCTATGTCTATAATAATCGAGGCATGCATTCTGTGGATATGTCTACTTCTAAAATCTCTCCATGTCCGTCTTTCTTCCTTCTATCCCACTTCTGTGTTTCAAGTTTTCCTGTCTCAGTCTTCCTGCCTCTTATCTACTTCCTTCGTCTCTTGTCCTTTTCTCTTTCCAGAGCACCCTGACTTGTCTGGTTTTTCCTCAAGATAATCTGGAACAATCACAAGATTCCATACCTGCTTGACTCCCCACCCCAGCCCCTATGCTCCCATACTACAGGAATATGCCTTCTTGGCCCACCAGTTTCTCAGCCCCATCTTGGAAAGGCACCATCTAAGAATCTCATTCCAAAAACAAAACCTGAAAAACAGCATCTTAGCAGCCCTGTGATGAAACCGATCCAGATAAGGACCTATGGTTTTACACTGGCTCACCGAGTTTTATGGGACCTTAGAAATGCCACACTTCCCTCAGACAGGCCTGTTTCTTTAGCTGGGCTAGAGTCAGGCTCTGCTCATTTTCTTTTGTGTCCCTGTCTGATGCCACCTTCCCATCAAAGAAAAGTCAGGTGGTTATAGAATCAGACCCTGATCCCCACATATTGGTCTGTGTGGTACAGATCATAGTCATGAAGTGTTTATTTTCTTTGGGGTTTGAAACAAAAAAGTGCCCTCTACTCCCTCTCTCATGAATGACTGTAAATGTAGCAAACTGACATAAAAAACAGATTGCCCATCCTGGGATTTTTTTCTTGTACTAGTTTGTTTTACGGTCATGCGTTTTTGATGGCGTTGCTGCAGCAATGAGTGAATCTGAATGTCTTGACTATCTTGTCCGTAGGTGAATGTCCTATACTCCATAATTCCCAGCCAGTAAGCCAGCTTCCTTCCTTGAGGCCTGAACATCATCACTACCCAACAATCGATGAGCCTCTTCCTCCAAGTAAGCTTTAGTTTTTAAAATCTATGTCTTAATTCTTCCTATCAAGTCTAAACAGGTCAGTATGAACTTGTATGTACACATCCAAACTCTTCCCCAACTCCATACTTCACACTGTGATCAAAAATCAATATGGCACCTACTACTATAAAAATGGGGCATTTTTGACTAATGATTTCAGTATGTGGTCTTGAAGAGATAACCCAGTATTTTCAGTGCCCCCTCACCTTCTGAAACAGAGAGTATTTCTTTACAAGACTTGACTAGTCCTTGCAAACTGTACCTGACCTTTAAGTCCTAAATTCTACTATTTCATATTTAAAAGTTCACAGGTCAAAATAGAATAATTCTGTTGTTCTCCATTGGACCTATTATGCCACAGGCACCTCCACATAATAAAACATTCCACCCAGCAAAATGAAAGAACTTGCATTTTCCTTACTATTAACTTCCATCAATAGGAGACAGTCTCAAATTTCTTCTGTAGTTCTTAGGGGTTTCCAGAAAAAAAAAATATGCGTATTATCTTTAGGGATGGTATTCCACATCATTTTCTGGTAACTGCAAAACTGCAAAACTAAGAAAAAATGCCTATTCCCTGATGCATCGATTCTTGATAACGTGATATATTTTGCATTTGCACCATTCTTGTCCTATTCAGTTGTAATTTATCACTGACAAAGCAATAAATACCTTGAATATGTAAACATTTAAAAGAACACTGTATTTGTTTTGGGGGGGGGTCAAGGCAAACATTATGTTCTTTAACTTTTGATAACTGATTTCTTTATTTATACATTGATTTATGGATAGTCCACAAAAGACTAGTAAAATTTCAGTGTCTATACTTTCTACTTAGCACTTATGTAAAAATATCTATAACATGTTCTCTCCAGTGAAGGAACACTTTCCCCACAATAAATAACCTATCAATGCATGTATGCATGAATTGACTTCCAATCCATGCAAGAGTAATAACTAGTTATGTACACAAACCTTGTAAATAATTGAATGTAAGTATATTTCAAAGAATTGCTTTATACAAGCTGCTTTCAATAATGAAAACAAGTTCATAGATTTCAATTCTCTGTTCATGCAACCCTGAAAAATATTACAGAAGCTGATAGTGAAGCCTTACAACAGAATTTTCTAGGTAATCTCATATAGTACATGGATGACTTCATTACTGATATTCATTCAACAAATATTCATTAAATGCTCACTCTGTGTGAAGTACTATCTTAGACAAACAAAACAGACCAAAGATCCCTGCCCTCATGGAGCTGATAGTCTAGCCTGACAGAGACCTATGAATAATAAGAAGAGTGAATAAGGCAATAGTGTAACATGTTAGATGGTAATAAGTGCTATGGCAGAGCATGAGCAGAGCATGCTAAGGGGAATTTGGAGTATATGGTGGTGGCTGGTTTGCCATTTTAAATAGGGTGGTCAGGTAGGCTTCATTGAGAGGCAACATTTGAAGCTAGCCTTAGAGGAGGTAAGAGGGTTATCCTTGGGGAGGAAGAGCTTTCTGAGAAAAGAGAACTGCCTTCCTGGTAGGTTTGAGGAACAGCATGGAGACAGTGTGTCTGGAATGGATTTAGGAAGGAAGAAAGCAGTGGCTGATAAGGTCAGGGAGATATCAGGGACCGGATCACAGAGGGCCTTGTAGATCACTTAAAAGCTTCGGCTTTTGGGGCGCCTGGGTGGCGCAGTCGGTTAAGCGTCCGAGTTCAGCCAGGTCACGATCTCGCGGTCCGTGAGTTCGAGCCCCGCGTCAGGCTCTGGGCTGATGGCTCGGAGCCTGGAGCCTGTTTCCGATTCTGTGTCTCCCTCTCTCTCTGCCCCTCCCCCGTTTATGCTCTGTCTCTCTCTGTCCCAAAAATAAATAAACGTTGAAAAAAAAAATTTTTTTTAAAAAAGCTTCGGCTTTTACTCTGAATAAAAGGGGAACATTGTAGATGTAGAGAAAAGGAATGACATTCTCTGACTTAGGTTTCTATGGTTGCTCTGTTGGCGTTAAATTTGGAAGAGGAAGGACAGACGCATGAGACCCAACATAAGGTTATCACTGTGGCCCAGGTGAGAGGCAGTGGTGGCTTAGGCCCAGGTGGGAGCAGTGGAGATGGTGAGGACTGGTCAAGTTCTAGACATATGTTTTGTAGGTAGATTTGTTGACAGATGTGATGTGATGTGTGAGACAAAGATAGGAATCAAGAATGACCTCAAAAATTTTAACCTAGAAGGATGGAGTTGCCCTCAACTGACATGGGAAGGGAAGGCTGATGATAGAGCATGTTTGGGTGGGAACGATCTGAAGTGTGGTTTTGATCAAGTTATACTGGAGATGTTATCCAGGTAGTGATGTCAAGAAGGCAATTGGATATGTGGCTGAAGTTCAAGGGAAAGGTCTAGACTACAAACATGGTATTGCATTTGTTAAAGTAAAAAGAAAAAAAAGGGGGTGAGGAACAGTTTCACAGTCTTTTGTTAGTATAATAACTAAAAATGATACATTATTAGGCTCTACATTGTTCCTAGACTTCTTGGAAAAGATATACTTCTGTATCTTATAGGTCTTTCAGTCACAAATGAATGACCCTAACTTGCCCCACCATCATTAAGGTAATCACTGGCAGAAATCTATTTACACAACACAGTCCTAAATCCATCAGGACATGCTGAGGCCTGAAATTCTGTCTTTCTTTACACAATATGTGAAAGTAAATTCTTTACAGAGCAATCCAGAAAATACACTTATAATCTATAAGTGCGCTTAGCTATTGCTTTCTGAATATTTGTAAGAACTTAGCACTATGCATTTACAATTAGCACTATTTGTTGTTTAATATATTGACAGGATGGCCTGTCCACCTGGCTTGCCATCCTTTTCCATGAGAGATTTGGAAATATGGAAACTTGTACAGTGAAATTGTTATTACCACTGCACTATTCTCTAATGTTTTCCCTAGCAAATTTCTGAGACTTGAGCCATGTCTTTGAAGGAATCCTTCCTTTACTATAGGAACCTGGAGGGAGGAGGCATTAGTTTCTCAGCAGTGTGTCCAGGGGACCTGGCATGGTATCACTCCTAGAGAGTGTTGGGAGGAGTGTGTTTAATTGAACTAGAGACCACAATACTCTTCAAAGATTAATGTTCATTCTTTGTTGGAAGACAGTCATGTTGAATTCAAGAAAAAAAATTTCCAATTGCTACTAATTTGGGAATCACTGAAATTCCAACATTACCTAGTAGTTACCACATATGCACAATTTCCTCAGTGAGCTAATTAACATTTACAACTAACAGTTGAGCTGGATTATATAGTAAGCAATTTCAATCAACACCTCCTAGAATATAGTTATACAATCTGACTGCATTTTCCTTCAGTTTGTCTTAGATAAGGTAAATTTGGTGTTTTCTGGTATTTTGGTTTTCATTGGGCATTATTTGACAATTCCTTAGGTAAATGTCAGACATAAGCCACAATATTCACAAACAGATGTACCATGCACATGTAATACCAAAATTAAACCAAATACATTGTTTTTTTCCTTAAGAAAATTGAGAGTTGCTATGTCATTACCTGAATAATCATTTTTCAATAGAATTGTTAATATCTGACCTACTCCCAAAAGCTATTGCTTTTTTCACTCAAAAAGCTGAATAGTTTCCCTCCATTTGCAGCCATTTTTGCTTTTTCTTCTTTAATCCAATGCATTTTTCAGCATAACTTTATCATGAAGCTGTTATTTCCAGCACGTTTTCACATGTGGACTCCAAAAGCTTTGCCCATTGCTGTACAGCAGACATTGCTCTTGTGTGTGAAGCTCAGATATGTATGTATTATTTCCAGCTCTCCCAGTTTCGAGGACTTTTCCACCCACCCACACACACCCCCATATGTATTATGTAGTGTATCATCCACGCTTCTACCTTTTAGTCTGTTGGTTTTGAAATCTGAGAAGTAAAGGAATTTATCTTAGTGTTGGGCTCCCTCTGCTGTTTGCCATGGTTATTTATCAACAAAGAGGTATTTAAGCGCTTGATGTGTGTTAATAGTCGTTATTGGTTTTGTTTTGTTTTGTTTTGTCAAGAGATATTTGGCAGCCACAGGTGGGTTGAATATACACTGTGAACCTACAACTTGTCAAAAGGATGGTTTGAAGGGATCAAATCCGTCCATTCTTCCTCTCAAGAGGAATGGCAATCAATCAAGGTTGCTAAGTATTGAATAGAGGTCCTCTGAAGTTTCAGGTACAGTATCTTAGAACTGTAGTTAAAGGTGGTTTGAACGTGAGGGCCATCATTCCCTCACCCACTCGTTGCTGTCCCTCAGATTTAGCAGAAAAAGGATTCTCCAGCATCAGACTGTGCACTCTCAGTGCAGGATGCTTCCAGTCTTCCAGCTGTAAGTTGAGTAGCCAACAAGATTGACATGATGGAAATTGTTAAAGGAAGAAATAAAGTAAATATCAGCCTTTCTCTTTAGAAAATGTTAGACTTTTTAACACAGGTCATATTTGAGGAAACAGTTACTGTTTAAAATGGCCCAGCAGAGAGGCTGAGTCCAGTAGGCTCTCTTTTGGAATGCCAATTCAGTACCAGTACCTCAGAAGTCAGGGCAGGTGCTGTGAGCAGTGTCTGGCCTTCAGCCAGTAACCAATAGGGAGTTCTACCCACAGAAGACCCGGAAGTGGTATCTGTTTCACATGAATCTATAGTTTGTCCTTGATTTTTATTTTTGCCTTTTTATTACACACTAGACTGGGAAGCTCGCATTGACAGCCACGGGCGGGTCTTTTATGTGGACCACGTGAACCGCACGACCACCTGGCAGCGGCCGACAGCAGCAGCCACCCCCGACGGGATGCGGAGATCGGGGTCCATCCAGCAGATGGAGCAACTCAACAGGCGGTTGGTGATCAGCATGCAGTGAGCCCCTGTGAAGCACTGGGAAAGGAGAGTGGCAGCCAGAGAAGCCCCCTCTTACACTTTTCTGCTCAGATTGTATGAGGAGACTGGGAAGTAATTATGTATCTTAAGAAAACCATTTACAGTAGGTACTTGGGAAGCTAGACTCAGAATTTGGTGGCAGGAGCCAAGCTAAAGTCTGAATGTCATTTAAGCATAGACAATCCTCTGAACTTCTTGATGGCACTTGCTTGAAACGAGGTGTTCTTAAACCAACAGCCCCCAGAACGCCCGCCCCCTGCCCAGTATTTTCTGAGAGTGCCCCTATTCCATGAACCCTCCAGAAATTGTATGCAAAATTATATATGGATGCACGTTTTTCTGTCCGACTGGTCCATATGAGACTCTCAAAAGGGTCCAGAACTCAAACAGCTGAAAACATGCCAAGGATGGTTCCATAGAATATTAAAAGCTGCCTGGAGACAAAAAAAAAAAAAAAAAAAAACCCTGTTATAAATCACTGTATTCATGTTTGCCCTGGTCTCCTAATTGCTATATACTCAGAAATAGTAATTCCTAAAAAGCTTTCATCTTAGAAAAAGAAATCTTTAAAAACAGTTTTTGAGAATTGTTTTGTCTAAAAGCTAGACCCTTACTTAACTTGTAAAGATGCCATTTTGTTTTTAACCTGTAAATGAGACCCAACATAACATTTCTCTCATGCTGTAAGCTAGCATGAGCATCGTATGACCTCTTGCTTCAGGCCAAGACTGCAGCTTTGGGATACTTTTAGTAGCCAGGAATGCAGACTTCACCTGTCTCTACATGCCATCTCATTAGTACGAAATAAAGGAATGGTTGGGAGGAATTATAAAGAATAAGGAACCCCATGGGCTTGAGGGACACATCTCTTGATAGCAGATTTCCTTTGGAAATTAACTGTATCAGCCAGAAAAATAAAGTGGACAATTTAGTCCTATGAAAAAATACACAGAGACAAAAAATTTGAACTTCTAGTTACTGTTGTACACAGAGCTGCATGATTTGGTAAAAATCATCAGGATTCTTTAATTGCTTGAGCATTGGGAAGACATTCACTTTCCACTTTTTCTCCATCAGTAGCCGAGCGTTTAAAGTCAAAATGAGAATCAGGAAGGATTTTCATTGGCAGTGTATTTCTCTACAGTCATTCCCACAGAAAGAAAACACATTACAAGAGGAACTTGTGATAACCCAGTTTTACTAGATATGAATGCACCAAAACTCCATGGGAGAGTCCTTTCATGATGATTGCAACCAAACTCCTGTAAATAAAAATGTAGAGGACACAGCAAGCTCATTTTACGTAGAGCCCGGGTTGAAATTCCATAGGCAGAAATAGTCTCTAGGTCTGTCTTGCCAGAACAGAGAGGCTGAAATTGAGAGAGCATCACCAGGCTATATCTATGAGAGGTGCAGTTTGAGCACTAGAAGAAAATAATAAATCAAAGCAAAGTAAGCACCTTGACCTCTGACATAAAAATCCATGAAAGTTCATCATGTTCTTGTTGTATAATATAAAAATTAGTCCAAGTCCATCCTGAATCAGGCCTCTAGAGCAGTTCTGAAGGCTTTAATGTGTAAATTCCTGTGCCCTCCGTGGAGCCCAACACTCTGGGAGAGGCAGCCAGACTTTGCGGAATAGGAAGTTGTGTTTTGCTGCATCCATCTGGACAGATAAAAAGAAAAGGAATTTAAAGATTTGAGAAAGTACTTATTTCTTGTGAAAAAGCCTACTTAGGGAAGGAAAGGTCAGATGACCTTGAGATAAGTATTCAGGCTCTTCAGCACTTATCTTAAGCTATCACTTTCAAGCCTGTATGTTTTTTTAGTGATTTGGCATGATAACAGCAGCCACAGAAAGTATACTGCCAGTCTTTTCCCCATCACGGATGTGATCAGTCACGGGGGTCAGTTTTTGATAACCTGCAGTTGGTTATCGGGAGGAGTTTACAACCATCACTGTCTCACAGCAAAATGGAAATATTGTCAGTGTTGCAAGAAGATGTAGGGGAGGAAAACTTCCTAAGGAAGGAAACTTCTAGGTTCTTGACGTAAGATTAACACGAGAAAAGCAAACTTAATTTCTTATGGATGGGAGCTCCTAGAAATATGAGACTCAAAGAAGTGACCAAAGCAGACAGCTTTTATATCTTTTAGAGAAAGAAACATTTGGGGTGGGGCAGGGGGTGAAGAATTGACAAGACAAAAGTTTCGGCTTGGGGTAATAAATTAGTGAAGAGTAACAAGGTTTGTTTACACAGTCTTCCCCACCCTGATTCCCTATCCCTGGTGATAAGGATGACTTCCAGCCTCCGGGTGCAGGAAGGGTGCCCTTCACAAGGCGAATTCATTTCCTGCTTTCAGGAGAACAGAGGAGGGTCAGAGTGTCCTTCTGCACTGGCTGGTTTTTAAGTAACTTTAATTCAAAATAATCAATATGCCAAAATGGCATGCTTTAAGGTGGCCTGCCCTGGACCCCATCAAAGGAGTTTCCCTGGACTCCTGACAGCATGATTGTGAAAGTCAGGTGTGTTCGTGCAAGGAGGCACACACTGAGAAATGCAGAGTGCACAAAGCAGCCTATGGTGACCACACTCAAACTTGGCCATTCCCCAAACTTAGCACACCCTTCCCAGCCTTTATAGCTTTGCCACATGCTCCTACTGCACAGACATCCCTCACTGTCTGCCTTCCACCTGGTATCCGTCTCCATTCTGCAAAGGCTCAATGAGAACATCGTGTGGTCCCGGAAATCTTCCCAGAACCCTCCAAACAGAGCCCGTGGTCACCTCTACTACAACCCTATGACTGATCGTGCCTGCCTCGAGCACAGTCCTTACCTTCCATCTTATTCTTCTCTGTATCCCTGCCAGTGCCTGGGATGGTGCCAGAGTTTAACAGGACTCAGTGTAAGACAGTTTCTTTAGTTAATTCTTACACTTTCAGAATATCCTGAAATAATTAAATTTACCTTCACAGATATTTATTGAGCAAACAGAAGATAGAAGTATATATTCACATTTTAAATAATATACTTAAGGTTGGTTTTTTAGTTATTTGGATGAAGTTTTTCTATTATTGAGAAATGGAATTTTTAAATAGGAAAAAAAATGCTGTATACGTAACTCTTCCACCCCAAGGTTGACCTTTGAAAAAAATCTTACCTCTCTTTAATATCCATGTACATGTGCAGGACTTGCATAGTTGTGATGATAAAATATAGTTAGTTTTATATTCACATTTCACTTGCCACACTATAAGCATTTTCCTATTGCTACATAGCCTTAAGAGTATCATTTAGATGGTTGTGTAGTGTTCCAATGAATGGATGTACTTTAGTTAATTTGCCATTTTATTGGATGTTTTCCTTGCTGCTTTTTATCACTATTTTGGATGAGGCTAAAGGTCCTGTTAAATATTAGTATTGTCTTATGTAGAATGTTTCCTGGGGGTTATAGTCCCAAAAGAGCAGGCCAAGGGGGATCACTGTGGTTTTGGTATTTGATATCAATGCCTAAATGTTTTTTAAAGTGTTTCTGAGGTTTCAGTATGCCAGCAACAATAGCTTTACTTCGTCTTGTCTGTTGGTATGTTTTTGTTGACTTAAGAGGTGCTCCTGGTACTTTGGTTCTTCTTTAGTTTCACTTCTTACAGGGAGGGTCAACTTTTGTTTCCTTAAGCTTTTCTTTCACCAAGTGTAGCTCCTCCCTTGAGAGTTGTATGTTCTTGGGCTTCGTTTGGGTTTTGTTTGCTTTGGCTTGGTTTTGGAAGGTTTTTTCCTTGTTTGGTTTTGTGTGTGCCTGTGAGGGGAGGGCTGTTCATTTATAAATTAGATATTCCCGTTGTCTTTCTTACCAATTTCCATAAACTCTTTATATAAAATTTGGCCTTTTGCTGAAAAAAAAAAAAAAAGTCAGTGATGACACTGAAGGATGGTTCTTGATGAAATGTAAGAGAACCTGCTTTCTGACTCCCTCTCTCATCTTTAAAGCAGAGCAAGCCTCTAAGGCTGCCATCCTGCCCTTGCTGAGTGATCCCTCCACAAACTGCTGAGTGACCTTCTTCCCCAAAACTTCCCCTATACTTCAGCAAAGATCAGGGTGGTACCTGAAATTTGAGGCAGTAAGGCACAAGACAACCAAGGTCCAACTGAGGACACAGCAGGTTGCGAAATTACTGACATCTTCATCATCAAATGAGATCATATTTATTCATTAAAATTCTCTTCTGTGGTCACTGCTCTTTGGGAAGGAAATGTGAGGCTACAACTTTGTCTAAGCTCTGTTCTGAGTATCTACTGCCGAGTAACAAACCACCCAAACCTGGTGGTGTAAAACAATGATAATTTATTGCTACCATCATTATTATTATCATCATTGTTACTTGTCATTGTTCTCATGGTTGACTGGGTTCAGTGAAGCCATTTTCTCTCGGGGTATCTTATGGTTGCAGTAAGAGTGGGCTGGGGCTGGTGACCCATATATCTGGAGGTTAATGCTGGCTGTTGGCTGGGACCTCAGCTGTGACTGTCAACCAGAATACCTACATGTGGACTTCCGTGTAGCCTGGGTTTCCTCACAGCATGGCTACAGCATTCCATTACAAACTGTCACTTACATTATTGTCAGTTAGTCAAGGTCGCCACACGATCTTCCCAGACTCAAAGGGAGGGGACATTGATTCTACCTCTTAAGAGATGAGTCTAGAAGGTTCTAGAAGAGCATGTGGGACTAAAAATATTATTGAACCATTTTTGGAAAATGCAACCTGCCATGAGTCATTTAGGGGATCCTCCCGACAGCAGCTCCCTTGATCTTTGGCGGGCCCCATTCCTCCCCTGGTCAAAGTTGCACACTTACTCCCACCATGGGGCACTCCCTGAGTTCCAACAAAGAGAACACCTCAGACAGCCATCCTTCCTGACCTTCCCCACAAGGGGGTAAATAAACATGGGTATTTCTCTGTATAATTCTTTGCTCATTCCTGCCCCCTCCATGTTTTCTTATTAGAGGCCTTCTCAGGAATGCCTCACAGTAACTGCTACAGGCGAAGGTGTCTTCTGACAGGTGTCAGGAGTGAGTGGCTGAGCCTCTCTAGATAAAATACAATGTAAAGAAACAACCAGTGATTCTTAAATGTAGATGTAGGTAATGCTACCCGAAGAACTTCTTAGAAATGCAGATTTCAATTTTATTTCAATATCTGCGATTATAACAGTTACTCAGCTGATTCTCTCCCAAGTGTTCGGTCTAGAGACCACACTTGAGAAAAAAATTCTTTTTTAAGGTCAGGGAAAGAGGTCACTGGTCTTCAGAAGCCCTGCCACAACAGACCTTGTCTATAATGGTACGTCCCCCTCGCCCCATGTTAGACTGCATTTGGAGACCTGGTTATTCACTGCTCCCCAGATTCTCGCTCTCCTCCTCTTCATGCCTCTTCCTCTACCCTCGTATCTCTTTCCTGGGCACAAGACTCATATAGCAACCAACGTTCCCTTGGCTGTTGTCACTTGTATGATCTTAACGACCTCCAAGTCAAATATCCAAATCCACACCAAATTTTCCCTCCCCACCTGCCTGTCCTCCTCTTAAGTGCTGACTCCTTCACCTGCCTTCACAACTGTGTCCTCTGTCTTCAACCTCCACATCCAGGCAGGCCCCAAGTCCTGTTGAGTCTACTTGTAAAATCACACAAATTCTATGGCTAAATTTCTCTTGAATTTTGCTTTTTCTCCCATTCCTGCTGTGCCTTGAGGAAAAGGGAAGCTGAACCCTGGTCATGTGCCTCAGCAGGCTGAGACATTAGGCAAAATAGAGGTTATATAGGGAGGAAAAGGGGGCTACCCGGCATGGAGGAAGGAGAGCAGGGGAACAACACAGCTGGACATCTGCCTACAAAATACAGTGTGAATTACACAGAGCAGGCTATCAGGGGCAGGGAGGTTTAGGAAATTTCTCTGAGGATTTTGGGGGCAGAGGTAGGAGATCTTAGTATCCCTGCAGTGGGTGGGTGCCCCCCCCCCCCCCGCCAGCAGCATGCCTGCAGAGCCACCATGACCCACCATCCTTGCCCGGGTCCAAGCCTTTAGCACCTCCAGCCTAGACTGCTGCTGTGGCTGGTTCCCAGCTGCTTTCCCTAATTCACACTCTCCTCCTCCAATGGATTCCCCACCCAGATGGCGTCATCATCCTCAGTGCATAGCTCAGCCTCTCTCTCTTTTTCAGCAGCTAGCCAGCCCCTACATCAGGGGTTCTCAAAGTTGGTCCCTGGACCAATAGCATCAGCATCACCTGGGCATGAGTTAGAAATGCAAACTCTTGCCTCCTCCCTCCCCAGACCTTCTGGATCCGAGAAATTCTGGGAGGGGGGGCCAGCAATCTGTGCTTTAACAAAGCTGCAGGTGATTCAGACACAGGTCAAGTTGGCAACTCTGTGCCTAGAGAATCACATTCAAACTGTGGCCAGGGCATCCTGTCAGCACTCCCCACCTCCCCCCCCCCCCCGATGCCTTAGTACCACCCGGGAACCACACACCCTGATGCCACCCCTATGCATCTCAGAGTCCCCCAGGTGAACCCTTCTGTGCATGGTAGTCCATGTTCTTTCCCTACAAGCTTCCCAAAAGGTTCACACTGACTTCAAAATATATACAGCTTGGGTGGGGTGCCTGGGTAGCTTTGTCAGTTAAGTGTCCAACTCTTGATTTGGCTTAGGTCATGATGTCCCACTTTGTGGGATCGAGTCCTGCATCAGGGTCTGCACTGTCAGCCCAGAGCCTGCTTGGGATTTTCTCTTTCTCTCTCTCTCAAAATAAATATATAAACATTAAAATATATATGCGTGTGTGTATATATAAAATATATATGTGTGTGTGTGTATATATACATATATACACACACACATATATATATATACACACACATATATATGTGTGTATATATACATATATATACACACACACATATATATTTTATATATACACATACACATATATATATATATACATACACACACACACATATATATACATGCAGCTAGGTGTTTCCACATCTATGTCTTACACATCAGGACAGTTAATTCACGTTGCTAGAGTCATGGCTTATATTCTGTCCCCCTCCTTGTCCTGTCTTGACTGTGTATGTTCAGAGGGTGATAATCCTATTCTCATCCTGACTTTGATCTAAAAGTCCAGGGTACAGCCTGGGCATATTGGAAGAGTTAGTAAATATTTAGTAAGTACCTGGCCAACTGCCAACTGACTGAATCCCCAACTGGGGAAGAAAAATAAAATGAGCCTTCAAATCAGCAGAAAACATTCATTTGTCAGCCAGCATGTGTCTAACATTTAATATTTCCACACTCCCTGCCCGTGGTATCAGTTACCTGTCGGAGAAAAGTAAGTGAGCAGGACTGTTATTCTGGCTTGTAGACTTGTCACAATAACGTAAAGGTAATGTGATATCTTAGTCATAACATTTAAATTACTTCCCGTACCATTATTTTGGACTTAGCCTGGTTTTGTTTAATTCAGGGCAGAGGCTGTTTTTGTGACTAGTTATTATTTGTGTCGATGTGTAAAATGTCACTATACTTGAAACTCATCACAGTTTACAAAACAAAAAGAAGTGTGGCCATCCAGAGATAGTTGTCTTGTTAATTGTTTTGGTATCCTATGGGAATTTTAAGCATTTCTTTCCTGACATCCAAGACAATTCTTCACAGATTTCTCCAGTTATCTGATTCAGAACATCAGCCCCCAATAAGCCAATAAGCAAAAGTTAATTCCTGTCTTTCCATTTTCTGATGCAAAGGTATCAAAATATTCAGCGAACCATTGCAACAGAGAGACCAGAAGAAGATTCTGGAGGCCAAAGTTGTGAGCAGGTCCCAACAGGAGGCAGTGGAGGCGGTGGGAGCGACTCAGAGGCTGACTCTTCTCAATCAAGCTTAGGTATGGGAGGAGGGGGACTGAGACTCCTGGGATGGCATTCAGCGGCAGTGTGACAGAGAGTGTGAGCCCCTGCCCTGCCTTGTGGGATGGTGCCTCGCAGTGGGCCTTGGGAATGGAATAGGGGAGGTCGGGGTGGAGGGGAAAGAGGCTTGGTGCCAGCAGGGAGAAACAGACAGGAGTTTCCTACCAGGAACATCAAGGAGAAGTGAATTCACAGTAAGAGAACTCATACTTGTGCATCAAGGCAGTTTGTTCAGTGGCCTAATCATTTCTTGTTAAGTAAATTTATCTGTCGGTGTCCTAAGGATTTTCCACTTATAGATAAAACATGCAATGAAATTTCACAGTCTACTTCAAAGAAGCCGCATGACAACACTGGGAATAATTATTTGTTTGCATTTAGAATAAAATACAATTCCCCCTGAGGGAGCAACCTGGAGTAAAGGGGTTTTCCGGAGAGTTTACCTGACGCACTCCACCCCGGAGTCTGTTTACCTAATACTGTAGGCGAGGCATCTGCCAGGGGTCTGCTTTTCGTGTCTCTGAATCTGCCTGAGTGGAGCTCAGACAAGAATATTCGAAAGGCATAGAAGACTGCCTTCAGCTTTTTATACCTGTGATGACGTAAGCTTATCACCGTGACATCCTAATAATCCCCTCTCTCTTAAATTGGGTTAAATGACAGCACACTAGAAGCAGTGAGCAAGCAGGAATGTGCCTCCCGTTCTGCCAGCTCGCAGCTGCCTACAGTGATGCAGATTAGTGGACATTTTCATGTGTGTACACAGTCCCACCAACAATTGTAACTGCATCCATTCTATTCATTTTACCAGATATGGTAGCTAAACTTACTGGCTTAGGTTTTTCTGTTATTAATTTCTTCGACCTCTGGGAGAGATGTGGTAAAGTGGTTGAGTAATGAAAACCATTAGGAAAACAATAAACAGAAAATTTCTTTCTGAGTTTGGTATTAGATCCCTTGGCATTTGCTGTGTAACAAACTATCCCAAAACGTAGTACCTTAAACTCCCAGTCCTGCATCTTTCCCACAGGTGAGCCATTGGCGCTGAGCTCCGCGGGGCTCACGCATGCATCCTGGGTCAGCTATCAAACCAGCCACTGGCTGGCCGGCCTGAGAGGACCTCAGTTGGGCCGGCTTGTCCCTGTTCCCCGTAGTGTCTCATCTTGCACCAGGCTAGGCCAAGCTTGTCCTCACAGAGGTGCAGGGTTCTCAGAGAGAGTGGGGACACACAGACTTCTTGAAACCCTGGCTCAGAACTTCTGCCAAATCCTGTTTCTTAATGCAAGGTACAAGGTTGGCTCAATTCACCAAGGGGAGAGGCACAAAGCTAGCCCAGTTCCCCAAGGGGAGAAGCTGCAGTCTTGTACAGGTGGGTGTGGATGCAGGGAGGGCAAGAATTGTGCTCCTTCCTGCAAACAGCCAGGCTATGGTTAGCAACTCATAAAGAGAATAAGAAGTAAAGTCATGGTAATAAAAGGGACAAGATGTTCAAGGACCTGAGCCTAACTGAAGTTATGCAGAAGGTCTCTTAGGAAGCAATGACTCTTAACTGGCACACACAAAGTGATACGACACCTGCTCCTGTCACTGTGACACCTGATCAGATCACCATTCAGAACAACAGTCTGTTCCAGCTGTCTGGGTGAAGGCTTGTGTGCTGCTGTTGTAGAGAGAAGCACTGTCTTTGAAATGCCTTTTCTGATGCATCCTTTGCTTTGCTTCACTTTTTTTCCAGATCTGAGGAGAGAAGGGTCACTTTCTCCAGTGAACTCACAAAAAATCACCTTGTTGCTGCAGTCCCCAGCAGTGAAGTTCATTACCAATCCCGAGTTTTTCACTGTACTACACGCCAATTATGTAAGTGCTCCAGAACTCAGAGAGAGCCCACCTGGCTCCCATCAAACCCAAAACACTCTTTTGCAAAGTTGTTTGATAGATTAAAGAGGGTAGCATTTTAACCCTGGCAAGACTGAAAAAACAAACAAACAAACAAACAAAAACACCTCAGCCCACTGTTTTTATTCTCTGTGAGTCTCCCAAAAAGGAGAAAAGCTGGATCGGCCATGCTGTTGCTTCTTCAATTTTGTTAGGCTCAAATGTATTAATGTCAGTGAAAGTGGTTCAGAAGTAAATGCATGTTTCTCTTACTGTTAAAATTTTAAAGGAACAAGATTCTGAAGTTGACAGATTCCCTTCAGCCTGGATTATATTATAAAATCACTTTCATTAAAGAAATTTTGAAATAGATTTCTCCTAGATAAATATCTAGTTTTCCTTTTAATAAAACTAGTTGTTTAAGTATCATGCTTAAGTTATATTTGATGTGAGTTTTACATATAGTTTTTCTTTTCTTTTTTCTTTTTTTTTTTTGTATTTTCAGGAAAGCAATGACATGCTATCACTATATTCATTAATCCTTTCATTTGACAAATATTTTCTGTGGACAGACACAGACCTAGGTGCTGGCATTACAGAGACAGTGTGACACCTGAACGGTACAAGCTGCCCAGTTTCTGCAGCAACAGACATGTACAAAGACCAGCGTGATGAGTCAGGACAGGGCCTGGCCTCAGGGAGGAATGAAATGCTCTGAGAACACAGGAGATATAACACAGGGGAGCCATCCCTGATGAGGCAACTGCTGAATTGAGTCATAAAGGTTGAAAGTTGGTGGGGAGAAGCTCCAGAGAGAGGGAGAGAGGACACAGTTGTGACCCAACCCAGCCGGGGGTTGGGTCTGTGAGGGTGGGATGTGGTGACCCACAAAGCTGGGAAGAGGGGCTGGAGAATGAGTAGCAAAATGCAGGGTAAATCATGAAAAGGAGCCTGGCTCTACTTGGGAAGGAACCAACAGCAGTCTTAGGCATTTGTGTCACATGGTCCAACATTTGATTCAACATCTTCTCGAGCAGAAGTGCAGGAAAGATGAAGAAGCTGTGAGGCTAGAGGCTGATCCAGGCTCATAAGTGAGAGATGATGGAGGCCCGCCCTAAGAAACGGGCCAGGAGAATGGAAAGGGGGACAATTGTGATGGAGGAGTGGTGGGAGTGAGGACTGGAGAAAGTCTGAGTCCTTTCCACTTTGGGCACCTGAGTTAGGGGGTGTCTCCATTAGCAGGTGCAATTGTTTGATTAGGTGACAGAGGCTATGGCTGGGGAGGAGACCAGTTTTTAGCAGGTTATATTTGAGAAGCTACTGGGATATCCATTGTTAGACCCAGAGCATCTGCCCACTAGTACAGGGATGAGTCATGAAGGGGGACACAGATGCTGGATATTGATGCCCTGGAGCACTGGGCCAGCAAGCAGTGTTTGCTTTCACCACATGCACACCAGCCCTGTGCACCATTTGGTGTCGTAGACTCTGGTCCTAAAGTTCTTTCTTGTCCAGCAAGGAAACAGGATACAGGATTAAAATGCGAGAGATGGCTAATGTCCAGGAGGAGACAAGAGCCCTGATTAAGGGTCCTTGCTCTGTTTTTATTAGGATCAGAAGTCTTACAAACATGGTCATGGACGTGCACTAAAAGACAGTAAATCTGTGAACATTAACTCATGAGTGTGAGGGAAAGGGGGCTTTGAAGATATCCAGTGTTAGAGGTTTGGGTCAATATAAAACAAAATCCTGGTGCTGGGCAGATGGTTGTTAACGGAAGACATGAGGTGCCGTGTCTGTTTATTTTAGCTCCCTAGGGGATAAGAAAGCTACAGCATGCTACCTCAGGGTCAACAAGGTACCTTTATTTTGCTAATTAGCTCTGCTTTGAGCAACTTCATCCAGCAGAGGTCTATAGCCCTATTTACCTGTTTACCTAATCTGGTCCTTCTTTCCTGTGAAAGCAGCTTTCTGCCATAGTACTAAATTGGGGGGTGTAACCACCCTCAATACCTAATCTTATTTACCTCATATACCTTTGTATTGGGGCCTTTGCCCCACCCTCTCTATACTGGGGCCTTTGCCCGGCCCCTCTCTATACCTATTTACCTAATCTTGTTTACCCAAACTTGGGTGTGAGCATCCTATGGCTTTGTAATTCTTTATGCCTTGTTAACCCATCAGTGCAGGGTCAGGGAATTCCTAAGCTTATTTCCCACAATTTGGCACAATTGCAAACTCCTGAAACTTTCTTCCTGTCTTCTCATCTCCAACTCGTCCACACACAAAGGTCCAGCCTTAAATCCCCAGGGACCTTAAGTTAATGCTCCTTGTTACAGACCTATAAGAGGAGGGAGGGCAGACCTGTGCAGACTAGGAAGGAAGGGTGGAGAGAGGAGCAATGGTCCCAATGGTGGAGGGAGACTCAAGAGAGCCCAGTCCAGTGCTGACTGACAGAGGAGGGACGAGGGGCAGGGGAGCTTTTGAGATGCACCCGGAGGTCGACAGTGTCCAAGGTTGCAGAGGAGCTTTGGGTAGAGATTGCCAACAGGCCCATGTGTGTTTACGGTGCACATTTAATTTGGGGGCAAGATCTCCACCTCTGAGGTTTCCCCCTCAAGGCTCACAATAAATCACTGTGTTAGCTATCGGGTTACACTGCGTGGCACTCAAAGTGTACTTGGTCTGTGTTTTTCTTACCCACCCCCTCCCACACCCCACCCAAATCGTCCCTGACCCCCTCTCAGGGTGCCTACCGAGTCTTCACCAGTAGCACCTGCTTAAAGCACATGATTCTGAAAGTCCGGCGGGACGCTCGCAATTTCGAACGCTACCAGCACAACCGTGACTTGGTGAATTTCATCAACATGTTTGCAGACACGCGGCTGGAATTGCCCCGGGGCTGGGAGATCAAAACGGACCAGCAGGGAAAGGTGAGTGTGCCTGTGATTAAACAGGCTCTTTATGTGAAAGAGAAAACCCATGAGAAAGTGAGGAGGGAAATTGTGAGGACAGGAAAGTCTGTGTCTCAGAGATGTGCCATCAGCTACCAGGAAGAAGAGAGAGGTAACTATTCACAGCAGAGTTTCCATCCTGTATAGGAAGTTTAGCGGCATCCCTGGCCTCTGCCCAGTGATGCCAATAGCATCCCCACCAACTTGGAATATTGCTATATGACCCCTGGAGGGTATAATCATCATGCCCAGTTGAGAACTATTGTTTCCATGATTTTAAATTTAGGTTTGGAACCTGAAACCAGAGTCTGTTCAATGACCTTTCTGTTATTATGCCTCCTTAGACAGCTAACTCTCAGGGAATGAAATTATTAGTTAAATGGGAGTGACATTATTAGATTACTTGTTGTGATTTTCCTAATAAGCCTTCAGTTCTCATTAAAACAGCCTGGCAAACAGGTAGGGTGTATTAGGCCCATGTGATGTTATTGGCTTGCATTGTGCCTTCGTGTGACCTTAACCAAATTGATCTTTCCCAGTGATGTTTTGGAAGCATAGTTGAGTTTGCTAAAACAAACATGTTTTTTTCTTAATCACTATCAGTGACATCAAGGTATTCATAGGACAGGCTTAACTGTTTATTAAAGAATAGTCTCTGTGTATTCCTTTATGATCTGTGGAAGGGAGAATCCCTCCCTTTTTTGGGGTCAAAGGAATCAGAAATTTTGTCAGAAGACATGTCTCGGTGGGAAACTACATTACACAGTTCCTATGCTCTGCGACGGTCGATGTGCAAAGCCGCAGTTCCCCAAAGTAGGTTGATAGGGCATCATTGTCCCCTGGGATCCACAAATTCCTCCCCACAAACCCCTTAGCATGTCTCAGAATCTGGCTCTCTGGAGTGTGTGGAGAAAGGATTTTCACCAATGCAAGTGTGTTGGTTCCATAAGACTGTCTGATCGGCTCCTGTGTGGTTGGATGAGTTGGAAGACAGTTGGGATAGGGGGCAGGGGTGGCTTTGTGTAGTAGAAAGGCCACCATAGCCAGAATCTGCTCCTCGGGACCTCCTCTTTTACCATATGTGTCTTCCACTTGGAGAATGACAGTGGTTTATGCTGGGAGGACTTGGAAATGTGTGTTAGGGTGGGAAATAAAGCCTGAGCCAGAACAGAAAGTAAAGGAGCATCTCATCAGAGCTGGGGTGCGCATATGCCTCATCTCAGTAGTCTGTGGTGGCCCCGGATACATTTATTGGTTAACCAAGCTGCGAAGAGTACACCACTATGAATCAATGAACAGAAGGGGTCACTATGGTGTATTATGCAAATAGCACATGCTCATGCAAACACCTTGCTTAGACTCAGATCACCATGAGGCCATGACTGCAGCTCTCACACTAGGGTTCGAACAGCAGGAGGCCCAGTGGGATGCCAGGGAAACCCCCCTCCCAGTGCCATCAGTCCTGGTCCTCCGTGGTCCACGCGGCCTCCTGGTCATCACAGTAGCAAAGAAGCACAGCAGCTGAGACATGCACCAAGAATTTTAGTCATCTTGAAGTGCATATTTCTGGAAAAACATTTCCCCCCTGATTTTGTTTAGTGAGATGGTATCATATACAAAAAAGAAAGAAAAAGTCTGCATCTAAAATGAAAGGGTTTGGGGAGCCTGGGTGGCTCAGTCGGTTAAGTGTCCAACTTCGGCTCAGGTCATGATCTCGCGGTCCGTGAGTTCGAGCCCCGCGTCGGGCTCTGTGCTGACCCCTCAGAGCCTGGAGCCTGCTTCAGATTCTGTGTCTCCCTCTCTCTGCTCTCTCTCTGCTCTCCCTCCCCCACTCTCTCCCTCTCTCGGTCTCTCTCTCTCAACAATAAATAAACTTTAAAAAAAAATTTTTTTTAAAGAAATGTGTCATCACAACCCACAGAGTAAAGAGCAGCAATGGAGGATAAAGGGGAAAATAGGAGGAGGGGGATGTGTAAAAGGCTGCCCCATCCCATTCTAAACACGTTGACTGGGGTCAAGTCCCTTTATAGCTGAGCCCCACGTTATCATAAAGTAGCAGTAATAATGCCTGCCTTCATGATTTTATAGCCAGATGTAAAGAGCAAATAAGTGGATGTGGGAATCTATGATAATACAGCAGATTAGTAATATCTGCTGTTCTTCCTCTTGATGCTGTGGGAAATATCCACACACAAAAATCCAACATCAAGACTGGCAACTGGGAAGAATGCGAGAACACCTCATTGCTAAAGCCCATCAATGATGGGAATAGGTTGAGAAAAACATTTTTGGACTATATCCTACAGGCTCAGCCCTCTGACTTGGAAAGAATGTGCTGCAAAGGAGCCTGGGATTTAGGAAACCCGCTCACTGAGAAATGGTATGGTGATAGGTCTCTATGCAAAAGCCATCTTCATAGATGGCCAGAGCAGGTTCCAGAATGCCACATCACCTTCTCATCCCATCTGCTTCTTGCTTTATTAACACATGCAGAGACGACAGCCTTCGTTTTTAGTGTATACCGTAGTAGGAATAGAAGGACCAGGACTAGCTGTTTGGTGTCTTTGATCATCCCCACAAAGGGTGACAGGGACAGACCTCTGAGAGTTACACCACTTCAAGAGGACTGGAATAAAGGGGCAAATGGCATCTGACTCATCTCTTGTCTTGGGAAGGACACAGCCTCCTACCAACTTCGGTAGAGATTGTGTGTGGGCTTCAAGTGGGTCTAGGCCTGAGCTGATGAGGGGGCTCATCCACCAGAGACGGGGTGGGGCTGCAGGTTTGAGGGCAGGTTTGCGGGCCCTATCTGGGGCCCGGATGAGGCAGAGGCAACCTCTACAAAGGAATGGACACACAACAGCAAAGTTAAAAGGAGCCTATGAAGACTAAACTACGACATGAAGGAAACAGAATCTTTCTCTGAGAAAAAATATATCTCATAGTATAATATTCTTCAGAAAACAGAAACATTTCAAAGGTATCTGATTATCATCCACAAAATGTTTAGGAGAACTTGACTTCTATTGGGTGAGAAGCAGCAGCCACAAACAGAAAAAAAAAAGCTGAGAGGAAGCAGATATAAGAAAAAAGAACTACCGTGGGATCTGGCAATCCCACTTCTGAGTATATATCCAAAAGAATTGAAATCAAAGTCTCAAAGAGCTATCTGAACTCTCATGTTCCTTGAAGCGTCATTCACAATAGCAAAAATACAGAAACAAACTAAATGTCCATTGACAGATGAATGGGTAAAGAAAATGTGGTATATAAGAAGGGAGGTGGGGGGGGCGATGGGTGAAATAGGTGATGGGAATTAAGGAGTGCATTTGTTGTGATGAGCACCAGATGATGTAAGAAAGCGTTGAATCACTATATTGTATACCTGAAACTAATATTACACTGAATTTTAACTAAGTGGATTAAAATAAAAACTTTAAAAAAAAGAGATGTGTTTGTAAACTTATGTGTAGAAGCATATGGGAATAGAGCTGCTTTTAATTCAGTGAAACTACACAGTACATAATGCATCTTTCAGGTAACATCTTTTATTAAGACCTAAGTGTTGAACAGGTGTTGGCAAGGATGTGGATGAAGGGGTACCCTCTTGCACTGGAAATGCATTTCCTCTTGGTGGAAATGCATACTGGTGCAAACACTCTGGAAAAACAGTATGGAGATTCTTCAGAGAGTTAAAAATAGAACTACCCTACAATCCAGCAATTGCACTACTAGGTATTTAAACCCAAAGTAATACTAATTCAAAGGGATACACGCACCCCAATGTTTATAGCAGCATGATCTATAATCATCAGATTATGGAAAGAGCCCAAATGTCCATAGACTGATGAATGGATAAAGAAGATATGGTGTGTATATACAATAAAATATTACCCGGCTATAAAAAAGAATGAAATCTTGCCATTTGCAACGACATGGATGGAGCTAGAGAATATTATGCTAAGTGAAATAAGTCAGTCAGAGAAAGACAAATACCATATGATTTCACTCATATGTGGAATTTAAGAAACAAAACAAAGGAGCAAATGGAAAAAAGAGAGATGCAAACCAAGAAATAGACTCTTAACTATAAAGAACAAACTGATAATTAGTGGAAGGGAAGTGGATGGGGGACTTGGGTTAAACAGGTGATGAGGATTATTGAGTGCACTTGTGATGAGCACTGGGCAATATAGGAAAATGTTGAATCACTATATTGTACACCTGAAATTAATATTACACTAAATCAACTGGAATTCAGAAACTTATAAAAAAAATATATGGTATATACATATAGTGGAATATTATTCAACCTTAAAAATGAAGGAAATTCTGACACATGCTACAAGGTGGTTGAACCTAGAAGACATTATGCTCAGTGAAATGAGCCAGTCACAGAGGGACAAATGCTGCACAATTCCCCTTATATGAAGTATCTGAAATAGCCTTAGGGTAACAGAGCCCAATGGTGGTTGCCAGCAACTGGTGCAGGAGAAAATGGGAGTTCAGGTTCAATAGGTGCAGTTTACCAATTATTCAAGATAAGTAAGTTCTAGAGACCTAGAGACCTGCTGCACAACATTGTGTTAACAGTACTGTTCCATCCTGTGCACTTAATACTGTACAATTAAAATTTTGTTAAGAGAGTAAGTCTTATGTTACATGTTCTTACTACAATTTAAAAAAGAAAGAAAGAAAAGAAAGGAAGGAAGGAAGGAAGGAAGGAAGGAAGGAAGGAAGGAAGGAAGGAAGGAAGGAAAAGGGGCGCCTGGGTGACTCAGTTGGTTGAGCATCTGACTCTTGGTTTCAGCTCAGGCCATGATCTCACAGTCCATAGGTTCGAGCCCTGCATCAGGCTCCACACTGACAGCTTGGAGCCTGCTTGGAATTCTCTGTCTCCCTCCCTCTCTCTGCACCTCTTCTGCTCACTCCTCTCTCTCTCTCTCAACATAAATAAATAAACATTAAAAAGGAAAAAGCAGACAAAATAAACGTTTTAAGATTGCAAGGAAAAGCAAAGTGTAATAGCATAGGGATAAAACAGAGCAGAACTGATGCTGTGTAAAATCAAATCACTGATATAGGACATGGAAACTAGCCTCAAAGTGAGGGAGGGAACCAGATTGCAAACAAAGAGGGATAAGGTTAAAAAAAAAAAAGTAAAAACCAAAAAGAACAAATCTCACCTTTTCAGCAAGGCCTACCCTAACCACCTAATTTAATACAAAAAGCATCCCAAGATCTCTAACCCATGTGTTCCACCATATAATTTATGTATTTGTTAGATTTACTGTTTTCTCTGTTTCTCCTGGCAGAATTCTAAGCTCTTTGAGAAAAGGCATCTTTGTTTGCTCATTGATGAAACCTCAAGGACCTAGAATATTCCCAGCATATAATTGGCAGTCAATAAACATCTCTGTTTGATGAATGATCTATAGATGTTTCTAAAGAAGAAACCAGAATAATAGGTACAACGGGAAAAATTAAATACTAAATATAAATATTAATTAAATTAAATTATTAATTAAATATTGAAAATAAAACTCTGTTGTAAAATAAATTGTTCAAGTAGGCAGATTAATTGGGCTCACTGAGTTATAGTAAAATCAATTAAAATAAATTCTATATCTACACATATTCTGGAATGTGTAGATGGAGATTTAAAAAAATCTTACCAATGTATAGCCATGATAATATGAAAGTCACCTAAAAAAGGATAAAAATAAGACAAGCTTAAAATTTTCCATTTATACAACTCAACTATAGAAATCCACAGGGCAAAGAGTACAAGTTATTGGTGAGAAAATATTATAGCCCCACCATTCCATATCCAGAAATGGTGTCATTCAAGTGTGAAGACACTAGAAAAATTTCATAGCTCACATCCTCTTTTCCCTGTCCGAAGTAAACACCAAAAGCCATTTTCCAGATGGCTCACTAATGAAGCAGAACAAGAAATCAATAATGGGGAAAACATAGTATAAATGGACTATGGTGGTGAATATTTATCAATCAAATACAGGAATATTAATACAAATAATTGATTTTAAAATGTTTTGAAAAAAACTCAATAAAATATGGGAAAATATGTATAAGGAAAATGGAATAAATGTATAAAGACAATCTGAATCATATCTCTATCCTGGAATAAAATTGACAAGGAAGTAGAAAGGGGACCAGAGAACGGGGCAAGGAAGGTTGTGCTAAGTCCCCAGTTGAGTGTAAGAGAAGTCAAATTGGATAATTTGAAAAACAAGGGCTAAATATAGTTATTTGATCAACTTAAAAGGCAACTATTTGTAACATTGAAAACAAGATTGCTGTTTCAAATTCCTACAAAAATAAAATCAAACAAAATACAATTTACATAGTAAAACACCAAAAAATCCACCAGGAAGCAAAGAAATCAGAAATAATAAAAATAAAATAACATAAGCACAGCCAAGCATAATAGTCATAGTGGTAGATGGAAATAGGATAAACCTGCATACCAAAAGGAAAACACTTTCAGATTTAGTAACAAACAGATCCAGCTTATTAAAAGACATACCCAAGAAATGATTCAGAGAGTTTAAAAAATAGAAGAATAAATATTAATAGAATTGGAAAACATTAACAGGAAAATCAGTGGCGGTATATTAATATCATACAAAGGAAAGTTCAAATCCAGAACCATTAAATGGAGTCAAAGTAAGGTTTTATATTAATCAATGGCACAACTAAAATAAAGTTACAATAATCATGTATCTTATGAGTGAAATAACATCCTACCATACGAAGAAAACTAGAAGAGAAATACAAAAGGAAATGAAATAAATACACAACAGGAAAATGTGTTTTATATCCATCAGTTTGACAAACAGACGAAATAAGTCAGGATTTGAATAATTTTGTATTAATGGAACACATATACTTTTGTTAAAAATAGAGCTAGCATAGAGCTTAATTACATACAATTTTATTTGTCAATTGTACCTCAATAAAGGTGGAAAAAATAGAGATTACATGAATGGATAAACAAAATGTGCTATGTGCAAACAGTGGAAGATTATGCATCCTTAAAAAGGAATGAAATTCTGACACATGTCGCCAACATGGATGGACCTTGAAAACATGCTAAGTGAAGCAAGTCAGAAACAAAAGGACAAGTATTATATTTCACATGAGGTATCTAAAAGTAGTCAAATTCATAGAGACAGAAACTAGAATAGAAGTTCTCAGGGGCTGGGGGAGGGAGGCAATGAGGGGTTAGTGTTTAATGAGTACAGAGTTTCAGTCTTGGAAGAAGAAAAAGTTCAGGAGATGAATAGTGGTGATCGTTGCATGACACTCAGAATGTACTTAATGCCACTAAATTGTACACTTAAAAATTATTAAAAGGGCAAAATTTGTGTTTTGGACATTTTACCACAATCTTTTTAATAAGGAATAAATAGTTTACAACTTCTTTACAAGATCCTATGGAACATTTTTTTAGGGGATAATATTTTGTAACACAAAGAAAACAAAAAAGCATAAAAGACTCATGTTGCATTCCATGGCTGTAAGTAATAGAGCTAAATTTTAAACAACAAATTTAAAGTCAGTCAGAAGAAGACAAATACCATAGGGTTTCACTGGTAGGTGGAATTTAAGAAATGAAACAGATGAACATGGTGGGGGGTGGGGGCAGAGAGAGAGGCAAACCATAGTACAGACTCTTAAATGTAGAGAACAAACTGAGGGTTGATAGAAGGATGTGGGTGGGGGATGGGCTAGATGGTTGATGGGGATTAAGGAGGGTACTTGTTAGGATGAGCACTGGGTGTAATATGTGAGTGTTGAATCACTAAATCCTACATCTGAAACCAATATTACACGGTATATTAACTACCTGGAATTTAAATAAAAACTTGAAACAGCAACAAAAATAAACAATAACTTTAAACACAATCATCAAAAACCAACTATTTGCCACTTGGAGATTCAAAACAGTATTCTTCATGACTATTGGGTTTTAATAAAATCAAGACTTATAAACCATTGAGAAATTATTGAAAATGCATATCACCAGTACTTAATAAAACATGATATAGAAAGACTGTGCTCAAAGAATTTGCACATTGGTTTTTATTATCAAACAAGAAAAATTTTAAAATACAAGCTTTCAAATTAATAATTTAGAGAAGGTTAAAAAGCAACAGTAATTGAAGCAAAAATTTATTTCCAAAATTTATTTGACAATAAAAACCCAGAAGTTCATGAACTGGAAAACAGTATAAGAAATAAAGGTAAGAGTTGTTTAGAAGAGAAGTAAATCAATCTAAGGAAAATAATAAATAAAAACAAGGAATGAGTTATAAGAGATGCAGGGAAATTTTAAAGAGAAAGTGCATACCTACTTATATAAATGTTTGAAATCACAGTTAGAAAATCTAGAAGATGACGTGCCTGGGTGGTTCAGTCGGTTAAGTGTCTGACTTCACCTGAGGTCATGATCTCACAATTCATGAGTTTGAGCCCTGTGTCAGGCTCTGTGCTGACAGCTCAGAGCCTGGAGCCTGCTTCGGATCCTGTGTCTCATTCTTTCTCTGCCCCTCCCCTGATGGTGCTCTGTCTCTCAAAAATGAATAAATGTTAAAAGAATTTTTTTAAAAGAAAATCTAGAAGAAATGGATAATTTAAAAATAAATATATGTGATTTAAAAATTGACTCAAGAAATATAAGAAATCAAGTGGACTTATGGAATAAATTGGAAAATGCAACAATGAATTACTTGCCCAGTGCCACGTTTCTTTATGATCTATTCCAGAGTGAAGGGAAAAATAGAAATAGAAACAGCATAGTTCATTTTTTGGAGCAGTCATATCTTTGCTAATGAAACCAGACAAAAAGCAAAAATCATTGGCACAAATTTCAGTAAATTTGCACTGTAGAATTTTACTCAGCGGTAAAGAACAAACTATTGGTACAACAACTTGGATGAAGCTCAAGGGAATTGTGCTGTGGGGGGGGGGGGATAAAAAAATCCCAAAAGGTTACATAGTGTGTGATTTCATTTATAGAATATTCTGGATGTGACAAAATTACAGAAATGGAGAACAGATCAGTGATTGGCTGGGAATTGAAGGGTGGAGGAATAAGGGAGTGAGATGGGTGTGACAGAGGGGCAACATGAGGGATCCTCATTGGAGAGAACCATTCAATAACTGTGGTGGTGGATACGTGAACTTACACAGGTGATAAAACTGTGTAAAACTAAATACACACACACACACACACACACACACACACACGAATACGAGTAGAAGTAGGGAAATCTGATTTAAAAAAAAACAAAACAAAACTATAGGCAAAACTCACCTGAGTTCCAGAAAGTTCATATTAAAAAATAAAGTTGAGGGGTGCCTGGGTGGCTTAGTTGGTTGAGCATCCGACTTCAGCTCAGGTCATGATCTCATGGTTCGTGAGTTTGAGCCCTGTGTCAGGCTCTGTGCAGACAAGCTCAGAGCCTGGAGTCTGCTTCAGATTCTGTGTCTCCCTCTCTCTCTGCCTCTCCCCTACTCGTGCTCTGTCTCTGTCTCTCTCAAAAATAAAATAAAACGTTAAAAAAAAGTAAAATAAAATAAAATAAAAATAAATAAAAGTAAAGTTGAATTAGATAGTATATTGAAAGAGTGACCCACCACAATTAAGTAGGTTTTCTCCCAAAGATGTGAGGCTCATTTACTACTAGTAAATCTATTATCTCTAGTACATTAACCAATAGTTTATAGGAGAAATTTTAGTTGATTATTTTAAGAAATGCTATACAAGTACATGATAAAAATTAAGTACACATTTATATTTTAAAAATAAAACATAGTTTTAGTAAATTAGGGATGTAAATATGTTTTCATGACATTATAAAGAAAGTATTAATTTTCTCTTTTATGAGAAGTAATTTTAGATTTAAAGAATAACTTTTGTCATATATTGGAACATGTAATCAGACATACTGCAAAGATTTATGAACAAGAGTGTTTACTGAAGCATTATTTTAAAGCAGTAAAAAACTAAAATGTCCAATGACAGAAGGTGCTGAAATTATTATGCATCCATCTGAATACCATATGCTTACTAAAATTCTGTGTTAAAAGAATGTCTAATAACTTAGGGAAATGCTCAAAAAATAATAGGTGAAAAATTCTTCCAACAAAATTATAAGTACCAATGTGGGGAAAAGATGTAAATAATTGTATATTTGCATAAGAAAAGAAAAAATAGAAAAAAATTTATCAAAATATTTTGGTGATTACCCTTAGATTGTGACATTTGGGATGATTTTGGCTTTCTCCTTACTTTTTTATCCTTTTAAAGTTTCTTCTCAGGGAGACTGCTAATTCTTTAACCAAAAAAAGCATTTATTTAAAAAATAAATAGAATGCTTCACAAATTATTAATTACTAGTTATTTTACTGTCTCAAAGTCTCCATTTCTCTTCTTTTCCATCGTGAATAAAATGCTGTGATCATGACTCTGTAACTGTGTACTGTAAAGTGTTTATCAATGACTGGTATTGTTTCATTCAACTACTGAGCAAACAGATGCACAGTGCCCCAGTGCTCAGTCTAGTTTTGAGCAGATAAAAAGGAGGGACAGAAATAAACATGAAGACTGAGCCCCGTCGCGTTCCCTTACATTACTGACTTCATTTTGGCTCATTCTCACGCAGTGTTCTTTTTTATTGGTCTGTCTGCAGTCTTTTTTCGTGGACCACAATAGTCGAGCCACCACTTTCATTGACCCCCGAATCCCTCTTCAGAACGGTCGTCTTCCCAATCACCTGACACATCGACAGCACCTCCAGAGGCTCCGGAGTTACAGCGCTGGAGAGGTAACACCCCCAGGCCCCCTGCCACCTTCACAGTTCCTTAGGCCCCTCCTTTAGTGGGGCCAGCACTGTTTTAATGGTTGGGATCTAGGATTGCCTGTTCCTCAAGGGCCTCTGCCATATCCACACTGCTCTGTAGAAGAATGATAAGTCAGGGACACCCACTGAACTCCCTAGACCCATCTTCAGATCGCCTTCCTTCTGCCTTCCCTTTTGTCCTAACAGTTGTCACTACAAAAAATCTGTCTAGCTTAAAGGAAATTGAAAATGCAGGGTCAGGAGATCCCTACATTATGGTTGGAGCTGTGCTTCCTCAGGCCTTCCAGTCACATGTGAATTCTTAAAAGATCATACAGTGTGTGACCGACATTAAACTTCTGGCTTTTCATAGATCCTGGAGAAGACATCAATACTATATATGTGAACTAAAGATTGGGGGAAATCAACAAGGCACATGAGTACTCTGTTCCCATCCTACCCTGTGCTCTCTCCTACCTGCCTGTGGTCACCTTCCATTGAATCATGAAAAGCTGAAAAGATGAAAAACATCACCTTAAAACATGTTCTTTGCCTTCCTGAATTGCTATCTCTGTATTCCATACCCTTTCCTGGCCTCCTTTCTCAAGCCAAAACTCAAAACATAGCTCTTTTCTACTTCTAGTCAGTTCCTGGCAATATTACGAGCAAATCCCTTCTTCTGTCCTGACTGACATTTCCCAAGTATCAGTACCATGTTTTCATAAAAATCACCAGGATCTCAGGAGATGTGGGTGCTAAGAACCACTTCTCATAAAACAGCTTGTAGAGTTGGATTACAATGAAGTAAAAAATGAATAAATAGTGTAGGAAAAAAAAGTGTGTATATATATATATATATGTATGTATTGTATATACAATATATATGTGTGTGTGTGTGTGTGTGTGTGTGTGTGTGTGTATCGCCCTCTCCCACCCTGTCCCCCAAGAGTTATTCCTGGGAGAACTAGAGTGAACATCTCAGGAGAAATGGGTAAAATAACAATCTACCTGGCAGACTCCAGATAGCAAACATAAGTCTCAGGGGAAGGGCCTGTTGCTGGTGTATCGGCACCACTTTACTACATTTTAAGGAAATCATCTGAATGCTCTGACAGGCATAACTGTTTCCAACCAAGGGCATTCACGATTTAAGGCCAGTGTGATAAAATGAATTTTTCTTTCATGGCTCATCTTAGGTATTGTTTTAGGAAACTGCTGAAAACATGTTAATTCTTCCTTTCTGCATATATGTAAAATGTGTATGTGACTATGCAGAGAAGGCATATTATGCATCCCCAAGGGTTATGTGGGTGTCAGGATGCTCAGGTAGCACACACTCAGCAGCAGGCACATTCACAGATTACGGAAAACAGTGCCCTGACTTCCCAGCTCAACATGCATTGTATCCTTCTCTGGTGGCATTTTTACAATACTTTAGAAAGTACAACATTTATGAGATAATAGTGGATAGATTCAAAACTCTGCATCAATTTGAAATATGCTGTTTATTTAAAACTTATTTAATATTTAAATTTATTTAAAATTTTGAAATATGCTGTTTATTTAAAATTCTTTAATTTTATTAAGGCAGTTTCAGTGTTAATATAGAGTAATTACATTTGATAAAAGAATCTGAGTACTACAGATTCAATGTCAATAAAACAAAAATGTAGGTTACTCAAATGTAAGATGAACACCCTAAAGATATAGATCTCTCACATTTATAAGAAATTAACTTGAAAATACAAGTACTAAAACATTTCTGTTGAAACGAGATTAAGATCACGAGTACCACTTGCATTACCAGTTCTAAAACATTCATTTAATACAATTGAATAGCCCAAGCCCAGTTACATTGAATATCAACATTAATGACAAAGTACCACCTGCATCAGTCCAGAAAGACTGTAACACGTAACAATGAAAGGGTATCAATGTGTACCAACAATCTGTATTCTTCCTAATTCATCCACTCGCCAACTGATTCAATTCATCAGGTTTTCAAACCCCTCCCATCCCCCTGTGCATCCACTCTCTGCTGGTAGCTTTGCACTGACACAGGGAGAAACCAAGAAAAGCAACAGAGAGAAAAAGCTGGGAGGCAGAGACTATCTGATCTAGAAGCAGCATACCAGGGAAAACAAAGACCCAGCCTCTATGAAAACAAATATCTGATTTCTCCTGCTGAGAGAGCCCGCAGCCTAGGAATGAGAAGATAGGAGGATCTTGATATAAAAACAGAGGGAGGGGGTAGTGAGAAAGGTTAATTGTGTTTGCTGTGATGTGATTTTGCTCAACAAACATTGATTAAGTTCATGGCCTGCTCTGAGCACTGTGGAATGCAAGGAAGTATGAGATATGATCCCTCCCTAGGAGAATTTTATATTCTATGTTTGAAGCCAGGCCAAAAAAACACAGAGTTAAGTAACAAGAACAGTTAGAATATGATTGAGTGCCAAGAGAGATGTTAGGACAAATGCAATAGGAGTTCAAAAGAGGCCAAGGAAAGGCATCTTTAAAATAAGGTACTTGGGGCACCTGGGTGGCTCAGTCAGTTAAGCGTCTGACTTCAGCTCAGGTCATGATCTCGCAGTCTGTGAGTTCGGACTCTGTGCTGACAGCTCAGAGCCTGGAGCCTGTTTCTGATTCTGTGTCTCCCTCTCTCTCTGACCCTTCCCCCATTCATGCTCTGTCTCTGTCTCAAAAATAAATAAACGTTAAAAAACATTTTTTTTACATAAAATAAAATAAGGTACTTGACCCAACCCTAGAAAATTGGTAGAATCTAGCAAGGAACAAAGGAAGAGGAATGGCAATCCCCCAGACACACAGCATAAGCAGAGATGCAGCGATAGGATTGAGAAGTGTCAGTAGAGAGACAACAAATAGTTTGGTATGACCAGAATACCATTTCCACTTGGTTTTTGTCTTGGTTTTTGTTAAGTTTTGAATGCCACATGGTTGGCACTTTCTTAAAAGCCCACTGAATGAAATTGAGAGGAATAATATGATGGTTTTTGTATAAAAATGGCCTTTAGAGATCAAGTCACCCATTGTCCCTCAAGAAGAGAGTTATTGGCATTTTGAGGACAATTTTGTGAAGTGTAGAATTGTCTTGTGTCATTGCTGGACCTTTTCTTCCTGGTCACATCCATTAAATGTCAGGAGTGCCCTCACCTCACCAGTCACTATGACAACCAAAACAAAAAACAAAAAAAAATACCCCTAAGCATTTCTAAATATTCCCATGTGGCAATGCCACTTTAGTTAGGAATTGTATTTTAAAGTCAGGTAAACTTAAATACCAAAACTCAGGTGACACAGGGAGTTCAAGACCACAACTCAGATCTCCTAAGTCCCAGTCCAGTGTATACTAGTATTTTAGAAAGGAGATAATGATGGCCAAGAGGAGGAAGGATTGTGGCAAAGAGTGATCTGTGAGAGAAAGACCCGTCAGGGGCATCTGCCACAGACCAGGTATAAGGTGGGGAGGCCTTGGAAGCAGCGAGACAGAAGACAATGGACACCGTGTGGGAAGAAGCCCCAGGTGGTCAAGAGGTGCAAAGGAAGGGGTACCTGGGACTTCAGTTAGCAGACAGAGTCTCAGCTCTGGCTTCTCCACAGAAGAACTGTGTATCATTGCTCCTTCCTTTCCTTTCTGGGGCCTCAGTTTCCTCATCTGCAAGTGGAGACAAGGGAATTGGATGGCCAGCTAGCTCTGTGACTCTCAGAGTCCGTGGGGCTTGACTCACATTATCAACACATTGGTAAGATGAACAGGAAAGCCAGTTGGGGACAATGGTAGGTTTGCTGTTAGATAAGTTGATAATGAGTATGAAAACAGCAGGATATCCAATTTGAAAGGACAGTTAAGCAGACATAAATATGGAATAATTAGACTCACGAATAATCAATGAATTGTTTTTATAATCCATGGTTTTTCTCTGTCACATAACAGGGGCAATGGGGGATTTGCTATAGATGTTTCTTATACTACAACCTTAGGAATCAGTTATTTTCTGTTCACCTTCATGGGCCATTCTCTCGAGTGTTGCTCAGCAGTTGATATTTTTATCAATTGAATTTAAGGATAGAATTGAAATCAGTTTCTATATTCAGGATCCTAACTGATAAAAATTTTTCTCAAAACCCCTAAGATAGGTTATTAAAAGAGACACTGTTAAGTGTCTTTTGGATTAGCCTTTACTTCAAGCGAACATTTTTCAGGAAGTTTGCTGAAAGCCATTATCAGGAGTATAATACTTTATGCATAAAAAGATCATTATTTGACACTTTAGCCTGCATTTTAGTACAGGGTCACATCTGTCTGCAATATACAAAAAAAAGTACTAACAAAACAAGTCTGTATCTTCCCATAATGTCCCAAGGGAAATGGACACAGACAAATGGAAAGAGCATATAGGGCTATAAATATTGGTTTCCATCTCTCTATCAGTAAGGAAGTCACTGGAGGTCACATTTGTCTTATTTATACTGCAATTAGCAATATAAATTAACATTAATAAGGAAGGATAACAGAGCACCTATGTTTTATTTCTTTTACCAGTTTAGAAAATCGTTAGTCATAGAAAAGTTCTGGGAGGGTACACACATGGGTGCGTTGCCTCATGAAAGGATAAGAATCTGGCAGGGAAGAGAAACTGACTTTTCACTTTAAAAGCAGAAGTCATTCTTGGTCGTTCTTTGCAGTGAGATTTTTTGATGACAAAAGTTATTTCACTGCCTCGGATGACACAGGGAAGTGTGGGGAGGTAACTTCTGCACTGCTTCTAAATTTTGGGGATATTTCTCTTGATTCCATGCAACCAATATTTGATTACAGTTTGGTTGGAAGTTTATAAAATTCAGGCACCTATGAAAATAAACTTTTGAATTATCAACAGTAAGCAATGAGTGTAGAAAACACAGACACAGCTGGGAAAGAAGTTAAAAGGTGAGTATAATTCCCGATCTGGAGACACTTTCTGGTAACCATGGAAATAAAAAATTGAATCATGTTGTCTATGGTTCTGCATCCTATTTTACTAATACAGTACCTTGTAGACTGTCCCCATGCAATTAAAATTCTTCTATATTTATTCATATAGATCTACCACAATTTAAATCAAGCCTTTCTTTGTACGTTATTTATCGCCCACTTTTCGCTTTTATAAATATGTTGAATAGCTCAAGATCTCTCTCTCTCTTTTGTTTCCTTAAGCTAATTCTGAAAACTTTGTTAATGATCTGTTTTTAGAACACAAAAGGATTCTAGAGATGAATTAAAATTCATCACTTGGGCCTTTCCTCTGAACTCACTATTTTTTTCATCATCAGATCTTCAGTGTTTTCAAAGAGAGCATTCACTGATTATTAACCCAAATTCAGTCTAAAACCTGCAATTTTCAATCACATCTTTAAAAAAATAAAACACCAGTTTACATTTCTAAATTGCAACACAGAAGAGAAATTTGTTTACCAGTCACTGTAAACTATTTTCTGAGCATATCTACTTTTTTTTCTGGAGAGCTAAATGTTTGAAGTTTTCACATTTGCAATTATGATTAAAGCTATTTCAACATCAAAAGGAAAAGAAATCTTAAAAGTAGTCCCTACTGGAAACCGGGTTTTAGCCAGTCATAGAGTAGTCATAGCATGTCTGGGGAGAGGCAGGCCACTGGGGGAGTCCCTTCTTTGTCTGTCTCTCACATACATCCCTGAGAAATTCAGGAACACAGAAGGTGTCAAATGCCAGGGAATTCAGTGAGTCGTATAATTTTGGTTTTAAATGGAAAATTCAAACTTCTAGTCATTTTCAGCAGTTAGGAAAGCAAATGTTAGCATCATGTTTGCAGTGAGATCCAAATCAGTTACTCAGTCGATGCCTAATATTCCTCAGGATGGACCATTTCGTATTACTTTAGGGCTACAAGGATCCTAGCACATACTAAACTCTCGCCCAATCTCAGAATTCTCTCTAGCCCTGTCTGGAACTGTCCTTATCCCTATAAATTCCTGGCTCCTTGTTGGAGAAGCCTGTTTCTGTTTAACCTTCCCATCCTCCAGCTCATCTGTAGACCTTCCAGTACTACTTTGCAATCACCTCCTTTGCCCTTGGCGGTTGTTTCTATGGTTCAGGTACCCCACAAGCGGCACCTTCCCCCTGGGTTGTTTTCTCCATCTCATTCGTCATTGGCCTGAAGCATATTCATCAGTCAGTCATCTACCTTTGGGGTGGCTGGCCTTCATCTGACTTCTGAAGTTTTGCAGTCTGGCTTGGTTTTGCCGGTGAACAGGTAACCTCAGGAGAAGGCACCATTTTTCCCTAAAGCATATCTGTAACACATGAATTCCCTCTGGCAGCTAGGAAGAGAAGTGAGTTTCTTCTTGTTTCAAAGCCCCATTTATTTCAGGGCAACCCACCAACAATGACACACTTTAGCCCAGGGTGTGACAGCAGACATCACCTGAGTTCTGTATTACAGTCATGCCTTCCTGAAGTCTGCTATCAGATCCACTTCCTCAGTTTCTCTCTGTAATGCATCATTTAGATAATCTTCTGCTGAGTGGTCTTTGAGATTCCTGTCTTTACAGCATCGAAAATATTTCAAACACACAATAAAGCAGACTGACATAATTCCCTCTAAGGAAAAGAAACCTAACATTTCAGTGCCAGAAAGGCTTTACATATTTATTAATTCATGGTGGAAGAAACGTAGAGACTCGGTGTTGCGTATTTGAAGAGCGAGCAAACCTTTCTTTTACCACTTTGCTTTGTAACCATTTAATTGGGACTGGAAAGTGCTGTTGTCGAAGTACCTACTTCTAAATCTTGGTGGCTGGCTACAGTAGCTGAGGGCTAATGACACCGAAGTGAGAAGTCCACCACAATGGCACAGAATCCATTTCCTTGTCCCTCAAGTAAGCAGTGAGCAAGGAGAAGAACCAGGAGAGAAAAGGGATGGATTTGCATCTCTGCTACTTCCAGAAGAGCAGTTCAAAGACCGCCATGTACAGACAGTGAACTGATAGCACATCTCTGCAAAGGAAGGATGTTCATCCTGTCTGTGTGAAGTATGGAAGTAGGACCCGAAGGAAAACCTGCAATTACTATGTCTTTAATTAGTAAGCCCTAAGTAATCCGTCCTGTTTGTCATCTGCACTAGGACACATGGTCTCGTCTTAAATGACCCCTTTGAGATTGACTTGACCTTTCTGGACTTTGTAGCATAGGATCTCAGTACCTCTCCTGAATTCTGTGGGAATGAATTGTATACTGGTCTCAGAGGGAGAATTTTCTCTCCCTTTTTTTCTGGATGTTTGAGCTTTTTATAAGTATGTTACAAAGTAATCTTCAATGTAATGCTTAAATGTTTTTAAAGCCTATTTTGGCATACTTTACCAAATATCATAGAATGAGTCATACTCTACAGCAAACCCATATATTTGTGGAAGATCTATACAGCCTCTGTTTAAATAGCTTACCCTTCAAGAGTCCTTTAAGAAACAGAATGTACATGGAATCACAGTAGAAAGTTCATCGCCATGCTCTAGGACTTAGGGGATTTCTGAAATTTAAAATTGAGCTAAATCAATCATCACAAATATCAGTTTTAAGCTGTGCAAGTTCTGTATTCCATGACGTTTTGTCAAAATGCCCATCCAAAACCAAGGTACTGGATGCAGGCTAGCAGCATGAGAGAAGTCAACAAATGCTTTGCAATCAAGCAAATCCTGGTTCTGCCTCTTACAGTTGAAAATTTTGTAAAAACTTAATTTTATCCAATCCTCAGATTTTCTGCTTGTAATATGTGGTTAATAATGCTTATCTTCCAGAATTTTGAGAAAATAAAAAGATACTATGTTAAGGAAGAGTAGCCAGCACAGTGAATGGAACAATAGGCAATTAGCAAAGAACGGCCATCTGAGGGTGACACGTGCTGTTGGAAAGAGCGAGTCCATTCCACACTCAGTTCTGAAGTTCAGTACCAACTCTCACAAATTAAGGTCATAAACCCATCTTTATTGATAGTATTCATGTAGAATTTATTTATGTCTCTTGAACATATTTATGAAGAGAAATATTCTTTAGTCAGTATGTTAATCTAGTTAACATTTAGGACATTTGGCACAATCACTTTCTTTCTTTTTTTTAATTTTTTTTTTTAACATTTACTTATTTTTGAGGCAGAGAGAGACAGAGCATGAACGGGGGGAGGGTTAGAGACAGAGGGAGACACAGAATCTGAAACAGGCTCCAGGGTCTGAGCTGTCAGCACAGAGCCCGACGCGGGGCTCGAACTCACGGAGCGCGAGATCATGACCTGAGCTGAAGTCAGATGCTTAACCGACTGAGCCACCCAGGCGCCCCATGCACAATCACTTTCTTAAAAACCCTAACATAGCACATCAACCATCCTACCTAATCTTTTTTTTAACTTGCTTATTTCAATTCATTTTGAAGATTGTAACTTCATTGCTTTTTAACTTAAGTGATATCTGGGTCTTTTCCCCCTCATATTGGAAAATTAGTATCAAAAGACCATCTGAATTTGATAATATTTCCAATGCTAACAATTTTATTTTGAAATTAGGCTTCAGAAGTCTCTCGAAACAGAGGAGCCTCTTTACTGGCCAGGCCAGGACACAGCCTGGTAGCTGCTATTCGAAGCCAACATCAACATGAGTCATTGCCACTAGGTATGTATCATGCTTTTGGGATCCTGGATACCCAGTCCTTAGCCTTGTTTTTCTTATCACAAGTCCTTTAATATTCAGGATTCTGTATTTTCTTTTTCCTTTCCTATGATAAAATCTACCCCCTACCCTTTGCTTCCATCCCTCCTTTGCCCTTTTTCCCTTTCCCTCCCCTCCTTGATTTGTTCTTCCCTTTTCCCTGTCTCAGTTCTTTTCCAGACTCTCAGCCCCTTCTTTATTCCTTTCAGTGATTTGTTAGCTGAGTATAGGAGAGCATAGTTTAAATGAGGTGATGGATCTTATTGCTATTAGATGCAGTTTGTAATTTAGACCTCTTTTCCCATGTGTGTATGGGGACAAGTAAGTGTAGTCTTCATTCCTAACCTCAGCCACCTCCTTCTAAAACACGTGCCACTTGTATCAAGGGAAATGAGGTAAGAAAGCCCAAATGGATTTGGGTATTTCCATTATGACTACTGGGAAATCAACCATGGCCACAGGTTGTAAGTGTCAAGTGTTCAGAAATGGATTTCTTTGAAGTTACAAAGAATCTTTGGCCATAATAACTATGGCAAAATGACCAAGAGAAGTCAGAAGGAAGAGAGTAAAATAGCTTGTGGAAGAATGATTTTATTCTCCTTCACCTATTCACACAGGGGTGAGTTAACACCCCGTTAAGGTCTTAGAATATTAAGGATAATTAACGTAGATCTAGTTCACTTTGGTTTGATCTTTTAGAAATGACAATGTTATTATGTCACAGACAAAGAGCCCTCAAGAGCTTACATTTTTCTGATGAGTGTGCTACCTGCCCTTCGAACTCTTGCATTAATCCTGGTATCAAGTAGCTATTTTCCAACCATTAGAGAAATCATCTCTGGGCTGAAAACTCAACCACAACTTGCACTTTTGTCTGTTTCAGCATATAATGACAAGATTGTGGCATTTCTCCGCCAGCCAAACATTTTTGAAATGCTGCAAGAGCGTCAGCCAAGCCTGGCGAGAAACCACACACTCAGGTAAGGGCTTGTCCCTCACCCTGTAGCTCCAACTAGTCGTCCAGATGGGACAACATATCTGTGGAGAGAGCATAAAAGCTTATGATGCATTTTGTTCATGCATTTAATTATGTCTTGAATACTCCAACTGAAGGATCCAGGAATTCTAATGTTCTCTGAAGTTCCACAATGTGTTTTTTATTTTATTTTCTGTGTGTGTGTTTTTTATTTTAGTCATTCTTACAGGTGTGAGGCGATATCTTACTGTGGTGTAATTTGCATTTCTCTAATGATGAGTGATGTTGAGCATCTTTTCATGTGTCTATGGGCCATCTGGGGGGGGATTTTGGGGGGGATTTTTGGTGTTGAGTTGTGCAAATTCTTTATATATTTTGATATTAACACTTTATTGGATGTATCATTTGCAGATATCTTCTCCCATTCACTAGGTTGTCTTTTGTTTTGTTGATGGTTTCCTTCACTGTTCAAAGGCTTTTTATTTTGTGGCAGTCCCAATAGTTTATTTTTGCTTTTGTTTCCCTTGCCAAAGGAGACATATCTAGAAAGATCTTTCTATGACTGATGTCAAAGCAATTACTACCTGTATTCTCTTTTAGGAATTTTATGGTTTCAGATCTCACATTTAGGTCTTTAATCCATTTTAAATGTTTTTATTTTTAAAATATCATTGTTTAATGGTAAACCAAAAACTAGATGAACACATTAGAAAATAAACCAACAAACAAACAAAAAGTATCAAAAATATATGTTCTAACTAGTTAAATCTTACTGTCCATTAATGTCATTGTTGCATGAGTGTCTCTGAAACTGAGTCACTGCATTTAGAAAGGATAGCCACCAAAAGTGATAAAAAGGGAAAATATCCTCCGAACTTAAGTCCCACTTTCTCTCCAAGATATCTCAGTATCACTCTGCTTCAGTTGACTACACAGCATTTTGGAAGCTGGCAATGCATGATGGTTAAGTGTGTCCCCTTGGAGTTCGAATTCTTGCTCCAGCTCTTAGGAACCATTGATGGAGACATGTTATTCAGCCCAAATCTGCCCTTAATCTCCCTGGAAACAGGTCACTGTGTGGGCACTGGGGAGATGCTTTTATGGGTATGTGTATAAAGGATCAGGCAAGGTGGGTGGGAATGCAGTCACTGAATGCCTCTGATTCCTTACCTCCCATTTGGTGGTCTTTTGAATCTAGTTGACAACTGTAATACTCTGCCTTGACTTCCTCAGTGAATCACCAACACCTGAAAATAGTCTCTTTGCTATTCAAATTCCTATTAATCATGCCAGAGTGGATCATTCACTGTCCTTCCCCCTCCACACACACCCTCACTGACACCTCTTTCCCTTGTGTTTTACTCTGTGTGAATTAGAACCACGTCCTCCCCACTGCCTTGTCTCAACTCTTCCCTCTTTCTCTGTCTCCACACCCAAACATCTGCCTCCTCACTTTCTCTCTTCCAGCTTTTTTTTTTTTAATTCTTCCCTGTCATGGCCTGTGTTTGGGGGCTCAGCATTTCTCTCCTGGATTTTGCAGGAATGTCCTAGAAGATACCGTGTATCTCTCTCACCCTGTTATAACCAGAATTACCTTATTTTGGCAAAGATTAAATTATACTACTACTTCCCTTCAAAAAAAAAAAAAAAAAAGACAACAACACCTTCCCATTGTGCGTGAAATAAAGTCAGGATTTCAAACACAGTTTCCATGGTCTCCAAAGTCTGGCCCTAACCTAACTCGCCATCCCACACTAGTTTTTTCCTTCTAGAGTCTTCTATCTCCACCAAACAGTCTGTGTCATCTCCTACCTCTGCCCTCTGGGGAGTGGCTTTTCTCTTAAGGACCTCTTAACTCATTTTAAAGGCTCAAACCAAATGCAAAGACTCACTGACCCAGGCAAACTTTAGTATTTCTTTTACCTTGCTTTAACGGCATTCCTTTTTGTACCTCTAGGATATTTTTCCATTATCTCTTATAGTTGTCCATACTGATGTCTCCCTACAATACATAGGTTCCTTAGAGCAGGACCTTCCATTCTTTGCCTTTGTGTCACTCTCCCCTTCAGAACCTAGTCCTCTTTGAAGAGAAGAAGGACTAATTACATTTAGAGTGAATGAAAGATCTTTAGCATGAACAGATGAACTTTCGCACAAGTGATTGTCATTTCCACTTATGTTCAGCTCTACCCATTTCATTACTGTGTCATTTATTTGTGGGCTATTCTCTGACTCACAGTACATCATAATTTAAGGGAATTTCAAGGGATTTTCAGAGGAGTTGTACTACCTGAAAAATTTCTGAGAGCTTGCTGCTCTTGAACATTTTTTATGTTTCTGATTCTACCACTAAGTAATGAGTTTCACAGCTTATTTTTTGGAGGAATTTGATCTCACCAAAGGCACTAGAGTCCCATTTAAGTTATTTTAAAAGTGAAAAGTGTAATCCCTTGTGTAAAAGAGTAAACTGTTTTCAAGGGAAGGGAAGCTATTTTCTGTACTTTTGCATAGTATCACATGAAATAGTGATATTTTTTAAAGGCTTTTTTTAAGACTTTTTTTTAAAGACTTTTTAAAAGACTTTTTAAAGGCTTTGTTGCAGTGCAGAATTGTATAATTATGATTTTCCAGATATGGCGGAACTTGGAATTAGGAGATATTGGAATTGAAAAAATCTTGGCAGTTATTTTGTACAGAAACTAATAACTTCTTTAAGATATGGATTCTTTTAAGGACCTGTAGACCCAAGATGAGAACCCAAATATCTCATCAAAAACAGAAGGCCCACAACGACTAAGAGGCCATGGATTTAAAAAGGGAGAACAAGAACAAGAAATTGCTCCTCAGGGAATCAGGCTTACAGGAAGCAGGAAGCCAGGCACTAGTTACCATGACTGGGCTTGTGCCTGCCCCTCGATGTGCTGTGAGGGTGCATCAGCTCCATTTTACAGGTCCAGAAGTTGAAAAGAAAACCTCCTTTTCCTATGACACTGCCCAAAGGAAGAACCTCCTGCTTCCTCTGTTGTCCCCAAGTGGAGACTGTGACCCTGTTAAGCCATTGCTCATCTCAGGGAGCCATCAATCCACTGTCTTGGGTCCATAAAGTCAGTTGCTGAGTTAAAGGGTAGAGAGTGAGTTATCAGAAAACTGTGTTCAGCAGACAACAGTGAATCATAAGGAAGCCACATGTGGAGAGGCAAGATGGAGCCAGAAAACCCAGAGGTTAATGACATCTGTTCACATTAAGGGACATGGTAGCAGTCCTCATTCATTCATTCCTCTTTCAACTAGTGCTTTTATTGTGCCAGTATTCTGAATCAGGATTGTGCTGGATTTGTGTATGCAGTAGCATAGCAAAACAGACATTGGCCCTACTTCGCATGGTATTTGCAACCTATTGAAGAAGGCAGACGATAGACAAATTTGACTTTTTGTTTTCCTTAAGTCAAATATATAGCTATAGCATGTGTTTAAAGGCCACAAAAGACAAGATCAGAATTCAGTGACAATGATAGAAGAATGTCAAGGATTTCATTTGGATATTAAGCTTTGAGGTCTGTGAAGCCACAAAGGGAGATGTCAAGATTTCAGGAAGGCAGGTGGCTCTACTGAACTGAGCTCTGAGGAGACTTTTGCACTGGAATTTTCCTGGTGAGTAAGGGATATATGTTGAAGGAGCAGATGGCCTTCTTGCCTTCAGAGATCTTTCCCAGTTCTAATGGAACTGGAGTTGAGTTCCAGAGGCATTTGGAGGCCCCCCAGACCACTGGGTCTGCATGAAATTTTCATATATGTGACAGAGGATGCAATGTCCTGTGGAGAGCCACTGAAAGTCTCAGAAAACTGTGTTTGGCTGATACATGGATATGCTCCATGTGGGTGGTGAGATAATAGAACTACTTTGCTGCCCTAGTAGAGTTGACCCCCTTTGGATTTCGTTTCCTCAGGGACCCTGGGAACAAAGGGCAATCACTAGAATTTTCTCTCCATTTTTCCTCCAAGCAAGGAGACCAGGGGCTTACCCACATATGGGTACCTAGGGCAACAGGATAATCTGCCCTAGGGACATTGTCATTGGGAGGACATATGAATTGAAGAGTCCTTTGTGGGGCTGAAGTCAATTAACCACAAAAGTCTTCCAAACAAGAGGCCTGTGAGGTGGTATCAGGATTTAGAGGCCAAAGCTCAGGAACATGGAATCAAGAACACAGGGACCTGGAAGAAGAAACAGGTGGTGGAGGAGGCATGGTGTTTGCACTCTTGGCTAGGTTTCCACATCCTCCCTGCAAAATGATGTGCGGAAACATCTGCTCTATTTTTTTTCAAACCATTAAAAACCAATTGGTTGTGGCATTTGTAATATTTGAACATTTGTTTTTGTTTTTTTAAATGTTTATGGGGGGGAGGGGCAGAGCGGATAGGGGGGAGAGAATCCCAAACAGGTTCCATGCTATCAGCACAGAGCCTGATGCAGGGCTCAAACTCACGAACTGTGAGATCATGACCGGAGCTGAAATCAAGAGTCTAACACTTAACCGACTGAGCCACCCAGGCACCCCTGTAATATTTGAGTATTTGAATGTCAGAGAAGCAAAGTACAAAGTTCATTTGATCAAAATAAATGTTATTTATCTATAGACTCGGAATAATTTGCCAGGTTATAGTTGGAGGTCATGAAAGAGAGAATGCAAATTGTAATTAAACAGAGAAATTGATGCCTGTGCTCAGACTGACCTAGGAGACTCTGGTATTCTGAACACCAGACCCGCCCTTACTCAGTGTGGCATTATACATTTTCCAGCAGGCATAAGGTTTCTCAAGAGATTTCCTCTTGTCCTTCCCCCCCATGGCTCCCGAGACACCATGAGCCCATGACAGTCCTCCAGCAGCTCTCTTTATCCATCTTCACTCCTGACTGTCATTGCTATCTGAGGTCCTACCCTTGTTGTGTTCCTCAGCTTCCATCCCTGTGTGAGTCTGAGGAAGGGTGGTCCCTAGTAGAGCATCATGGGAACCTGCAATAGAAACTTAAAATGCCACAAAACTCACTGGACATTAGAAAATTGCTATTCAGCCATATTGACAGACAAAATGAATCAGAAAGGGATTTATTCCTTAGCTTATGTATTGGTGTGTAATTCTTATTTTCTTTCCCACATTGTTCTAGGGAGAAAATCCATTACATTCGGACTGAGGGTAATCATGGGCTTGAAAAGTTGTCCTGTGATGCAGATCTAGTCATTTTGCTGAGGTAAGGGGCTAAGCCTGAAACCTTCTGGAAAAGCCGCTCTGGGTAGTTCTCCACTACAGCTATGACTAAAACATTCAACATTTGTTCTAGAGGATTCTAGTGACTGCAACTAAAGTAGGGCCCCACCCTTATACCTGCTGTCCATTGCTTTCTTTACATTTACAACTGGGGTATCAAGAACTGTGTACAGTACTTGATGGAGAATTTATTTTTGTAGTATTAATTAGAGTATAAAATAACTCTGAGAATTTGCATACTGGCTTTTGCCTATCTAAGTGAACCTAAGTGCTTTTGTTGCCTTGTGAGAACTGTAACCACTATCACCCCAATTCATGAACACTCATGGACAGAAAACTAACTTTTTTCCTTCCTTTCTTTTCTTTCTTTCTTTTTCTTCCTCTTCTCCCCCTCTTCTTCTCCCTCCCCTTTCTCCCTCTTCTTCTTCTTCCCCTCTTTGTTTCTTCCCCCTTCCTCCTCCCTCTCCTCCTCTCCCTCTTCTTTTCCTCCTCTACCCCTTCCTCCCCTTCCTTCTTCCTCCCCCTCCTCCCCTTTTTCCCTTCCTTCCTCTTCCCCCTCCTCCTCCTTGCCCTTCTCCTCCCCTTCTCCTTCCTCCTCCTCCCCTTCTCCTTCCTCCTCCTCCCCTTCTCCTTCCTCCTCCTCCCCTTCTCCTTCCTCCTCCTCCCCCTCCTCCTCCCCCCCCTCCTCCTCCCCCTCCTCCCCCTCCTCTCCTCCTCCCCCTTCTTCTTCTTCTTCTTCTTCTTCTTCTTCTTCTTCTTCTTCCCCCCTGCTCTTCCTGCTTCTCCTCCTTCTCCTTTACCATTTCCTTCTCCTTCTCCTTCTTCTTTTCTCACTGTGCAGTCTCTTTGAAGAAGAGATTATGTCCTACGTCCCACTGCAGACTGCCTTTCATCCCGGGTACAGCTTCTCTCCCCGCTGTTCACCCTGTTCCTCACCTCAGAACTCCCCAGGTAACTTGAATATTTAGCATTCTGTATCCTGTAGAGACATCTGTGTTTCCAGATGAAGAGGAAAAAAGGTGATTGTATATACATCCTCTCTCCCTTCCTCCCTTTCAATTTTCTGATTGAAAGCACACTGTCACATTGGGTGTTGACAAATTGCTGGCTGTTTTTGTAATGCCCCCAAGCTACAATGCGTTCTACATTTTTAAATAATTTGAAAATGTTTTTACAAAAACAGTATTTCATGACATGTGAAAATTATATGAAATTCAAATTTCAGTGTCTACAAATAGAATTTAATTGGACCCCAGCCACACCTATTTATTTATGTATTTTCTATAACAACTTTCATACTACAACAGCAGAGCTGAGTGGTAGCAATGAGACCAGATGGCCATGAAAATATTTACTATCTGGCCCTTCACAGAAAAAGTCTGCTGACCCCCGTTCTAAATTACTATTATATTCCAAAGGTACTCTGCAAGTACTTAGAAGGGAAGAGCCCTTTCTGAAACATTCTGCCTTATGAGTCTGAATGTTATTAGATACCAATTTTAGTAACTTTGTGTTAACGTGTAAAGGAATTACTAGGTGATATGGTTACTAGGGACCACCGTTATGTACCCACGAAGCTGTCTGTCAAAGAGTTTTCTTACATGTGAAATTGTTCCCCTACAGTTTTCTTTATGTATTAGGATTAATTTACTCATATCACAGAAATTCGTTATAGGTAATTTCTGTTCCAAATGAGGAAATGTATACTGAACTGTTTGGTGAAAATAAAGAAGCTTTTGTTCCTGGGTTCATCCAGATAATTAGTGTAAGTCAAATTCATACTCCCAAATGGGGTCCAGACACTGGAAAGCTTTTCCTCACTTGTTTGATTGCAATACCACCTTGTTCTAAGTCTTGAGGATAAACCCAAATTTCTTTTCATAACTTTAAAAGTAAAGGGATATAGATATATAGATAAATGTAAAGGGATTTAGTTTCAAAAATCTAGTAAGGGGGGCACCTGGGTGGCAAGGTTGGTTATGCATCTAACTCTTGATTTGGGCTCAGGTCATGACCTCACGGTCATAAGATCAAGCCCCACATCGAGCTCCTCACTGGGCATGGAGCCTGCTTGAGATTCTCTCTGTCCTTCTCCTTCTAACCTGCACCTACGCATGCACATTCTCTCTCCTTCTCTTTCTCTGTCTCTCTCTCTCTCAAAAAAAAAAAAAGAAAGAAAGAAAAGAAAAAAAAAACTAGTAGATTCCTATCTCACAACTTCTAGAGTCAGAATCTGAGCTTGGCTTTTGAAACCAGTGGAGAAATTCACAAGAAATACAGAATTTAGCAGTGTGCTCAGTCCCTCAGAAGGGATGTCTCACTCAGCATCACTCAGTACTGCCATAGGTTTCTAAAACTAGAATATCTTTTAGTTTGCCTCTTCCAACTCATGTCACTCAGAAATGTCTCTTAGAGTTTATTAATTGCTAAAATCTTTCTAAGTCAGTGTCTCCTTGTCATTTCCTCCAAACCAGTGCACCAATGACATTGCTGAGGAAATGCCCAATGTGTGCTGCCTCTGACATACAACATAATTGAGATGCCATGGCCTGGGAAAAGGAGGACAAAGAGCTTTTCCAGAGCCAGCATCAGGACAGTCAAATGTTCCCATGCACACAGGATGACTTACTTTTGGGAAGCAGAGCCTTCCATTTGCGGGGACCATCATCTGCATGATGATCTGCCATTTTCTTATAGAGATTGTTCCAGCCTGATAAAGTATCTGCACTTTGGTTGAAACATTTGACACTACAGTATGCTTTTAATGTCATTGCATGGGGGAGATACCATATTACAAATAGAAAAATAATAGAGAATAAAGAGTTATTTGCTAAATGAGAATTACTTGTATGACTTTTATAAAAGGAATCAAGTTTCCTAATGAGGCATTACTAATACCATGAATCCAAACAATCATTCAATTCATTTTAATTCTTTATTATCCTAGCTCTGATCATGAGGTTCTAGATTACGCAATCCAAAAATTTTGATGTTAAATTTTGTAATTTTCATTTTTCTAGACTTTCATGAAATTTATCTGGGTGCTATGGAGATAGCAAATCATAGATATTTATGCCAAAGTACTTTGTAAAGCACAAATGATTAGAAAAATACATCATGGGCAGTGGTAATACCAGAAGCATAAAAATCATATTATAAAATATACTGTAATCTACTGGACAGAAAATGATACTTGCACCTACAGACTTGTATTCTAGTCCTACCTGTAGCCTGAAACCTGGCATTTCACTGAGGATACATCTTTTCAAGTGGTGGCTTTTGGTTCCCTCACACTTCAGTTGCTGGGGAGACCAAAGGTGGGGCTGGTGCCCTTCATGTTTCCCTGCTTGTACCATTCAGGTGTCTCTCCCCCCACCCCCAGTTGCTGTCATCTACCAGCCTTTTTCTTATTCCCAAAGACTATGGTACCTGTCTCATAGTCTCCCTCTCCTTCGCCGAGTCCTTCCATCATCCTGAATGACTTCAACATCCACAAGGATCCCCATTCATTTCCCTGGCCTTCTGGTTTCTAGAATTCTGGTCTGGAATGACCTTCCCCTTCCCCACCACAACCACTTGTTCCCACAGTCACCTTCCCACCCTTGTTGTCATCTCTAAAATCACTGACTCAAGCATCCTGTTCCCGTCCAACACACTTATTCAACTGCTGTCCCCGTTACTGTCCTTTGCCTTCATCAGGACCTCTAGTTCATGCACACCTCTCCCCTCCCTTCTGTCCTTCCCTTATCTAGCATAGATTCCATGGTTCATTATTTCAGTAACATCTCTGCCAGTGATATAAATTCCACGGTCCCCTCTTTTTTTTTTTTTTTTTTTTTTTTTTTTTTTTTTTGCAGAACTGTGCCCCTAGACAAGTGTACTATCTGCATCTTCTACATCTGTGCTCAGGCGTTCTTGATCAAATTCACCTGACAGGGCAGATTATAAATTATAAGTTAGTCATCTCTCACTTCACATGGACCTTGAACACCCAAAAGAAAACTCTGCCACATTTCCTTTGTAAACTTCTCCACTGCAATCTCAAGTGTTTATGCTCCCCTCAAACCTCCAACCCTCTGTGTCTCTCCTAGCAAATATGTCCCTTCTCCCTTCACTGAGAAAATTGAAGCCATTAGATAAACATTTTCTCAAATGCCTGCTACCAATCCTACAAGCTTACAAAGCCTGCCTCTCCTTCTGCTCCACACCTGTGCATTAGAGGAGGTGTCTTCACTAAGGTCACCATGACATCTGGGCACACAGTTCACTGGGTAATTCTCACATTTAACACTAAGCCACATTTGACATTATTGACTGCTCTCCCTCCTAAGTCACCTCTTCAGTTAGTTTCTGTGACACTACTGTATGCATTTCATCTACTACTTTGGCCACCTTTTCAAACTCATCCTTCACTTCCTACCATGCTCAAGACTCAGTCCCAGGTTTCTTCTCTTCTCTCTCAACCTATATCTCTTTCCAATCATCCATTCAAAGATAATGCCATCAAAGGCCAAGCTCATTATCTCCCCTACAGATCTGTTCTTCTTCCATTGTTCCCCTCTCAATGACTGTCACTGCAGTCCCTTCAATTACAAAATCTGAAACCCACCTCTCCCTCACTACCTATGTCCAGTTCATTGCCTCCTAAACACACCTCCAGTCTGTCTACTTCTCACCTCCACTGACACCACCCTAGTCCAATTTAAGCTCTCTAAATCCACCTTATCCCTCTCATTTATTTTTGCCTCTACTTCAGAAAGACTGATGCTTTCATAACTCTAGTCTCATCATGTCAGCCCTCATGCAATGGCTGCCTATTGTGCTTAGCATTAAACAAAACTGTTTAACAAAGTAGACTTTATCCTGTTTGGTCATCTCCTGCCCACCTCTCAACGCTTGTGTTGCATCACTCTGGTCCTTATACCCTGTGGTCCAGATAAACTGGAGCACCACTTTCCATTCTGCTGCAGTACCTTTGCACATGCTGATCCTCTACCTAGATTGCTCCTTTCCCAGCTCATCTCTTGTCTTAGTTCAATAGAGGCCTTTCCTAACTAGTTTAGTCTAATTCACGCTTACTTGTTCTTCAGCTATTTCTTAGGAAAGCCTTCCTGAACTTGTCCAGAGGGCAAGTTCTCAAAGAACATGATCTCAAAGAACTGAGTTCCATTCCTTCATGAGCAGCAATCATCTCAACTTGTAATTATATTCTCATTCCTGTGAGTTTATTGGTATCAGTCTTCTTTAGAATATAAATTCAATACCTGGAATATAATAAGTAGTAATTAAAGGGGCTTCAATAACTAATAAATAGTTGTTAATAATATAACTATTAATTATATAATTATATATAATTATAACATACATTGTAATTATATATTAATATATATAATATATGATTATATGTAATAATATACAATTATATGACTATTAATATTATATTAACAATATAACTAATAAATAATACCTGTTTATAAGTAATAACTATTAAATATAACTATTTATTTGTTATTGAAGGGGCAAGCTGTATTTCTATCCATCTGTAAAACTTGGAAAAGAATGTTATTTTTTCCACTCCTTATTTTCATTAAAAAGTGTATAAAGAGGGGCGCCTGGGTGGCGCAGTCGGTTAAGCGTCCGACTTCAGCCAGGTCACGATCTCGCGGTCCGGGAGTTCGAGCCCCGCGTCGGGCTCTGGGCTGATGGCTCAGAGCCTGGAGCCTGTTTCCGATTCTGTGTCTCCCTCTCTCTCTGCCCCTCCCCCGTTCATGCTCTGTCTCTCTCTGTCCCAAAAATAAATAAACGTTGAAAAAAAAAATAAATAAATAAAAAATAAAAAGTGTATAAAGATAATAAAACATTTACAAAGATCCTGAATGATATAAAAACTCTCTTCTATATAGAGTGAATGACTTATTGTTGTTGCTGTTGTTATTATTATTATTATTATTATTAATTATAAATGTTTCTTCTATGATGCAAGGTAATTAATTCAAATTCCTAAATGCTCTGGGCCCTACTGGACACCTATGTTTAATTTAGGATCAATATAGTTAGAGAAGTATGACATACAAATGTATTACAGTCTGACTTGCCTCATCATAGTTACAATCACTTCTTATAGTATAGAAACTTACAAGAAAAATTGAGACTAGTTTGATTTATGTTGTTTTAGATTATTTAAGTACAATTAAGCCAATAGATATGCTAATCAAGGTATTTTTAAGAGAAATACAACTTGAAATGGAGTGCAAGACTTAAATGTTTATTGTCATCAGAATTCCTTTATCTCTTTAATATTTTTTCCATTTATTATAAAAGTAACTGAAAGAGTAATGGAAATCAAGGGAAACTTCTTTGAGAAGAAAAATATGAAGACATAGGAATGTGCCTCTGGTTGGCCCTTCTTCTAACATTGCTTCACGTATCAGTGATGGCCTTCAGACCATGTGCTTCTCTCTGCAGGTTTACAGAGAGCCAGTGCAAGAGCCCCTTCACCCTACCGGAGAGACTTCGAGGCCAAGCTCCGCAATTTCTACCGAAAACTGGAAGCCAAAGGATTTGGTCAGGGTCCAGGGAAAATTAAGTGAGTGCTCCCGTGCTTATTCCTGAATTCAGAAGCTAGATTTTTCTATCCTTTTCTCCCCCATAACCTTTGTGATTCTTTTTGGAGATTGGATTCCGTGGTGTGGTAATATTTATGTTCATGTAAAGGAGGACAGAAAAAAAGTTGGGAAGAAAGAAGAAAGGAAGTTAAATTGGAAGAGAAGTAGAAAGAAAGGAAAGAGAAGAGAAGGAGGGAGAGAAAAATCAGATTTCAGGCAAAGACATATATATAAAATTAATGATAAACCTTTTCAGAAAACAAAGAATCTTGAACTGAATAAAATAATGTGTATTTCCTTTTACTTATTTTGGGGACAAATTTAACTCATTGATCAAATCCATGGATTCTATAGCTTTGTAATTGCGGTCTAAGTGAATAGTTGTATTTTTCCCCTCTAGGTTTATTATTTTTATCTTTAAAATATGAGTCTAAACTGAGGTATCCAACTTAAGAGATTCTTTTTGGAATTCATCAAAAAGAATCCTAAAAGTAGTCCAGAATGATGGAATACATCCAATTATAAAAGTGTACATGTTGTCCTTGTGCTCCCAATGTTTTGCAAAGAGCATTAAAATAAGTCCATTGCTGAACTGATGGAATCTGCACCTTGTTGGAGAGGCAGGGCACCCACAGCTCACCTAGAACACCCTCCAACATCAGAGCTTGGAGCCACCACTCACCGCCCACATGGCTTCTTCTTCCCAGGCTCATCATTCGTCGGGACCACTTGTTAGAAGGAACCTTCAATCAGGTGATGGCCTATTCCCGGAAGGAGCTTCAGCGAAACAAACTCTACGTTACCTTTGTTGGAGAGGAGGGGTGAGGCACCAGCAGTTTTATGCAGACACCTCACTCAATGTGGGCAGGCCAGAGCCACCATATCTTGGTTATTTTGCTCAGGAAAGAGCAGGATGGCTCTTAGCTTTGCCCCAAGGTGATTCTGATCATGTCCTTCCAGGAGGTCTTTCTCTCTCCAGGTATTGCCAAGCTTTAGATTTCATGTTCTTCAAAAGCCTAAGATTATTGACATGTGCTAGAGTCTGAGGTTATACCCTTATACCGTGCATGAGCCAAAAATACAGACTTAAGCTGTTGGATCTTCACTTTTTCAGGTGGCATACACTTCTGAATATCTGATCACAGAGCTCCTCCTCCTAGAACACTCATACACCACTACATACCAACTTTTTCATAGCATTTCAGTGATTTCATAGAAAACCATCTCAACAGTGGAGGATCAGCCTACCTAGGAGGGTATATCAAAACAAACTGGGAAGTTCTTTCAGTTCATACACATGCACTATCACGGGAAATTCTTTTATGCCTCTCACAACAAAGTCCTTCTTTTTAATGGACCAGCTGTGTGGTTTATACAATAGGTGTTATATGATTGAAAAAAAGGTTAAGAAATACTGCCCTAAGGGTTTATTCATGGACATCTAGTAAGCAACATCCCTACCAATTACTGCATCCTCACTTTCTACAGCAAGTTATGCTTCCGCAGGGATCCACTGTAAAGAACAGAGGCTGCTCTCTGCTTTCCCTGCACTGAGTCTGAAAGAACACACTAGAACCTGGATAGAAACAGGCCCCCACCTCCCGCATGTAACGAACTTCCCGGGCCTCTGCTTCCTTTGCAGTCTGGACTACAGTGGTCCTTCGCGAGAGTTCTTCTTCCTTTTGTCTCAGGAGCTCTTCAACCCTTACTACGGACTCTTTGAGTACTCTGCAAATGATACCTACACGGTGCAGATCAGCCCCATGTCGGCATTTGTGGAAAACCATCTTGAATGGTAAGATCTGGAAGGCTGGCTTTCTGTGCTTGTAAGTTCTGGTCTTTCCTGGTCAGGAGTCAGTAGGATTGTATTTCTTGAGCAGCACTATTTCTTGTTTAGAGCAGAGGGCCAGATCTTATGAGGGGTGATGAGAGTGAACAGCAAAGCCCTAGAAGGAAGACTGTTAATTTTCACCCAGAACATGAAATAAATTACTAAAGACACTGCAAATTTACTATCAATTGCAAATTGATGTAAAATCCAGTAATTGCCTTCTGAGGAAACCCTAAGGTAAGTAGACACAATTGAATGTTGAAATTTTTACTAAATATTGAAAACTCTACTAAAATCATTAGTCCTCAGTGGAGGCTTCTTAGAGGTATTTGTGGGTTTGAATTCTTTTTACTTTGGACCAGAGGTTTTAGCACTGTGGACATCAGCTTCTGCATCTTACTGGGAAATAAGGCTGTTGGGCCAGGTGCTCTCTGAGCATCCTCCTGACTTGAAAATCCAATCTCTCTTTTGTTCTCTTCTATTGAGGCATATTACCACTTAGATGTGTAAGAAGATAAGCATCAGTCAACACAATGCAATTCTGTGGGTGAGATACCTCAGATATGGGTATTAGAAGTCTCCAAAAAGCCACATAGGACATCTAGGTTGCAAGCTTTTTCCTGCTATGGCACCACCACACCTGGATTGAAAATTACCCCCACTCTCACTGCAGGTGCTCCTGCTGTTAAGAGGGAAATGAGTCCTGGAAACTGCAGATGTGGGTTCTTATCTGGCATTGCTTGTTTATCATGTGTTGCAGCAGCTACTGGCAAAGGGAACTCCTGGGGTGATACGTGGCCTCCTGGGCTCAGAGCCCTGATCCCCGCATTTTGGTTTACAACATCCAAATAACCCACCTCTGCTGAAGCTTCCAGCTATTGCACACGTCCTCTCTCTCCAAAAACTCTGAGCTCTGAAGTTCTTGAGCTGAGGCAGCATTGTGTCTACATCAAGTGTTTGACATAAGGGAAGAACCAAAGGTTGCCCTTTGTTGCTCCTTTTCCTGTAATTTATCAATGAGTGGATGTTGAAGTCTGTGAGGCAGAAACACAGAGACAGGGCCGGTGGAGCAGGCAAGTGGCCCTTAAGGGGACTTATGACCCTGACAATTGAATGCCAGCTCTGACTTAGGTCATATCAGGCAGGGTTCATTCCAACAGTAGAGAGTGCTGTAGTGCCTGTGGCACAAGAGTACCTACATACACAGATTATACCGTGAGCATGAAATTTAAGACGGTGCCTTAGAAGTCATGAATGAGAGTGAGCAATCAATAAATATTTTCATCAAATATGATACCACATATGACTATGCTAAGGTATTGTGGGGATGCTTCATGAATTTAGCAATTATAAACCAAGTATGTACTATGTGTCAGGATGATATAAAGGTGAAATTGTGGAGTGGGAGTGGGAGAAGCACAGGAGTAGACCAACAGCTACGCTACAGTGTCCTAAATGCCAGGTTATACCTACTTAACGTGCATGTGCATTTGTGTGTGTTAAGTCTGGGGTGCGTATATAAGCCCGAGAACTGTGCTAAATCACAGGAAGAAATGTCTCACTCCACCCAAAGTAGGGGGTGGGAAGTGGGGAGTGAACCCAGTATATCTTATAAAAAAAGGGGATGATTAATTGCACCAAGTCTTAAGGAACAGTTGAACAGGAGACTCAGCAGAGAAAGGGAGAGAAGACCTTCGCAGAAACCAAAATGGGAAGTAAGAATTGAAAAGCATGAAAGGGAACGGAGCCTTTAGCAAGCAGTGAAGACAGATCAGAGCAGAGAATGACCTCGGGGTTGTGGTGGGAGGTGAAGCTGGGGACGGAAGGGAGAGGCAGATGACCCTGTATGGAGAATGCTGTCACTGGATTTGTGGTTTTGAAAAACAAATCTTGCTATAGCATGGAGACACATTTGAGGAGGTAAGGCTGGAAAGCGCAAGGCTAGCTATAAAGCTGTTGATGAGTCAAGGGGAGAAATAGAGGTTCAAACTCAGGCAGAGGCAGCATCTGAAAAAGGAAGGGACTGACTTCAGGGACATTCTGGAGGGAGAAGAGATGGAGCTAGTTTGTTCACGGACAGAATGTAGAGGTGAGAGAGAGAGAAGTATAGCATGTGTCTGGAGTTCCCGGTTGGGTGGGCTGATACTGCTAGCTGTAACAGGAGCTATGTGAAGTAAACAATATTTAGAGGAAAGATGAGGAATTCACTCTTTTACAGGTAGTTTGCAGTTTCTGTTATAAAGACAGATTGATGTATTATGTAACTGGAACTAGAGCTCTGGTTGGCAGGAGAGCATCTGGGCTAGAAATTGAGGTTTGGAAGACAGCCGAGTGACTTAGCTGTGAGAGGAGGTGAGAGCCCGCAGAGCTTGGGTGGAGGGCCACCAGAGCAGAGAACCGCGGTGAAGTGGACAACATGGATGTGCCAGGTGTGGGCAGAGTCGCGGGTCCCTGAAAAAGCTAAGAAGGAGTGGGCAGAGAGCTGCGTGCCTAGGATGAGAGTGACAACAGAAGGAGCAGCCTGGTGGAACAGGAGGTGCTCAGGGGAGACCTGCTGGGGCAGGGAGAGGAGGGCTGGAGGGGTGGAAGCAGAGGGGGTGTGCAGGCAATAGAAGGGGGGCTCCAGGGCTCCAGGGCTCCAGAAAATATGATTCAGTGAACAGAACTGAGGTCATCAAGGAAGTAAGAGTGTTGAGATGACCAAGGGAGCCGCATTTGGATGGTAGCACAGGGTCACGGGGTCAGCTCTATGGTGGCATTATGGGGACTCAACATTTTGAAGAAAACCTTGCAGTTGAGCATGTTTTCGTGCAAACAGGGAGTGAGGCTACAGATGGAGGTCTAATGAGAAGCACAGAAGACTTGCTGGACTTGTGACCTGCTCATGTGCTACATGAGGGTGGCCTCAGTCACCTGCCACTGGAGAAGGTGGCTGGCCAACTGCCTGGCCCCTGCTGTCAATCTGGCTGGTTGCCCTCTGCTCATCTCTGGCACAGAGGCGCTAAAAATGCTCTATCCATGTGTGAGTTACTTCACTGCAGTGAGGAAGGAAACTGGCTATTCGGGGATATTGCAGGCAGTAACAGAGTTCTCTGGATGGCTCCTTCAGAAAGGTCAAAGGCCCGAAAATGCCTGCCCTGGAGGTGCTAGCTACCCTTGTCTCTCCAAAGGAAGGGATGTGAGGACTTCCACCTGAGGACGTTCCCAGTCTCCTTGAGGATATTTACTGTTTAGCTTGGAACAAAATTGCAGGTAGCTTTCTGAGCAGCTAGCAGTCTATACAGAGCTCATTCAGATGAGTTCCCTGTGGTGCTGCACGTTGCACAGCAAATTGTTATAAAGTGAGCAGGGACCTCTCCTCTGAGGTGAGGCTGAAGCTCTGAACCTCCAGTCCCTCTAGCCCTGGGCTGGTGGAGACAAGGGATGCAGAACCAGCACAGGCGCCAGATCGTATGGTGAAATTCACGTGGAGTCAAACTCTTCTCTCATCCTCACCTTGGGGGTCCTGGGAGCAGGGAACAGGTTTCCTTTGGGCGGTCATGGCCGTGGCTGAGCAAACCTGAGGCACTGGGGCACAGCTTGCTTTCGCTTTGGGAGGGAAGCCTTACTGGGTTGTGGGCATCTCAGCCAAACGGTGATGCTGCAGCTATCCCTTCGGGGTATTTTCCTACCAGCCATCCTTTTGTCTTGTAGCAAATGGTTTTACAAAGAAAACTGAGCACCCTCAAGTGCTAGGTTAGCTCTTTCGCAGGCCTTATACTGAGGGGCGCCAAGGAGGGCTCACACCTTGATGTCACTCTAGGCCTTGCACAATGTGTGGGCAATGAGTGGGTGCTGAGGCCCCCGCCCGAGGCTTTGTCACTGTCACCCTTGCAGCCAGGAGGTTGACAACACTGAGGAAACCTGAATCCTGAGTTCTCAAATCTGATGGCCCAAGCAGGTGCTACCCCCCCCCAACCTTGGGGAGAGCTGTGGCTGATCTTAGACCTAGGTGCAAGGCTCTCTTTCCTTCCTTAGTCCCCAGGACATTTTATCCCACCACCCACATGCCCAGTTTTTAGAAAGATGATTCTTGATGTGACCAATACATCACACCTAAGAAAACAGATCATAAAGATTAGGAGACCCAGGGGCGCCTGGGTGGCGCAGTCGGTTAAGCGTCCGACTTCAGCCAGGTCACGATCTCGCGGTCCGTGAGTTCGAGCCCCGCGTCGGGCTCTGGGCTGATGGCTCAGAGCCTGGAGCCTGTTTCCGATTCTGTGTCTCCCTCTCTCTCTGCCCCTCCCCCGTTCATGCTCTGTCTCTCTCTGTCCCAAAAATAAATAAACGTTGAAAAAAAAATTTAAAAAGATTAGGAGACCCATCACGGTCACAGCCTTGACTTTTGTAAAGCTGGAAATTGTTCCTGATGCAGAACAGGCCTGTGCAGGGGTCTGCCGGGGAGGAGGAGTGACTCCCACCCCCAGCCCTCCTTTTCACTATATACACCAGAAATGAAAAGTGAGAAAATTAGTCAGCTTTGCAGGATTCAAACATCACCCAGGCTTGAACTGTTGCTCAGGTGTGGCTGGAGGAGGCATCCTTGCACTGGTCACTTTTTGCTCTTTTGTTATTCTAGTCTTTATCTTTCTCTGGCCTTCTTCTGTGTCTCATACTCTGTTTTATGTGATTCCCCCCTAGAAAGTAAACTCCATTGGAGCAGAGACAGATCCATCTTATTTTATTTTAGCACACACCTGCTACTTTGAGGTGTTTGAAATAACATGTCTTTGAAGATTGGCTTCATAAATGAGTATTGTTCCACAAGCCACACCTTCCTTGTACCAGGGCCATTAATATAGAGGGCTCATACCTTCCATGTGCAATTAATTGCTCAAAAGTCACACTTTTTTTTAAATCATCTATGGCTTTATTTTTTTTTTCAACGTTTATTTATTTTTGGGACAGAGAGAGACAGAGCATGAACGGGCGAGGGGCAGAGAGAGAGGGAGACACAGAATCGGAAACAGGCTCCAGGCTCTGAGCCATCAGCCCAGAGCCCGACGCGGGGCTCGAACTCACGGACCGCGAGATCGTGACCTGGCTGAAGTCGGACGCTTAACCGACTGCGCCACCCAGGCGCCCCAAATCATCTATGGCTTTAAAGCTCTTACAATGTCAGCAGTAAATGCACATGTCCCCTGGGAGCTTTGCACTCTGCTCGGTGCCCAAACTCTACCTGTTACTGACAGAAAGCCTCCATCTCTTCTCACACTGCTCAGGGCCTCTCCATCAGTCACTTGCAGGCCAGGCACTACCCAAAGAGATGGGCAGAGGGGCCTTCCCTGCAAGCTCCCACCGGACTGCAGCCACTTGAAATTCTCTGGCTCCTGCTTGCTAATTGTGGGCTTCACATACACTGGAAAACAGCCAGGGAAATTCAAAGCGTATACAGAGGGGTATATGGATTCCACTTGCTTCCCTTTGTTTCTAGTCAAGTGTCGAGAGATCCCAATATGAATAAATACAGTGAGGAATCTATATATACACATTAGTAAACTGAAAAAAAAAAATCCAAGTTTTTGTCATAGCCCTGAAAGGATGTCTTGTAATTGCTGTTTCTTTATTTATCTGTACCACTGACTTTCCAAGGTGATAAGGATCCTGTCAATCAGCAGTGATAACACTCATGACAAGCAAGAGATAGCAGTTGGAGTTAAAGCCCCGTTGGTCCTCTCATGGGACTTGTGGTCACAAAAGACATGAGTCAGGCAGAGACTGGCTGGGAAAGAGTATCCTGACACTTTCTTCCATCTTCCAGTCCCATCAGCCAAACCAACCATAAACCAGAAGGCAAGAGAGCTCCAGATTTTGTAGCCCATAGCAGCCTGTCCCAAGGTCACCATGCAAGGCAAGGAATGGTGGGAAACCCATGAAGGTGTAAGGCAGGGATTAAAAATAACCAGAAGAGCTTCTACAATTCAGGACTTTCAATCCATCCACTAGAGTTATTACCATTTGCTAAACTGTATATCTACCGTATGTGTCTTTGACTACAAAAATCTCAAACTAATACTACAAATTCCATATCTTACTTCTTTGATCATGATTATTCCATTTGCATAGTAGTGAGGTGTTCATATGCTGATCTTTTTATTCTTTTAATCTCTATTGTATGCTGATTTTATGTCCCTGGAGATACAGAAATTAATATAAAACTAAATAATAAAGCATCCATTGAAAGCTTACTAACCATGCCAGGCAATGTTCTAGACATTTTTGTATAACAATACTATAACCCAGATACTGAGTATCCTGATTTTACAGATGAAGAAAATAAGGTACAGACATAACCAAAGTCACAGAGATAGTCATCAACTAAGTTGGGATTGGAACCCAGGCAACCTGGCTCCAGCATCAGGCTCTAAACATCATACTAAGGCAAAGGCAGATATTTAATAAGGCAAATTACAATACAAAGTGATAATTGCCATATATACCTTATTATGCACATATCACATTGTATGGTAATTAGTATTAGGTATAAGGAGCTTTAAGAATGAGTGGGAATAAGGGACTTCCAGACAGAGGTCCCAACATTCACAGTGGGGTGGAGGGGTGAACAAACACGTCAGTTTGGTGTGGATGCAAAATGAGACATAAGGAGGATATAAAGGCATCCTCATGTCCGGTAGGAAAGGGCTTCTGATGGGATTCCAGGGAGTTCAGATTTTATCATGAAGATGACAATGTAATATTTTTAGAGGAATGTCTTGATCAGATCTGTATTTTAGAAAGTCAGCTCTGGTTATAAGTAGTTGAATTGGAGTGGGTGATGGGGTGTCATTTAAGAGGCTGTTGAAATAGTTCTTTCAAAAGAAAATAAACTAGGACAGAAACAGTGGTAATGGAAAGTTATTTCAGAAGGATAATGAACAAATGAGCAACACGTGATGTCGGATTATAGATGATGGGGGTTTAAGTATATGAAATTTCCCACTTGCCAAATACGATGTATAAGAAAATATCAAGAAATTCTCATATATTTTTGAATGGAAGCAACAAAACTATAAATTTGCAAAACTCCAATCTTATTTTTGTATCTACTATAAAGTATGAATGGTGAAAATGCATATATTTTCAGATTATTATGCTTGAATAGTAACGATTCACATTCAGCTTAAACATCTCTAAGAGCCTGATCACTCAATTTAAAATATCCCATCCATTTATAATTCTCCAACTTAACAGCTTTTTATAGTGACAGAATTTATTGCTATATGAAATAAAGCATATTTATATATTTAACTTATATACTTATAATTCATTATTGTTTGCCTCTCCCCCTAGAATGTAAGCCCTGTAAGACCAGGGTCTGTTTTCCTAATCACAATTTGGCACTCAATAAATATGTGTGGAAGGAAGCAAAGAAAGAAGGATGGAAGGGAGGCAAGAAGGATGGATGGATGGATGGATGGATGGATGGATGGATGGAGTAACCCTCAGTTAAAAATCCTTTGCTATAAGAATTTCAATCTCATTTTAATTTTTAATTCAGAATACTTGGGATTCAGAACAAGTGCTTATTTTTGAATGTCATTAAAGATTCTACCAGTTGTCCTCTCTGAAATTACCACTAGAAATTCTTTTTCTGTCTTGATGATTCTAAATGCCACTTTTCCCAGAGCAAATCTAAGATGCATTGATGTCTAAACAATTGAAATAGGTGAACACCTTCTCTATTTTGAGGCCACATGCTGGAGTGTCAGACACACTCTGTTTTAAGTATTATCATGCATCACTTAAGCAGTTACTGTGGTATGAGTCACTCTTTACATAATCGTCAGCACAAGAAGAATTTTCAGAAGCCAGTTTTCAAATTTGACACTGCTTAATCAGTTTTCGTGCAACAACTAGAGTCCATGTGGTCATTTCATGTCAGTAATGGTGACAGATCTAACATTATCAGTGTCACAACCAGAAATTCTAGGACCTCTCAAGTGAAAATCTCCTAAAGCCTTTGACTCTACCCTGACCTCTCTCCCTTTCCAAGCAGACACTACTTGGGTGGTAAAAATCTTCTGCTTTCATGTCTTTAGCAAGGGGAGGTTGGGGGGAGGAGGGAGGCTACTTTGAACATGTTTAGAGGTTGGCCAAGTGGGTATTAAGTATAATTGTAGAGTTTTATGGAACTTAAGAAGTCCTGGATAACACAGTTTAAATATCCCTTGCTACATGTGCAGAGTCTTGAATTAGTAGTTAGAAACCACAATGTCACAAGATCCCATTGGATGTCTCCTGGCCCTTCAACCTCCCATGGCCCCTCCTTACAGAAGAGGTCAGTGTGTAGTTTTCATTTGAGTCAAGGATCAGATGAACTCCCTTGCCCCAAGTCATCCAACAGCAGTCCCTAGGATCTTTCCTAGACCAAGAGCTTCACGGCTCTCATCTGTGACTGAATCTGTGTAGCCCTCCCAACAATGCCCTAGAGTAGCTGTGGGGCATAAATCAGTTTAGATAGAAGTCACCATTCAGATGTGCATGACCAGTTGTGACTGTGTCCATTTTGTTCATCTCTTAACCCAGCTTTCTTCAGAACTTGTGACAAATTTCTGGAAAAGTTTCAAAACCATTAGAAAGAATGCTCACTTTGAACACTTGCATTATCCGAAATAGACCTGAGGATTTAATATATGTACTTCAATTCAGCTGGAAAAGAATGGATTCATTAGTTAGTGATGCCAATACAATTAGCTGTGCAACAACAAAAATAGGTTCAATTTCTAATTTGAAAGCATATGTAAAAAAAAGTAACAAAATTTCTTCAAACCTCAGTAATTCAAACCTCTAGATATTCTAGAACATAAATATTAAAAACATAAAAGAAACTCAGAAACCTTGAGTGGTAGAAACTTTTAAAATCATTATTGAAACCCTAGAATCTATAATAGAAAAGATATATTTGAATATTTAAAATTAAAATACTTTTGATGACAGAAATACCATAAATAAAGTCAAAAGGCAAGCTTTTGATTTTGAGATTGAAAATTTATAGTATGGATTTCAAAGAGATCTTACAACTTGAAAGGAAGAGGGAAGACAATTCTACAAAAATCAAAGGAGACCATGAAAAAGCTGTTCAGAGAAGAGAAAATTCCAAATAATCAAAAAGCCAAAGAACTTCAATTTCACTGTCAATTTTATGGCCATGGGAATGCAAAATAAAGTAATAAAGATTTATCACTTCATAACTATCAAATTGGCAAATATTAAGAAGTTATATTATCGCTTTTGGAAAGGGATATGGGTAAAAGGATACTCTCATGTATTACCAGTAGGAACATGAATTATTACAGCATTTTTAAAAATGCAACGAATGATATATACTAAAAATGTAAAACCCAATATACCCCTTTGGCCCATGAATCTATCTCACAGAAACAAAATCACTACTATGAGGACTCCTATAATAATAGCTAATATTGGGGCACCTGAGTGGCTCAGTCGATTAAGCATCCAACTCTGAGTTTAAGTCCTGCATCAGGCTCTGCTCTGTGAGCTGCTTGGGATCCTTTCTCTCCTTCTCTCTCTGCCCCTCCCCTGCTCACTCTCTCTCTCAAAATAAATAACTAAACTTTAAAAAGTAATTATAATAGCTAATACTTATTAAGTGCTTATTATGGACCAGGTATCTTTTTTTTTTTTTTTAATTTTTTTCAACGTTTATTTATTTTTGGGACAGAGAGAAACAGAGCATGAACGGGGGAGGGGCAGAGAGAGAGGGAGACACAGAATCGGAAACAGGCTCCAGGCTCCGAGCCATCAGCCCAGAGCCCGACGCGGGGCTCGAACTCCCGGACCGCGAGATCGTGACCTGGCTGAAGTCGGACGCTTAACCGACTGCGCCACCCAGGCGCCCCTGGACCAGGTGTCTTTTAAAGGCTCTACATGAGTTACACATCTTATTATGATCTTCTATTTTACAAATGAGGGAACTGATACTCAGGTTTAATACTTTCCCAAGGTAACACAGCTAGTAAGTGTCAGAGCCAGAAATCAAACTTAGTCCAGCTCTAGAATGTAGACTTTTAACAGCTGTCCTGTGCTGCCTAGTGAAACCAACAAGGGTGTTTATTTCAGCATCCTCTGCAAAGACAGGGATGTAGAAGCAACCTAAATGTCCATCCTCAGGGACTGGTTAACTTCATTCCAGCAGATCCACATTGTACAGTGACATGAGGCAGCAAAGCACTGACATAGAACCTTGCCAGATGATGAAGGGGGATTTCTTCAAGATATGTAGAGAGAAGAAAGAGTATGAACAATATGATCCAAAATTGGGAAACATTGATGCAAAACCTATGTGTGTATAAACACAGATATATAAATATAAATAAATTAGTATGTGATTATGGGATTTATATGAAAAATGCGGGAGGATACGTCTTAGTCAACATGAGTCACAGGAGATGAGGTGAGGAGAGAGGAGCCAATCAAGTCAGGAGAACACAAAACCAACAACAATAAAAATTTATCTAAAAATTACATGTGTGTAATTTTTAAAAAGTAAATTCCTAATAGCTAAAATGCCATTTGCTACAAAGGGCTTAGCTGATTATTGGAGGGAAGCACGTCTCAGGCATGAATTCCTCTGTGCACTCCCATTCCTGGGCACTTGGTGCTGGGCACAGGGACGGCCCCACAGGGAGCCTCCTGGGGCATGTTGTAAGTGCCATGTGTACATGTGCTACCTTGCCTCTCCCAGCCTGGTCTCCTCCTTTCTCCACCTCATTCTGCCACCCCTCCACCTGTCACTCGGCACAAAAATCTTCACTAATTCCCACTGTCTACAGAATGAAGTATGGCTTCCTCAGATCCTGAGGACAGCCCGAGTTCTGAGACCTCTGGCCTTAAGACACCATCAGACTCCCCTGGCCAGCTCCTACTTTGTCCTCCCCCTTCATCTCCCAGGGGCTGCACTCCACTCCCTTCCACTCCCTAATGTTCCTCTGTCCCTCTTCTTTCAGTCACAGGGGTCCATGTTTCACTGGCCCTTAAAGCCCATGTAAAATATTTTGTGGTTCCTTCCTTATTGCTCTCCTGAACTTTCTTCTGAAAAACAACTTCATCTTCTCTTGAGTTCTTTTAGAAACAAAGGCGTTCAAATACTTTTAGCTGAAACTTTGCTTGCCAATAGAATTCATGTTCAATCCCAGTATCCAGAACAATGAAAGCAGAGCCTGTCACCTCCAGGAGCTGGGTGGCTGCTTACCTGCACACTCCAATCCTTCTCCTTCCCTATCTCTATGCGTCTGTTCAAAAGAGTTTGAAAAACACTGCTCTGGGTGCCTCCTGCCTGCATTTCTCTTTCCATCTCTCCCTGGCTCCTTGCATTGTAAAGATCTGTGATAGTTCTGAAACTGGATCAGGCAACCCCCCCTCCCCCACCCCCATTGTCTTTGTTTACCCTTTGCACCCAGCATGGTTTCTGGCATGGAGGCAGCTCTCCAGTTCCTAAGGCAGGGTGTCACTCAGCAAGGGTGATGACATCAGAGCCAGGCAAACACGGGTATAAATTCCTACTCCAGCTCTTCATTGCTGTGTGAGCCTGGTCAGGTGTCTTACTCTGTCTGAATCTCAGCGTCCTTGAGATAACAGTGCCTATTCTGCATGGTGGTTGTAAAAGTACTGAGCAAGTAATAGGCACCCCATATGCATTTAAATGTAGATGCTATTTTTCTTTCCTTCACATTTTACAGGGACATGAGAAGGTGCTAGAGAGAGCTAGAGTGCTTCCTTCGATCCGATCCGCAATTTCTCAGCCTCGGCACTATTGACATTTGGGCCAGATAATTCTTTATTGTAGGGACTGTCCCATGTGCTGGAGAATGTTTAACAGTGTCCCTTGCCTCTGCTCACTAGGTACAGTTGCACCTCATCACCACCCCCAGTTGTGACAACCAGAAATGTCTCCAGACATCACCAAATGTCTCCTGGGAGGCAGATGTCTCCCGATTGAGAACCACTGTTTTAATGTTCCCGTATGGAAAGGGGTTCGGAAGAGATTAAGTGTCTTGTGGCTGAACCAGGGCGGCAACATTTTTGCAGGATAAAGAATATTTCTGCAGGTCTATTTTAGTGTCATAAAAACACAGTCAACATTGGAACAAGTCACCTATTAGACATCTCTGGCTACCTGAGCAGCATGACTCAGCCTCTGAGTGGGGACCAGGCAAGAACCTCGGTGCAGTCAGGCCCCTAACTCCATGCTCTGCTTCCTTCTCATCCATCCAGAAGGGAGCCTCCCACCTACTGTAATCATTTGCTTCCACAACCATTGCCACATGGACCCAGGGGCAAAGATTAGAGGACATGCCTCTCAGGGATCAGAATACCAGTGGAGTCCCTTGGGAGGGCTGCAGGCAGCCGGTTCTCTTAGGCTGAGTGCTGTCATCTACACCACGGGCTACCCTGTCCCTTCTAGCAGGCCTACAGCTGCACAGGAGGGCCCAATACCATGCCTCAGTCTTCCTCTAGACCAGGAGGGAGCAATTACAGACAAAACCACCGGTGGAGATGCCAGGGCCAAGTGCAGCCCACTATAAGCTGTGGAAATGGGAGACTAGCTTGGGGCCAAATGCTGAACTCAGCTAGCAGGAATGTGCACCAAACAGGGAATGAAACAATGGTGGGCGTGGCACGGAACAAGGAACAAGGAAATGTCACCCCTCTGGGAGGACTAGGAGCTGCAAAGAATCAAAACCTCACTTTCCTAACACTTGTTCCAGAACAGCTCCGTAGCAGAGATGTTATTGTTGTTGCATTTGCCCCTGATGTTTGCAAGGTGTGTTCACTTTCCAAAGGGAGTTCTGCTTCTGTAAGTTATGGGGACGTAATGTCCAGCATAGAGAATAGAATCAGTAACATTGTCATAACTTGGTATGGTGGACAGATGATAACTAGACTTCCGTGGTGAGCATCTTGTAATGTATAAATTAGTAATGATGTACCCCTGAAGCTAGTAGGATAGTGTATATTAATTATACTTCTATTAAAAAAATTATTTTAGCAATCAATGGCCCTGAAAAGTGGCTCTTTCTGGGAGCCTAGCTGTGTGCAGCAGCTAGAAGCATGTAAGGAGATGATGTAAGAAAAGAGGCAAAGACTTGACTTCTAAGAGAGAGCAGAAAATTGATGGGACAAGAGCCCTGAAGGGACAGGAGGAAAGACACTGTCACACTAGTGAAGAGAGAATCTTTGAACCTGGGACAGCTCCCACTTCCTGGACAGAGGGAAAGAACTGACTAGTGTAGGCTGCAGATGCACACGTGAGGTTGGTAATGTGTAAAGGGGATTAGCTTTGGCAAAAAGAAGAACCTTCCTATTTATCGGGGTGGCGGTGGCACAGACAGATGTGTGTGGCTGCAGGTAAGTGGGCTGAGGGGAGGCCAAGCAGGTCACTTTGTACCCTCTGCTTTGAGAAGAGACAGGGCTTTATACCCCATCCCTTCTCTGATGTCTGTGCTGAAAGCACAATGGCTGATAACTAAGGCAAAACTTCACTTCTTACTTTCAGACCTTTTTTTTCCCATTTAAAAATAAATAAATAAAAGGACGAGGGATATGAAGCCCATGGTTCTCTTTAGTTGGCAACTGCAGAACTTGTTTTAAATGCAGATTTCCAGAACCCATCCACAGAGTCTCATCTCCAGGCACCCATATTTTAACAAGCACCCCAGGGAGTCTGATGCCAACAGAAGGGTCGCCACACTTGAAGAAACACTGCCGTAGATGCTGGCAGCTTCATGAGCCCTCAGAGACATGGGAAGAAGAAAGCTAGAAGTTCATGCAGTTTTCACACAGAGTAATGAAATCACCACAGGCAGAAACAACAGATTTTCACTCAATTTACCAAAGTGTGAGAAGTTAGAAAACATAAAAATCCAAAAACGAAGGCAATGATATTTGGTAAAGCATAGAAATGTACACTGTGTGGGAACATCATAAATATTGTATGCACTTAAATAATGAGGTTGAGAAAGGATAATTATGTTTAATTAATAATTGTTATGAGCATAAGGAAAGAGGAGTATCTTTGAGATAGGTTTATAAAGTAGAATATATCTTAGCAATTACAAAGGCCTTTTCATCTTCAAAGAACCTATTAACATTAAATTACTCTTGTTTTTAATTCTCCCGTGTGGTAGGTAAGCAAATGTTAACATTATTATCCCTTATTTGTAGAAGGGAAGAGAGGAGTGCAAAAGTTGTGACATGCCCATTGTAGACTTAAAATTGAAAGGATTTAAAAGAAAAAAAAAAAAGTTCCCACTGTAGAGAAGATCTGGGTTTTCAGGCTGTTATTTTGCTTCAGCTCTCCTGTGTGCTTACAGTATTGGAAAAGAAGTTATAGCAGATTTTGTATGATCAATCATTGGTGGAAGGGTGGAAGAAACTCCTTGCTGCACAGGAAGGAGAGATGCCATTTACTGTCCTCTTGATTTCCCTGGTGTATTGGGATTTAAACTGAGGAATGCTTCTGAAAGAATCAGAGTTAATTAATTTGACCAGACTATTTACATTACCTGACTGCATGATATATATAAAATGGGGATTAAAAATTATGCTTTGATTATATGACTCAAACTCTTTTTTATGAATATATTTATTATGGCTTGATTAAATAAATGAGAATTGATGCTGCCCACCTTAAATATTTGCTTTGAGCACAAAGAAAAAGGAGAGCATTCTAGTAACAATGTCAAGCCCAAGGATAAATTAGAATATGTGGCCAACATCATGGCTGAGAATCCATAGGCTTGACTCTAAGTATAAAAATTAACAAAGCTGGAGCTATTGTTTAAGTCACTGAAAGATACACTTTCCATGAAATTTGTTCATTTTCTGATTTATTTAAATACTGAATGGAATTAAGAGAGTCAATAGCACCTTGTCTATTGAAAGAAACTGAAAGAGACATAAGTTATGTGAAAATATAGAGGTTTGTTTTCTGTTTAGCCTCAATCTCATGAGATGAGATGTATATTCATGGCAGGGGGAAGGGTGGAGTTTGGCAGCAACAGAAACTGGAGTGAACAGAGGGTTGGGATCAATGTGAACCACCTACAATGGGTTTCCTAAATTGAAAATAGTAAAGCTGTTTGAGAAAAAGTGTTGAGAACGGCATTTGCAGAGGTGAGCCAGGGAAGATGTTTAACCTTAATCAAGTTGAGAACAGGATCAAGGGATCCAAGTGATCTGAGGAGGGAGATCATTGGTTTCTAAGGAAGTATCTAATATGATCCAGGAGACAGACCCCCAGGCATAGGCTGGGCAGATGCCTTGGGACTTCGGGATCTTTAAGGGCAAAAAGGGCAAGAAGGGCTTCCAGTTTTCAGATGATGAGTAACAAATGTAGACCCCAAAATTGGCTTTCCCTACTGTCCAGGTTCCTAGGGACTTTGTCTTTATATTATAATCTCAAAGAATATCAACTAATTCTATCATCTAAAGAAAAGTACAGTTACCAGATAAATCTTCAAAACACTGAAGCCAAATAAAACATAGTTGCAAGCCTCAATATCATATTTGTTTATTATTTTGTTTGGTTTATGTTTCCCATACTCTCCCTCTATCAATACAGTTAATTCAGAACCAATTACTTAAGTAGCTTCAAGTCACCCTGCTTTCCTGGTTACATCGGTACATGTGTAGAACTCGGTGTTGTCAGAGCCACTGTTATTTTGCCAGTCACATGAAAATTAAAGAATGTCACTGTAGTTGAGGCTTTCAGTAATTCTAATAATTTCCTGAACCCTAAGTCACTAGATAGTATGCTCCATGGGAACTTGGGAGCCTTTTCTGTTGTGTTCATTCAAGTAGGCCAACAACCAGCCAGTGCCCAAAAATGGTAGGTACCTCATTATGATTTTTCGGAAAGAAGGCAAGCAGGCCTAATAGTTGTTTAAGCAATATCAAATTGATTATTTTTTAACCTGAGTTTTAGTGAAATATTGTGCATTCCTCAATGAGTCATAGGCAAGAGAGGGACGTAATGTTTAAAGGGTCCGTTAGGCATTGTGGATTCTGCTTAGAGCACAGCGACATTGCTATTCCTATATTCTCTGCTCTGTGTAGCTCAGATAATTAAGATTTTTGAAACTTAACTTTCCTAAGTTACTCAGTTAGATGAGAATATAGCAGATTTGAGAGTATTTTAGTGATCCAGGCAAGCAGCCCTTTTCGGCCAACTTTTCTGCCTAATTCTGGGCATGGAACTAGACTCCATGTCTCATTCAAAATTAGATAAATTTTGTTCTTTCATAAAATTAAATATTATGACTTTAGTGGATCAACTTACAAACTACATAACAATATGCTTATTGAGAATATACAATATGCATTCCAGAAACCTGAAGAAGAGGATTTTTGGATTCTATATTTGTGCTCAATATTACTCTCCTAGGGTTGCCATACCAAATTACCACAGACTGGACATTCTTAGTCTGGAGGCCAGAATCCCAAAATCAAAGTGTTCGTAAAAACATCCTCCCTCTGAAGTCTCTAGAGGAGAATCCTTTCTTACCTCATTCAGCTTCTGGTGGCTCTAAACACTTTCTGGCTTGTGGCTGTCACTCCAGTCTCTGTTTCTGTCTTTTTGTGGCCTTTCCCCTGTTTCTATGTCTTGTCTTCTGTCTCTAGTAAGGACATTTGTCAGTGAATTTAGGGCCCATGTAAATAATCCAAGTGATCTCATCTTGAGATCCTTAATCATATCTGCAAAGACCCTTTTTCCAAATAAGTTCACATTCCCAGATTCCAAGGTTTAGGAAGTGGATGTATATTTTTGGGGGGCAACATTCAACCTACTACAGACACAGATAATTTGCATTATATACTTCTAGAAGAGATTTCTCTAAAAAGAAGTCGTTCATTGGCCGCCATGTTGAGGAACAAGCAGCCTTGTTCTTACTCGTTTGCCCCCTGCAAGGCTGATATTAATAGCGGGCACTTGGCAGGCATCAGGGCTAGACATTCATTTTAGTTGCTAATTAGCAATCAGAAGATAATATCCTGTCATTATCTTGTGTTGGCAGAGTCTCTTTCATGGCAGATAAGGAAAATTTCAAGGTTTCTCAGCAACACTGTTTCCTTACACATGGCGCTATGAAAACCAAATAAAAATGCCTCGCATATGCAATATTTAAACAACTTTGGCAATATGAAGGAGGGGATTCTTTACACATTCCTTGAAACATTATGTAAATAAAGGTGGGTGTAGAGAATAGACCTAACTTCCCTAACCCCAGAGGCCTTGACCTACATTGCACTTCATCCACCTGCTCCCATAATGGCTCTCCCAGACTCATTATCACCCAGAACTGTGCCATATTTGAAATTGAAAACTCTAAAATCCCACCATCAATCATTCTAAAGCCAGTGTTCCCACCTCCTCCCCCTACCACAGCTGCTCACCAAGTTCATTTGCGCCTCAGACTCGCCATCTCCTTCCCATCTGGCATGGCTCCCTTCACCCCAGGCCTCCATGCTTACACTCCATCTGATGGGCAAAACGCCACCTTGGTTCAATGTCAAAACACACTCTCCCACATTCAGTGCCAGAGCTGTCTCCTGTACCTCTAGAACCAAAGAAAATGAAATAATCCTGAGAAATGGTACAGTCCTAAATCACACTCTTTGACCTCAGCAGGTTGTACAGCAAAGTTCACCAGTCCTTGGACTGATGAGTCTTGCATTCCACTGGCCTGAAAGCCCCTACCAACCAGACTTTTTCACTTTGGGGAGATGACTTCAGATCCTACTAAGGTAGAAACACTGAGGTGACCACCTCAAGTTCCCACCCCAGCTACAAATTCCCAGTGCTGACACCATCTCAGCATTGCCCTCCTCCTGTTCAGGACAGACCCTTCCACTTAGGCTCTGGATCCATCTGCTCCCATCTCCTCCATACCCTTGCTCCAGCAATTTTCTCTTTCTCATCCATCTTTATAGTTTACCTTCTCCCCCTGGTTATGACTCCTTTCCCTCATTCAATCTCCTACTGAATCTGATGTCAGTATCAGATCAGTATCAGTTCAGTTTCATCACCAAAACTGCCCTCTCTATGAGCACCTAATCAATAAACCCAGTGAACGATTATCAGTCCTTCCCTTAATGGAAACTTTAACTTACATATTTTTTACATAAATAAACATATATAATTTTATAATATCAGTATTGTGCGTTCATTGTAAGAAATTTAATTCACATAAGGAAATATCTCCACACAGATGTAGGTACTATTAATATTTTGTCTCAGGTCCTTCCATGATATTTTATAGGCAGTTGGATAGATGGGAAGATAGATATAATTCTATAAAAATATAACAATAGAATCAAAGTTTATAGTTTTATAAAGTTCTCTCCATGTTACAATATGAATTCTAAAGCTATTTGTAGCCTGACCTCTCTGTTGAGCTGCAGACTCTTTTATCCACATACATACTAGACATCTTTATCTTGATCCTCCTCCAAGTTAGCATCTAATCTCTCCCATGAACCACCTCCTACCATCCTTCCCTTCTACTCACATAAAGCTCCAGGTCCTGACATTTTTACCTCCAAAATTTTTCTCACAATGACCTGAACATACTTAATACACCCTCCTATCTGCCCTACTCAAGTCTACCCTCCATTTGACTGCAGACTGATTTCTTAAATCACAAACCAAATATATCACTCCCTTGCTTGAACCCTTCAGTGGGTCCCCATTCTCTATGATTTAAAGGCTGAGTTTATTGGCGTGGAAAATAAGACCTTGCAGGACCTCCTACTTCCTCTTTCTTCAGCCTAATCTTGCCCCTCCTCACTCTTTGTGCTCTAGTCATCATGAATTGCATGCGTTTCTAAACACATTCCATTCTATTTCCTGCCTCTTTCCTCACGTGATTTTATTTTCTTGGAAACCCCTTCCCTGCCTTAAAGTGATCTAATTTCTACTCATTCTTCCAAGCTTACCTCAGTCATCACTTCCTCCAGGAACCCTGCCTAGATTTAATCCCTCCCAAATCAGCAAGTGTCCTTCCTCTGTGTTTTCACACACCCTGTGTACTTTTCTACAGCACATCTCATGTGGCAATGAAATGCTGCATTGTTATGTCTCTCCTCCTACTGTCCTATAAACTCTTCAGAATGAACATTTACCTTTGTCATCTTTCTACACACTTCATACATAGAAGGCACTCAGTAAATTTGTTGAAATTGGAAATTCATGAACACACCATAATTTCTCTCATGTGAAAAATAAACCCAAGCCTTCTTTGGTGTCACACCCTTTTCTACCTACCACTCTGATTTACTGCTCCTCTTTAGGGACACATTCATATAGAGTATCTGTGCTTACTTTGTCCACTTCCTCTTCTCTCATTCTCTCTAGCTAGCCTTTCCTCCCCTTTACCCCTGCGGAAACAGCTCTCATCAAGGTTGCCAAATCCACTGGGCAATTCTCAGACTTCCTGTGACCTGATCTCAGAGGCACTTGACACAGTTGGTCTCTGTCTCTGTCCCAAAACATGTTCTCTTGGTTCCTCTCCAACCTCATTGCCATTTCTTCTCAATATATTTTATTGTGCCTCTTCATCTTTCAGATCCATGAATGCTCAGCCCTTGGCCCACCTCTCTATCTGCATACACTTCTTTGGGGATATCCTATCCAGCTACATAACTACAACTGCAATCTACATCCTGCCGACCCTTACATTAATATCTGCAGCCAGGCCCTGTTCCCGGAAGTACTGACTCATTGGTACAGCTGCCTACTCAACAGCTCTACCCAGATATTTAATGGGCATGACAAACCTAATATGTCTGAAAGAGAACTCTCAAGTTTTTCCTGCAACTTTCTCTTCTGGTGTTTTCCATCTTGATAAATGGCACCACAGTCTGCACAATCGCTCTGGTCCAAGATCATGGAATGTCTTTGGTGCCTCTCTTTTTCTCATATCTCCCATCCAGTCCATCAACAAATCCTCTTGGCTCTATCGTGAAAATACATCCTGAATCTGACTTCATCGCCTCCACTATCACAACCTAGTGTAAGCTACCATCATCACCCATCTGGATTACTGCAGGAACCTCTAAACTGTTCTCTCTGCTTCCACTCTTGCCAGACTCACCTCTCTCCACACAGCATCCAGAGTGATCATTTCAGCATATCAATCAGTTCATTCATAGACCCTACATGAAATCTCCAGTGGATTCCTGTCACACTTTGGATAAAATCCTAAGTCCTTACCATGGACTGCCCCCTGGGTATCTCTCCAAACTCATGTTCTACCATTCCCCCTTTGTCTGTCTGTGGTCCAGTCACACTAGGCTCTTCTCTGTTATTCAAACAAACTGTATGTGTCCCCCTTGGACATTGCTGTTCCCCGAGCTTATAATGCTCGTTCTCTTGGAGGCTTAATTCAGATCAGGTGTCATCTGCTCAGAAAGAACGACACAGTCTGGTGCTCTTGGAAAGAATCATTCTTGCCTCCCATCGGTTCCCCAAGAGAAACCTAGAGGCCAAGTTCCTGGTGGGAGTCTAAAATAACATCTGGTGGAGTAGGAAGGTATACTTAGAGATTCTAGGAGTACTGAACAACTGCCCAGGTATTGCAGAGTAGAGCATAAAGCCTTAAGATTGGTGAACCTCGTTGCCTCAGAAGGTCCAGGAGAGGCAAGTGGTGCCTATGTGTCAGTTAGAAAGGAGACTCTGATCACCTAGTTGGATATTCTTCCCCTGAGAGGATGGCTTTGCCGCCACCTCCACCAAGGGACATTGAGCAATGTCTGGGGACAATTTGGGTTATCACAACAAGTACTGGCATCTAGTGGGTAGAGGCCACAGGTAGTGTCAGACATCTTAGAGTGCATTGGACAGCAATAGTCAATAGTGCTGCAGTTGAGGAACCAGTTCTATTCTTTTGAGACATATTAAAAGACCTTAACCCCACAAGTCTGGTCAATTACCAGTGACCTAAGACAGTCAAGAAAGTAGCAGGAATGGAAAACATGGTTTCTGTAGAGAGAGCCTTCTAGAATTCAGCTGATACAAACCACCTGCTGTCAAGTCTCCAAGTGTTAGGCAGGGCACAGGTGGGTGCAGTCACAGAGTCACAGCTTGGGAAGGAGGCCATTGTGATGGTGTTCTGGGATCATTCTGGCATGGGTGTAGTTTTAGCAGCCCTATGGCCTCATTCATTGATTCAACAAAATGATTTTGAGCCCCTCGGATTTTCCAGTACATTGTTGTTTCTAACAGGTGTTTTTGCTCCAGGAGATGCTGTGGCATTTGGAAGAGGCCCCCAAAGTCTGAAAACTGTACTGGATTTGGGGCAAATCTCTGTTTCCTGCCAGATGTTCCCACATCTACTCCAGTTGCTATCCCCTCACCAAAGGCAGCGAGAGCCAAGCATGTTATAACCAAGTGTCCAGCCTCTTTACTGTTCTCAATATACTGATTACTCAATAATCTGATTACCTTTCTAGGCAGGAAGGCCAGGAGATGGGGTCACCTGTGGGTCTTTCAAGGCTGAAGCTGATGCAAGGGGCCTCTGTGATGCTGAGTAGTGTCGCATCAAAATATCCAGAAACCAGAGAAACCAGAGTCACACAGAGGGAGACTGAAGGCTTACTTATAAGTCAAGAAGAAAATGAGAAGATCACCAAACCCAACGACACCTTGAGACAATTATTAGGGGGGCAAGTTTAATGCCAGATACATACTACAGAATCTTTTAGACTTAGCATATTGCCTGGATAGTGCACTGAGGGTTTTATTCCATTTTTATATCACTTTTATATAAAGGGATTAATTAGAAGCCTTTTAAGAGTGTTTCATTTCACTTTCCAAATTGTCCTTCCAAGGTGTCACTTGGTCTTTTATTTTCTTCCCTTGGCAAGCCGTCTGCTTTCACTACCCTAAATTCAGCCTGTGAACAAGAAATTCCTTTCCTAAACTTCCTGACTAAATTTTTTGCCATTGCACAAACTGTTTTTGTTTAAAGAATCAGTTGAAAAATACACTGTGAAATCATTACATAATACCTTCCTGCTAAAACATGCTCTCACGCAAAGTTCCATTGGAGAGATTGAAGAGGGAGAGGGGAAAGGAGGAAGAAACCTGCTATGTCGGCTTCTTGGTGTAAAACATTCACCATGTCTTTCAATACGTTGCCTCAGTCACCTAGTCTCCTCTGCAGTTCAGTCTTTCTTGCTTTCTTCTTGACTAGAGACCTGCTATCAATACTGGGAATGTGAGCAATTAACCTAATCAACAGGCATCAAGTGATCTATGATGTTTCAGAAATTTTCAGCAGGCTTGTTTAGTTGTGCTCTGCTGGGATAAAATCAGATGATAATTTTTAATTCATTTCAACAAATCATGCACTGTGATGCCTGAATGCTGTGTGTAAACAGAGCAAAAGCTTGCGGTTCTGCAGCAGCAGCAAACAGCAGACTAGTTCACTGGCTTAGTCCAATTCTTACCCTTCAATCCAGCATGGGTGTACAGCCCTGGGGTTCTGAGCCTGGTATAAGGGATCTACAGATCATATGTATTAAATACCCAGGTAGACTGACCTCCACTAGTCCTTGGACAGAGTCTTTTAGTGTTTTAGCAGTTGCTCTGTACAAGCGGTACCATCATGACCCCCATTTTGCAGATGAGTAAACTGAGGCTCATGGATGCTCAGCAGCTTGTCCAAAGTCACACAGGTCAGAAGAGTTAAACTGAGGCAGCCTGACACCAGAACTGACAGTTTCTTCTTTCCCACCAAATTGCCTGTTTTGAATTATTAGCAAACAGCCCAAAGAGTAATGATTCAACAAACAATAATACATTCAAGGGGAGTCAAGTCTTTGTTGGGCCTTTAAGCCACGTGGGAAGATGTGCTAGAAAGTGTGAAACTCCATTACCTTTTGAACTCACTAAAATGTACAAAATGCAGATGGAACTGAGATAAATCCGTGCCAGTAACATTGGTTCCTTTTAGATCTCCTGCCATAATCTCCCTCCATGTCTTTATGAGAACAGAGGCAACTCCGTTCATCCTCCAGACATCTAGTGAGGTATTGAGGAGGCTATTTGAAGACTGACATCTGCCCATCTCAAAAGTCCTCTGATGGTCCCAGAGTTAACTGGCTGCATGCTGCCTCCCCCAATACCTGTGAGCAGATGGATAAAGATGAGAAATACTTATGTTTCCATCAGAGCAGGAGGGGCCAAACCAAGTGAAGAACATTTATGAAATGTAATACTTTGCCAGTTTACTTAAATCTCATGATGAAAATCTATATTTGCAGATATGTGAGGGCCTCTGAGCTGTCCTGTGGTGTGAAAAGAGGAAGCTGGAGAGGAGCAGGAGTGTCAAGGCAACCCCATAAACACACACAAGTGTGTCTGTGCTCATCCAGGGATATGCAGGGGAAAGACCCATCAGGGTGAAAGATGTCCCCCCATGCAATGGAGTTGATGTACTTTTATTTGGTATTTTCTATGTTGTTCATATTTTTCTTTACACTAAAAAATGCCCAATTCTGTTTGGTTTGGTTTGATTTGATTTGGCAGGAAGGTAAGTGTCGATGACACCAATAACAGAAACTTGCAATGCATGGAAAATCAATGCATGGGAAAGAAGTAGGGTCCAAGTGCTATTTCTACAAATCACAAAGTTGGTGGGGTTATGTCAATAAGTCTCCTTATAAGCTGTGCATATTCTTCCCCTGAAGGAAAACAGACCGTTCCTTCTTACCAGTGAAACCTGTTGTTGATTGGCTCTCAATAGAAGTGATTTTTTTTTCTATTAAATATAGAGTTCTTGGTATTTTGCTACATTGATCATATGTTTGTGGTGTCTTGGGTCCAAATGGGTTTCTGTGTATTCATCTCTGATCAGTAAACAAATAGGAAAAATGGCTTCTGTGTTTTTAAAAAGTCAGGAATAGATCTTAAGGCGCTGGCATATCTGAATATCCTGGGGAGTTTTCATATTACATGCAAGGTGGAGCTAGAGGGAAACTCTGTCTTCCCACAACTTGAGGATTACTGATGCAAGGAGGCCCCACTCCTGACCCATCAGAGTGCTGTATCCTTCAAGTGGCTGGAATGGAGGAAAGGTTGAGACCCACCATCTGGTACAAGGGGAAGGGCCCCTGTGGGACCTGCCATGGTATAGCTGGTGTGTGGATTTAGACATGCCTGGTACATGCAGTTGAGGGAGATGCCTTGTCTCCTCGTGTCCTCAGATATCTCCATGCTGTCTTCACTTGCACCCGCTGATTCACCTGGGGTCCGAGGCCCCTCCTGTGAAGAGAAGTTGAATGGTGTCCCTCAGTGGAATTGAACACATGTGGGCATGTCTGATATGCTTGCAAAGGGAAGCCAACAAAAAGCAAGTGTGAGCAGGGAATCTGGGGTCCTCAGAAATTACACAGCTCAAGAGAAGCAGAAAAATGGCACAGCAAGCCTGAGTGGCCAGCAAGCCTGAGCTGGAGATGTGAATGAGGGGTGGTAGCTGCTCCCTAGGCCCACCATGGCTTTGCCAGCCTAGGAATTCAAGGACAATGAATGCACTTCAAAAAGAGTCCCAGGAAACTCTCAGGTCCCCAGAAACTGCGCTGTGAAGTCCCTCTACCAGAGCAGGCCAATACCGAGGAGCTGTTTCCCTACCAGCAAAATAAAAATGAGCACAAGCCTCTTCGAAGCGTAGATCTTGGGCAGCAGCCTGGGGGTCGATGGCAGTGGCACCAGAACATGCAGCACATTAACTATCTCTGGGATTTGCTGAGATCAGTATGGTTTTAAGAATGGCGGCGCAGCAAAGAAGGAGGAACAGGGCCACACCCCGAGAGCTAGGCTGGTCTGCAGTATCCGATGAGACTCCTTATGGGGTCCCTGAGGAGGAAGGAAGGACGGAGGCCCTGCAAGTTCACTCATGGGGGCTCTGCAAAGGGGGCTTGGGGCCTGGATATTAAAGTGACCCATGCATATTCACAGGCAGGGAAGGCATAATCTCGTACTTCTGTAGCAATTTACTTTTTTTTGTTTGTTTTTAATGTTTATTTTTGAGAGGGACAGAGCATGAGAGGAGGAGGGGCAGAGAGAGAGGGAAACACACAATCGGAAGCAGGCTCCAGGCCTCTGCGCTGTCATCACAGAGCCCAGCGCGAAGCTCGAACCCGCAAACCGCAAGATCACGACCTAAGCTGAAGTCAGATGCTTAACTGCCTGAGCCATCTAGGTGCCCCCTGTAGTGACTTACTTTTATCTGCCCTTAAAACTATTTGTGCCAGGGTGCCTGGGTGGCTCAGTCAGTTAAGCATTCGACTTCAGCTCAGGGCATGGTCTCAGGATCCGTGAGTTCAAGCCCTGCATTGGGCTCTGTGATGACAACACAGAGCCTGGAGCCTGCTTCGGATTCTGTCTCCCTCTTTCTCTACCCCTGCCCCACTCGTACTCTCTTTCTCTCAAAAATAAATAAACATTTTAAAAAAACCCATTTGTGCCAAGTAACTTAGATCAAAACAAACTTTTTTTTTTTTTTTTCCTAAATTATGTGCACAGTAGGGGCACCTGGGTGGCTCAGTCAGTTAAGCATCGGACTTCAGCTCAGGTCATGATCTCACAGCTCATGAGTTCAAGCTCTATGCTGACAGCTTAGAGCCTGGGGCCTGCCTCAGATTCTGTGACTCCCTCCCTCTTCCTCTCCCTGACTCACTTTCTGTCTCTCTTTTTCTCTTAATAAATAAATAAGCATTAAAAAAAAGAGCACTTTAAAATAAAAAAATAAAATAAATTATGTGCATAATTTCTTCAATTATTAATACAGAAGTAAAGAGACATAATTTCTTTCCATTTCATAATTCCTACACATTTGTTTTTTTTTTTTTTTAATTTTTTTTTCAACGTTTTTATTTATTTTTTGGGACAGAGAGAGACAGAGCATGAACGGGGGAGGGGCAGAGAGAGAGGGAGACACAGAATCAGAAACATGCTCCAGGCTCCGAGCCATCAGCCCAGAGCCCGACGCGGGGCTCGAACTCACGGACCGTGAGATCGTGACCTGGCTGAAGTCGGACGCTTAACCGACTGCGCCACCCAGGCGCCCCTGTAATTCCTACACATTTGTAACAACACATACAATCACTCTCCCAACAAGTAATTGTTCAAGCTAAATGAGGTAAATAAAGGAAGTGCAGGATCACTAGAAGATGTTTTCTCATAAATAAAATTAAGCACCATGGCAATTCATCAACTGGTAAAGGCGGCTTTCCATTCCAATCTATGCTTTTTAAGCTATTGTATTGGGTTTGAATTGTACAGTTGTATTGTGCTTTACACAAACTCATTCTAGATCACAGTTCATCACTCTGGAATATATCTTACTATATGTATTTTGGTCTGGCTATGAGCCATCTTGTCTGTGTTTATGCAAAGCCAAACCACATTATCATAGATTGCTTGCACAGCTACAAAAAAATATCTAGAGCTTACTAGTGACCTGCATCAGCCTATACTGTGAAACCAGTATAATTTGGTCTTTAGAAATTCCATCTTATGGTCTACTCCTTTCAAAGCAACAAACAACTGTCTATTGGTGGTCTGCATTGCAAGTCCGCTGTGCTAGAAACCATGCCATCTGCCACACTCCATCTGGTCACAGCCCTTTGTTGAGAGGTAGGCAGTGGTGATCTTTGCTGCACAGTGCTGAGCAAGACACCAAACCCTGAGATATCCTCCCCAGACCTTGCTTTCCTGATCACTTACAACTGATCCAAGGTGAGCATCCAACCTGAGTTGCAACAAGCAAGAAATCATGCTGGAAATTTGGACCTAGGACAAAGAGACTCAAGTTGCTCTTGAACTCCAGGATGAAAACCATGAGAAGCGTTGATGGCAAGAGAGAAGAAGGGAGCAGACGTGCACAGAGATGAGCCAAAGGGAAAAGGTGGATGCAGAAGGGAGAAGTCACTTGAGTCCCTCATTTTTCTGATGCCCAACTGCATTCCTGACCCTGGATTCTATGAGACACCACTAGGGACTTATAAAGAATTTCCCCTTGGCTTAAGCTAGTTGAAGTTTACTTAAACTGAAATATTTCTAATCACCACAAGTTGGTGTTGGAAGCCCACATAAAATAAGACAATGATATCATTTAAAGAGTGCAGTTTTCCAGAAGAGGAAATGGAAATCAGGTAGTTAAGTCCTTGCACGAGGTCACATACCAGGCATATTGTAAAGGGTGGTGGTAACCAGCATCCTTCTGTGTTTTTACTGTTAAATAGTGTGCTGAGATAGATGTTCCTCATTATGGTAGGGAAGGATTCTTCTCATCCTGGTTGCTACAAAGATTTTTTTCCTCAGAGATTGATGGCAGATACTAACAACTAACTTTTCAGCTTCTAACAACAACAAAAAATGCCATATGACTTTTGTCTTTTGACATCATAATTTATTCTAATAATAGAATACCTAATATTAAACTGTCCTCAGTTTCCTAAAATCAAATATCTTTAATCACTTTGCATTGTTCTGGGAATGGATTGGTAGGTTCTTGTGTTTTATTTATGATTTTTTTTTTAATTTTTTTTTTCAACGTTTATTTATTTTTGGGACAGAGAGAGACAGAGCATGAACGGGCGAGGGGCAGAGAGAGAGGGAGACACAGAATCGGAAACAGGCTCCAGGCTCTGAGCCATCAGCCCAGAGCCCGACGCGGGGCTCGAACTCACGGACCGGGAGATCGTGACCTGGCTGAAGTCGGACGCTTAACCGACTGCGCCACCCAGGCGCCCCTATTTATGATTTTTTTAATGTATGAGTGAGATGTCTTTAGTTTTCTTTCTTTTGCTCTTTTCCAGATTCAATTTATGGTGATGTAACTCATAATGATGAACTGAGTTTTCTATACTTTTCTGATTTCTGAACTATTTATATAGCAAGGGAGTTTTCTATCTGTGGAGGGTTTGAAAGACTATGTCTTTAAATACATGGGTATATATATCCATTCCCAGCATCAATTTTGTAGCAGTCCTTTTTCCTTATAATTTTCTAGTTCACACTGTCGTTATTGGTCTATTTAAGTTTTCTACTTATTCTTGAATAGATTTGAATAATTTTATATTTTGTTAGAAAATTCACAATTCATTGAACTATTCCATTTTTTCAACATTGAGTTGAAACTTGGATTTTTGTGTAATATTTTTATCTACTCCATATCTGTGGGTACTTACTCCCTGCTGAGATTACAGTATTTCTTTAGTAGGCCCTTTGGGGCCACCTCCAAATGAGGAGGGTACTTAGCCAGGCACCTGTATTGATCTTTGCTGTCTTTCTGCTTTGGGTGGCCTTGGTCATCTCCATCTGGATGGTCACCAACCCCACCATCCTGCTAGAATTATCAGCTGTAATGCTTAGAGTACAGTTAGAATGGGTAAGCCTATATTGGAGTAGAAGTAAACAGGATTGTGGTAACCATGTTTGGGACTGATTGGGCAGGGCAGGAGAGAGCACTGAGGGATGAAGCACTGGTGGGGCACCCTGGCCGCAAGGACTCACGGACTCGAAGATGTCTAATTATCCTATGGACTTCTCCATCCACGGTGCAGCCCATAGCACCTTCACTGAGCTTCCCTTCGCCTCTAGTCTCTTTGGAGTCAATAATATTTCTATGTTAATATTTCCATGTTGTTTCCTGCAAATACAATTGACCACCTGAAATATGCCAATTTGTTTTTTTTCTTTGTCTTTTGAGTTTTTAAAAAAAATTTTTTTTAATGTTTTTATTTTTGAGAGAGAGAAAGAGAGACAAAGTGTGAGCAGGAAAGGGGAAAGATAGAGAAGGAGACACAGAATTAGAAGCAGGCTCCAGGCTCTGAGCTGTCAGCGCAGAGCCCGACGTGGGCCTCGAACTCAGGAGCTGTGAGATCATCATCTGAGCCAAAGTTCATCCCTTAACCAACTAAGCCACCCAGGAGCCCCAGAAATATTGCCAATTTGAAGTGTTATTTATAATTATGCTTATTCTATGGGATCAAATGATCTATTAATTTAAACAATTTTTATAGTAAAGAGTAGGAAATCTTCTGAGCCTGCAAAGAACCTCATGAAAGGTAGTAAAGATGGGTTAATTGGAAATTCCAACTAAGACCATCTGAAAAATCACAATTAAGTTCACACTTAGGTGAAAAATCTACTTAGATGGAAAGAGACCAGGGAGACCCCTGTTATATGGACATAGGAGCCAGAGATGGGCAAGGCCCACACAGTGAGGAAACCAGGGTGTTAGACCAAGCAGATAAGAATCTGGTTGCGGAGCAGGGTCACAATGGGACCAAGGGAGCCTCAGCACTCAGCCAAGCAGGTTATTAGCAAAACTTCCAGGATATTAGAAAAAATCCCAGGATTTGCCCCAACAAGGATTTAAATCGGTAAAGGCCCTTACATCTGGAGGTAGCTAGATCTACAGGACCAATTCTTCCAGCAGAGACCTGTTCTTTGTTTGCATGTGGCTGGCAGTATTTAATAGCAATGTCGGCTCAGCTTATTGCTTATCACAATGTGATTCAATGTAACTCTTCCCACTGACTGTAAGCACAACTGCCATATGGGACTCATACTCAAATTCTCCACCTCTTGGCAGGTATCAGGTGCACATTTGACCTTCAGGTGGTATCTCTGGAATATCTGAACAGATAAGGATGGACGGTCCAAAAAAATTTTCTGTGTCTTGGGTTCAGGTCCTCCTCAGGTTCAATGTGGACTGTTTATCTAGGTTCCAGACTTCCCCTTTACAGTGCATTTCTTCTCTTGGGTCCTTATACCATCAGTTCTGAGGAGAGAATTCCAGCCTAATGACTCTATTCTGGTACCTGGGGGAAAGGAGGGTTCCTTTAGCACATACCAAGCACATAGGCATTGTTTATGGTAAAGAGTAAGGAGGAGAAGGAGAATGGGTACCTCCCTGTGTCATTAATTGGCAAATTCCTTAAACAACTTACAATGAGTATTATCAAGAAATACATCAAACACAAATACAAATTGAAATTTTTAACAGTGTAAATTTCTACCTGGCCTTAAATTGCTCTGCCTTGTCTGTGTTCCAGGTTCAGGTTTAGTGGTCGGATCCTAGGCCTGGCTTTGATCCATCAGTACCTTCTTGATGCCTTCTTCACAAGGCCCTTCTATAAGGCACTCCTGAGACTGTAAGTGTATTGCAGGCCATGGTCCGCAGCCCTGCCTATGGGACAACAGTCGCTGACCTCCCTGGCACCACTGACCCTTTGTCCCTGTTTTGCCCTAACCATTCCTGTTTGTTCACTTTCCTGAATGCTCAGATATCACATAAACCTTTTAGTACAATAAAAAGGCATTTGGAGTTTTTATGTAAGCATAGGAGTAGACAATTATAACATCATATAAAGGATATGAATCAGTTTATATAAATAATTACAGTAACATTACAAACTTTGCATTACACTACTAAGTAGAATTGATCTAAAACTTAGTTGTTTTTAAATGTTTTAAAAAAACTTTTATCCAATTGCCATCAAGAGTTCCTGAGTCAGTAACTATCCCATGTTTATTACTGTCATTCGCAAAAACAAAAAAAAAAAAAGCATTGAATGAATGGAAAGATTCATCAATGTATTCAAAAGTATCAAATTGTTAGACTCAGTGTATATTGTTTTAGCCAGGTCTGGGCAGCCGTTTGTTTAACAATCTGTTTACTTTCACCCTTGGGATGCATCCAGGCCCTGTGATTTAAGTGATCTGGAATATCTGGATGAGGAATTTCACCAGAGTTTGCAATGGATGAAGGACAACAACATCACAGATATCCTAGACCTCACTTTCACTGTTAACGAAGAAGTTTTTGGACAGGTTTGTGAGATGTGGTGCTTGGAAAAGACCATTTGTTTTTTTATTGTGGAAGATTCACATAACACAAAATTTACCACCTTAACCATTTTTACGTCTACAGTTCAAACTTGTGAAGTATATTCACACTGCTGTATAATCTCTAGTACTTGTTCATTTGGCAAAACTGAAGCTATAGCCATTAAACAATTATTCCTCATTTTTCCTTCTCCCCAATCCCTTGAAACCACCATTCTACTTTCTCTTACCGTGGATTTGGCTGCTCTAGATACCTCACATAAATGGAGTCATAGAGTATATGTCTTCGTGTGACTGGCTTATTTCACTTAATACAATGTCCTCCAGGTTTATCCACATTACAGCATGTGACAGGATTTCCTTACTTTTTAGGGCCGGATAATATTCTGCTATATGTATATACCGTATTTTATTTACCCATTTATCTGTTGATGGACCCTTGGGTTGCTTCCACATTTTGGCCATTGTAAATAATGCTGCTGTGAACATAGGTATACATTTACCTGTTCAAGTTCTTGCTTTCAATTCTTTTGGATAGATACTGACGAGTGGGATTGCTGGATCGTAAAGTAATGGGATTTTTTTTTTAATCTGAAAACAAAGAATCTCATCCATTTAAAATACAATTCTTTGAGGACTACTTCCTTGTCTTCTTTCTTTTCCTTGTTATGACATGGATCTGCTTTAGAGAGTTTTTTGAAAATCAAATGTGATAATGGATCAGAAAACATTTTTTGAAGTGTGAAATACACTTGTAAGGTATTTCTGTTATCTGCGCAACTACAAAAATACTTTTTTTTATCACTAGCATCTAGATGTTTGCTCCTCCAAACTGCATGTATCTCAATACTATTAATAAGATAAAGCTTTGCATTTTTTTTTAATTTTAACGTTTATTTATGTTTGAGACAGAGAGAGACAGAGCATGAACAGGGGAGGGGCATAGAGAGAGGGAGACACAGAATCTGAAACAGGCTCCAGGCTCTGAGCTGTCAGCCCAGAGCCCGACGCGGGGCTCGAACCCACGGACCGTGAGATCGTGACCTGAGCCGAAGTCGGATGCTTAACCGACCGAGCCACCCAGGCGCCCCAAAGCTTTGCATTTTTATTCCCGCCAGTATATATACCTTTGAATCTTCTGGGTCACAGTTTTATCAGGTTAACCATAGCCTGAGTCACTTACAAGAGATTTCAAAAGCCTCTGACACATGATAATTTGAAATGGGTCGTTGTGAGAATTGAGTTGATAGGCTCTATAAGTATCTTGATGAATGTGAACAGTGTGCTGAATCTGTGTGAGAGGTACCCACTGACCTCTGCAGCACCATACCATAATCATAAATTTTGGACAGGTCAGCATTCTGTTGAATTTCCTTTGTGTAAAGGACACTCAGGTATTCTGAATAATACCCTCTTCCATATTTGAGAAAAAAATTATTTCTCCTTATAACTATAAAGGGTACACGTAAATATGTTCAAGAATATATGATTCATTGGGCACCTGGTTGGCTCAGTCAGTGGAGTATGCAACACTGGATCTCAGGCTTGTAAATCTAAGCATCACTTTGGGTGTAGAGATTACTTAAAAAATAAAATCTTAAAAAAAAAAAAAGAATATACGATTCACATGACTGTCCTACCTTGTACTAGATGAAAGTATAAAATACACCGTTCCCTGTGTGTGACTTATTTTAGTTCATTCTTTATATCTGTCCTGTAGTAGAAGGTAAATTTGTAAAACAAACTCAATCATTTAGAAAGTTTTATTAAGACAAATGGGTAGTCATCTTAAAGTTTAAGTTACACTCCTAACCTAACTCATTACACCAAAATTAATTCCACCTGGATCAGAAAGCGAACTGTTAAAAATAAATAAATAAAAAGACGAAAATGCCAAGATTTTTATTTTTAATCTTCCAGTAAGGAATGCTCCTGTAGATATGACCCAACTTTCAAAGCCATAAAAGCAGAGATTGACATAGCAAACTAAAATTATTGTTTTAATTCTATGTGGCCACGATACAACATAAGCAAAGTAAACATGGCATAATATCGAATACGCTGTAATGTATTACACAGACAAAAACCTATTCTTTCAACATTGGAAGAGATCCCACAGATCAATAAGAAATGACCAATGACACAATAGAAAATTAGCAAAAAAGAAATGGTTCCCAGAAACGGAAATATGAGGAAATACTCAATCTCATTCACAAGTTGTAAAAATGTAAATTAAAGCATAGTAAAATGCCATTTTCTCTTATGAGATTATCTTGAGTTAGAAAGTTTAACAGTATTCTGTTTTGGAGATGGTGTAGAGAACAGACACGCTCTCTACAGGGAGTGTAGATAGAAGTTTGGTTCACTCTCTATGAAGGGCACCTTTGGGATAGCTACCCTCATTCTAAATGGACCTACCCACACCCCCACCAGGTGTTGTATGTAAGTGGTGAATCACTGAATTCTACACTTGAAACTAATATTACACTGTATGTTAACTAACTGGAATTTAAAAAAAAATTTTACATTTATTTATTTTTTGAGAGACATAGAGAGACAGAGCACAAGTTGGGGAGGGGCAGAGAGAGAAGGAGACACAGAATCCGAAGCAGGCTCCAGGCTCCCAGCTGTCAGCTCAGAGCCCGATGCAGGCTCAAACTCACAAACCATGAGATCATGACCTGAGCCAAAATCGGACGCTTAACCAACTGAGCCACCCAGGTGCCCCTAACTAACTGGAATTTAAATAAAAATTAAAATAATTAAACTAAGAAAAATAAGAAATGCACCTGCCCTTGACTCAGCACCCATGTCTAGAAATTTGTCCTGCTAATATATTTATTCACACCTAATTCAAATGAGTAATGTATCAAGATCTTCACTGCAGCATTGTTGATACTTGAAAAAGATCTGAAACAATATAAATGTCCAGCAACGGACCATTGGTTAAATAAATTATGATACATCCACACAACAGAATAGTGAGCTAGTGGGATGTGTGGTTAAAAAATGCAAGACATCCCAGCCCATCAACTTACATGTAAATCATAAACAATAAATAGGGTATTATAACAAAAATAGAATAAGTCAATTCTAAATTGGTATAAAACAATTCTTACATTTTTAAGTGAAAAGTATGGTGATGAACAGAGTATATAATATGCTACTGTTTGTGAGCAAAAAGAGATGATATATACATATTCTCTGATAAATACATAGAATCTTCCTGGAAGAGAAGTAAGGGCAATTTTTCTCCAGGTGGGGAGATTGTATGGCTGGGAGATGAAATGAGAAAGAAGCTTGCTTTTCATTTATGGCCTTTTATGCCACTTGAATGTTATTCCATGGATGCATATTACCTACTTAAAAAAATGAGGTAAACCACAAACAACTGAATATATAAAATTAGAAGGAAAAAATAATATCTAAAAAACAAAGAGCCATCCTTCACGGGTATGTGGCATAGGAACAACTCAGAAAAGTTTAAGATGTTCCCAAAGAGGATGTGCCATAGGTCTAGAATAACTCATATCTCTGTAAAGGGGTGTCTCGTTCCTCTTCAAATGAGGTCACTAAGAACTATGACTTGGGTTTTAGGAAACCAAGTTACAGCCCTTCTTTTGGCAAGTTATGAGACACTGCGGAGCAGACAGATAGATAGATGCAGGTGAAAGACATGATGGGCGTTTCCTGGGTGTGTTAGTTAGGATTAGAGTCAGCTGCCAGAGAAGAAACCCAAAATGGCCCAGCTGAAACTAACAGTTTATTCTTCCCTCACAGAAAAGTGTAGAGGCAGGCAACCCAAGGCTGCAACACCTACCAAGGGCATCTGCACTTATGGCCCAGATGCTAATAGTTCCCGAACCATCATGTTCCTGCCTGAGGCATCAGGACAAAGGAGCAACAACCCCTCCCTTTCAGGGGGTTCCTGAAAGTGCCATACAACATTCCTGCTTACAGAGTATTGGCCAGAATTTAGTTACAGGGCACACCCAGCTGCAAGTGAGGTTAGGAAATAAAGTCTTTTACTGGGCAGCTAAAAGTCAGAGGTTCCAAGGAGTGTGGAAAATTAGTGGCAACTAGGATGTTATAATCGGCCAGTATTTTGTGATTAGTACTAATCACCTAAGTGCTGGAGAAAAAAATAACTGTCAGACTTTTGTGGACTATTCAGGTAGCTGTGTCAATGAGTGCAAATATACATATCTATGTTTATTAAGCCAATGACTAAGTAGAGGTATGCCTTACATGTCTTACAGCTTTGAGACATGAGGTGAGCCCCTTAAGTGAATTTAAGATGACCCCCTCCAAACACCAAAGCTTTCTGATAAAAAAAAAAAATGCCTAATATGTTACCCACCCTCTTGCCTTTCAAAAGACAGAACACAGATCGTAACTTTTCTCAGTGACTCATTTGTCCTAACAAACAAGTGTCACCACGTTAAGTGGCATTGTCATTCTGTTTCCTTTCTCAGTCTGTCATTCTTCAGCCACTATTACACTGGGATGTAAAAACCATCTTCTCATTATCTGCTATTTTTCTGCCAATGATCTGCTTCGGGTGGGGAGGCTGGTGGCTGTTGAGAATTTGATCTAATTGGGATTTGGGGAAATTGAATGTGTGATTACGGTATAAGGACATTCTGGTCCATCTGTTCCCCTGGGACAACCAGGAGCACTTTTCTTTTATTTCCATTATGCCTCTTGAGTTAAAGAAACATGTTTCCTCTTTATAAAACAAAAAATGCAGTAAGGTGCATCAGTATCATCTTAGAACACGCAGAGCTTTTTTTAGTAGCTTCCAGGAAAGGAACAAGAACTAAGGAGGCAATAATGCGGAAGCCACGTTGAAGAAGACTTTTTGTAAATAGTTCATCCTCCTAGAATTGATGTGAGTCACTGCACGATCCACTGAGTTGACAAGCATCACAGTCTCTCTGTTTCCCCACAAGGTAACGGAAAGGGAGTTGAAATCTGGAGGAGCCAACACGCAGGTGACGGAGAAGAACAAGAAGGAGTACATCGAGAGGATGGTGAAGTGGCGGGTGGAGCGCGGTGTGGTGCAGCAGACCGAGGCCCTGGTGCGGGGCTTCTATGAGGTGAGGAGGGTGGCTTGTGGGGAAAACGGAGAAGAAGAACCAAGGCGGGCAAAGGGCTCAGCTCCCGTCACCAGAGGGCAAAGAGGACACCCTTGGGGTAGATGAAGGTGTCAGAGTTCTCTGGGAAACCAAACTCTTACGGTAGGTGAAAAATGCTCTCACAAAGATATTGTTGTGGCCCCAGTGTGCCAGATAGGAAAACTTTTGTTATCTCCTGTCAAGAGCTGTGCGTGTGTGTTTCCTTTCATTCGGTGAAATAAAAATAAGTGAAGCGAAGGCATTCGAGGGCATTGTCCACTCTTGGTAGATTTCTCTTTTGTTGTAGTGTCACTCGGTGCCATGTAATCCATACTGAGGTGGTAAATCAAGAGGACAGGGACAGCTTCCAGCTTCCTATGCTCCAAACGTCGACATCCTTAAACTTTTGCAATTAAGAAACAAGACACTGTAAATGTTTTCTCAAGGCTCGAGTCTTGGAAAGTTTTCTTTCCCTGCCATGATGGACAACAACATGGCTCACTGGCTTGTCCATCTCTACTTTGATTAGAGGAGGCACCGACTGACCTCAGGTGTTCAGTTGTGTCTGACACATTTGGCAATAAGGTATAAAGTCAGAGCTTAGCGCCCTCACAAAGGAGGTCTTCCCTCTTTAGAGGCAGGAAGGAAGAGAGGGGAGAAAGGAAGGAAAATACAGTTGTTTTAATATAGAATGCCCATTCCTAGGAAACAAGTCATAGTTTTATGTGGAAGAGAGTATACCTTTTAAGTGAAGTGATAATACTAACATCAAGTCACTTCACAGTGTTTGGATTTTTGCCTTTAAAATGCAAGGATACTTGGAACTTAAATGTGACTAGAGAAAGTCAAGTCAGGTTTGCCCATAACATCATTCTGAGAGGGAGCATCAGAGGGAGTGAAAACCCTGGGACCTTTTTTGAGTTCACAGCTCGTGAATGGGTTGTGTGTCAAAATGTGTAAGTCACGATTTTGAACTTGAACATGATAGTACATTTTTTAAAAAGTTGTAGGGGAGTCTGGGTGGCTCAGTCGGTTAAGCAACCGACTTTGGCTCACGTCATGATCTCTGTGTGTGGGTTTAAGCCCCACATCAGGCTCTATGCGGACAGCTGGGAGCCTGGAGCCTGCTTCAGATTCTGTGTCTCCCTCTCGCTCTCTGCCCCTCCCCCACTCTCTCTCTCTCTCTCTCTGTCTCTCTCTCTCAAAAATAAATAAATGGTAAAAAAAAAATTGTTTTAAAGAGAAAATAAAAGTTGTAAATGATGATCAGTTTCCCAGCTTAACGCACAGAAGTAATAATAAGTGAACAAAACCTTTCAGTGTGGTTGTACCTGAAGCCTAATCTGTATTTCAGGTGGTAGACTCGAGGCTTGTCTCTGTGTTCGACGCCAGGGAGCTGGAGCTGGTGATAGCGGGCACGGCGGAAATCGACCTGAATGACTGGCGGAATAACACAGAGTACCGGGGAGGTGAGACGCCGGACCCAGCACAGACACAGGGCACCACTTTTTAAAACATGTTATATTGAAGTGAAATTGACAGATCGTAACATTAACCATTTTAAAGTGAACAGTGCGGTGGTATTTGGTACATTCACAATGTTGTGCAACCATCACCTCTCGCTGGTTCCAAAACATTGCCCTCACCCCGAAAGGAAACCCCGGACTCATTCGGCAGTTGCTTCCCCTGAGAGCCGTCACTATGCGTTCTGTCTCTGTAGATTTACCTATCCTGGATATTTCATACAGAGTCATACAATATGTGGTCTTTGGGATCTGGTTTCTTTCATTAGGCATTCTCCTTCAAGGTGTGTTTCGCTGCTTCATTCCTTTTTGTGGTTGAATAATATTCCTTTTATATTTATATTCCATGTATAGTTATAAATATAAGATAATATGCCATGTTATAGCTATATATATGATATATATTTCAGAACTTCTTAAAGGGTGAATAAAATTTGGCCTTACTTCGATTTGGCCTTCAACGCAGAGTAGGTTCTCCTAACAAGCCTTCCAGTGACTTCCATCCTGAATGTTCCTTCAGGTGATCCCCATTACTATAATCTCTGGCCTAACTGCATGTAGATGCATGACCGAGATGGCCACCCAAACACCAGCTCCTGAGCTAGGTTACATGCTGGCAAGGAAGCGTCTCCGCTCCAGCTGGAACTGGAATCCTCTTCCCCTCCGTCTCAGTTCGCCGCAACCTGGTTCTGTTGTCTCTCCAAACCCTAAACTCCTAACTATTGGCCTTCACGCTGCCAAACTAGTCTTCTTGAGACATTTTCACCAAGCCATTTCCTTATCCACAAAACAAACTCCGTATTACTTTTGAAAGTGTTTTGTTTTTAAGGCTCGAAACCATTTCTTTGTGTAAAATATGAGAGAGAAACCTCAGTCGGAGCCATAGACAGAAAGCTGGGCCTGCCATCTCAGCCTCCCTCGTCTCCCCAGCGTACTCAGCCATGAGAAGCCTGTGTGGGACCGCTGGGCACTTCTTGGCATGGCAGGGGAAAACCAAGGAGTCGAGTCCCAGTGTCTCTGCCTGGCTGCTACAGCCCTCTATGGCCCTCAGCCAGTTTCCCTCAGACCCCTCTCTGCACTAGTCAGCTTGCAATTCCCTGCATATTTCTTCCTCATTCTTGTTCTCCGTTTGTCCTGTTCTCCACTCCCACAAAGCCTTCCTGCGCTCACGTACACCTCACTTCCCTCTTTCTACCCCGGCTGACGTACATCTCTCCCATCTTGGAGTGCCTCTTGCATTTGCAGGGGTGGTGAATCATTTACCTGAATCAGGTGACCCAAGCTTGCTCTCCCAACTGTACAGTGACAGCGGCTCAATACCTCTTCCATGGGCCCAAATGGCCTGAGAGCAGCTGTTCCAGGAGCACTAATCACTAATGGCCACTAGAGATTCCAGCATCTTCTGTTCTCTACGCTTGTCGTTTACCTTCCATCCTTCTTAAGTCCTAGACTGTCCCACGGTATACAGTTACCAAGAGCTAAGACCTCAGAACAGAGAAAATACAGTGAAATATTATGTTCACAGAGGGTTTTGTCTCTTAGGGTCCCAAGGATATCTAGCCACTCCTTGTCTCATTTATATGAGGCAGGATAGTGACTAGTGTGGTCCCAATTGTTTACATAGAAAGCAGACATCTCTGAGGACACCCCTCAGAGCATAAAATCTTTTAATAAAATGGCTACTTTCTAAATCTGCTTTTGTTATAAAATTTGACCTAGCTACACAGATGGTCTTAGACTTGTGTGAAGGCCGTCAGAGAAATCGGCAGGCCAGCAGCAGCTAGTCGGTCCCCATTGCACCTGCTGCGTGTTTCGCCTCTCTCCCTTCCTCCTCCTCTCTGCACATCCTCCCTTCCTCCTTCTGCCCCATTCAGGTTATCATGACGGGCATCTTGTGATCCGCTGGTTCTGGGCCGCCGTGGAGCGCTTCAATAATGAGCAGAGACTGAGATTACTTCAGTTCGTCACAGGAACGTCAAGCGTGCCCTACGAAGGCTTTGCAGCCCTTCGAGGAAGCAATGGGCTTCGGCGTTTCTGCATAGAGAAGTGGGGGAAGATTACGTCTCTCCCCAGGTACGGGCTCCTGCCAGCCTTCAGGAAACCCACCAAGTATACTTTGTTATTAAGTTTGGATGATGATCCTTTAGGATAGAATTCCCTGCCACCTACAGTTTGTTACGAGTTACTGATGAAAGGTGCCAATGAAGAGTCTCTGGGATGTGAATTTAGACCGTATTCTTAGTTATTTTTGGACTATTGATGGTGTTTGGGCAACAATGTCATGGTCCGTGTGTGAGTTGTGGGAAGCTTTCCAATCTGTACATAGCCCAGTTTAATTTAAGGAGGAATGTCTCACCTGGTGAGGGTGGGAGGAGAGGCTGGAAGCCCAAAATAACCCTTCCAACGCCGTATCTGTACTCCTCCAGCATGTCACTTGATACTCTGTAGGATAGTTATGCATGTACGTGTCACATTTTTCCTACTATGTTTTCCTAATGTTTATTTATTCTTGAGAGAGAGAGAGAGAGACAGAGAGACAGAGAGCAAGTGGGGGAGGACAGAGAGAGAGACATGGAATCGGAAGCAGGCTGCAGGCTCCAAGCTGTCGGCACAGAGCTCAGCATGGGGCTCAAACCCACGAACCGCAAGATCATGACCTGAGCTGAAGTCAGACACTTAACCAACCGAGCCACCCAGGTGCCCCTATCCTACTGTGTTTTAAACAATGTGAGGACAAGACTATATGTATCTCAGGCCTCTAGAGAGACTTCTATATAGCAAGCTGTCAAGGAGATTATTGTGGGATAAATGCAAAAAAGGAGACACTAAAGATCCCGGCAGTTTAACAGATGAATTTCCTACACTGTGAGTTTTAATCCCTACACTTCCTGGGTCCTTCATAATCCACTCTGGGCAGCCTTTTCCTGCCCTGAAATAAAGAGCACTAAAGACATGCTTCTGTATAGGTACTACAGTAATAAATCCTACTCAACAACAAAAGAAAAGATTGATCCATATTACTTTCTTCTATGATACTTTCTAATTATAAAAGGAGATTCACATTTCATTCAGCTCTATTTCCACATGACTTCCCAGATACCATTGCTAAATCCCGATGGAAGGATTTACTGAACTATGATTTGCATCCAGATCTCCCACACCTTCTAATGTCCTGAAGACAAGTCACCTGATGCCAGTGAGCATCAGGAGGCCCAGGAAACAGAGCTCATGCCCAGCTGGTTAATAACAGCCAAAAGCCTTGGCACAATTTTCAGCCCTGGCTTCACCCACTTGCTCAGCAGCCCCTCGGTGCTCATTTGCATGGTTCTGCTGATGGCTGAACCTACTGAATTAAATCTGGCAAGAAAATAATGCTAAAAAGGCAAGATTCCCATTTGTCTAGTTTAATGATAGATTTGAAAGACAAGGTTATTTGGAAACATTCTGTTCTTATTTTGGAGAATGTGTTGAGTCACCATTTGATGATAGCCTCCGCCCCAAGGAGGGACTAAGATACAACCACCTACCTTCCCAGAGGAGCTTATAGTCTAGGAAAGAGGGCAGCCCAGTAGTAATAAGTTACAACACAAGGTGGAATCCAAGGGGCACTGAGAAGGGAAGATAAAAACAAGATGCTATGAGGATGTAGAACACAGACCTAATAATCCCAGCTGAGCTGGTAGGAGGAGATGCCACAAAGAAGCTGGTATTTAGGTGAGCATTGAGGGCCAAGGAATGGGTGGAGGGGAACTCTAGGCTGAAGCAGCAGCTTGAGCAAGGCCTGGGGGTGGGAGGTGGCCAGCATGTGTTCAGGAAGGAGTGCTGGGCCAGCGTGGAGGACAGAATGTCCTAAGTGATACTCATAAGGGATAAGGTTGAGAGAGATAGTTTGGTGAATCACAGAGAGAAGCCCCTGCTGAGGAGTCTCAGTTTTGTTCTTTAGGAAATGGAAATAGGAATTGCTTTTGTCATTTGGGGATCACAGATTGAGTCTAATTACGTATTTGCTTTGAGCAGCTTTGAATTGTGCATTAATTCTATTCACCTACACAAACAGCTTATGAGGTGGATGTTGGGCTTATCGTCAGGCTCTTCACGTCGGGGCCAAGGCATCCCTAAAAAGTCTGCTATTCCACAAACCCCAGAGAGGATTCTTTGGGGAGGCAGGGACTTCACCCTGGACCAGGAAGACCCCAAGAAGCAAAGGCTGAGATGCTCCTGGGAGGACGGTGAAAATGACCCCCTGGATAGTAACCCCTAACTAGTCTTCCTTGTGCATTTTCTGAAGATCCAAGAACCTAAAAAGTGTCACCAATGTGTGAAGAGAAAGAAGTAACTTCTGACTTCTAAGAATGGTAGTTTGGAAAGACCTGGCCAGGTGACATGGCAGGTGGCAGGAGGCCCTGAGGTGGGCGGGAGCAACATCTGCAATGAGTTGGGGCGGGGAAGGGCCCAGAGGCTGGCAGGAGAGTCAAGCAGACACAGGACGACCCAGGACTTCCCAGAGAATGTGAGCTCAATGCACACTGCCCACACTGGGAGAAGAGGTGGTCTGGAGCTGCTTTGTCTGCAGGTCTCCCCTCTACAGACAACTGGCTGCCCAGATGAGAATGCCAAATACTGATGCAACCAAACCTGAATCATAGCCCAGGCTAAATAAAACCTTTACATCAATCCAAGCCCTTGCCTCCCCAAAACTATAGGAGGGTTAGGAAAGAGGACTTTGAGAATAATGGTTTCTAGGATGTAATTTTACAGTGCCTGATAAACTTCAGTATAAGACAGGTGGGACTTGGGGCGCCTGGGTGGCGCAGTCGGTTAAGCGTCCGACTTCAGCCAGGTCACGATCTCACGGTCCGTGAGTTCGAGCCCCGCGTCGGGCTCTGGGCTGATGGCTCAGAGCCTGGAGCCTGTTCCCGATTCTGTGTCTCCCTCTCTCTCTGCCCCTCCCCCGTTCATGCTCTGTCTCTCTCTGTCCCAAAAAAAAAAAAATAAACGTTGAAAAAAAAAAAAAAATTAAAAAAAAAAAAAAAAACAGGTGGGACAGTCACTAAGGTTGAGGTCAAGGAGCTAGCATGTTAGGGCATTGAACAGGTCATCCATGTGGACTCAGAAGCTACACAGTCTGTTGAGAATGTGTTGAGAATGGGAAGGATTTAAGCAAAGTAATAGAGATTTTAATAAATGTAATTATAGCTGGAAGGTCAGAAGGTATGGAAGGTATATCTAGAGCACTGATTTGCAAACTTTTTAATCATAGGCCACAGAAAGAAATACCTTTTACATAACGTCACAACCCAGTACATGTGTATCTACTTCTGTGTGTGTGTGTGTGTGTGTGTGTGTGTGTGCATGTGCATGTCTGTCTGTCTGAAATACAAGTTCCTCAAAACAACACTTTACCCTGGGGCGCCTGAGTGGCTCAGTCGGTCAAGTGTCCGACTACGGCTCAGGTCATGATTTCATTGTTCATGAGTTCAAGCCCCACATCAGGTTCTGTGCTGACAGCTCAGAGCCTGAAGCCTGCTTCAGATTCTGTGTCTCCCTCTCTCTCTGCCTTCCTCTGCTCATTCTGTGTCTCTCCCTCTCTTTTAAAAATATATAATAAACATTTAAAAAATTAAGAAAAAAACCAATACTTTACCCTTATTACCTGCAGGTAGTACACTCTTCTAATCTATCCTATTTGATTGAAATAAAATGCCAAATAAAACCTGTAATTATAGAAAAAAATCTAAGTGGCACAAGATTCAGAGAAATAGAATTTTTTAAACGTTTGTTTCCCTTTTATTTTTATTTATTTATTTTAATTGAAGTATAGTTGCTACAAGATGTTATATTAGTTCCAGGTGTACAACATAGTGATTGGATAAGTCTGTTGGTTATGCTGTGCTCACCATGAGTGTCACTACCATCTGTCACTATACAATGCTATGACAGTGCCATTAACTATGTTCCCTGGGTTGTGCCTTTTATTCTTGTGACCTATTCATTCTGTGACTGGAACTCTGTACCTCCGACTCTCCTTCACCTATTTTGCCCAACCTCCCTCTCCACCCCACCCCTGGCAACCATCAGTTTGTTCTCTGCATTTATGAGTCTGTTTCTGCTTTTTGTTTGTTTGCTTTGTTTTGTTTTTAACATTACACATATAAGTGAAGTCATTTGGTATTTCTCTTTCTCTGTCTGATCTGTTTCACTTAGCATAATACCTTCAAGGTCCATCCGTGTTGTCACAAACAGCAAGATCTCATCCTTTGTTATAGCTGATTAAAAGGAACATAAATTTTTTATCAAAGACTCAAAAGTAATGATCTAGAATTGGTAGTGGAGAGTGAGCAAAGTGCTCATTCACATCAAAGAATGTGGCAGGATGACCATTGACCATCTCTACTCCTGGGGACTGAGACAGGATACTAAGACTTGTAGGCCACGTCCAGAAAGGGAGAGTGGGAGAGTTTCCTTACTATACAACAAGGACTGGGGAGGGAACAGAGGAGAGGCTCCAAAGAAAGAAAAGCGTGGAAGCTAGTCTGAATAGACACACCACAAGGCAGCATGGAGACGGAATAAAGGAGAGGAGGGGAACTTAAGGGTTTACATTTGGAGTGGGAACCAGGGATTCCAGAACTATGAGTCATGGGCAGATTGGCCTAAAAGTTGAAAACAGAATTCTAACAACATGCTCCACTGCAGATGTAGACTGAGCCCAAGCACAGGTGGAAGGGAAGGCCTGGTTGAGGTAGATATTGACTTACTCTATAGGGATGGCTCTCAAGAGGGATGGGAGAGATGACTTTGCCCCCCAGGGGACATTTGGCAATGTCTGGAGACATTTTTGGTTGTTGGGGAGGGGCTAGTGGCATCTAGTGTAGAGGCTAAGGATGCTGCTAAACACCTGCAATGCACAAGACAGCCCCTCATAATGGAGAATTATCAAGTTTAAAATGTCAGTCGTGCCAAGGTGAAAAACCCTGCTCTGTAGGCTATAAGTCTACAAAGGAGGCTTGAGGGAGCCATTGGGAGTTTGGAAGGGAAACTGACAGCCACTGAGAAGCCATAGAGAAGGCAAGAGGAGAGAGATGTTCAAGAAGAAAAGATATCAAAGGCTTTTAAAAAGCTTGAGGAGGTGTGGGCAGAGAATGGGCCTCTGGATTTGGGGATCAAGAGGTTCAAGTTGAAAAAGAATAGGTTTAGTAGTGCTGAGAGTGAGAACCATCTGTTATTCTCTCTCTCTCTCTCTCTCTCTCTCTCTCTCTCTCTTTTTGAGATCATAAATGGGGGAGGGATAGCGAGAGGGGGACAGAGGATCCAAAGCTGACTCTGCGCTGAAAGGCTGACAGACTGACAGCAGCGAGCCTGATGCAGGACCTGAACTCATAAATCATGAGATCGTGACTTGAGCCAAAGTTGGACACTCAACTGACTGAACCACTCAGGCACCCCTGAGAGTAAGAACCATATGTACAGGGAGGCTATGGTTGGACAGTGGAAGAAAGTGACATGAAGGGGAGACAGGACTTCTAAAATTGGCCTCACAACTAGCTGAACAACCAGCAGCAGAGAGCTGCTTTGTTTGCTTTTAGTAGTGTTGTTTGCTTTTGGCCAGACTTAAAGTGGTCTCTTCTGGGGAGGAGCATGCTATCATTGGTTACCATTTTAATCAACAACTTGGAAAAAATCAAGGAGACACTGTAGATGTTACAAAGTATCAGGGCAAATAATACAGTGATTGGCACAATCTAAATCCTGAATTATCTCAAAATGCTGGAACCCTAGATTAACAACAGAGTGAAAATTGACCTGGCATGATTGAAAAGATTCATGTGGAGTTCCAAAATATCAGTTGCACAAATGGGAGATCAGGGTGGGTGATTCATTTACCAGTGGTTTATATGAAAGAGGCTTTTGAGTACCCACAGGTGTGACACAGTTCCGGAAATTATAACTGCAGTTGTGGTTGCATTAAGAGAATCTTATGTTTAGATGATTCACATGGGAATGCAATCTGGTGCAGCCACTCTGGAAAACAGTAGGGAGTTTCCTCAAAAAACTAAAAATAGAACTACCCTATGACCCAGCAATTACACTACTAGGCATTTATCCAAGGAATACAGGTGTGCTGTTTTGAAGGGACACATGCACCCCCATGTTTATAGCAGCGCTATCAACAATAGCCAAAGTATGGAAAGAGCCCAAATGTCCATCGATGGATGGATGAATGGATAAAGAAGATGTGTTATATATATACAATGGAGTATTACTCGGTAATCAAAAAGAATGAAATCTTGCCATTTGCAACTATGTGGATGGAACTGGAGGGTATTATGCTAAGTGAGATCAGTCAGTCAGAGAAAGACAAAAATCGTAGGACTTCACTCATATGAGGACTTTAAGAGACAAAACAGATGGACATAAGGGAAGGGAAACAAAAATATAAAAACAGGGAGGGGGACAAAACAGAAGAGACTCATAAATATGGAGAACAAACTGAGGGTTGCTGGAGGGATTGTGGGAGGGGGGATGAGCTAAATGGGTAAGGGGCACTAAGGAATATACTCCTGAAATCATTGTTGCACTATATGCTAACTAATTTGGGTGTAAATTTAAACAAATAAAAAAATTAAATTAAAAAAAAATAAAGAAAACCAGAAAAAAAAGAAAGGAAAAGTTAATAAATAAATAAATAAATATTCACAGATTACAAAAGGCATTTATGTGCATTCTAACATTGGTCCTCACTACAACCCCCTGACGTACACAGAGCATATATTATTGCCCTCATTTTACAAGTGAGAAAACTGAGGCTTAGAAAGATTAACTGACTTTCCCAAGGTGATAAAGCTAGCAAGTGGCTAGGCTGTAATCAGAATAGAGGTCTTCCAACCCCTGGTTTTGTGCTTTCTCTGCCACCTACTGCACACGGGAGCACTGGGCCCAGAGCCTAGGGAGGGAATGAGCAGGTGTTCTATGCTGTCAGAACCATGCCTGGTGAACTGCAAGCATTTAAGAATACTGAATCAAGGGCACCTGGGTGGTTCAGTCGGTTAAGCGTCTGACTTCACCTCACAGCATGATCTCATGGTTCGTGGGTTCGAGCCCCACATTGGGCTCTGCACTGAATGGCTCAGAGGCTGGAGCCTGCTTCAGATTCTGTCTCACCCTTTCTCTCTGCCTCTCCCCTGCTCGTGCTCTGTCTCTCTCTCTGTCTCTCTCTCAAAAATAAATAAACATTAAAAAAAAGAAGAAGAATGCTGAATCAAACCATGATTTGATTGTGTTCATTCATTCTCAATTACAAACTACAGTCTACTTAAGAGAATTAACCAAAGCTGGTGATAAATGCAGTAAAAGCAACTTGAAGAAACTGGGTAGCCATGCTAGGTCTTGAAGAGGTGCCATTTGCTAATGCTTTCAGATTATTCCCAGAAATTATCTTCTACACAATTCATTTGGTTCCAGCTATTTTGCAAATATGGGATTTTTGACATAACATTTCCACTCATGAGTGCCAGTTAAAATGGCCAGAGGAAGAAAACCAAGGCAATGATGGCTGCTCATACCTTGCTCCTAACTAGTTCAGCTAGTTTCAGAAGCATACTTGGGATTTTCCCACCCTGCTTAACTTGGTTAGCCAGAAACCAGAGCATGTCTTTGTTTTAATCTTTCTAAACATAGAGAAGGGTCGATGTAATTGTCATCCTACATTGAGTGCTCTTCCACTTTTACTCAAATGAGTTTAGGTAAGATATTTTAATTATTCTCTTGTGAGGTCAACAGAGGCCTGTTTGAATCTTCAATCATAATCTGAGACTCTGCTAATCTTGGTCTATTTTTATGCTTCTTCCCAGGTAAATCCTTAAGACCTAAGGCCAGATACACTCCTATCCTGTGCCCACCCTTGGAGCTTGTGGGGGCACAAGGAGTTCAGGGGTTAGTTTTCCAAGAACAATGAGGGAGCTATGGCCAGGAGAAGGAGGAATGGATGCTTAGAGGCAAAAACATCAGCATCCTCCCACTATTCTTCCCGTGCAGGAGAACCCACCTTCCCTCTTCCCTCTTCCCTCTTCCCTCTTCCCTCTTCCCACCTCCCCATCACCCAAATAATCTCTCTCATACCCTGAGCACTGCATCAGCCTGATCAGGAACTCTGAAAACAAAGGTATAAACAATACACAACTTCCCTAGGGATCTTGTAATTAAAAGAAGAATTCAGTATCCCAAGTGAAATTCAAATGAAGGGGAATGGTCTCTTTGCTTAGAGTTTTGTTTAGTCTTATTGTGTATATGTTTGTTTTGTGATGTTTTATCTTCTTCTCTTTTATTGTTATTTTATTTTAGTTTAGTTTAGATTAGTTTAGTTTAGTTTATTTCGTTCCATTTTCATGTGCCCTTCTTCTGTGCTGGTTGGCTTCTCAAGACACCATTGCAACACACCTTTTAGGAAGCAAAAGACATTAAATTGACCTTGAGCTGCACCCATCCATCTTTCTCCCTACTTTGGTATAGACCTTGGCCTCAACCAACAATTCCATAAAAACAAAGCACATCTGACAGGAAGAAATTAGTCAGGTTATTTGAAGTTCCACGAGGGGAAACTGTCCTGGGCCTCTCAGGCTCACCACTGAGCCCTATGTAGGCAATACGGGGTCTGGTCCTGGTCCGTGCATTAGTGCAAGGCAGGGAAAGCCATTCGTTATCTAGACCAGATACTGGTGTGCGTGGGCCCATAGGATGAATGAAGGATATGACAAATAAGGCAGAACTCAGGGCACAGGGATGCTCCAGGCAACCAGGGAAGACTATTCCAAAAGCTCAGTTGTTCTTGGAAGTGACGCACTCTGATGTCAGGCTAGCTGTGTCCCCCTGAAACAGAAGAGTCACACTGTCTCCAGGGCACACCTGACTTGATAGAGCACTGCATGCGGTGGCATCTCTACATCAATACACATGGTTTACTGTGGCCCAGAAATCAGAGCTAGACAAGGAGACTTGGGAATATGATCCTGTAGTATTAATGACGTTTCTGCCTCCTTCACTGATCACATCCAATTCATATTTCAACTGCAGAATAAAACTGATATTGTCGATTGATGAGTGTGGTTTGCTTGTAAATGTTTCTAGTTATTCTACTCCCTCAACTAGTTTATTCATGCCTAGAAGGCCATCGTTTTTAGTTGCAATCTTATATGGTGGTCCAAAACCTGGTTGTGCTCATTTTTTATTCCCTTTTGCTTCATACCTTCAGATTGATCACAGATACATACAGATACATACAGACCAGTTGTACCTTGAAACAAACACCTTCACCAATCTTTTCTCCCCATTCAGGGCACACACATGCTTCAACCGACTGGATCTTCCACCTTATCCCTCATACTCCATGTTATATGAAAAGCTGCTAACAGCAGTAGAAGAAACCAGCACCTTTGGACTTGAATGAGGAAATGGAAACTCACCTGACATTTTCCTGGCAATCACATCACCCTTTCTGGGATCATCCCCTTGCCCTTTCCCTGAATCAACTCTCCTTTGATTTTGGTATTCCATGATTTTTATTTTCAAACCAAATCAGGATTGACAAAAGCTGTGCATGAAGAACTGCCTTCTTCTGAGATCCTACCTTCAGGCTTATCTCCTCTACTCTCAATGAACTGCTAGCCTGTATGCAATATTAAACAACAGCTGTCTCAAGGTCTGTGTGTATCTCCACATACCTCCATTACTAACAATGAAATATGAATGCAAGTTATGCTACACTTGACCAAATGGTAATAAAAGTTTACTTCCATTTATATAATTTTAGGGAAATTTGAGCATTAAGCATTCCGAGCTTTTTTATGCCCATGTCTTCTGAGCAGAGCCACCATTTTTTATAATTTCTAACGAGCAACTCCAGGTCTAGGAGTCAATCAACATTTTCTTTTGCTCCCACTCTACTTTTCCCTGTGCACACTATCCATCCAGAAACAGCAGTGACAAAGCTGCAGTTTTTATACATTCAACTCATGATTCATATGTGGCATCAGTCCCATTAGCTGGAACGACCTAGGCATATGGTGCAAATATTACACTTTCCAACAAAAAACAAAAGCAAGAAAAACGCCTCCTGCTGATGCAATGTGGTGCATCTCAATGGTTGTGGGGATTGTGGCTCAACCTGAGTTTAGAGAAGTCTAGGAGGGGTGCACCCCTCATGAGCACTTACCACACAAGAAGCAGAAAACTTGTGCACACGAAGGAATCTCATTATGTAGCATAAAGGACGAGGCTTCTCCCCACATTGTGTTGTGTGGAATGTGATGGTGCAAAGAGGAGAGAGGGAAGAAGGCCATGTTAGGTTGGTTTGAATACCTGAGTTCTGTACTGTTTTGTTCTGTTTTGCTTTGTTCGGTCTAGCTACAGTTCTCCTTCACAAAGGAAAAAAATGTATAGATAATCTCACGACTTTGTTAAAGCCAGGTAATTATTGCTTGGCAAACAAACTTTGTTTTAACTTTGATACTGTTTTTTTCATGCTCTTTTCTTTTTTTTCTTTTCTTTATGATGGTGTTCAAATTCCTTCACATCTGATTGTCCCATGGGGACCACACTAAACAAGAAGCTGCAGAGAGTGATGGTGCTTGTTCGGGGTCAAGGGCAATATAATACTCCTTCTTCATCCATAGCAATCCTCCTGGAGCAGACACCTAACACCCCCAGAGGCACATTGATTTATCAGAATAGAGATCCAGTTTCTTTTAGCACTCAGTAAAGAGGTATCTCAGAAAACTTAGTGTTTTCAAGAAAACAGTTGCAGGCTCCAAAGACAGCCTAACCTCTTGATTCCATTTGGAATAAGTGCAAACATAATGGTGAATCTCTATTTTTCTAAACTTGTTATCCATGTTGTCTGAAATATGTCGTGAGTGAAAGTGTTTTTCTTCACTGGGAAAAGAAGAGCTAAAGGGGCCTCACTGTTGAAACGTCACATCGTTTGTTTCCAATATACTAAACAAGGGATAAATGTGAGACATTTAAGACAAAGTCAGTTTCACAGGAAGCCATGCCTCCTGCTCCTTGTATGGGTTTGTGTACAGGCAGCACATTGTATTTCCTGCCCTCCAAAATGAAACTTCTTTTAGTAGGAATTATTTATAATGTCCAGCACACCTTGCTGCTGTGTATCTATTGTCAATCAGGAAGTAATACGTTCAGAAATTTAGCTTCTATTATTGTCTAAAAGAGTATTTGCCAAGGTAAGATGGAATGTGCAAGTTACATAATATAAATTTGAGGGATCTGTAAAATTCAGTACATATTTCAGTGTCTGAAAAGTTATGAATTCCATTGAAGCTGTTATTTATAAAATCAGAGCATAAGAATAATACAAATCATTTCACCATTTTAACTCTTTGAACATCATATCTAGTATAGGGAGCATCTTTCATTTTTAGAACTTGGTGTTATACATGTGTAAACACTCATTAATTCAAGCACTCCATTCTCTTTTTAGTATTTCTCTTATTTGTTAGGCATTGGCAAGGGAGGAAGATGTTCAAAAGATGGAACCTGCTCGTGAGGAGCTTTACATTTACACAAATATCTAATTAACATATTAATTAGATTACTTGATGTCTATTCCACCCATACACAGAAGGAACAAGGTATCCTAGAAAATATATAGAGATAGATATCTCGGGCATAAATGGATTTTCAACTAACTTTTCCTTCTTCCTGTTTCTCCTCCCTCCTGCCCTGGTGCCATGGCTCTAAATGTGTCCCACAAAGCATTCATTACAAGATCAGTATTTGATAAAAGTATAAAATTCCAAAAAGAAATACTGATGTCAAAGTCAGCTGAAAGGAAGCAAATCTTGCTTGACAGGGTCCCAGATTGTATGACAGTCTTGCACAGAATCGTAAATAAAGGGAAGAGGAGAACAGACAGCTGTTATGGAATGATTCTATGATTTCCCCATGTCCCAAGTCATGTTTCTTTAGTTATTATTCCCTAACATATGAAGCTGGAATACATGAAAATTATGTATAATTTTTCATTACATGTATAATTATGCTATTAATTCCATCAGCTGGAGGTGTAAACTTCCCCCAATCATGTGACTCAATGGGCAAGGCAGATCTGTTTGTTACCACTTCTAATTTTTTTTTTTTTACTAAAAATATGAATTTTCTCCATGGAGACATTTTATATTAATCACTTATAAACCACAATTCTCCTAAAACAAAACGTTTTAGAGTTAGTTTGGTAAGAGTGTATTACCCTTAACTAGAGGATAAATAAGAACAATAAGCAAGAGAAAATTTATCTTTCAAGTAGAAAAATGCTTTTAAAATGCTATGAAGTGTCATAATAATTTTATGGATATGACATTTTATTCCATCACATGAAAATGATACTCCTAAAATTAGAAATTGCCTCTTCAGGGTAGGAGTTCTCTGTAACTTCCTATGTAGAGAGAAGTTGGCAGTGGTTGTGAGAACTTTTCCTTCCCATCACCGCTGTAGCACAGTTTCTTGCGGGCCATGAGAAAATTAAGAAAAAGAGATCTGGGATTCTTTGGCAGGCTTCTAAATCTTTTTCTCTTTTAATCCATGACCACATGTCCCTTCATGGTAAGTATATTTGTGTGGCAAGTCAATAAGCCAGACTTTCCAGAACAGTTTTAATGTTACATCTATGGCATTGTCAGTCCATGTGTCAAACTGTGTGTCCAAAATTTGGGTTCAAAAAATTTCTAAGTTGCCACAAATGATTTCCCAGTCAAGATGAAACACTTTCAAATGAAAGTAGTTAGAACTTTACATAACAAATGTGGTGCTTTATTATTATTATTATTATGTACTTCAGTGTTCATTATTAAATCTACTGCAATACTATATCATAAAAATCTGGGATGGATGTTCTAGCCATCATGAGGTCCAAAAGAGAAAGTGTTATTTTCCTGTTAGTGACATGTAGTCCCTTTGTTTTAGTAGAAAAAAAAGGTGCCTAGAGGTAGTATATAGAGTAAATATTGTTCCATTAGCCTACTTCCTGCAGCTTCCAATTTATCTAAGGAAATGTCTATAACAATTTTGTTAAAAGTCTTTGTTCTAGTCAATAGCAGGAGAAGTCCACATTACTGGGCTGATTTTGCTTACATCAGCAAGAGAAATGTCACGTGATACTCAGGCAGAGCTTTCTCTTCCATCATACCACCTTCAAGGAATGTCAATAAACTCACTTTGGTATGGCATTGTGTGTGTTCCTTCTTCCAAACAAAAGCCAAGATAATGCATAACAATTTGTATTATGCCTATGTTCTCATTGGATATAAGCAATAAAACAACATGGAAGGCTACCAGCGCTATGAAGAACAATCCCTGGAAAAATTATTTATCGAAAAAGCATAGTCTGTGTTCAAAAACCCATGAATAAAGGAACGGCTTTTGTAACAAGTTCCTTGTGTAAGCATATTAGAACTGCACACAAGCCACGTGGGCTTCCTTTGTGAGTGTCCTTTATGTTGAACCACGCATACACTGGCTTATTGAATTACTACATGTTGAGATGCTTCGCAAAGACTTCAGGACACAGCCTAATACCAAGTGTGACCCTAGGAAAAGGTTTAGCACCAGGCAAAAATGTTGTGTCCAATGACACATATCATTACTCCCAATATTGCAGTGGTATTACTTCCTTTCCGACTTCTAAAAGACAAGCCATGTGGCTGTCACTGAGCAGTCAGAAGCTGATTTATTCTTTGAGGGGGAAAAAAAAAAAAAAACATTAGAAAGTGCAGATATGGGGCACCTGGGTGGCTCAGTCAGTTAAGTGTTCGACTTCAGCTCAGGTCATGATTTCACGGTTCGTGGGTTCGAGCCCTGCATTGGGCTCTGTGCTCACAGCCTGGAGCCTGCTTCAGATTCTGTGTCTCCCTCTGTCTCTTCTCCTCCCCTCTCTCTCTCTCTCTCTCTCTCAAATAAATATTTTTTTAATTTAAAAAAAAGAGTGCAGGTAGGACTGAGAAAGGGAAAAATCTAAAGTCTCAATATTTCATTTCATGCACATGCTGGGTTTACTTTCATTCATTCTAACTGAAAATGATTTTTCTCTTAAGGCATAAGAAAAAAATTACCCTAAACCATAATTTATAGACAGTAAATGATATTATTTTATATTTTAATCTGATAATTATTCTGAGATCAAGATTAGATTTCAGATCTGATTTCTATGGCCATGTTTTTCCAATATGCTATGCTGTAAAAAAAAAAACAAAAAACAAAAACAAAAAAAACACATATAGTTTATATTCCAGATGAAGTTTAAGTATGTTTATAGAGGCTGGTTCTCTAACAGAATAAACGAAGAGAGTTATGGAAGGTCAAGCTAACCTTTATCACTGCTGCAGGAATCATCACATTTTTAGCTGGAGAGAGACACTTAGACACTTTTGCCTGAAGAGTTTCATCTTGGAGATAAAGAACCTGAGACCAGGAGAGATGATTTGCTCAGGGCCAGAAGCATTATGTTGAGGGTTAAAGGTATGCCCTCAAAATATCCTTTGGGGTCCTGAGCTCCTAGACCTGGCAGAACCATTAAGAAATTGACCAGAAAGGGGGCACCTTGGTGGCTTAGTCGGTTGAGCGCCGACTCGAATTCAGCTCAGATCATGATCCCAGGGTCGTGGGATCGAGCCCCTTGTCAGTCTTGGTGTGGAGTCTGCTTAAGATTCTCTCTCTCTCTCTCTCTCTCTCTCTCTCTCTGCCCCTCTTCCCCACTGGTGCTCCCTCTCTCAAGAGAAAAGAAAAGAAAAGAAAAGAAAAGAAAAGAAAAGAAAAGAAAAGAAAAGAAAAGAAAGAAAAAAAGAAAGAAAAATAAATTTGCCAGGAAGGTGGGAGAGATGAAAGCTGAAATCTATCTGGCATACCATAAGGAATGCCAGGAATCAATATGTACTCACCAGAGAAGGATGCAGGCTGCCTATAGCTATAGCCCCTCTGAATGAGTTTGCTGGGGTGGCTACAACAAAGGACCACAAACTGGGTAGCTTAAACAAGGGTAGAAGTCCAAGATCAAGGTGATGGTGGGATTGATTCCCTCTGAGAAAATATGTTTCATCCCTCTCTCCTAGCTTCCAGGAATTTGCTGGCAATATTTGTCCTTCCTTGGCTTGGAGACCTCAGCCTTCATCTTCATGTGACATTCGCTGTGTGTGTATCCAAATCTCTTCTTTTTATAAGGACAGCAGTCATATTGGATTAGGGCCTGTCCTATGACCTCATTTTAACCTGATTACCTCTGTAAAGACCCTAATTTCAAATAAGGTCACATTCTGAGGTGCTCATATTTTCTATGGGGGACACAATCCAGTCCATACTATCCTTTTTCCTGCCACATTAATAGCTGTCATCAGCCCCAACAGTAATTGTAATAATAATAAAAGCTAACATACTTACAACAACACTATTCACTAGGCTCTCTAATTGCTCTAATACTAATCACAGAAGGAATAAAAAACATTGCCTATAAGTTTACTGCTTTTTAAAATAGTTTAATGTAGTAAATCAATAATTAATATTGTGGTGTCAGTTTAATCACTGGATTAATGAAGATGACTGTGATCACAATAAATTTTTTCACTACTTAAGAAAAACCTAATTTGTGGTTTTCATGTATCACCCTATGAAATAACTTACAACCCTACCTTAAGCTGAAAAAAACCCTGAAAAATAGAGAAGTTAATTCATTTGTCCAAAATAAATGGTATAGGCAAGATTGAACGAGAAAGCCAGGCTCCAGAGCCCGAACACTCAAGCACCACCCCACACTACCTTCCTTGAATACTTATTACATGCTGTGCCCTGTGCTAGGTACGGGGGAAATAGCAGTCTTTGCCCTCAGTGAGTTCTGGTCTAGCAATATGCAGTGCATTCTTCTGCTTCATGTGAGATTTGGCCCTTGTTTTTGATATGAATAGTCCCTCGCACCCAACCCTACCCCAACTCCTGAGTAAGATATGATGTCATTAAAAAAATAATAATAAATGAGCAAAATGCTATGGGGAAAAGAAAACAGGAGCCATTGGCTCCACCGGAGAGGAAAGGCAGACAGGAATGAAATAGTAAACAGAGAAAGGATTAGAAGTGACTGAATCAGCCTAAGCACCTTCATATCTTAAACAGCTGGGGGATTACAGCTACAAAGAGATTTATTTTAATGTCTGGAACCTCTGAGTGAGTTAGTGTCAAAACTTGTTGAGATTAATCATCTTATGTGTGCCCTAGAATTTGTATTTCTTTCCATTTTATTCCAAAAAGTACGTCACATAGTTTTCTTTTTCCTCTATAATTACGTAATCCTTATGACTTTTTTAAATGTAATAAAAATTGGATCATGATTTTTATCACATCCAGACTTTTATATTTGTCCTTTATAAAAAGAGCTACTCTTCTTTTAAGCTTATTATTTTAGCAGGAAAAAATAAATGACAATAGAGAATGTCTCTTTTCTAAAATTGTGATAGATCGCATAAAATGGCCTCAATTCTTCATCCCTCTCTATAACCATACCCTTTACCTGTAACTGTGCAGTCACCTCCTACTGGGAGTCAAGTACAGAGGCATGTAAATTACTTGCGCAATTGAGCTTGACCTCTCTCCTGATGCTCTACTGTCATGGGGAGTACATGTGTGGTATAAGAGGAGGATAAACACATGGGGAACGCTGCTGAGACCAGGCTAAATCAATCAACAGCCAGTTGACCCCCAGGTATTTGAGTAAATGCAGCCAAGATTATGAAAGCCACCTAAGCCAAATTGCAGCTGACCCCAGAAACATGAAATGAAAGTTTATGGTTGTATGTCAGTGGTATTTTGTGATTGTTACACATCATTTTTGTGGAAGTAGATAATGGATTCAAAGACCAGGAGGCATCTTTTCCTCTCTGGGGTAACTTTTGAAACCAAGCACTGGAAGTTGAGTTTAATGTTATAAATGCATCCACACTAGGCACGGTAGCCACTATTTAATTTAAATTAATAATGATACTGAAGAGAGAAGACAATTGACATTTTTATATGAGCTCATCAACAAAAATATTAGAAAATAATATTTTCTAGGAACTCCACTGCCCAGAAAGAGAATCCACAGATAGAAGGAACAGGAGGAATTTGAAATACATTGCAATCTAAAAGAGGCATAAAATAAGTACTTTGAAATGTTCAAATGGACAAGGAAGTAATAAAATACATAAATCAGAAACAGAAGATTATAAACCTAGAAAGGCAGGCTTGACAAGGACAACAGTGTGCTTCTTTCCTTTTTATTTTTTTTTCTTTTTTCTTTTTTTGGTCTGGAACAAGCCACTTGAATTCTTTAAGTATTTAACTTGTATGAAAATGTATATAACAGCTCACAACACTTGGAAGATGTAGCTTCTAAAATAAGTGAATCTGTATTTTTCATATGGATGTGTTTATAAAATGTAATTTTATCAGAATTGCATGGTAAAAACAAATATTCCTCAGTTGGCTTTTATTTTATAAATTCAACTATCAGGTTGAGGTAAGAACATACAAATGCTGAACTTCTACCCTTAGAGTGCTGACCTTCAACTTTCAAAAAGTAGATGTGTAGCTTAATAAATGTTATTTAAATTTCATTTTGTTACAGGAAATACAATTTGCTTCATTGGCATAGCAACACACATATACATAAATATGACTTGATTTGTTAATTTTTGTTATTAATTTGTTTAATTTGTGTAATTTATAAATCAAAATTCCTTGAATTTGTAGTTCACTAAGCTTCATATATTTTGAGACTATGTATTACATGTATATAAGTTAATGATTGTTATGTCTTGTTTATTTTGCAAATATGTAATGACCTTCTTAGTCCCCATCAATATTCACCTAAAATTGTATTATCTTGCTTATTAAGAGTTATTAAGGGTTCTATGGATATCTATGTTCACTTATTGTGTAAATACCCATAAGATCAACAAACGGAGAACATGCATTCTTCCCAAGCACAAGAAATATTAAAAAAAAAGTAGCCCCACATTCTCTGACCACAATACAATATAATTAAAACCAAACTTAAAAAAAAAAATGTTTACCACAGGATAGTAACAAAGCATGAAGCATCCCTAACTCGTGGAAACAGCTAAAACATCTCTTACACTTACACGTTCAACTGGTCAATGAACATCTCTATTCAGTGGGCTAATAAACATATCATATTTGATTAGTCAGGGTTTTGATCAGGAAAGTATAGTTACTCCGAATGATTCAGAATAAGGAATTTATTATAAAAATAGACCTTACATAGTTGTGGGAGCTGGTGAATAAATCTGTGGAAGCTTTGCAGCTGCTGGTTGGCCTGAATCAGGAAGAAAAGTCAGACATAAAGCAGGGGTGAACTAGAACAAAGAACTAAGATAAACTGAAACCCATGAGAACAAACTAGAAGCCTCTTCAGGTTGGTGACCTGCCAAAAGTGATGGTTCTTTTCGTCATGGAGCTGCACATATTCCTGACTCAAGACTCAGAGAAACTGCAGAGAAACTCGGAGAAACCCTTCATTGAATCCACCAACAATTCCTGTTGAGCCTAGCTTGACAGAATTCCACTGCTTTTCATCAATCCCACTGCCACATCCCTGGTCTGAGCCGTAGTAATTTCTCATCTGTATGATTGTCATAGCCTCCTAGCCAGCCTTCCCACATCCAGTTCACAATGCTACAGCCTATCCTCCACACTGTAGCCAAATAATCATTATAAAACATGTGTTAAATCATGTCATTCTTCACTTTAAGCCCTCCAATGATTTTCCATCAGTTTATAAATCCCTACACGATCTGCTGCTACCTCTCTTATCTCTTACCTCACTCTCCTAGCCACACCCCCCAAACACGTTTTTCACCTGAAAGCATTTGCAGTCATGATTTGCTCTGCCTGAGATGCTTTTCTGCATGTCTGCAAGATTCTCTTCCTGTCTTTATTTAGGTCTCTGCCTATTTGTCACCTTCTCACAGAGATGTTTCCTGGCCAGTGTATCTGAAGTACTGCCTCCAGTCCCTCCCTATGTCCTATTCTTGCTTCATATTTTTCCCTATTCCTGCTTACTTATTTGTACCTGACACTGTGTTATACAGTTGACCCTTGAACCACACTGAGCTTAAGATGCTGACTCCCCACGCAGTTGAAAATCCAACTTTTGACCCCCCAAAACTTAACTACTAATAGCCTACTATAGACCAAAAGCCTTACCAATTATATAAACAGTCTATTGACACAAATTTTGTATGTTATGTGTACTCTTACAATAAAGCAAACTAGAGAAAAGAAAATGTTTTTCAGAAAATCATAAAATACAAGTATAGCACCATACTGCATTTATTGAAAAAAAGTCGCATATAAGTGGACCCACACAGTTCAAACCCATGTCGTTCAAGGGTCACCTGTATATCAGGTTTTTTTTATTGTATCACCTCCATAATAATGTAAACTCCAGGAAAGCAGGGATATTTTTTTGCTTTACCCTTACAGTACCAAGAGCAGTTCCTGGATGAGTAAATATTCACTGGATATTTCTTTTTTTTGTTTGTTTGTTTTTTTGTTTTTTTGTTTTTTAACGTTTATTTATTTTTGAGACAGAGAGAGACAGAGCATGAACGGGGGAGGGGCAGAGAGAGAGGGAGACACAGAACTGGAAGCAGGCTCCAGGCTCTGAGCCATCAGCCCAGAGCCCGACGCAGGGCTCGAACTCACGGTCCGTGAGATCCTGACCTGAGCTGAAGTCGGACGCTCAACTGACTGAGCCACCCAGGCGCCCCCACTGGATATTTCTTAAATAAATTAATGAATTAATTTTCTACAGAGTATCAAAAACTAATGAGGCTTCCAGTTTCCAGTTCTGCATGTAAGGTGCTTATAAACTGCCACTCTGTCCTAGCAACACATAAAAACCTGAACAGACTCAAAAATCAACTCTCCCTGGATCCATAACAGAGGGAGAGACACAGAGAAAGCTAAGCAAAGATTCTTGAGCAGAAATTGCTGCAGGAACCTTTGCCAAAGTAGGAAACCCTGAACTGTAATTGACAAATTGCTGGAAGTTCAATGTGGACAAATCTGAGAGTCAAAAACTCCAGTCACAGGGAAGCCTCCATAATATTATGAGAGCTACTTTCAGATATTTAACAGGTCCCCACAGTAGATATCAGAGAATAATCTCATCAAGCTTCTGGCGGGGAGAGGGCAAATGGAACCATTCTGAAACATCCAAGAGCACTTTGCGTGCTTTGGTTTGTTTGTTTGTTTTTAGTTTATTTATTTTGAGAGAGAGAGAGCAAGAACGTGTGCATGCGTGAGCATGCACGCGCGCAGACACACACACACACACACACACACATACACACACATGTGAGAGAGAAGGAGAGAATCCCAAGCAGGCTCCACACTGTCAGTGCAGAGCTTGATGCAGGGCTCAATCTCACAAATCATGAGCTCATCGACCTGAGCCAAGATCAAGAGTTGTACACTTAACTGAGCCATCCAGGTGTCCCTAGAGCACTTTGTTCTTGTCAAGGCCTGTCCTCATAGGAAACTAGTTAATCAGATCTTAACCTGCTGGGGTGTTATTAGAGTGTAATTGACTTCAGGGAAAGGAAATACCACAGACTCCAGGCCAGTCTAGAATTCCACTTGGGAGAAGAGAAAATACCCAACTCCATACTTTCCCAGCTAAGAAAGAGAAGCAAACTGACTTAGAAACATTTGTGAAACTCACAGTCCAGAGGCACAGGCTCACTGAAAGACTGAGCCCTAATCATGGATTATAGAACACTTCCCTCCCCAACATCACACCACCACATTACTAAAGGCCTATGTACAGCAATTTCTTTAATGCAGTACCTCATGTTTGACTATCAAGAAAAATTATGCCTATCAAAAGACCAAAATGGAAGACACATTTTGAAGGGAAAGAGCAAGCAAACATCAGAACCAGAAATGCCAGGGATGCTGGAATTACTAGACTGGGAAGCAACCACGACCAATATGCTACGGGTCTAACGGATAGACAACATGCAAAAACAGATGGGAAATGTAAGCAGAGAGATGGAAATACTAAGGCAGAGCCAAAAAGAAATGCTAGCCAAAAAGAATCAAACACAGTGCAACAGAGCTGAAGAATGCCTTTTATGGGCTTATTAGTAGACTGGACACAGATGGGGAAATAACCTCTAGAATTGAGGATATCTCAGTTGTAACCTCAAGACTGAAAAGCAAAGAAAACAAAGACTGGGAAAAAAAACCAGTAGAGCAGACTATGAAAGCATTATGGGACAATTACAAAAGGTGTGGGTCCACGGTCAGGTCTGTGGTTGGCAGGAATGTTAGCAGGAGCACGAAACAAGTGTAACTTCTGCCAGGTCCCTAAAGCATTCTCATTTTGGATTCCTGGGCTGGTCCCTGCATATGCAGGACTGTCTCTGGACTGCAACAGAACAGGTCTGGAGTAAGGTCATAGGACTGCTTCAAGGAGCACAGACGGATCTGAAGCTGGTGGACCTGTTTAGCAGAGATGCCCAAGGGCTTGTCTACTGCTGGGTCCCTGAGCAGGTTCCTGGGCAGGTATAACTGCCTCAAGATCCTCTGGAGTGGAGCTAGAGTTGGGTCACATGACTACTTCAGGGACTGTAGTTGGGTCTGAGGTCAACATGCCCTATTACTAGGGGCATGGACAGGCATGGTTCCTGCACCCCCTGGCAGGAGGGGCTGGTAGCAGAACCAAGAACAAGCAGAGACTGAGCCAAGTCCACAGAGGGACAAGGTGGCTTCTTCTTCTTCTTCTTCTTCTTCTTCTTCTTCTTCTTCTTCTTCTTTAGTTCATTTATTTATTTTGACTGAGAGAGTGAGAGAAAGCAGGGCAGGGGCAGAAAGAGAGAGAATCCCAAGCAGGTTCTGCACTGTCAGTGCCGAGCTTGATGAGGGACTCAGTCTCCTGAACCATGAGATCATGACCTGAGCCCAAGTCAAGAGTCAGATGCTCACGAACTGAGCCACCCAGGACAGGGCTGCTTCCGTTCCACAGCTGAGATGATAGTCAACAGGCCTGCCAATGGTGCATGAGCCCGCTTTCTCAAAGTGGCTGTCCTCAGTCTTGGGTTCCACTGAAGTGTTACAACCTCCTCCCCAGATCCCAAAATTCTTACAGTCACTTTTGTCTGTGGGTAGCTATCAAATATTTGCTTCTGTGGGAGATGTGATTTGGGAACCTGTAATTCTACCATCTTGCTGATGTCATCAATACCAATTGTCTTGATTACTGTAGCTTTGTGCTAAGTCTTGAATTTGGGTTATGTCAGTCCTCTGGCTTTGTTCTTTCCCTTCAACATTGTGTTGGATATTCCAGGTCTTTTCCCTCTCCATATGAATTTTAGAATCAATATCTACAAAATAATCCAGTGGGATTTTTATTGAGATTATGTTTAATCTACAGACCAAGATGCTGTTATTTTGAGGCCACAAGAAAGTACCTGAAGCAAAGTCTTAAAAAAACAGTGCCTAGAATACATTTAGTCAAGGGATTTAATAAATTTCATTTCTGAATAGTCTTATCTTTTTAAAAATTCCTTTAATGTTTATTTATTGTTGAGAGAAAAAGACAGCATGTGTGGGGAAGGGGCAGAGAGAGAGGGAGACGCAGAATCTGAAGCAGGCTCCAGGCTCTGAGCGGTCAGCACAGAGCCCAACATGGGGCTCAAACTCACGAACTGCGAGATCATGACCTGAGCCAAAGTCGGACCCTTAGCTGACTGAGTCACCCAGGTGCCCCTCAACCACCTTATCTTGCATAGGAGACAGAATTTAGGAATTAAAACATTCCTAAACATTCCTGCATCAGGTCAGTAAAGTCCAGTACAAAACAATTACGTCTGTGTCTGCAGTCTTCATAGAACATAAGAAGGCTGACCTTTACTGTCCTTTCATTTCCTGGGAGATATCATCAGAAAGGATTTTGTAAGTAAATGTACTAATCTTCTTTCTTAATGTTGTGCCTTCAGATATCGAGCTGTAAATAGTAGAAACTAAGTCATGGGGGGGGTATTTTTTTTAAGTGTTTATTTTAATTCCAGGTAATTAACATACAGTGTTACATTAGTTTCAGGAATACAGTATAGTGATTCAACACTTCCATACCACACCCAGTACTCCTCATGACACGTGCACTCCTTAATCTTCATCATCTGTTTAACCCAACCCCTGCCCCTCTCCCCTCTGGTAACCATCAATTTGTTCTCTATAGATAAGAGTCTGTTTCTTGATTTGTCTCTCTTGTAGAGTCATTTTTATGGTTGATTTTATTTCTCTTTTATTTTTCAGAATTCATGAGGGTATTTCTTCCTCATCCTCTTCATGAGTATTTATTTATTTAATATAATTTATTGTCAAATTGATTTCCATACAACACCCAGTGCTCATCCCAACAAGTGCCCTTTTCAACGTCCATCTCTCCATGAGTATTTAAATAGGATTTAGGAGAGGGATTCTAGGCACCTAAGCTGCCGCTGTTTAGGCGGTCTTGATGATGCCCTCTGCCTCTTGCTCAAAGATTTACATAAATCTGTTATGTATTTTATGTAATAATAACCCCCAAACTCCAAACATTATAGCCAATAAAATACCAGTTATATTATGTTCTCAACCATTCTGAAGTGGATCCACATTTTCTCTCATAAGCTGACATGCTCTCATTTTAATATTTGCATTGTAAAACACTGAACTGCGGGGCGCCTGGGTGGCGCAGTTGGTTGAGCGTCCAACTTCAGCCAGGTCGCGATCTCGCGGTCCGTGAGTTCGAGCCCCGCGTCAGGCTCTGGGCTGATGGCTCGGAGCCTGGAGCCTGTTTCCGATTCTGTGTCTCCCCTTCTCTCTGCCCCTCCCCGTTCATGCTCTGTCTCTCTCTGTCCCAAAATAAATAAAAAACGTTGAAAAAAAATTAAAAAAAAAAACAAAACACTGAACTGCAAGAATTTCATTCAACTTATGAAAATATTTCTTATACTTTTCATTATCTCTTCTACATGAATTAAGATATTTAATTTTCTGGGGCACCTGGGTGGCTCAGTCAGTTGAGCGCTGACTTCGGCTCAGGTCATGATCTCATGGTTCGTGGGTTCCAGCCCCCCATTGGGCTCTGTGCTGACAGCTCGGAGCCTGGAGCCTGCTTCTGATTCAGTGTCTCCCTCTCCCTCTGCCCTTCCCCCACCCATACTCTCTCTCTCTCTCTCTCTCTCTTTCTCTCTCTCTCTCTCTGGCTCTCTCTCTCCCTCTCTCTGTCTCTTAAAAATAAAATTTAAAAAAACATTAAAAAAAGATATTTAATTTTCTTAGCCAATAAACACTTCAAAGTTATATAGAAAGTTGTAATCTAGGAATTGAGTTGCACATTTATCAACGTATCAAAGAGTATTAGCTGATCATTTCACTGGATTCCACAACATTCATCAAACAGCTATTGTATTACATGGTATAGCGGCTTCATTTATGTTCTCTCACATTCCTGTGCTATCAAGCCTGAATCCTCAATATTTGTGAATTTTTCTTTAGTTTCACAACAAATCTCCTCACAGGATTTATCATATATAACTCTGATAGAACAATTGTCATTCTCTCAAATGTCATCTTGGCTTAGAAATGCTAAATGGCAAAGAAAATGAAAAAAGAGATGGCCATCATGAGCCACTCCTTTCTAAACAGAATTCTGAGAAATAGTCACTGACAGATTAGAGCCCAGTCTTACATTTGACCTAAATGCTAATTTTGGCACCAAAATGAGAAGTACAAATCAATCTTTTTTCTTTGACAGCAGATATCAAAGGAAATTATGTTTTTCCGTTGAACTGCCGGTCTCACAGGCATACTTATCCTCAAGGAGCTTAGATCTGTAACTTGCACATCATTTCCCAGAACAGTGCTCTGATATTTAAAAAATGGCAGAGGTTTGGACATATGGCAAGCTTCCATTTGAATTGAACTGGGAGAAAGAGGCTGTGACTTAAGCCCCCATCAATAAATGGAGAGATAGGGAGCACCTGAGTAGAGGTGAGTGGTGTTTAAAATAACCATTGTCTGTGCCTGGGTGGCTGCACTATGGAATATTTATTTTAAAAACAAAGCTTCAAATTTAGTTCAATAACAAAAGTAACATAATAGTTGAAAGACATTTAGGAAGTACAAAACAAACGAAAATTACTCAACAATAGTCACCTCACTCAAAGACAATCACAGAATGATAATTCTGTGTCTTCTCTCTTCAGTGCACTTTTAAAATATAATAGAAATAATATTGAACCATTTTTATGGCTATAATTGCAAAGCAAGTATAGTTCAGTATTATTAACCCTTTGAACAATGTTGCATAATAGCCTATCCGTTAAATACATCATAATTCATTTAATTTTTCCCTTATTGAAAGATAACTGAGTGTTTTGTATTCAGTTCAGCCACATTTATTTATTGATACTTATGGAGTGTCAGTTATACACTGAGGGTACAGAAATAAATGGTCTCCATCCTATCTAACTAGGAAGAGAGAAAATTATTCATTTATAATGCAGTTTGATAAAGATAAACTCATGATGATATAAAAGCAGACAGGCCACATTCTACCTCAGTCTGATAGAATCAGGTAAGGTGCCCTATAGAAAGTAATAACCAGAGTTGTTGGAAACGTGCGGTAAAATACACATAGAATCAAACAAGGAAATAAAAAGCAGCTGTGTTTTTATCCTTCTGGTCTTTTCCTCCATTACCACTGATGACGGGAGTTGAATAGCACTAAAAATCTTTGCTAATTTTACTGGCAAAAGTGGAACCTCTGGCTAATTTATATTTCTTTGATTCCTGGTAAATTTGACCATTGATATGGATTTATTATATCTGTCCTTCTAAAATATCTTCTTTTTTTTTTTTTTTTTTTTTTTTTTAATGGATGCCTGGGTGGCTCATTCAGTCAGTGTCTGACTTCAGTTCAGGTCATGATATCACGGGTTGTGAGTTTGAGCCCCACATTTGGCTCCGTGCTGACAGTTCAGAGCCTGGATCCTGCTTCAGATTCTGTCTCCCTCTCTTTCTGCCCTTCTCCCGCTCATGCTTTGTCTCTCTCTCTCTCTTTCTCAAAAATAAACAAACATTTAAAAAAAAATTTTTTAATGTCTTTTTTTGGACCTCCTTCTAATATAGTTTTAGCATACCTCTTAGTGATTTATATGTTCTTTATAAATTTACTATGATTTTTGTCTATAATGTTTGATACAAATGTTTCTATAGTTGGTCTGCCTTTAATTTTGTATATAACATTTTTTGATATGCAAGAATTTTTAAGTTTTTGGTAGCCAAATGTTTTCCTGTGAGTTTTGTCCCCACTACTTTACTGTTTATAAATTATTTCTCCTTTAGAAATCGGCTAATTGTTACATACTCTTTCTAGACTTTATACTCTTGTTTTATTACATTTAATAATCTAGAATATTTGGGGCCTATTTAAGTTTCTTTTTTTTTTAAGTTTTTATTTAAATTCCAGTTAGTTAACATACAGTATGATATTAGTTTCAGGTTTACAATATGAGTCAACATTTCCATACATCACCTGGTGCTCATCACAAATGCCCTCCTTAATCCCTATCACCTATTTCACCCATCCCCCTACCCTTCTCCCCTCTGGTAACCGTCATTTGTTTTCTGTTAAGTCTCCATCTCTGAGGTGCCTGGGTGGCTCAGTTGGTTGGGCAACCAACTTCAGCTCAGGTCATGATCTCACAGTTCATGGGTTCAAGCCCCATGTCGGGCTCTGTGCTGACAGCTCAGAGCCTGGAGCCTGCTTCAGATTCTGTATCTCCCTCCCTCTTTCCACCCCTCCCCCCACCCCTCCCCTGCTCATGCCTTGAGTCTCTCAGTCTCTCAATAATAAATAAACGTTAAAAATTAAAAAAAAAAGTATCTCAAAACTGCATACTGTGCTCTATTATGTTGAGCTGTCTTATACTACATTTTAGTATCTGTTAGGATAATTCTCTTCTTACAAACTTTCTTTTCTAAAAATTTCCTTGCTATTCTTATTTGAACATTCTTTATAATAACTTTTGGATAGCCTTAACAAGTTCCAAAAGAAATCTTGTTGGGTTATTAAACTTTGTTAAATGTATTGATTGATTTACAAAAAAATTACAGGATCCAATCTCTTTAAGAACAGATTATGTATCTCTATTTGTCTTTTTTTATGTCTTCTAGAATAATTATATTCTATATAATTATAAAATAAAATGTAAGCTTTGTGCATTTTTATTAGGGTTGTTTCTGCATGCTTTTTTTTATTCTATTGCAAATGGGATAGTATCCTCACTATCCTGCATGCCTCATATTGTTTTGAGGTAAAAGAGCTGTTGATTTATTTTTATTTTATTATATGTAATCACCCTTCTTTAATTTTTTTAATTTTAATATTTTTCAGTCAATTCTTTTGGATATTTTAGAAGTGTAATTGAATTGTCTATATTTAATGACTTTGTCTTTTCCTTCTTGACCTTTTTAACTCTTCTTTTCTAATATTAACACCATTTTAGTCTTATGGCACTGCTTCCCTTCTCTACTGCAACGCTGAGTAGGAGTGACTAGGAGTGAATAGGAGTGGCAACTATCATTGTTACGCCCCTGACTTCAATAACAATGCTTCTGTACGTTTTTGAGAGATACACCTTATTAAGGCATTCCTTTTAGGGGCACCTGGGTGGCTCAGTGGGTTAAACACCTCACTTAGGCTCAGGTCATGATCTCATGGTTCCGGAGTTCCAGCCCTAGGTAGGGCTCTGTACTGACAGCTCAGAGCCTGGAGCCTGCTTCAGATTCTGTGTCTCCCTCTTTTCTCTGCCCCTCCCCTGCTCACACTTTGTCTCTCTCTCTCAAAAATAAACATTTTTTAAAAAAACCCGACCTAACATTTTTTTAAAAGACCAGATGAGAACACCATGTTAAAAACCGAGTAGACTACAGACAGTTTCAGTGTCTGTTGCATAGGGCTAGTGTGAGGGCTTAATAATATTTATCCCAACTCCTGCTTCCAGATTTCCTCCTAATGGTATGAAGGAACCAGGTGCCCTGGCCAACTCCCACGTGCTGTACAGCAGCTGAGATCAGAGTCTCATCACCATTCCTCACCCGCCCAAAGTAAAGCTCCAGCTGGCAACTCATATGCCTTTCACTGAGGAGGGATCGAGTTTTGGAACACTCGGGTTCTCAACAGGTGTGTTAACTGGCTGAGGCAGTGGGTACCCACCCCCCCAACTCCCCCGCCAGGACAGAAGGGTGGTGCTGTTTCTCTTCTCCCCGAGGCCAGGGCGGCCCCCAGGCTGCACCTTCTCCTTCTCGGCTGCAGAGGGCGCGCGTGAGGTATCCGGCGCTCTAGAAGGCAGGCGAGCTCCAAGAGGGGACGAGGAGCGGTAGGGCCAGGGGGCGGGGCGGGACATGGGGCGGGGCACCCGGGAGTCTGGCGGGGCGGGGCATGGGGCGGGGCACCCGGGAGTCTGCCGGCAGTAGTTTAAGCGCGCAGAGGAGGAGAGCGGGTTCCGGGAGGTCTTTCGGGCCGGCGCGAGGGAGCTGCAGGTGGGACCGTTACCCGCCCGGCACCTGAGAGCGAGCGGGGCGGCCGGAAAGGAAGCGTGCCTGCGCACCATGATCCCCTTGGAGAAGCCGGGCAGCCGCGGCTCCCCCTCGGCAGCCGCCTCAGGGGTGGGCCGGAGTCTGGCCGCGCCGCGCCGGCCGCCGCCCCCACCCCAGGCCCGCGGGCTGCTGACGGAGATCCGCACCGCCGTGCGCACCGAGCCCTTCCAGGACGGCTACAGCCTCAGTCCGGGCCGAGAGCTGGGCAGGTGAGGAGGGCGGGGGCCGGGCGGGCCGATAAGTGCCGAGGCCGGCGGGCGCGGTGGCTTGGCGGCGCCGGGGCCGATAGCGTGCTCTGTGACATGGCACAAACTTGGGTGCGGGCGGCGATATCGGGGCGGTCGAGTGGCACCAGCCAGCCCTCCGCTGGTTCCCGACGCCGGCGCGGCGCTCCCGCGACCGTGCGGCTTTCACTTGGTAGCGGGTGTGAGAAAGTCTCCAACGGCGGGCCGCCGAGACGGCCCCCCCTGCCTCCGCTCCCGGCCCTCTGGGCATCTGAGGTGTTTTCGCGGCGGCGGAGCGCGGGGGGGGGGGGGGGGGGGGGTGGGGAGCGTGTGAGCTGCGCCGCCGCCTTTTCCCGGAGCCAGCGAGGCTCAAGCAGACCCGGAGCTGTGCAGGCGGCTTTGGCTTTGCCCTCCGACTCGTGCGTGTTCTCCGTCTCCTCGTGTGGCTGTAAGAACGGATCGCTCCAGACGTGACAGCTTCCTCTGAGTCAGTGCTGTGTGAACCTCTCAGCCTTCGGCGGACTTCAGTTTCGGTGCCTTGGCTTTGTGCTGTTTTACTTCTAGAATATTCAGGTCCTTGTGGCTTGTTAAGTTCACGGGCGCCTGTCCTTGCCTCGCTCTTTCTGCTCTGCTGGCAGCTGGCTCCAGCCTTCTCCTCCCCACGCCGCTCTTGATTCGGTCTTTTCAAATTGTAAACGGCGAAGCCTGTTTGGATACTTCAGTTTTTGTGTGCTGAAGAGGGATGATCCAGTGATAGGGGCCTGAGGACTGACTTCCTTTTTGCTTTCGAACACTTTGGAGAAGTTGTCGAGAGCGTCGGCTTTGGAGTCCGACCTGAGCTTAAGTCCCGGCCTGCTTGTCATGTGTGCCTTTGAGTGAGTGACTTAGACTCCCCAGCCTCCTGTTTTTCACCCATAAAATCCTATAATGACGGTACCTGTCTCGTGGGGGGTGTTGTGCAGATGCCTGTAAAGCACGTGCTGCAGGTCCTGGCACATAGCCTTCAAGAAATGGTGGTGGTTGTTGCAAAATAACACCATGTTGCGATGGGGAAAGGGCCTGACAATTGTGACAGCCTTCCTCTGGAGTCTTGGAAAAGGAGAGTCTTGTAACATTAGTTACAAACAGTATCGAAAATGTGCTACCTTACAAATGTTAAGGTAGCGTTTAGAAGTAGCTTTTTTGTGGGGCGCCTGTGTGGCTCAGTCGGTTGAGCGTCCGGCGTTGGCTCAGGTCATGATCTCAACGGTTTTTGAGTTCAAGCCCCGCGTCGGGCTCTGTGCTGACAGCTCGGAGCCCGGAGCCTGTTTCAGATTGTGTGTCTCTCTCTGCTCCTTCCCTGTTCATGCTCTGTCTGTGTCTCTCAAAATAAATAAATAAACATTAAAAAAAAGAAGTAGCTTTTTTGTTGTTGTTTGGTTGGTTGGGTTTTGTTTTTGGGTTTTTTGTTTGTTTGTTTTTGGAGGGGATCCTACCATTTTAAAATGTCATACTTATTCCAAATGTTAACAAAAGGAAAAACATCCGTCAGAACAAGAGGTAATGCTTCACTGTGGCAGGCACTGATGAACTGGATCTGTGCACACTTTAAATATGACAGGGAAGACCTAGGGACCTACTCAGCTAGGTATTCTAATTCATGAGAATTCCGGACATTCTGAAGTAGCCCTGATCTCTTGAAGAAAGAAAACTAAGACTTTCCATTATTATTTGCTTGTCTGGCTTCATTCCACAAAAGGAAAACTGGTATTACAAAACTGAAAGATCTTCAGGTGGCAAGCACTGTCTTGTAGAGTTTAAAATGAATGATTTAATCTGAAAAAATTGATTTGTGCCCTACCAGGTGTTGCTACTGATTCCTCTAGGAATGTTCCTTTCAACTCTTGTTTTTATCTGCATTATGCAATTCACTTGCCTATAGGTGTTTATCTTCTATACATATTTGCTTATGTAAATTTCTTTACGCAAGTAATAATTCCTGAAGCAGCAGAACAATGCAGTTAGATACTTGATATAAAAAAAAAATCTAAAATTGCAAAACAAAATTATTTGTTTCTTTTTGGTTCCTCCTTCTCCTTTTTTGTTTTTTGTTTTTGTTTTTTTGATCACAGGGAAGTTTAATGCAGTGGTGAAGAACATGGACTTTGGAGTCTGATGGTCTGTGGTTGAATCTTAGCTTTTTACTTACCAGTTATGTACACTTGAGTGAGTTACCTAACCATTTATTGACTTAGAGTTGTGGGGAGAATTAAATAGAACACGTGTTTATAGCACTAAGTCTGTGCCTGCCTTAGGAGGAGGACTCAATAAATATAACTCATTGTGTAACAGTAAATGTACATTATTTTTAATGTAACCAGAAAGCCAAAACAAGAAAACCTGCACAACTTCGTGCTTCTCTCTATGGCAAAAGTGATGAAATCTCATTGCAAAAGGTAGAGGAACTGTTTGGAACTCTCAGGAAGCAAGAGTTCCGTTTTGTGTCATAAACAATCTTTGTTCCAAGTTTACAAATTCTGCCTGTATATTATGGTTCTGACATAATTGAGTGTTAATTCATAAACCTTTCAGTAGTAATGAAGTTGTCTCTTTTTCCAACTATAAACTGTGGTTGCATTTCTGATATAACTCCTTTCCTTCTGATATAGAACTTACAAAGTTACCTGTGTTACATTTTAATGAGGAATAGATCTTAAGGTTTTCCTAGGACATTATATTCTGTGGTCTTTCATTTAGTCAAAAATGTTGAAGAGTGAAGAGCCAACTGTTCAAACAAAGAAATTGAGTTCTTTCAGGAGTTACCATTATCTTACAGAAAATTAAAGCTTTCAGTGAAATGGTTGAAGAGGATTTTTGAAATGGTCAATATTCATTCTATATCCATCCAATGACAGGATGTGATGTTGATTATTTTATGAAATGTCACATTCTTTCATGTCTCCAACAGAGTCCATAGCAACCTAAATGTGGGTAAATATATGATGTAAAATTTTCTTTTGTTGCTAAAAGCTTGACTTGTTATTCATAAAGCTTGTTGCCTTTCCTTGAGGCAGGATATGTGCCAGTGTAAACCACATTAATGATTATAGATGTGGGAGACGTGACCTTCGGTTCTGAGAATATTTTCATAATGTTGATTTTCCTTGAGTTTGAGAGTACAGAAACAAAAAGAGGTTTCTAGAAATTTAAAATTATAGTAATTTCACATTGACTGATTTGCTTTGCATGTGATTTCATTATCTAATCCTCAACTTTAACATTTTTTGATGTATTCATAAATTTTATCTTTAAAAAAGGATTTTTAAAACCAAAAGAATATATTTTTTCTTTATATTATATACTGACAGTTGAATTTCCCTTTGGGACAAAAGAGATGAATTCTCTGCTGAATGAGTACTACATAAATGTACAGTTACACAAGTGCTTTCACATGCATTATCTTATTTAATTCTCATCACATGCATGTTTGGTAAATCCCATTTTCTATGAGAAAACCAAGGCAGAAATTGATTCTTATGATAGACCACTTAGCTGGGACTCTGAAATCCCTGCCATTATAGAAGTCATGGATGTTTCTCAGAGAATAATCTGAGGTCTATCTTGTAGCTAAAGCAGTTTCCCAGAGTTTTTATGAGTTCCACGTTGGGACAAACCCTGTGTTTGTTCAAATTAGACCACCCTCCTCATTTATAGTTCCCTCTTCATTTGGGCCTTATGGTGGGTAGGGATGTTGTAGCTTTCTCTTCAAAGCAGTTGAGAGTAACAAGAACAAGGAAGGATTTTCATCAGAGAATAAGAGAATGTTCAAGCTGAAGCAGATGCAGGGGCAGGTGTATTTCAAGAACTGTGTGTTCTTTACCTGGATTCATGGCTGTAGGTAATGGCTTCAGGTTTTTGTATGTTACAGCTACTTAAGCATGTGTCATAAATTGTAAGTCATAATTTCTTTAGAAATTAAAACCCTTATTAAATAATATCCATGTAGAAATTGCCTTGTTTTAGGATGGATATTCTTATTTAAGATTTCCTGGCTACTAGGTATTAGTTTGAAGAATATTTACCAATAGTTGTGTGTAATCTGATATTTTTGGATGGATTTAAAAAATTGGCTATGTATGTGGTTCAGCAACGGGAATTACTTAGGAAGTATGGCTTGTGTTCTAAGGCAGAAATATTTCATTGTCACCTATCTTAATTTTAAAAAGTTCGGGCTGGGGCGCCTGGGTGGCGCAGTCGGTTAAGCGTCCGACTTCAGCCAGGTCACGATCTCGCGGTCCGTGAGTTCAAGCCCCGCGTCAGGCTCTGGGCTGATGGCTCAGAGCCTGGAGCCTGTTTCCGATTCTGTGTCTCCCTCTCTCTCTGCCCCTCCCCCATTCATGCTCTGTCTCTGTCTCAAAAATAAATAAACATTAAAAAAAATTAAAAAAAAAAAAGTTTGGGCTTATGAAGTTAAAATCGTAATTTAAAATGCATAAACTTAAAGATTTAATGAATTTCAGCCTTTTTACAAAGCCATAAGTAACAAAATTTTATACAGTCGGATTATTGAGCCAAGTGTGTTAGAAAGCTAAGTAGGTGGGGCGCCTGGGTGGCGCAGTTGGTTAAGCGTCCGACTTCAGCCAGGTCACGATCTCGCGTTCCGTGAGTTCGAGCCCCGCGTCGGGCTCTGGGCTGATGGCTCAGAGCCTGGAGCCTGTTTCCGATTCTGTGTCTCCCTCTCTCTCTGCCCCTCGCCCGTTCATGCTCTGTCTCTCTCTGTCCCAAAAATAAATAAACGTTGAAAAAAAAAAAAAATTTAAAAAAAAAAAAAAAAAGAAAACTAAGTAGGTATTGTCATTGATTCACCTATTCAGGTAAAGAAGGAACTAGATTTATTGAGGGAACTTTTGCATCAAGTAGAGAGTTCAAATTAGACCACCTTCAAAACTCCTCTGTTCTAGGATTCTTTTTTACAAATTACTATCATTATCGTAGAACTGAGTTTAGTGCCCCAAACAATAAAAGTAGCTACTGATTACTGATCATGTTCTGAATGCTGCACACTATAGAGATGTAATTTTGTTTAGTCTTTACTGTCTTGCAAAGTAAGTGTCATCAACCTCATTTTACAGATGAGGTTAAATTAAGGCTCAGAAATGTTGAGTAAGTTGCCTCAGATTACATCCACATTTATTAGCCAGAATTTAAAAGTCTGACTTTCAAAGCCCTGCCAGTTCTTGTTACTCATGGTGATATCTGGTCTGATGGACTCAATGAATTTTTATACGTAGAGTCAACAGATATTTTGGGTTTTGTTGTTTTCCTTTCCGAGGTAAAGAAGACAGGTGGAATATATTCTAGGTCTTTCTTGAATGGAACTTCTTTACATTTAAGGTATTACTCCAGTGCTATTAAGTAAATGTTATATGTTAAGCACATAAGGCACTTTACTAGGCTCTGGAAATTATTCTCAAATGTAACAAATCAATCACTACTCCCTTTATCAGCAAGGTGACATGCCACATGGGAAAATATTACGGGGAAAATAACATTTGAGCTGAGCCTTAAAGAATGGATGGAATTTCAGTAGTAGTTATGAAAGATATTCCTCTCGCCTTTGGCAATAAAATAAATAAGCACAGTGGCAGAAAAAGTCAATAAAAGAGGGCATAGTAAGTAGTCTAATGTGGTTAAGATATTAAACTTTATGAGATTAAGTTGCCTTAGAACTTTTATTTAATAAACTAACAAGAACAGTTGTATATATTCAGCATGCTGATATCCTGTTTGAGTACCTGCCATGTGCAGGGCACTATGGCGATACAAAGATGAATGATAAGGGAGGTCTCGCTAGGGAACTCAGTTTAGCTAGGGAGACAGGCGTAGTGAACAAATTGTACTATGTCAGACCAACTTAAATAATATAATACAGATATAAACAAAGCACTTTATTGTAATCTAGAACCAAACCCAGAACCTCAGAGATCACTTTTATTTTGCTTCCTCTATATACCACTTGAATTAGCATCTCCAGTTTTTGATCTTTGACTAAACCTTATGTATTCTATTATTTGTTCACCTTTGTCTATAAGACAGCACTGGAACTTATATTTGGAATCCATCCAGTAAATAAAACTTCTCCCATCCAAAACCTAAGACATTATCCCCTTATCCATACCATTCTTATAATCAGTCTCAGTTGATGGTACCACATTTATCCAGTATTCAGGTAAAAATCTACAGGTTGTCCTCTGCTTCTACTTTTCTCTTTTCCCCTCATCTCTGCCTGCAATTCCAGGGGTGCTAATGAGCCTTGACCTTCTTTTAAATGCATTGTCTTTTCCTAGCCTCTACTGCTGCTATTTTAGTTGAGTCCCACTGCCTTGAATTATTTTATTGGTTTCCCTGATTTCTTGTTAACATTTTGCAATACACTCTTCACAGCCCTATCGGAATTATCTTTTAAAAACAATTATTTTAAAAATTCTAATGTACTCATTTTTACCATGAGAAAGCTCAAACTCCTTAGCATGTCATACATACTTAAAGATGCTCACCATGCCTTCCTAAGCTTTACCACTTAGGCACTGGCAATGCAAAGTTAACTAAAACCTAATCCTTGTTCTTAGGAAGCTTAGACTGGTGTCTAACTCAGATGTCACTTTCTCTTGTAATAATTGTTGATGTATCTTTCCTTTACCACCACTCTGCAATATATTATCATTAAGTAATTCTGAAATATATTGATTTTTTTATATTCCCCCCAAAACTGTTTAATGAAAACCTGGGTTCTCAGTGTGTAATAGTGAACCATAGATGTTTGTGAAGTAGATGAAGAGCTCAGGAAGTTGTAAAAACTATGTAGTCCAGGAAGAATTTTGGCTAAATAGATAAAGTAGATGAGCAACAAACATCTTATGTCCTTTGAATCTCATCTACCTCAAGTCTGTATATAACTGGCTCTTAGTGTCAGAGAAACATTTATTTTTATGCCTTTGTCTCAGTAACCTAAAATTAAAGGATTAGGTACAATCACAATTTTTACCATGAAGCTGTGGTAAAACATACATATTAGAATCCTTGTGGGGTGTGCTGTGATAATGTAATTCTTAATGTATTCACTAGGACTCCTCACCTTGAATGCTGAATCTCACATTCCTGTGTACTGTGTTGCTCTACACAAAGAATAGTTCCAGAAATGTCTTGATCTCCTTTGGACTCCTCCTTGAGTAGTTTTAAGAGTTCCCTACTCATTGCACCAGTCACTTAGAAATGAAGGCAAGACAAGTTTCATCAAAACTTTCATGATCTGCTATCTTACTCTCAGTTTCCGTATCAGAATGATGGATGAGTTTCTTCAGTGTGGAATAATGCAGGGATTGGCAAACTACTGCTGGCCACCTATTTTTGTGAGGCTCACAAGCTGTATAGAATGATTTTTACATTTTTTAAATGGTTCAAAATCAGAAGAGTGATATTTCATGACATGGAAATTATGTGAAATTCACATTTCAGTATCCCTAAAGTTTTTTGTTTTTTGTTTTTTAAACCCAGATCCACCCATTAATTTACCTTTTGTCTATGTCTGCTTTCATTTTATAATAGCAGACTTGAACAGTGGCAACATAAACCAGCAAAAGAAAATTTTCTGTCTGGCCCTTAATAGAAGTTTGCTGACTCCCAATATAGTGCATGACACAGTGGGAAGAATAAAACTAAAACTGTGAGGATTGCTTCCACAGAAACAAAGATGATGTCAAGAGTAGTCACTGGTGTAGGAAGAGAGCTCTGGGACCTGTGCTGGTGACCCTAAGAAACAGTTGCATGGCCCCAGATGTCGAATACATCTGGGTTTCTTCCCTGTATTTGCCTCTGGTCCCTGAATTTAGCAACAGCTCTTCTGTAAGAAGGGCTTCCAGAGTTTGCAGTTTAGTGATGTGTGTGGATCCTTTTCTCTGTTGGGTCATTAGTCTCCCTATCTATTCAAAAATACATATTCTCAGGGCTCCTAGTGGCTCAGTCAGTTAAGGGTCCAACTACGGCTCAGGTCATCATCTCATGGTTCCTGGGGTCGAGCCCCGCGTCTGTCTCTGTGCGGACAGCCTAGAGCCTGCTTCAGATTCTGTGTCTCTGTCACTCTCTGTCCCTCCCCCGTGCTTGTAAGCGCGTGCTCGCGCTCGCTCTCTCTCTCTCTCTCTCAAAAATATACATTAAAAAAATACACATTCTGGCCAGATATTAAGTAGTGTTTTACTTAACTGCAGAGTACTGTATTGCCTGGAATTTTAAGTGTGTAACAGTAAACATTGGTATGTTTGATGTGGGAATATTTTGAAGGCAAGTTCAACCGAGTTATTTCTGATATACCAGGCATATGCTTGCTATCAGTTATATATGTTGGTCAGTTTTCTACAAATGAACCTTTCTTTTTTCTCTTCTTTTAAAACTTCTCACAGCTATTAAAAGAAGTCATGTTATTAATGATTTTTTTTCTCAAAAGAACCCAAAGGTCATTAGGAACCTTTTAAAATCTGGTGGAGGGGTGCTCAGGTGGCTCAGTCAGTTAAGTGTCCAACTTCTGATTTCAGCTCAGGTCATGATCTCATGATGAGATGGGAGCCTCAGGTTGGGCTCTGCCCTGACAGCACTGATTGGGCTTGGGCTCTCTCCCTCTCTTTCTGCCCCTCCCCTGCGCTTGCACTCAAGTGCACACTCTCTCAAAATAAACACTTAAAATTTGATGGAAATGTTTAATGATTTTGTAGGGTAAAATAAAAGGAGGCATTAGTCTGTGATGAATATGTTTATGATTTAATCCCTCCAAGCATCTGTAGAAATCTTTCACATTTTTGTGAACAAAAAGAACTTTGATCTGAACAAGGGTGCTGTTAGGTAGATTGTTACTTATTTGGGCAGCTAGAGAGGTCTATGCCTAAGGATGTATCATTTAACATTTTTATTTGTGGTGGTTGCAAAAATACAGAGGGCATGAAAAACATGTTTCTGGTTAATACTAGCTAGGAAGAATTAGTACTCAAAATTACATCAGTAGTGTCAAATGCTGGGGCTGAACCTAGAAATTAGAATTTAACAGAACAAATGAAAACCTTGCCTTTAAATAAAGTATGAGTACACCAGCTTGAAAATTTTCAAAAGGAAAAAGATGTAGGTGGTTTATTTACCAGCCCAATATGAACTATGAAAAATCTGTCAAGTTTTTTTTAAAGCAATATTGGATTAACAAAATAATAATCATGCAACCCTTTGATTCAGTTGTACTTGAAGTAGGTTGCTTCAAATTTGGTTGGCACGTTTTATTTTATCAGCAGTTCTGATGAGGCGTGATAGTGAGAAAGTCTAAAAAACCTTTATGGGGTTAAAGAATGATTGAAAGTTGGAAAAGGGAGTGGCAGTTAACAGATCATGTTAGCTGCAATCAATACCTGACAAACTGGTCTTTGAAATTCAGGAAAGAAACGTCTTTCTATACTGTTCAGCAAAAGACCCGGACTTAACAACCCTTCACTTTAGGCCTGTCATGAAAACTTATTAATGAGGTTCCTGGGTGGCTCAGTCAGTTGGGCGACAGACTCTTGATTTCAGCTCAGGTCATGATCTCGCAGTTCTTGGATTCAAGCCACACATCAGGCTGTGCCCTGACAGTGCAGAGCCTGCTTGGGATTCTCTCTCTCTGCCCCTCCCCCACTCATGCGCGCACGCTCTCTCGTTTCTCAAAATTAATTAATTTTCAAAAAATGTACCCAGGAGTGGAAGAGACTGCTTCACAGTTTGAAAGAAGGCATTGGCATCTGGCAATAGGTTAAAAAATAAACAACCGTGTGATTTCTAAGTTGCCTTCCAGTATAAAGATTGGGTATTTATGGGTGATGACTATCACAAATCAATGATTTGTTTAATAATATTTTATTTAGCACTTACCATGTGGCAAGTCCCATGCTAAGCAATTGATTTGTGTTTGTATTTGAATTCTCACAGCAACCCTAGGAACTGGATTCCAGTGTGTCTCTTAACAGATAAGGAAAATGAGATTTAAAAAGGTTAAATAAATTGCCCAAGGTTATATGTCCCGTGAGCTGTAGAGCTATTTGTGGGATTCAAGCTCACATCTGATTTCAGAGCTCATACCCTTAGTTTGCTTAGTTCGACTCCCCTGTGACTAGCTTTATTAGTTTAATAACAAATGATAGTGTAAGGTATCAATAATGTGTGTTGTATCTGTCTTCATAGGAAAACAAGACATTTCCAGCTATGCTGTAGTTGAAATATATAAATGAGATCCCTAACTTTTTTAATTTTGGAAGGTTATAGTATTAGAGTCAATTCAATTCTTTTTGGAGTTCTGATAACTAGTTTCTAACAAGTCAAGTGGCTTTTTAAAAGATTTAAATCATTCTTATGTATAAATGTGTAACAAATTAAATTATGTATAGCTACAAAAATATTGAGTTTAATATTTGGTTATCCTCTGTTTAGAAGGAATTTTGCAGATTTGCAGTTACATTTTATTATAGATAGATGTGTCCTATTAAATTCCTAAATGATAGTGCTGCTTTTGTGTTTGAATATAATCTAAATTTGAATATCCACTGATGAGTATTTGGAAGTTTTATTAAAATTATTACCATTTCTAGAAAGTTGTCAAGTTTAACAGTGAATGTTTTTGTTTAATTCTAGGGGGAAATTTGCAGTGGTGAGGAAATGTATAAAGAAAGATTCTGGAAAAGAATTTGCAGCAAAGTTCATGAGAAAAAGAAGAAAAGGCCAAGATTGTCGAATGGAAATAATTCATGAGATTGCTGTTCTTGAACTAGCACAGGATAATCCTTGGGTCATTAATTTACATGAAGTCTATGAAACTCCATCAGAAATGATTTTAGTTCTGGAATAGTAAGTATTATTTTCCTTAAATGGAGTTTATTTGATAGTTCATACTTCCTTTATAGGAAGCTAGTCATCTGTGATACGTGTTGGGGCCTGGCTCTGGAAATCTGAAGAATTTCCAGAACTTTGTCATGTATTTCTCATATTAATTTGATATTTTTCAAATTAACAAGAATGCATGTAGATTAGATTTTTCATTTTCATTCTTTAATGAAATTCTCCTGATAGTAGGGTAAAATTCTCTTATATTCTTAGAGGCATTCTTGAGAAAGTAAGTGATACCAAGGTAATATTAAAAGACATTCTACAATCCTTTATATGTTCATATAATCTGAGTTAATCTTTCAGAAACAATTTTTTTGATTCATACCATGTTTTCATTTGAGTAAGGAGGGACAGTATAGGAAACAGCTTTGGAAAATGAACAGTTTTTTCTTCCTAAGAAATCCTGTTTTCCTCTCTACTTCTCCTACCAAAGGAAATGATTGATAGATTTGAATACATTAAAATCCTTACTACATCAAGAAACACAAAGGAAAAGACAAGCTCAAGGAAAGTACTTCTCATACCTGTTCACCCAGAATGCTTAAAATTTCTTTATTGTGTGTAACTAGATCTTACAAATTACACAAAAACATGAACCTCCCAGTTTAAAAACAATGGACAAAGGATATGTTAAAAATTTTTTTCAACCAGATAAAATTGAAGATCTAATCAATGTTATTAAATGATTCTAGCAAGTGGAGGGCAGCTCCAAGGCATTGTACAAAATGGATAGGTTTTCTAGGAAGGAGGGTGTGGCAAGAAGTTATTAGCAAAAGAAAAGAAAGGGTTATTTCAAGCACGATCCATCACCTTCCCTTATAGAAAGAGCAGAGGGTCTCATTAGGTGGATTACCTCATTTTCTTTTGGGGGATGGATAGGCCCCTTGTGAGACTCCTATTGATGCTGATCAGAAATTTTCCGACTGACCGATTAAGACTTACATTTCTTGGGGGGAGGTTGAAACTGTACTTGGGTTAGATATTAAGCCCCAGTTTGGTGACTTGGTATAAGTGACACCATTTTGAGCCTGCTTTTCTTTTTAAAAGATATGAAGAGAATTCCACATAGACATACATATATAAATGGTCTATATTTACATGAAAGTATTGATTCTTATAATTTTTATAATGTAAATTTAAAAATAAGTTTTCAATTTCCCCTTATAAGAGTGGCAAAGATGATAAAGAAAAGGTGATATTCATGGGTTGAACCATCTGATTTATACTACAGGTGGTAGTCTGTCTTAATGGTACAACTTATCTGGGGGACAGGCTAGAGTTCTATATCAAAAGCTTTAAAAAAAAAAAACAACAGCAACACTATTTCATCCAGCAATTTCACTTAAATATTTTTTCACAAGAAAATAGGCCAGTTGTGCAAAGATATATTAGAAAATGTTCAGTGAAGTTTTTTTTTTAAATGTAACAAAAAATAATCTAATTATTAACATAGGAGGGAGTTGGTTAAATAAGTGATAATATTACAAAATGAATTACTGTGCAGTGATTTAAAAAGATAAGGTAGATATAAATGTATTGACATAGGGGCGCCTGGGTGGCGCAGTCGGTTAAGCGTCCGACTTCAGCCAGGTCACGATCTCGCGGTCCGTGAGTTCGAGCCCCGCGTCAGGCTCTGGGCTGATGGCTCAGAGCCTGGAGCCTGTTTCCAATTCTGTGTCTCCCTCTCTCTCTGCCCCTCCCCCATTCATGCTCTGCCTCTCTCTGTCCCAAAAATAAATAAACGTTGAAAAAAAAAATTTTAAATGTATTGACATAGATTTTTTTTAAATATTGTTAAAAATTTAAAAAGTTAATGTGTAGTATTATTTTTAAAAACTTTAAAAGTTTGTAGGAAGCAAATTCTTGGTGGCTAAAATAGTGTCTTCCTCTTGATGATGTACTTCAAGAACATTATGTTCATATATTTTAATTCAGTAATTTCACTTATATGAATCCCTTCCAAAAAAATTATTAAATGTGAACAGTGAGAAGCACAAAAGTGTTTCACCCAAGGTATTTTTAATTACAATAGTAAAAATATTTAAATTGGTGGATGGTTAACAAATGTAATATATGTGAATTATATCTGAATAGAGCTGTTTTATGATTTTTAAAAAATGTTGGTATAGGAATCTCATACATAAATCCCCTGCCTACCTAGGTTTTTGGTTTCCAGTTTGTTTTGGAGAGGATCAAGGCAGAATTGGAACTTGATCTAGAGGAGACTTTGCAAAATACTATTCTCTGACCAGATCTTGTTCCTCTCCTGTTCTCACCAAACCTGCTCTTCAGCCTTCAACCCTGAACTCTTCTTAGGTCTTCCAGTCTTTCAGCCACCTCCTGACTTTTTTCTTTCCTGTGATTCCCTTCTCTTCTTCAGTAGTTATTTTAGCTAATCTCTCATCAGCACCTTCCATTATTTCCTTCTTCCTTTTCATCTTCCTCTGCAACTTGTTTTGCCCGTTTACCCTGGCCCGTGCTGTGTCCTGCACACTCTGGGGAGGATTTTGTATAGTCTGTGACCTGCTCCTTACAAGTGTGAGAGTCCTCAGTTGGGCTCTCGCTGTCATTGGGTGATTTTTTACCTAATCTCTCATCCCCTTCTATTAATGTACCCCCCGGCCCCAAAAGGAGCTAATCAGAATCTTTAATACTCTTGCTACATCACTTCCTTCCCATCTTCTATTAGATACCTAGTCCTTTCTCCCCTCATGGAGAAAATAAAGGATGGCACACACTCCCTCAGTGTCCCTCTGCTTTTACTCCTCTCAGTCCTTCCCTTCTGTTCAAAGAAGTTTTCACTACTTAACTCCAAGGCTTAAACCTTTACTTGTGCTCTTTAATTCTCTTCCTTCCTTTTCTAGCGCCATTGTTTTGTTTTTTAATCAGTTCACTGACCTCTCGCAGCCTTTCAAGGTGCTCTTGAAAGAACACCTCTCCCAAGGTGGTTCTTTTCCCTCATCTTCCAGTGTTTCTGTCTCTCCTATCCTCAGATTCCTTTTCTTCATCTCTGACTGTCTTTAAACCATGGTCCTGGCTTGCTCTTTCCTTTACTGCTATCTATAGTCCTTAAAGGAGCAGTCTGAATTTATAGCTTTCCTCACCTTCTGGTCTGTTTTGTTCTTCATTGACCCATGAATCTGCCATGTGCCAGTTCTCCCATTACTCCTCGTCTGTTGCACCTGCTCTTCCCAAACCCTGTTTGCCAAAATCAGTCTCCTCATTTTAGTGTTCATTCTACTCTCTGTAAATATTTTATTATACTTTCTTGAAATGATGTTTTTGGTTTTCATGGTCCTCTTTAAAAACAAAAAACAAAAAACTTCTCTCTCAGCCTTTTACCCTTCTTCTGTATGAATACAAGTGCTCCCCCGAGTTCATTAGTGTTGTTCTTGTCATACCTTCATTCTGTACACTTACTCTGGTAACAGTCTATGTTTGTGGCTTCAGCTATTCTTTACATGCAGTTATTTCCAAATCTTTGTCTACAACCTTGGACCTTCTGAAGTTCCACCTCCCTGCTGCATATCTCTGCATCCAACCACACATCATTACCAATTCAGGATCGATATGTGTGCACTCCTGCATTACCCTGATAATGCCTGTTTTTCTTTTGTTCCCCATTTCCAATAATAGCCCCATTTATTTCATAGCTCAGGCTAGAAACTTTGAATCTGTCCTTGTTTTGTTTATCTCCTTTAAAAGCTCATGTAGGGGCGCCTGGGTGGCACAGTCGGTTAAGCGTCCGACTTCAGCCAGGTCACGATCTCGCGGTCCGTGAGTTCGAGCCCCGCGTCAGGCTCTGGGCTGATGGCTCAGAGCCTGGAGCCTGTTTCCGATTCTGTGTCTCCCTCTCTCTCTGCCCCTCCCCCGTTCATGCTCTGTCTCTCTCTGTCCCAAAAATAAAATAAACGTTGGAAAAAAAAAAAATTAAAAGCTCATGTATAATAAATCACCAAGTCTTACACTTAAGCCTTTCCCCTACTGGTCCCCTTTTCTTGGTACTTGCTATTTCTCTTCTGTATTGGGTTCTCATTGTCTCTCCTGTGGACTCTCACAGGAGAGAGATCTTTGCTGATCACCCTGGCTTCAGTTCTAGGATGTTCCTCAGACTGCTGCTAGATAGTTAAGACATAGATGTGGTGATATTATTCCCTTGCTTAGAAACCTTTGGTGGCTTCTATTGCTTCAATGATCATGTTTTTATAACCACAAATGAGTATGATTTGGCTAAAAATGTTTGTGTTCTACTTTTTGTTTGAAGGGAAAGTCTTAGAAATATACTTTTAGATACTGAGGTATCAAAATTCATGGCAAACATCAATAGATTGTTGTTACAGAAACAGGCAGGTTTATGATCACTATTTCAGTAATGCATTTCACATACACTTAAATACCTGCCATATGCACTAGTGCTAATAGGTATAAAAGTGAAAAGTGGTATAAAAGTGGAAACAGCATAGCCCTTTCCCTCCAGGTGCTACAGGTTTAGTGAAAGAAATATAAATGATTGCAGCAGTGTTGGTGTTTTACTTGAAATGCTAGTTGCTGTGGGAACACAAATTGTAACAGTCATAATGTGTTAAGAATTTACCATGTGCCAGGCACTAAGCTAAGTCAGCCAACTTTATGTAAATTATTTACATGCTTTATATACATTATTTTATTTTAAAATTGTTTTCCAGCTTTATTGAAGTATAGTTGACATAAAACATTTTGTAAGTTTGAGGTGTAGGGTATGTTGATTTGATACACTTATGTATTGGGTAAGGATTACCACCATAGCATTAGCTAACACCTGCATCAAGTCACTTAATTACCTTTGTGTGTACGTATGGTAAGAACATTTAAGATTTATTCCCTTAGGAACTTTCAGGTATATAATTTAGTATTAAGTATATATAATATAGTATTAACTATTATCACTATACTGTATGTTAAATTTCCAGAATTTATTCATCTTATAACTTGAAGTTTGTACCCTTTGACCAGTAGCTCTCCTTTTCTGCCACCTCCCCCCACCCACTGGTAACCACCATTCTGTCTGTTTCTAGGAGTTTTACTTTTTTAGATTCCACATATAAGTGGAATATATTTATTTGGGTGAATAATATTCCATTTTATACATAAGTGTATAAAATATATATCTTAATAGGTGTGAGATGGTACCCAGTTGTGGTTTTGATTTGTAATTCCCTGATGATTAATGATGTTGAGCAACTTTTCAAGTACCTGTTGCCTATTTGGATGTCATCTTTGGAAAAATATCTCTTTAGTTTCTTAGCCCTTTTTTAGTCAGATTGGTTGTAGGAGTTCTTTATATATTTTGGATATTAAGCCATTATCATTTAATATGATTTGCAAATATTTTCTCTCATTTCGTAGGTTGCTTTTCGTTTTGTTGATGGTTTCTTTTGCTCTGCTGAAGTTTTTTTCATTTGATGTAGCCCCCACTTGTTTATTTTTGCTTTTGTTGTCAAATTCAAAAAAGTTGCCAACACTGATGTCAAGGAGCTTACTGCCTGTTTTCTCCTCAGAGTGTTATATAGTTCAGGTTTTACATTCAAGTCTTTAATCCATTTTGATTTGACTTTTGTGTATGATGTAAGATAAGTGTTCAGTTTCAGTCTTTTGCATGTAGCTACCCAGTTTTTTAAAAACCATTTATGGAAGAAACTCTCCTTTCCCCATTGTACATTCTTGGCTCCTTTTTAGTAAATTAATTGACCATATATGCATAGTTTTATTTCTGGACTTTCTATTCTGTTCCACTGATAGATCTGTTTTTATGCCAATACCATACTGTTTTCATTACTATAGCTTTGATACATACATACACCCACACACATTTTTTTCCACAAGAAATTTTTTACAAATGGTATATAATTGGTATAAAACATGTTTTGGGTATGCAACATAATTTGATATCTGTATGCACTACAAAGTGATCACCACTAAAAGTCTAGGTACCATCCATCACCTTCTAACTGACCCCCTTTGCCCATTTGCCCACCTCTCTCCCTTCTTCCCCTTTGATTACCACCAGTCTGTTCTCTATACCTATGAATTTTGTTTCTTGTTTTGTTTGTTCATTTGTTTTTTTAGATTCCATATATGAGTGAAATTTTATAGTATTTGTCTTCTTCCTTCTGATTTATTTCACTTAGCATAATATCTTCAATGTCTATCTGTATTATTACAGGTAGCAAGATTTCATTCCTTTTTTTGTTGAGTAGTACTTTGTAATATATTTTGAAATCGGAAAATATTCTCAAATCCAGACTTGTTGTTTCTCAAGATTGCTTTGGCGTTTCAGAGTCTTTTGTGGCTCTGTGAAAATTTTCGGATTGTTTTGTCTGTGTCTCTGAAAAATGCCATTGGAATTTTGGTAGGAATTGTGTTGAATCTGTAGATCACTTTGGATAGTATAGACATTTCAACTGTATTAATTCTTCCAACCCATGAGCATGGTACATCTTTCCATTTACTTGTATCTTCTTTGATTTCTTTCATCAGTGTCTTACGGTTTTCATTGTATAGATCTTTCACTTTCTTGCTTAAATTTATTCCTGAGTATCCTTTCTGACGTCATAGAAAATGGGATTGTTTTCTTAATTTCTCTTTTTGAAGATTCATTTTTAGTGTACAGAAGCACAATAATTTTGATATATTGATTTTGTATCCTGCAACTTTACTGAATTTGTTTATTTATAAATTTTAGAACAGGATTTTATATGAGAAAAACATTCAGAGAAGTAATCAAACCTAAGGTCACACTGCAAAATAGAGCTGGGATTTAGTCTGGAAGTGTGTGACTCCAAAGCTTTTAGCCATGTGTTGTCCTGCTTTCCTCTGCTTGGGAGAGTGGGGAGTGCTTTTGGAGGAGACATTTAGCTTTATATACTAGCACTTTTATTGCCTTACCTAGGATGTTTCAGATTGCTCTGACCTCATCTCATGCTTTCCTGTCTGACTTCTATTCTGCCTCATCTCCTGCTAGTCTTTTTCCAACCTCATCCTGCATTTTAGACACACTTTCTTTTGTCTGCACTTAAAGATAGCATTGCATTGTCATTTGCCTTGCATTGTTTATGACAAGAAGTCTGTTTTGATTTTTAGTTCCCTTATAAGTGTCTTTTTAAATATTTTTTTCTTTCAGTAATTTGTGCATAATGTGCCTTGATTTGCCTTGTGTTTATCCTGCTTGTGATTTATTTTGAACTACTTGGATCAATCTTTCTCTGTGTAGCTCACTCCTCTCTGGTACTGTCCCTATGAAATCCAAGTTTGTCAAACTCCTAGTCTGTTTCCTCAGTTTAGCAAGGCCGCCATATTCTGCTTGGGTTTCTCCTTCACCTTATACCACAGTCCATAAATTACTTCCAAGTAGGAAGACAGAAACAGTAGAGCCCATCTTGTTTGTGTCCCTCTTTTCAGGGAACATGGTCCTAACTGCCTATGTTCTGTCTGAAAACAGTTGGCTTATATACTTTGCTCATTTTCTAGTTGTTCATGGCTAGAGGGTAAGTTCCATACCATTTGGCTGAAAGGGGAAGTAACAGCTTACTTAACCTTTAGTGAGTCTGTATCCTGTGTTTTTGATACCGCCATGCCCTTTTATTTGTGTTCACTATGCTGGGGATGTGCTCTTACCATTTCATCTGGTGGATTCCTATTCATTCTACAGGGCTCAGAATAAATGTCATTTTTCTAAGATTTTTTTTTCTCCTTTCCAATTAATTGCTCAGTTGCTAAATTATTACATCACTTTATATATAATTTCACACCCATATATATTTATGCGTATATATTATTTAAAATGTGTTTCATTTTCTCTCTCTCCTACTGGTACATGAAGTCATAAGCCATACTTACAATTAATTTATCTTTCTGTCCATAGCACATTGCACAAGACCTAACATGTTTGATTGGTATTTGTTCATTTTTAAGAGTGAAGGGGGCGCCTGGGTGGCGCAGTCGGTTAAGCGTCCGACTTCAGCCAGGTCACGATCTCGCGGTCCGTGAGTTCGAGCCCCGCGTCGGGCTCTGGGCTGATGGCTCAGAGCCTGGAGCCTGTTTCCAATTCTGTGTCTCCCTCTCTCTCTGCCCCTCCCCTGTTCATGCTCTGTCTCTCTCTGTCCCAAAAATAAATAAACGTTGAAAAAAAAAATTAAAAAAAAAAAAAAAAGAGTGAAGGAATAAAGATCTAAACCAACCCTTTAAGCAGGATGGAAATGGAAATGCTAGTTTCTATAGAAATAGGAGTGTTTGATGTTCGAGGTTGGGAGCTAAAATCTAGACAAGGTGCAGGCAACCAAGAAAACGCAGTGACTCTTAGCCTGCAAATATCATGTATATGGCTCTGCATAATGTTGATCAAAAAGATACTTATCCCCTAACTTTCTAAGGGCCACTAGAAAGTTGAAATTAAAAGTTCTTAATATGTTTTATAAAAATAGGTTTTTGTAAAATTTTTTGTAAAAAGTTTTTGAATTAATGTTTTCATAAAATTTTTTTTTGGTAAAAAATTGTGTGTAATTCATAATAAAGTTAATTGCTGAGTTTCTGAATAGTTTTAAAGTAGTGGAAAACAAGCACTACTAAAGTAAATATACCATAATATACATGAAAATCTTGCTGTAGTTAAAAGATAGGCACAACAAAATGTAGTGTTTCTCTGGCTTTATGTAAAGGAAGATACTTCCTGTGAAGTAGTTGATAATATTCTTACATTTCCTGTAACCATGCCTAACAAATGCTTTTAATGTCGCAAATTGTTCTTTAGTATAATTTTGTTTAGATCCACTAGTAAATATGACAATGAGTTAATGGGCCAAGCTTACATTTAAGCAGCTATAAAATAGGGTGATTGTATCAGAGGGTATATGCAAGTCTTGCTGGTCACTGAAGGCTAGCTTTTACAGCTTTGTTAATAGTCTGCATTTGAAATACATCCTTGAAAATTTTCAGAAAATGGTAGTTTTGTGCTTCGTATCTTGTGCTTATGTAAAGTACTTAAATTATGTTAAGGCAAGAATGGGTAAACTTTATAGTGAAAAGAACTAACAATAAATTGCTCTTAAATTTTAGGTAAAGAAATCATTGTACTTCTGTAAATTGACCTATAGTGAATTTTATTGTGGATGCTAGTAATGAGCGGAAAGACTCCAGAGGACAATAAATTGTGATTGGAAAACTTTTTCAACCAAAAATACAGTTCTTTGTTTTAGTTGAGGAACACGGACAGTTCTGAGTGTAACAGGCAAATTGTGGTGTGTGTATGCAGAGGGCTACGTGGGCTATATGTTATATCATGGTGCATCGTGCTGCTTAGACTAAGTTGACACAGTTCATACTGACTTTTACTTTAGATCATCAAATCCATATTAACAGTATATGGTACTCCTAGGCTGCCATTATTACTCTGTAATTGTGTTGTGAATGTTCACCATTTCCTTTCTTCTGACTTGTATATTACTTTAACTGTGCCCAGATGCACGATGGCCATTTTACACTTAAATAACAAAAACGGTTTTGATGCTTTCACATATGGTTTTTTTCATGCTATAATCAAAATGTAATAAAAATTCAGTTGTGTAGGTTTAGGCAAAATGAAAACCTTATCAGCCAATGAATTATTCTTTCACTTTCGTCACCTGCAGCTGCTCAGCTAAACTTAAATATGTTCTTATCTAATTTTGGTGACAAATTGTGTCTCCTTATATGGGCAGAATTTGGAAATAGGTTGCTTTAACAGGAAAGGAAATAACTAAATTATCTCCTGAAAAGGAATTCAGTAAGTAGCTCTTGTCTGACAGCAGCATGGCTGTTTGCAGTTAGGTATTCCACGTCAATTCTATAGCAACTTTATGAAAGCAATCTTGCCTTTTTTTTTTTTAACACATAAGAGAAATTTTGTGATGTGACACGAGCTGTTATTTATGGTATGAATGAATGTTTAAGTATGGACTTTTTGCTGAAGGGAAATGAACATTTTTTAATGTTGATTTCCCCCCCACACACCTTATTGGCAATATTAGTTAGAGAAAAACTGAGATGCTTTGGCCAGAGGTTGAAAGAAAATTTAAATCAGTACTGCTCTTTTGGAGAGGATAGGCTCTTCCTATTAAAATTTTAAATGCACATTCCCTTCAGTCCAGCTGTTTCTTTCTAGATGTCTACCCTTGAGAGCTCCTCACACATGAGTAAACATATGAGAAATTGTAATGTGCCTTCTCATCACAGCATTGTTTATAGTTGTGAATCATTAGGAAGAAAGTAAATGACCTTCAAAGGGGATGGTTACATCAAGTATGGTTTATCTATTCACAGGGATGTAAGAGTTCAAAATTACAAAATAGATAAATATAAAACCATCATGGAAAGATTCTTAAGACATGTTTAAAAGTAAGGGTTGTGGAACAGTATCAGGAGAATGTGTCCTATATTACCATTTGTTTTTTGTAAAAATCCAGGCAACTAATATTTTTGTATGCATTTAATAAGTATATATTTTTAGAAACTCTGGAAAGATATAGTACACCAAAGGGAGAATAGTGTTTATCTCTAGATGTGGCTGTAGGATTGGGGAAGGGGTCTTTAATTCATTGAAGAGCATTTGCTTTATTTTCATCGTTTGTATTTTTTCTAAAAATAATATTTCTATGTGTTTTCCAACCAAAAATTCTCAAAAAATTTTCACTTGAGAGTGTGTTAATACATTTTCCCATTAAAGTTTAATTTTTGAAGTTCTTAATCTGAACTCATATTTGAGGCTTCACATTTTTATTTTAAAAAGACAAGAAAAATGGATATAGGGACACACACTCAAATTATACTGTACCTAACTAAAGACACTTAATATGTAAAATATTAAGAACAAAAAGGCTAAATATTTTTAATGAGTCCTTTTCCTTTATAATTAAAGTATGCTTCTACCCTTCTCTAGTGCTGCTGGGGGTGAAATCTTTGACCAGTGTGTTGCAGACAGAGAAGACGCCTTTAAAGAAAAAGATGTTCAAAGACTCATGAGGCAAATATTAGAAGGTGTTCGCTTTTTACATGCTCATAATGTAGTACATCTTGATCTGAAGGTAAGATCTAGATTACTTTACAATTTTGAGATTGCTAGAGAATGACACTACAGATGTAAAATATTTTTAACAGTGACTTATTAAAACATTTATCAAGGTTGTGTATTTTATTAGGTAATAAGGATACAAAGGTTGTGTCTGTTCTTATCCTCTAACCAATTAGTTATATTAAGGAGGTAATGCACATCTGTGTACATAGAAAGATAAATAATAATACTTTGCTCAAGAAACGGAGCTTAGAGGATATTGGTGGGGTAGGTGAACTCTTCCTGGTAAGAGACAGAGTTTGAGCTAGACCTTTAAAAAAAAAAAAAAATAGGATTTAGATAGAGAAAATATAGGAAAATGTAGAAAATAGAGGATAAAATTAATTCACAAGAGTTAAGAGTACTTGTTGGGCAAACATAAATGGAATAGTGTCACTGGAATTGAGAGATGAAATAGGAGATGCTGACAATTGAGGAAAGGCCAGATTCCAGGGGTTTCAAATATCATGAAGTGGTAGATGACTTTTTAGCAGGGATATCTGAAAAACCATGTTGTAGAAAATTAGGCTGCAGTAAATAAAATAGAGAACTAAAGAAATTAGAGGTGGGTAGATTTCTTTTTCTTTTTTTTTTTTTAATGTTTATTTTTGAGAGAGATAGAGTGTGAGCAGGGGAGGAGCAGAGAGAGAGGGAGACACAGAATCGGAAGCAGGCTCCAGCCTCCACGCTGTCAGCAGAGAGCCCAATATGGGGCTTATGAGAGACATGAGATCATGACCCCAGCCGAAGTCAGACGCTCAACTGACTGAGCCACCCAGGGGCCTCGGAGGTGGGTAGATTTCTAGTTTAAAATTATCAAAGAAGGAAGGGGAAGAGGGAGGAAAGAATACACAAAGGGCAGTTATGATGCTTTCAAGTGATCAGAATGCCAGCTGAAAGTAAGGGAAGCAAAAAAGGAAATTTTATTAGCTAAAAATTCCAGGGACAATTCCAACTTAAGGAATGCCACTATTCGTTAATTCAAATATTGCAAGTACATAGTTGGTTTTTCTTCGGTCTCCAGCTCTACCTTCTCAAAATGGCAGTAAGATGGTAGTAAGTTAGATGCTGCCATTTTAGCCTTACAGTTGTCCAGAGATTCAGCAGGAAGGAGCCAGGTTCTATTTATTAGCTCTTTCAGAAGTTCTGAGATTCACTCTCATCAAACTGACTTAGATCAGTCTGGAACTAGTAAGTGTGTCAGGGGGACGTTGGGGGTGCTGTGTTTTGACTGGCCAGGCCAGCATTACCAGTGTCCTTTGCTCCAACCTGGGAGGGTTAAATTCCCCCTCCCATCCCAAGTTTTTTTTGGACTGAGAGTGGGGAAAGGATGGATTCTCAGACCAGTTCTGTTTCAGAAAGAATAGAGAGTAGGTGGGCGATCAGGAGACAGACAGTGAATGTCCACTACAAGTATCCTTAGCATAGTCCTTCAGGCATCTGGGGTAGAAAAGTCTAAGATCCCTGCTGATGGTTGCTACCACATGAAGTCCAGGTGTAGCTATGGGGAAATGAAACATTCCTAAAGGACTACACCAGTGGCTCCAGTTCCTTATTAGCCAGAGGAGTTCAGGTTAGGAAGGAACGTCACCTGAGGAGGCTGAACCCCTGGACCCAAAAAAGGCTTTCCTATCTTGGACTTCTGCCTCATTTCACTCCTCATCCTCTCCCAATCTATCTTGACCTCTGCTGTAGTTTGCCCGGTAGCAGAAAGTAGACACTTACGGCAGCACTTCTCCAACTTTGACAGAGATCAGGATCACCAGAAAAGGCTTATTAAAGCAAATTGCTAGGCCCCAATTCCAGAGTTTCTGATTCAGGGAAGGGGTGTGTGATGCTGATACTGTGGGTCCAGGCACCATTTTGAGAACTCCTGCTGTAGGGCACACCGTGACACCTGATAGATAGAATACTGTATAAATAACTGTGTCTAATCTTTACTGCATGAAGGAACACTCTCAAGGAAGAGTGAACAATGTGTACTCTGGAGGTTGACTTCTAAAGTAAACTTGATAAAATTCCATTTGAAATAAGGGGGAAGGGTAATAGATATTCCCTCAAATAGTAGTCCTACCGAAAAATATAGGGGAAAGAAAACAGTTCGGAAACTTTGTTTTTTTCTGAAAAATGCCAATTTAAATTCATTCTGTAAACATATTTTTCTAAAAGATAATTAATTTTTTAGTACGGTAGCTAAAACGCATGATTATAACACTGTAGACTATGGTAGTTATAGTGTCATTTTTTGAAGGTAAGTGTGGACATGTGTGTACCCACATGTAGTCCCAAGGTATTAAAGCTGAAGTGGCCTTAGAGATGATCTAGGTACAACCCTCATAGCAAGAGTGAGGGAACTGGGGCTTTGTTTTTTTCACTTTAGCCTGTCATATGGTTAGAAATTCAAAGATCCTTGCTGTAAGAAATACCCAGCTGTGCTTCCCTCAGGAACACAGAGAAAGAGATGGTCGCTGCAGTCCAGACTTCAGTGGACTCAGACTATAAGAAGCCTCAGTTAGTCTCAGCCATGCAGAAGAATTCCCAAAAGTAAAGTTTGTGCTACGCTTATTTCCATATTTGGTTTCACACACTTAACTTTTATTTTTTATGATGTTTTGCTAGTTTTGTGAAGTAAAAAGGACTTCTAGGAATGAACCCCAATTTAAATAACATTGCATTTATAGGAAATATGCTTTCGATTTATGACAGCTCAACCTATGACTATTATTTAGGAACTAATTAAGTAGCAAGTCAGGTTGCCAACACTATGTGTCATGGATCTTTGATGTTACTTGAAAGCAGCCAAGGGTGAAAATTAAGTTCTTGAATACCAGGTTTAACTGGAAATTATATCCCTTTCTCCCCAATACACTCAGTATAAATCATATTCCTTTCTCCCCAGTACACTTAGTGTAGAATTCTTTCTGGATTTAATAGAGGCTTTGATGATGGGCCTTTGATGTTGGAAGCTGGACTCTTCATGTTGCCTAGGCCCAGAGGAACTAGAAAGAAGACAGGGTGGCCCGATAGGTCCTCAGCCTTTCTTCTGCCCTCACAGTCTTCACATGTGCAGTCAGAATTTGTCTCTAAGTGAACTGCTGGAGGGGGAAGGTTGGAGGTGGGGTTGGTGTGGCAGGAGTGCAGATAGGAATGATTTCTACCAAAAGGTCATCTGCAGTTGACTTTCTGTGACTTCTGTGAATCTGGACAGAGGGTCTACTGTCCTACACCGTTTAACAGCTGTCCGCCCAATGACAATTTATGCTTGTAATGTTGACTCTGAGTTTCTATAAGAGCTTGAAAGCTACAAAGCTAAATATGTTTTCTAAAGGTTTAATTCTGTGAATTAGAGAAAAAAATAGTTTTAAATCTGTGAAACTTGGTAATCCCCATGTATAGGGTAACTTTGAGTTAGTAGACTATTTGTTCTCCATTATGGTTAAAATGGGAAATTCTTGTCACAGAGACAAGTAGTAGTTAGAATAACTATTATAGTTGCTCCTATAAAAGAGATAATTGACACAATGGGAAATCTGCTACTTGGCTTCAGATCAGACTCCAAATGGGCAGTTTTCCAAAAGACTGATTCACTGAAGACTCTCAGCCAAATATCTTAAATTGAATATGGCAAATGCTTTGAGGGGTAGCAGATGCAGATTTTGGAGTGTTTCTAGGACGACAAAAATAGAAAAGACACTAGATTATGATTAGGGGAAAGCCCATTCATTTCATGTAAATCATGGCGGGACTGACAAATCTGAGAAACAACAACTCTACCAAAGTCAGGACAAACCTAAAAGCCTCAAAATAATCTCAGTTGGTGAATTAGTCATTGGCATAGTGGCCTGCTTTTACTTCAGTCAGAGGAAGGTCTTGACCAAAAAGAACACAAAGAAATCCAGTCTTAAAACCCAGTGCTCCTTGTGTTTGGATGGTCTTCTGTTGGTAGGTGTTCAGTTGTTAGCTTGTCCACCCTGGTAGATGTATATGATGAGAAGCTCAGGAGCAGACCAGGAACTAGAAGCCAGAGCTTTCCCTTCTGAGATTTAAGTTGATCATTGACAGTTTGAAACCGTAACATTTACTTGAACATTTCTAAACAGCCCCCCAGACTGATTTAGACAGTATTATTAACCTATTTCTGTACTATGACCTGGGTTTTAATAAATAAAAAGCCAATTAACTTGAATTCTCATTGCCTGATAAAAATGTTCCTTAAAATTGTATCCATGGCACCTTAAGGCTAATTAATAAGCAAGTTAGCCTCAACTTTACAGTGATCTTACCCAGAAGTGGTTGTTCAGTAAATGTTAAATGGGTTATGTACAAAGATAAAGATACCAAGATAAATGAAAGGATTCCCCCATGAAACAGAGAAATAAGATTTTACAAAGACCTCCCTACTGCCTTTGTCTATTTGAGGACAGTTTGTGTGTTTCCTTTTTTTCCCCCACTTTCATTGCCTCTCAATTGACCATGTCATTTTCTTTCTTACCACCTGGGATTCATGCATCTTAAATAGAATTAAATATTGTGAACCACAACTTCTTTATCATGAATTGGATTCCCTAGAAAGGAGGCCTAAGCTGTAATGCTAATGCACTTCTCTTTGTTTTCAGCCCATATATTTCGCTTACTGGAAGTGGGTATATTTTGCCATCAAAGACTGACAGATTATAGTCCTGTAATTGTACTTGTTTTATTTAGAGGAGTAAGATCTGTTTTTAAAATGTACCTGTGTTCAAACCAAGGCACAGTTGATAGAAACTACATAATAAACATTAACTGAAATTCCATGAAAGAGTTCTGATTTTATGAGATGTATTTTTTCCTAGCAACATCTCTGTCAACTGTTTAAGTTCTCTCACATTGGTAGGTGATAGATGCATGTGACTGGGCCTAGATTTCAAATACAGTAATGTTTTAATAATTTGATCACACTAGTTGAGAATTTACTACATTACCACCACACCCAACTAGTGTGGGTTTTACTAAAGAAAGCATTTCCCAAGTAATGTAAAGTATAAACAAAACATAAGCTGTTTTAAGCTTATGAAAACATGTAAGCTGTTTTAAGTGAATAAATGATATTTAAGAACATTTCACAGAATGTGCATGTTTTATTAATCATAAAATGGACCTTAAGATATGGTGAAGATTTCCACTTGGCAATATTTCTTTTGGCATTTTTTATGTACTGGGAAGGGCAAAACACGTTCAGTGATGAATATATATAACAGAACCAAACTTCGCTCATCTAATTTGCCTGAATAATGACATTTTATTTTTCTATAGTATTTCATTAATAAAATAAAACTAAAATTACCTTGAGAAGTCTTGGGACTCATAATCCTAGGTTTTTTCCTTGAAGAAATTGCTAGAAGCTAATTAACAAGGAGAATGTCACTTTATAATGAAGTTTGTTTATATATATTACTAAAACCTCTCGTTATTTTATCATTGAAAAGAGAGATTGATTCTAACACTGATCAGCTGAGCATTTTTACTCCTTTTGTGTGTGTATGGCAAGGCAGGGGTGCTTTACCTGGTTTGGGTATTTATAACAATTTAGCATGCCTCTGCAGCCCAAGCTTCTATAGTGACAGCAATTTGGTTTTGTCTTTTTGTTCAGTTTTAGGTTTTTACTGTAGCCAAAACTTTCTATGGTTTTAAAAAACAGGTTTTTATATAAAATCACAGATTACACTGAGCCATGGTATGGTTATTTTCACTGTTGAGAAGTCTGTTTTTGTGAATGAAGTTTTCAAAACTTCATATGTTTTCAAAATGAAGTACAGTCTGTGATTGCATAGTGGTAATATGGACATTATGCAAGAGATGTTAAGAATTCCTAAACATTTACTGGGATATCACTTAGATCCTTTTTTATTAACAACGTTTATAGCTGCAGTGTTCAGTCCAGTACCACTAACCATTTGTGGTTGTTGAGTACTTGAGAACTGTGATGTATTCAAAGTGTGAACTCTACACCAGATTTCAAGGACTTAGTATGGAAAAGAAAAAGCAAAATATCTCAATAATTTATATATTACATATTGAAGGGATATCTTAGACATATTGAATTAAAAAATAATTTCATCTGTTTCATTTTACTTTTTATAATATGGCTACTAGACAATGTTAAATTACATTCTGTGACTTGCAGTACCTTTCATAGGACACCACCAGTTTAGAGAGTATCCACAGATAATTAAGCCAGAATGGCCTGTAACGTAAAGATCGCTTAGTCTTTCAACTTACTTTTCAACCTATTACAATCTAGCTTTTTCTCCCATGGTTTTACTAAAAATTACTTTCTCAGAAGTCTTTCAGACTTTGGTTATTTGCTATATTCAGTAGCTTTTTCTTAGTCCTCATTCTTCCCCTCATCCCATTTGATGATCCTCTCCTTCCTTTCTTACTACAACACGATGCCTGTGTTCTTTGCCTCCCTCTCAGAGTGCTATTTCTGAGTGCCTTCATCACTCTTGTTGTCTCTCGTTAGATGTGGTTATCAGCCAAAACTCATCTTGGCCACTTCTCTTCTGCCATATTCTCTTCCTCTTGTTTACTTCCATGGTTTTAGTCTTGCCTCTGTGCCCTTGCTTTCCATAGCAGTATCCTCAGCCTTTTATTCTCTCCAGACTGAATTTCCAACTGTTCTGGGTGGTTCTGCGGGCACCTCAGATTCTGGGTCTGAGAATCAAAATTGAACCAGTTGTCCTCTCTTGCTGACCTGACTATATTAGTCAGTGAATGACATAAGCACCTTATTGTTCCTGCTCCTACACAGCAACAGTCACAATGGGCTGTGGATTTTGCCACTGTAATGTGTAAAGTTTCTTCTGTGTTTTTTCATTCCATGCTTCATCATATCCCTCACGCTCTCCCTTTCAAGACTTTAAAAATAGGATAAAGGCACATTCTTCAGAGACATTCTTGTATTTGATGATACTTTGCATGTGTCATACTATATATTGGCTCACCTGTATGTATTCTTTGGCATGTGACGTTTTCATTTCCTGGAATGTCCTCTTGCCCTCCCCTGTGGTCTGACTTCTTCCAGTTCTTCCAGAATGGCTCAGAAAGCCCTGATTCTTGTCCGTCCACCCTCTTTGTGCCTGCCACCACTTTTGTCCCTTTCACCTTTGTGCTGTTCTCCAGTGTGCAGTCCCTCCACTAGTAGCTTGTCCTTGCCTTGGGTGGGGTCTTTCCTCTCCCTGGAATGCCCCCTGCCTACCCCACCCCCCAAAGTATTCTGCCATGACGTTCCTTCTTAGCATTGCTTTCTCCCTAAATACTGTCTTAGAGAAACCTTCCCCAACTATTCTGAATATAACATGCATATGCACACAAACACACACAACAGGCACTGTCATCCATTACCCTACTCTGAGTTCTCCTTGGTGCTAAAAACTACCTGAGGTATTATTATTTATTCATATTTGTTTGTCCCCATTAGAATGTAAGGTTCCAAAAGAACAGGGAACTCACGTCTTATTTTCTGTTATTTTTCCAATATGCAGTCCATAATTTTTTTTTTTTTAATAAATGTCAAAATCCTTTTTATCCTTCAGGGTCTGCTCACTTACCTCCTGTGTAATTCTCCAAAGCTGAATTATTCCCTCTTATTTATTTGTTATACCTGAGCACTTTGTCTATGACAGCACTTAAAATGCACAGCAGAGTTAGTCAAGCCTGATATAGGTGCTTCTGTTTTCTCTTCTGATGGTGATCTCTCTGTCAGTAGGGACTTGTTATCACTCATATTTACAGTGCCTCCACTCCTGACACAAAATAGACACCCTTCAAATTGTTTTTTATAGTTAGTTATGTTTTTTCCTTTCTTTCAAACAGCAAATAACGTGTGCCTCCCATGTGCTGGCATGGATCCTGGTGCTATCACAGTGACCAGTACGGTGGCTCATGGATCTTTAGATTCTCCCCATCCTCTGTTTCTGAATCCAGACTTTGAATAATCTACAAGTATTTTCTGATAAGGGCAGAATGGATGGTTGGGTCAACATTGAACCCCTTTAAAAAGGGACTGTCTACACTTCAACTTCTTTTTTCATATTGCAGCTCTTCACTGTTGAACATTGTTAGAATCTGCTTCACTGCCCTCCTGGGTCTTCCCAGCAAGTTGACACCAGGAAAAGAAGAATGAGGAAAAAGTATACAAAGATACTTTTGTGAGAGAGAGCATGGCAAGTAGGAGAGACTGAACAGTGTCCATTGAGACTCACTGTCCCTGGGCCAAGGGCAGCAAGTTTATAATGAGGCTGGAGAGCTAGGCAGGAGCTCGAATTAGCAGCTTCCAAATACATTTGGAAGTTAAGAGTAATGGGAAGCTACTGAAGAGTTTAGGCCAGGGGGGTGACCGATCAGATTTATATAGTGCAAAACCTCCTTCTGGCTAAGTATGGGCAAAATAGATCCTAGCAAACCATTTAGGGTCTGTTGCAATTAAGCAAAAACTGATGGTAGCTTGAATGATTGTTTTCTAGTTGGAGAGAAATAAGTAAAGTTTAGAAGTGCTTACATTTATGATTTAAAATCAGTAGGATATGGTGACACGTTAGTTAAATGAGGAGAAAGTGGGGAGAGAGGAATGACCAAGGTGATTCTTAGTGCTTTCTTCTGCCCTGCTGGGTGAGGATGGCATTCCCTGGGGTGTAATGACCATTGACATACAGGAAATCTGATTTAGGAGGGAAAATAGGAGTCTGGTTTGGGCATGTTGAATTCGAGATAGCCTTGAGACATCAAAGGAGAGAGATTAGGTAAGCAGTTGGTTGAAGAGTCTGAGCCAGAGATAAAATCTGTGACTCCTAATGTATAGGTGATAATTAAGCCTTGGGTACAGATACCTTGTGTGAAGTGAGAGTGTGGAGTGAAAAGAGCAAAAAGCCTCAAGATCAGGCTGTGAGAAACCCACCATTTAATGGGCCAGTTAAAGGAAGATGAGGAGACACACACAGCAGCCAGAGTATTAGGAGGAAGACCAGGGTAGTGTTTGTTCTGGAAGCCAAGAGAAAAAGAGTTTGTAAACAAGGAAGGAGTGGCGGCAATGCCAAGCATTGCTAAGGTGGTAGTCCAGAAAGCATGGAAATATGTCGCTGGATTTTAGTGACCTGCGGTAGAGGAATGAGGACACAGAAGCCCAGTGGAGTGGTTGAATATGCATGGAAGGAAAGGAAATGTTAACATTCATTGTAAAACTCTGGAGAACCACAGTGTGATGGAGAAGACAGAAAAATACAATTAGCTAAATAGTGGGATAAGTTTGCTATGTATAAGATGTTGTGGAATAGAGAGGGGTCAGGCATCAAACCCTCCCTGGAAGACCAGAGGGGGCATCAGAAAAGGCTTTTATTGAGGAATCAGTGCTTTGTTGAAAGCCACCATGCATGGAGTGAATGATGAAACTAAATTTGTCCAGGAGAGAGCTTCCTGAGAAAAGGCAATACATAATGCAAAAGCATAAGATGTGGGAGTGCACATCTTGTTTAGGGTTGGATTTGGAACACAGATTGCCTACAGAATAGTGGCAGGAGGTTAATCTTAGAGAGGAAGCAGAAGCTGGGTTATAAAACACTTGGGGTGCTACAGTGAGGTATTTATACTTTATTAGTACTGGTGCTTCTCAATTTATCTTTGGAAATTTTCTTAATGGCAGAAGACAGTAGGTGTAGACTTTCTGAAGCAACACAAACTTTTCTTTCAAGTGCCATTTCAAAAATTCTAATGAATTTTATATTCTAGTCCATAATATATCTGTTTGACTTTTTATGTAAAAGTATCTTAGGTTATTTTCATTTGGGTTAAAAAAAAAAAAAATGACTCCAGGAATATGAACCTTATTGATTTTGTGGCCTTGGGTAGTTCTCTCTCACCCATGGTCAAATACATCCCATTTGAGAGTGTGTCCATTGGTGAGGACTAGCATCAGTATCATGATCAGACTTACATTATGGTGAGATCGTTGTACAGTGAAGGATGGATTGAAGGTGGGGGCAGTTAGAGGCAGGAGGGTAGTAGTCCAGGTAAGAAATAATGAAAGCCCAAACTTTAAGCAGTGGGTTTTTTGCAATTTAAGAAATAGCATTGGCATGCCAGTGACTTCACTAAGGGTGAGACATGGTTGAAAATGAAGGAGATGAAGTACTGTAGGATGATTCCCTAGTTGCTGAGCTGGGCATTGAGACTGGGAGTACAGAAGGGGAGGCATGGGTTTAGTGGGGTTTGAAGGAAGAACCTGTTCTTGAGGTGTTTACTGAACTGATGGCCTTTGCTCAGTAGTGGGAGCTGAAGGTGTGGCCCATTTCAGCCAAATGACAAGATCGATTTTAATTGGACCTATGAGTTGGCCAGAGGCTTAGGGTAGAAGGTAGATAGAGGTCATCAGCAGGTAAGTGGTAGCTGAAGCCTTGATAGTAGATGAGATTGCTGAAAGATAGAGGGCCAGTAGGCAAGAGAACTGGGGCAACATCAATATTTAAAAGGAAAGAAGGGAAAAAAATCCTAAGAAAACAGTGACGGATCTATTGAGGAGGAAAATGTCCAAGAGGGCATATAAGGATGGTTGCCAGTAGTACATTATATAGCAATCAGTGTGTATAAAATGGTGCCTAAAAGACATCCATTGATTTGGTGGGTCTTTGATTATTAAAGATTTTATGATCTTAGGACAGATATAGGAGAGGGGGCAAAATCCAGAATCAACTGCATTGAGAAGTGAGGGAATAGCAATAAGTATGTTGGCTAGAAAGAAATGCAGAGTCATAGGGGATTCCTTTATGAGTAGCTTGGTCTTGTTTTTAAAATAGGGGTAGATGCACATTTATGGTCTGAGCAGGAGCCAGTATAAAGAAAGAGATTGTACAAGGCCTGTTGCCTTACACATCGTAAGTACATTGTAAAAATATTTGCTTAATGAATGACTGCTTATTGTTAAATTTGTCAATCTCAGTTTCACAGTTGAAATGTGTATGTTTTATGCACTACTTGCTCTTTCTATTCAGTCATGGTTTCATTAATTTGGAGAGTGGGATGTTATGTTTTTAGCCTCAGAATATTCTGCTGACAAGTGAATCTCCACTGGGTGACATTAAGATAGTTGATTTTGGTCTTTCAAGAATAATGAAGAACAGTGAAGAGCTCCGAGAAATTATGGGTACTCCTGAATATGTGGGTAAGTATTCATAAGACTGGGTTGTGTTGTGTGTTTGGGGTCAGGCATCATCTTCATTAGCAAATTCACATGTGGCATGATTAATAGTGGGGCCAGCCATCTGCTATGTTAAAATTCTGCCATCAGAGACTCCTTCCTTTGTATTAAATGTAAAAATGGTAAACTTTAAGGTACCAAACTGATGATCCCTTTCCGGAAAGGCTAACAGAATTTGAAGGTATTACTTCTAAAAAGAATAGAAGAGGATTTTCTTCACAAAGTGTAGGATATCATATTATCTGAAAGTGGGAGGATATTTAACAAGTAAGGGCCTTTAAAGAATTTCAAGTTCATAGTAAACATTGTTAAAGTAATTGCAAGCCCTGCAATTCCATAGATGTGTGAAACAGAGGGTATTTTGTTGGATTGATACAAGGTTGAGAGCCTCTGCCAGAAAGAAAAAGGAGATTAAACTGTGAAGGTACTAGTAAGAGAGCAGCTGAAGTGATGAACTGTGGCTCTTACGTTTGGTACAAAAATAAATAAACTATGACCTTTTTGATAAACTGGAAGAAAAATAGGATGCAAAAGAATAGTGGTTTGAATGAGTAACAACAACAACAAAAAAGATATCTGTACTCAGAGCAAGGCAGTGAAATAATCTAAAGGTTGTGACCAGAGATTATAATATCAACATTTAAAATTTCAGAGATGAAACAGCCCTTTGTAATTTTAAGGCCTTGGATGTAGCTGTGGAAGGGCAGCTCTTTAGACCTGTAGGTCAAGAAGCATGGATATGCTGGTGGCTGCATGGGTCATGAACACGAGTGTGGAAGTTGTCAGAGGTGATGGCAGGCAGGTTAAGGAGGATAGTTTTTGTGTCCGATGACAGCAAGCACCCAGGGCCCATGCCTGAAGGGAAGCATATTTACCTGATAGTAGAAGTGTCAGGTGGGCAGACAGGCTGCATTTTACGGGGTTTGGGGCGGCCTAGGCCTCCTTTCACAGAAGAGACAGTGAAAGTCATTCTTGAAGGAGCGGAAGATAGCGGGACTTTGTTTACAGGGGAAAGTTCATTCCAAGGACACAAGGCTGGGAGGACGATAGGGTTGAGGAAAACCAAGCTGTTTGGCAATGATAGTACAAAAAAATAACTCAAAGCTTTAACATAAGTCCTGCGATTTGAGAGGCGCCTGGGTGGCTCAGTCAGTTAAGCATGTGTCTTTGGCTCAGGTCATGAACTTGTGAGATCGAGCCCCGCATCAGGCTCTGTGCTGACAGATTCTCTGTCCCCCTCTCTCTCTGCCCTGCTTACACTCTCTGTCTGTCTCTCTCTCCCTCTCTCTCTCTCTCTCTCTCAAAAATAAACATAAAAAAATAAGTTCTACAATTTGAAACAGATCTTTAGTTAGGTAATAAATGATATCACAGGCAGAAAAACAACCTTGAAAATGTTGATGTATTCTTTGTGGCTAGAATACTTAAATTTCAGCAAGTGTCATGACCACAAAGTAAGGTTTAAGAATGTGGCTTAATAGGGCTTCATCTGGGAAAGAGGTAGTCCAGATATTTCGGCCAGTTTAGAGCATTATAGACTAGAATGAAGGGTTGTGAACTGAGAATCTTATAGTAATTATTGCCCTGAATGAGTTTTGTTTTGTTTTATGCTTTCTGTTCTTTGGTAAATTCTAAATTTTCTACCAAGAGAGCTTTTTTTCCCTCCAAAAAATAGAAGTGTCTTTATTATAAAAGTAATACAAATGCAATCCCAAACAACTAATCCCAATTAAATGATTCAAAAGTATATAATAGAGAAAAACAAGGGGGCCTCTCCTCTTTCTTTCATGGACTTTTAGCGATGAGTGTAAGACTCCCACCTTGTTTTCTACACAGTATCACCTGCCTGGGAACGGTATGCTATCTACTGGCTGTGTATGTGACCTCAGTACTGAAATCTCTGTACCTCATATTCCTCTGTCCATAACATGGGGCCATAATAATACTGCCTTATTGGATTTGCTATACCAAGCTCTTATATCAGTGTTCAGCATATAATCACAAAAAAGGAAGCTGTTTTTATTTCCTACCCCCTCTTCCCACCATCTTTTTTTTAATGTTTCAAGTTTTTATTTAAATTCTAGTTAGTTAACATACTAATAATCTTAGTTTCAGGAGTAGAATTTAGTGATTCATCACTTGTATACAACACCCAGTGCTCATCACAAGTGCCCTCCTTAATGCCTATCAGCCTTTTAGCTCATCCCCCGCCCCCCGGCTCCCTGCCCACCTCCCATCCAGCAACCCTCAGTTTGTTCTCTGTAGTTAAGAGTCTCTTTTATGGTTTGCCTCCCTCTGTTTTTATCTTATTTTATTTTTCCTTCCCTTCCCCTATGTTCATCTGTTTTGTTTCTTAAATTCCACAAACGAGTGAAATCATATGGTCTTCCCACCATCTTTTGCTCTATGGTCTCTTATTTTACTTTTTCCCCTCCAGTAATTTGGATGCTATGCATTTCATTTTAAATTTCCTAGTAGTTTCTTTTAAAACTTTTAAATTTGAACTATTAAAAATTGTTTTACTGATAAAGTAAAACTTTTAAATAATACTTGTAGCTTCTGTTTCACAAGTCAGTTTCAGAAGTAGAAGTTGAGGAAATTTAACCTACTTAACATTTTCTCCCAACCTGTCATTCCTCATATTCAGGGGACGAGGGGAGAAGGTTGTCCCCAACCAGTAATGAATATGTGACTTGAGTGTTTTGTCTTTTCCTAGAATTGGAACATCTTCATTCCCCCCTTTTTTTAAATCATAATTAAAACAGTTGTTTAGTCTTTGATCTGTTTTTAAATGGATCCAGTACTTGATTGCCTATCTTTTCTTCCTATTTGCATATTTTTGAAAAAAAAATCATCTTTTGGTTGACTGGATTGTATCAATGAGTAGGTTTTTCTTTAAAGGAGGATTTTCATAAACCTCTCCTAAGTTTTTAAACATTTGCGAATGTCTTTCTATTGCTGTATGTGTGACAGCAGTTTATTAAATATTATCAAAGCAAACTTGTTTTTTACAAACTCCACAGAGGCAACTTTGGTGTCTTTGTGTGTGATGCATGTCATCTGAGAATGCCCAGGGCTCTTTTTTTTTTTTTTTAACTTTGTTGGCTGACTTTTTGTCAGTGGGTAGACCTTTTAAAGCTACAGCATGGAAAATAGATCAGGCATGTGGAATGAATGGGGAAGTCAGGAGGGGAAAGTACCCTGGACTAGGGTGGGAGGTAGGGAAGGAGAGTCACAGATGCATTGAGAAAGATTTGAAAGTAGTAATCTGTTAGATACAATGCATGATTATAGAGGATATGGGAAGAGAAAGGTGTCAGTTGTCAGTTTCTATTACAGTATTTATGCATTCAGATATTTTAAAAATATTAAGACCCAACAATGGAGGGTGCAGGTGTGAAAAATAAACAAGTTAATTATATCTAGTTAGACTTTATAATAATTCAGATTAATTTACACAATATATATATTGTTAAGTTATTTTAGCCCAAATCTTGAATAGTGTCTTAGAATTTCTGGTGGGTTTTTAAAAAAAAAAAAAACTTTTATCTCGAAAAGCAAATTAGGAATTTTTTTCACACACCTAAATGTTTTCTTCTGTTTCTGATACTAGCTCCTGAAATTCTTAGTTATGATCCTATCAGCATGGCAACAGATATGTGGTAAGAGCTATTTATGAAAAAATTGATCAAATTAGTTTCAAGAAATGAATAAGTCACTAATTTTTCTTACATTTTCATTCTGATTTAGGAGCATTGGAGTGTTAACATATGTCATGCTTACGGGAGTATCGCCTTTCTTAGGTGATGATAAACAAGAAACGTTCCTAAACATCTCTCAGATGAACTTAAGCTATTCTGAGGAAGAATTTGATGTTGTGTCTGAGTCTGCTATTAACTTCATTAAGACACTTTTAGTTAAGAAACCTGAGTAAGTATTAGTTAATATTGATCTTTGTCAATTTTTGAGTGATATGCTCTGAACAAAAGCAGGTTAAACTGAAACACAAAAATGTAGACATTAAGCTAGATAAGACCTTGAGCTTATTATACCTATTGAAAGAAAAAGTGTCAAAACTGAGAATGTTTCGGAGCGCCTGGGTGGCTCAGTTGGTTAAGCATCGGACTTCGGATCATGTCACAATCTCACAGTTTGTGGGTTTGAGCCATGTGTCAGAATCTGTGCTGACAGCTCAGAGCCTGGAGCCTGCTTCGGATTCTGTGTCTCCCTCTCTCTCTCTGGCCCTCCCCTTCTAGTGCTCTTTCTGTCTCTCTCAAAAAATGAATAAACATTTTTTAAAAAAATGAGAATGTCTCTAGAAAATGTAAGCTGCCTCTCAGTATAACAGATATCCTCTGCTGTGTTTGGTCTTCCAAAAGGACTTTTCAGAGACATTTAACTTAAAATATTTTTCATGATTGTGGGAATGGCATTGCACATAAACACCAAAACTTCCAGTCTTATCCAGGAATCACAATAAGATTCTTGTTAACTCTTCATAACTCCCAAAATATAATACAATAAATCTACCTTAAGTTCTGATTTATTAAATTGGTTGATTTATAGATTTATTTATTCATTCACTTTTTTTTAAGATTTTATTTTTTTTTAAGTAATCTCTACACCGAATATGGGGCTTGAACTCACAGCCTTGAGATCAAGAGTCTCATGCTGTACCAATTGAGCCACCCAGGCACCTCTCTTATGCTCCAGTTTATAATTGAAGTTTTAAACTACTTAAGTGTGAAATGTGTATCTTTTTATAGACATCGAGCCACAGCTGAAGAATGTCTAAAACATCCGTGGTTGACAGAGAGCAGTATTCAGGATCCTTCTTTCAAGGTGAAAGGGACATTAGAAGAAGCAAATGCACTCCAAGAAGGTGATTCTGTGCCTGAAATTAATTCAGATACTCAGAAACCAGAAACCGAGGAATCAGTTGTAACAGAGGAGTTAATTGTATTTACTTCATATACTTTAGGACAATGCAGACAGTCTGAAAAAGAGAAAATGGAGCAAAAGGCCATTTCCAAACGATTTAAATTTGAGGAACCTTTGCTACAAGAAATTCCAGGAGAATTTATCTACTGAGCAATACTTCCCTTTAGAACTTTAAGATTTCTACATTGAAAACATTAATATTATTTATGGACTTCTGGCCAAATGGTACATGTACTGAAAGTGGACAAACCAGGTATCACTGATAGAAAAAAAACTAAAATTACTTTGTCAAACTTGTGGATTTAGATATATCAAGACAGATTTATAAAGTTGCCAACCAGGAGTTTTAACGGGTAAAGTTATCTGTGTCAATGTTATTTTTAAGAAGGGAGATGTTTGAACCTTTTATTTCTAAATCCTATTTCTCCAGAATGAAAATTTGTTATGCAAAGATAATCTGTATTTACTTTCTTTAAAAATCCAAGTAAAAGTGCCAAATTAACATCTTTGTAAATCTATTTGCATTATTCTTGTGTATCTATATATGCATATATGTATTGATATCTTTACTAAAATTGATACTTTTTCACTTTGGATTTTTTTGGAGGAGTAAGATTTTAATTAGGTATCTTTCAAATTTTGAGACCTAGAATAACATCCATGATAGTTTAATAATGTCTTATTTTTATATTTTATTACTGCTTTGTATCGACTTGATTTGACTTCTTTTGTCTTTGTTTTTGCCTAATGCTTATAACCTATCAGTGAAAACCCTTGCTCATTTTTTTTTCTCTTCAACGTCACTAATAAGAGTGGTGTTGATTTTTCACCTCCCATTATTCTGGTTTTAAGGTCAAGGTAGGTTAAGTAATCCTGTAATATTAAACCAGCGTTGGCTTCTTGGCTGTTTCCCTCCTCACACCTTACATATTTACCCCTTTCATAAGGCTGTTCCCTGCCATCACCTCACATGCTTATCACCTAATTTTGGTCACTTGCAAGTGTCAGTGTGATCTGATCAACATGATGGTTGCTTTGGTCAATGCAAAGACGCTGTTGTATTGTTTTTGTTAACAAAATACCCCAGAGAGGGGTAAGACTGGAAGCATATTCATCTTGGCCATCGAATCTCTATTTCTGTTGAGTTTATTAGACCTCAGATTGTATTAGGAAAAGTTCTAAAATGCCAAAATATTTATAAACTTTTATTTTGTTCATAAAAAATTTGACATTGGATACTTTGTCATTAGGGAGGAAGCCTTGTTCCCTAAAGATTTATAAAAATATACTCAGTAGAATGTAATTTGATTGGGATTGAACACTTCAATTGTAAGTAGGCCCCACAGTGAATAGTAAATTCTTATTTAAAAACATGGAAATGTAGGGGCGCATGGGTGGTTCAGTCGGCTGAGCGTCCGACTTCGGCTCAGGTCATGATCTCACAGCTTGTGGGTTTGAGCCCCGCATCGGTCTGTGTGCTGACAGCTCAGAGCCTGCTTCACATTCTGTGCCTCCCTCTCTCTCTGCCCCTCCCCCACTCGTGCCATGTCTCTCAAAAATAAATAAACACTAAAAAAAATTTTTTAAATGGAAATGTAAAAGTGTACACTGTGTAACTTGAAGCAACTAAATCTCTTTTTCACACAAAGTCTTAGTAGTGTCCTTATTTATCTTTCGCTAGGCTCAGGGTGTTAGATGCTCATGAATGCAGTTGGTCTTTCCTGCGTGTACATTGTGCACACACCAGGCTTGTGCTGTGCACTGTGCCCTATACTGTGTACAATTCAGACCAGTCCCTTTGCAGGCTGCTCTTTGGAAGTCACATGATGCTCTCTTCCTAGCATGGGTTCTCAGATGTCACATCCTGACAGTGGCAGCACCTCACCACCCGTTTCAGGTGTGTGCGGAGTTCAGTGTTACACATTTACCCCGTGGTCTGTAGTCACACCCAGCCCTGCTGGGCAGGTGCAGGGGCACCAGCAGATGAGATTGCTGAGGCAGTTCCATACATCAGGTTGCACTATTTTCTCATTAAATTGGCTTTATTTACACAGTTTCTAAATAAGTTCTAGAAGGAGGAAGAGGAAATTCTGCCATAGTGGAAGGGTTTTCAGTGAAAACTTCGGTTAAGCCTCAGGTAAGTCTTGGAAGAAATAAGACACAATTCGAGACAAATTTTTGTAAATATCTCTCTGACAAAAATAGGAGGGAGGTGAGAATACCCACTATTGAATGACATATTTTTATACTTGATAGATTTGTCCAGTTTTAAAATCAGAATCATTCGGATAACATTTAGACTTTTTCCAAGCCATTTTATATTACATTCAAAATAAATACATTTACTACAGTTGCTGTATTTGTTTTCCTTTAGCTGACCACTTAGCTGATTGCAGTGTGCTGATATCCCTATTTGCTTTTGTACCTTGAATTCAGAGTTGTACAGTGCCTTTTTTTTTTAGAAGCATTTATACTTGTAAAAGTATACTGAATTTTTTGTTTTATATGATATAAATAGAGCATGAAGAGTCTTCACAAAATTGGGCCAAATAAAAATCTTTCCAGGGCGCCTGGGTGGCGCAGTCGGTTAAGCGTCCGACTTCAGCCAGGTCACGATCTCGCGGTCCGGGAGTTCGAGCCCCGCGTCAGGCTCTGGGCTGATGGCTCGGAGCCTGGAGCCTGTTTCCGATTCTGTGTCTCCCTCTCTCTCTGCCCCTCCCCCGTTCATGCTCTGTCTCTCTCTGTCCCAAAAATAAATAAACGTCGAAAAAAAAAAAAAAAATATTTCCATTAATGACTAACCAACTAGCTTTATACTTACCTAATACTGGTAATTTTTTCTTTTAACAAGTTTACAAAGAACTAAACAGTATTATTGAATTTAGTCATAGAATTTATAAGTCCAGTTTTAATTATAATAAAATTCACTAATAATTTAGCTTGATGAGAAGTTTGTGAAATATGCAAAATGTATATGTGGTTTTAGTCAATTGGGAAATTGTGTTTTAATGTTGTTTTGTGGTTTTCACATGAAAAGTAAGAGCAAAATGCCACTGTCCAGTGGTTGGATGCTAATTAAGAGACACCACAAACTCTTAAACTTTTACAACTGACCTCAGTTTGGAAGAAAATTTACTAGAGAAAAAGTCATAAAGATTACTTAGAGAATGTTGGGCAAGAGGTGAATAACAGTCCTAGTAACGTAATGGGGTTGTATACAGCTCAGTTCATGGAGGCCTAAAGCAAGATCGATCCATGGCATCAACATAGATTGTTTTATATAGGGGGAAAGGTCAATATTCAGGGTACTAACAAACTAATCTTAAATATATTTTAAGCTCACACTTGTAGGAATTTGAATTGCACTGATGAAACTAAAAATAGTCAAAATCATTCAAAGTCATTTACCACCTAGTACCTTCAGGTTGTTGAATAATTTAAAAAACTAGATGAAAACTCTTAATCTTTAGGGGCCTACTCTCAACTATTGTTTTATCGTGGGAAGTGGGGATATAATTTGCAAATAAGGAAATGTGTAGATCTAAATCTACACTAGACTGCATCAGGCTTGCCATGTGTACCCTATAACCCCGCTCTTACTCTATTGTTATAGTTTGACTTATCCTCAGATTCACATGGATTGAATCATATGGAATGTGCTCTTTGCTCCTTGGTGTCTGGCTTTCCCTCAGCATGATGTTTTTGAGATGCCTCCATGTTGGGGCTTATATCAGTAGTTTGTTCCTCTTTGTGTGTGTGTGTGTGTGTGTGTGTGTGTGTGTGTGTGTTTATTTTGAGAACGGGAGAGCATGAGCAGGAGATGAGCAGAGGGAGAATCCCAAGCAGGCTCTGCGCTGTCAGTGCAGAGCCCAATGTGGGGCTCAAACTCCTGAACCACGAAATCATGACCTGAGCTGAAATCTAGAGTCAGACACTCAACCGACTGAGTCACCCAGGTGCCATAGTAGTTTGTTTTTTCTATTGCAGTGTCATACTCTGAATATACCACAGTTTATGTGTCCACACCTCTGTTCATGGATCCCTCAGCTGTTTCAGGTTTTGGTTATTCTGAATAAAGATGCTTTCTATATTCTTGTCCAAGAATTTTTGTGGACACATTGTCATTTATCCCCAGTTAAATAGGCATAGGATGCTAGGTCATAGGATAGATAGTTACTGAACTTTTTAAGAAGCTGAAGAACGGCCTCCCCAGGTGATTGCCCCGTTTTCCATTCCTGTCAGCAATACCTGAGTCCTGGCTGCTTCACCTTCTTGCCAGGATCTAGTGTTGGCCATCGTCTTCATTTTAGCCATCTTTGTGAGTGGGCAGTGGTATCGCCCACTGGCTAAATTTGCATTTCTCTGGTGACTAATGAGGAACACCACTTCATGTGCTTATTGAACCATTCTTTTGTCCTTTTTTCTCCTTTTTAATTTAACAGTTGTGATAGTCCTTTATATATTCTGGATACAAGTCATTTGTCAGATTTATGTATTAAATATTTTTTTCTCACTCTGGCTTATCCATTTTCTCAACAATGCCTTTTCAGAAGAAGGTGGTTTTCATTTCTATGAAGTCCAGTTATCACTTTTTGCTTTATGGCTAATACTTTCTGTATCCTCTCTAAGAAGTCCTTACCCCAAAGTCATGAAGATATTCTTTTTTTTTTTTTTTTTAACTTTAATAGTTAGGGCTATTACGTTAGGTCCGTGATTCACTTTGAACTACACGTGTGTGGGGACAGAGGCTTTTAGGTAGGTGTCAAGTATCTTTGAATATTCAATCATTCCAGCACCATTTGTCAGAGATTTTCCTTCCCCATTGAATTGTTGCACTGTGCTTATCTAAGGTCATTTCTGTGGATCTACTTCTGGACGCTCTTCCTTTCCATTTATTTGCTTATACTTTTGTCAGAACTTTGTCTTGATGTCAAAATAGGACTTCCAATTCCTTCTTTTTCAAAACTGCTGTTGATTCCAGGTCCTTTGCAATTCCAAATAAATTTTAGAGTTGGCTTGGCAATTTCTACCAAAATTACTGCCCCCCACCACCACCAAAAAAAAGCCTCATAGGATTTTGACTGACATTGATTAAATCTGTTGATCAATTTGATAGTTTAACAGAATCTTCCACTCCATAAGCACAGTATATGTTTCCGTTTACAGTAAAACCATGGTTTATGAGCATTATTCATTCTGGAAACATGCTTGTAATCCAAAGCACTTATATATCAAGAGAATTTCAAGAACCATTGGCTCAGTTGTGATCATGTGACTTTTGGTGTCACGTGCTACTTGTATTGCAAGATATCGCTTGTTTATCAAGTTAAAATTTATTAGAAATGTTTACTGGTCTTGCAGAACACTCAGAACAAGTTACTATATTTAATTTTTCTCAGCATTGTTTTGTATTTTTTAACATAGAGATCTTGCACATCCTTTAGCTCTGTATATTTTGTTGCTTGATGCTATGGTTTTGGACTCTGCTTTTACCTTTTTTGTGTTTTTGATACTTTATCTTCCAGTGGTCATTTTTAACTCCTTGTGCTTAGACCTATGTTAGAACTTACTTAAATAACAATGAGTCTACCTCCTGACTGCTAGGGAAGGGCTTTTACCTATGGATTGTACTCTGGCTTCATTTCCTTCCTTTCTCTCATTTACATTTACCTATGTTTATTCATTTTACCTTTGGCTACATTTTAGCTCGGGTCCATAACTCAATTTTTAAAAATTAGTTGTGTGTAACTTGGTTATGTATGGATTTTTTTTTAATAACTGGAGAATGAGTAACCTGAGCTCAGGCTAGTGCAGAGGTTAGCATTCTATGGCCCTTGTTGCCTGTTTGTTAAATGAGGTTTTATTGGAACACAGCCTGACCATTCATTTATGTTTGGCTGTGGCTGCTTTCATACTAAAGCTGTAGGGTTGAGCAGTTTCAACAGAGATCTTAGGGCCTAAAATAGTTACTATCAGGCCCTTTAAGAAAAAGTTCGCCAACTCCCAGGCTGTTGTAACCTAAATGTATTTGAAATATGGGATATTTCCTATTTAAAGCCAATATTGATTCAGTCCTTCAGAAACCAGTTTCTTTCACGTGGCAGAATAATCTTACAACTTTGGTTGCGTTCCTTCTTATGCATTTTATTAAAATATGGGTTTTACTTACTAAAACTAAACTAGTTTTCCTAAATATGTTATCAGTAGTAACTTTTTTCTTCTTTAACTTTATTTATTTTGAGAGAGAGGGGGGCAGAGAGAGCGGGGTAGAGAGAATCCCAAATAGGCTTCTCCTGGTCAGCGCAGAGCCTGACAACATCGGTCTGGAACTCATGAACCATGAGATCATGACCTGAGCTGAATGAAATCAAGAGTGAGCCTCACTTGAGTAAGATGCGCTTAACCAACTAAGTCACCCAGGCGCCCACACCCAGAGTACATTCTTAATGTAAAATGTTGTTATAGAGCACCTGGGTGGCTCAGTCGATTCAGCACCTCTTGCTCAAGGTCATTTGACTCTTGATTTCATTCAGCTCAGGTCATGATCTCATGGTTCATGAGTTCCAACCCCACGTCAGGCTCTGTGCTGACCAGAAGGAGCCTGCTAGGTATTTTCTCTGCTTCTCTCTCTGCCCCCTCCCCTGCTGTCTCTCACATACTCTGTCTCTCTCAAATAAGCTTTTAAAAAAAATGTAATCTTAATTTCAATAAACTGTGATGGGTTTTTCTACTGGTAGTATCTCTCTAGTTATCTCTTGTTAAAATAACCAGCCTTCTAACAAATTGTGAGAGAAATGTACCCAGCAGAAAATAAAGGAAGATATTTGGGAAGAGATCAGTTTAATCTCTGAGAGCTGGAAATTATTCAGGAGGAGGGATTATCACTTCATCCCTGCCCCTCTCAAAGTAGCATAGTCAGTGTCTTTGTCCTATACCCTTTAAAAACTATTTTGAAGTAAAGATTTGTGAGTGAACCAAAACAACATGAGTTCACTCCTTGATGAGTCAGAAACTATAAGGTTGAGTTTTCACACAAAGAAACTTTTATTTGCAACAACTAAGGAGAGTTCCCAGGGAATGGCTTCCAAAGCTGTTACTCCCTGAGAGAGGGTGAATTGGGTTCCTTTTGCTTAGGGTTAGGTTGTATATTTAGTTGGGGGAGCCTGGTCATCCTATTTAGAGGCAAGCGTAAGGTCATGCATGCCCATACATTGTATACTTTGTAAATGAGGCTGTTTCTTTCTTAGACGGAGAGTTTAGTATTAAAATGAGGTAAAAAGGTAATAGTACTCATTCCAGAGGTCACTCCATGGTCCATCTGTGCAGGAGTGAGTCAGGTTTAGCTCAAATGGGATGGTCTGGGCAGGCCAGAGAGTCCAGGCAGTTGCATCTGGGGAGGTGGGGGGTGGGTGGTTCTCAGATTTCATTTGAGTGAAGGGGAAAGCTGAAAAGCAGAGCTTACAGTAAAATGTAAGAGAAAGGTTAGTATAAGCAGCTGGACAGTAAAGGCCAGGTTTGGGGGCCTAGATGGTGACACGGGGAATTGCAAAGATAGTACAGTATGTCTTCGGTGACTACAAAACAGTATGAAAACCCGGAAGTCAATGGTAGTACAATGTGTCCGGTTCTGTGCCACTTTATCAGGTGTAGATTCCTGTAACCACCACCACAATTAAGATCCAGAACTGTTTTCATCACAAAAATCAGTTGAGGTCAACATTTTCCCAGATTGAGGAAAGTCTTACATCAGACAATGTTATATATCTTGTTTCTACCATCAATTCAGAAAACTCAAGAGGAGAAGGAGAGTCTATTACATTTACCCATATCTTCACTCTTTTCATTGTTCCTTGATGTTCCAAGACTTCTCTTTTTTTAAAAAACATTCTTTTCTGTTTTAAAAACTTCCTTTAGTCCTTCTTCTTTCAGCATAGGTCTATTCAAGCAACAATTTTAGTTTGCCAGAGTCTGAGGATGTCTTCTCCCCACCCCCCCCCCCAATTCCTGAAGGCTATTTTCACCAGATATATTCAGAGTTGACAGTTCTTAGAGCACTTGAAAAATTGTATGCATTTTCCTGGCCTCTGTGGTTTCCAAGGAAAAATCTGTGATCTCAATTATCTTTCCCTTATTGGCAAGCAGTTGTTTCTGTCTTGATGATTTCAAGCTTTTTTATCTTTAGTTTTCAGAAGTTTGTCTTCTCAAGATTTCTTAGAGTTTATGCTGTTTGGGGTTCACTCAGCTTCTTGAATATATAGATTTATGTCTTTTGCCAAATTTGGAAACTTTTCAGCCTTTTTTTTTTTTTTTTTTTTTTTCCTCAAATACTTCTGCAGCCCCACCTTCTCTTTCTGGGACTCTGATGACATGTTAGATCTTTTTGTTACAAACCCATAGAAACTACTTTCAGGCTGTTATCCCCATTCACATTGAGTCATTTCTGTTTTAACTTTGAGTCTCTGATTCTTTCCCTTTTCCTCTCCACTCTGGTGTTCAGCCCTTCCAGTGAGATTTTTATTTAATTTCAGCTTCAAATTTCCATTTGATTCTTACATTTCTTTGCTGAGACTTTGTTTTTTCAGGTTTCAAGCATGTTCATAGTTGCTTAACGAAGATTTCTAAAATTTTTTTAAGTTTTAAAAAAAATTTTTTTAGTGTTTTTTTTTTTAATTTTTTTTTTCAACGTTTATTTATTTTGGGGGCAGAGAGAGACAAAGCACGAATGGGGGAGGGGCAGAGAGAGAGGGAGACACAGAACCGGAAACAGGCTCCAGGCTCTGAGCCATCAGTTCGACGCGGGGCTCGAACTCATGGACCGCGAGATCGTGACCTGGCTGAAGTCGGACGCTTAACCGACTGCGCCACCCAGGCGCCCCAGTGTTTATTTTTGATACACAGACAGAACATGAGCGGGGAGGGGGCAGAGAGAGGGAGACACAGAATCCAAGGTAGGCTCCAGGCTCCGAGCTGTCAGCACAGGCTTGAACTCAGGAACTGAGAAATCATGACCCGAGCCGAAGTCAGATGCTTCACTGACTGAACTGCCCAGGTGACCCTTTAAAGTTTATTTGAGAGAGTGAGAGTACAAGTTGGGGAGGGGCAGAGAGAGAGTCCCAAGCAGTTTCCATGCTATCAGTGCAGAACCGAGAGATCATGACCTGAGCCAAAATCAAAAATTGGACCCTTAACTGATGGAGACACCCAGGTGCCCCGGTTTCTAAAATGTTTTTGATGGCTGCTTTAATAGCTTTGTCCAATAATTCCAACATCTGTGTAATCTCCATCTTGGTATCTGTTGATCGTCTTCTCCTTCAGGTTGAGATTTTCCTGGTTCTTGGTATGAAAGTGTGACTTTGTGTACAGTGAGACTCTGGACCGTATTTAAATCTTCTGTTTTAGCAGGTCTTCTTCTCTGACACCACACTGGCGGGCACAGTCGGGGTACATACAGTGCCTCCCCACTACTGCCAGGTGGAGGTGAAGTTTCAGGCTCACTGCTCAGCCTCTCTTGACACCGAGGCAGGGATAGAGGTACGTCATTACTGCTTCCTACTGGAGAATGTGGGCTCCAGTGGTACCAAGGGGTTGGGCGCTTATTCCTGCTGGAGTGGGGAGAAGTGTAGGCTCTCCAGGTGGCCTCCACTGACACCACGGGGCAAGGGTGGGGGGTGGCATACCATCAGGCAGGGATGAGAGTCCCAGCTCTCTCTTAGGCCTTCTCTACCACCACCCCAATAGGGAACTGGGTTGGGGAGACCTCATTGTAGCCAAGCAAGGGAGGAAGTCTAGACTCCACTTGGCCTTTGCTGACAGGGTGGGACTGAGGTTTTTCCATGTGTTTGGCCAGAATCCACAATTACTGTATAAAAGTTCTTTGCCTTTCTAGGTTGCCGCTTTCGGGTCCTTTGGCTTGAGAGAGCAGGCTGTTCTTGGCTTTTGTTGTCTGCTCTCATTGGTGTTTCTGGGTTGCTCATTCCATTTACACCCCAGTCTGAGACATGTAAGCAAAACAAAACAAAGAAACAAACACAAGGAACTCACTACTGTGTTCTTACTGAGGTACTTTGCCAATCTGCATTCTCCTTCTCTTCATCTTTCAGAAGTGTCTTATGTTTATTTTATCTATGTCCAGGGCTTTTAGCTGTATTTAGCGGGAAGAATTCCAGGGAAAAACATATCTACTCCATCTTGTCCCTCCTACTCTGTTATGAATAATGAATTTGCTGAAAGTGTCCTAGACTGGCTTTGTGTAGACTTAATTTGTAAAATGAAAGCAGTATTTAAGTATTGTTTAACACAGATGAACCATTATAACACTCCCACTGGCTTCAGGCACACCACTAAGGACACATTCTGTAATCAGCTCCCACACCCTGCAACCATAGGATGCTGTAGCAATAGGAGTAAGGGAATCATCAAACTGCTGGGAAGTTTGAATGACAGATATCTTGGAATGACATATCTTAAGACAAAAGTAAAATCAAAGTTTTAAAAATCTAAATTTGTAAAATCATACAAAAAGATCTTTGGCTAAAATTTACAATGATCGTTAGAATACTATAATCATCTCTTTCTCTCAGCTACATCTTCAGTAGTGGTCTTTACCCGGGCAAATATAGATACTGAATTCTCAATGCCAGGACTAGAACTAGGAATTAGTCTTGTCTTCTAATCTACTAACTCTTGCACTCATCAAGAGCAACTTTTTTTATAAAGCCACAATTCCTGATATCTGTGGAAAGGTGATGCTGTTAAAGCACCATCAGTTAAGAAGACATTTCATAATGCTTGTGATTAATTTGTGCTGATCTTGATAGCACCACGCTCTTGTGGCCAACATTTACATTTGCAAAATGGGAGAATTTGAGAGATGGTTTACTGGTATAATCAGTACAATGGCAAAGAAAGATGCTACCTGAGCTATAAAAAGTAAATCAATGGGGACCCCACAAACTGGGATATAAATTAGTACAAAGTACATTAAATGTATTATAGAAACGTTATTTTTTTTTCCCCAGTTGGACAGCAATGGACAAATCTGATATTTTCCTTTGTTGTGCTTCTTAAAAATAGTGAGAACTCATGAGTATCTTTCAGGGAACACCTTTAAGATTTTAGTGTCATGTGGGGAATAGTTTAGATGACATAGTTTAGGTAGGGTCATTTTTGTGGCAAATGATACAATGGAAGAGAAATTAAATGATTTAACTTTTTAAAAATGCTTTTTTTGCTGGTTTAAAACACAAGATTCTAACAATCATCCTACAAGACTTTCCCACCAGTCCTAGGTGAGGTCCTAGATAACTAGGGCTTCTCCAAATGGATCTGCATGCCAGGTCCCTGGACTTGCCCGGAATATGTTTCCTATACAGAACCCTTGATGTGTTCTCAAAGCTTTCAGCTTTTGCTGTGTTTTCTCCACAAACCGTGAATTCTTTGTGTTTCTAGATAAAGAAACCCAACACAAACTAGGATCATCTTTAATATTAAAATTTCAGCAAATGACTCTCAAATTCACTATACTTTGCTTCCAAG